>NC_084852.1:2733321-3935252 GCF_951802175.1 Populus nigra
GAACCATGACTCCACGCTCTCCTTTCTTGTTTCTATAGGGTAAGTAATAGGTTCCAGAATTATTAATGTCATCAGGCATAGCCTTAGATGGCCCGGTATAAACTGGCTTACCCCAGCCATAATCCACCTGATCAAACCCAACACTTGTTAAATCTGACACAACATATGAAATGTTAATTATTATTATTTTAATTTCTTGATCTTTCAATTTTTTTATTTTTTAGATTTGATCTCTATTATTTTTATTATTATTTATTTTATTTGAGATAATTTATGAAATTTTTTTTTTTTCAATTTCATTCTCATTCAATTTTTTAATTTATAAATTTGTTCCGTATTATTTTAGTAAATTTTAAAAAAATAAAATATTAATAAGTTATTTTTCAAATATAAACAAACATTAAAAAATTAAAAAAATAATTTTGAGAAGAGTGTTTTCCATGAAATATAGCCATCCTGAAGACTATTACGGTTTTGCATCAAGTACTGTGAAAGGAAGAGATGGCAAAATAAATGAGAGAAAGGAGCCCAAACTGACGGAAAGATGCGTTACATTCTTCAATCTTAAAAGCATGAGACCGAAAGAAAGGGAAAGAAGACAAGAAATAAGAGGACGCTTTTCTGACGTTTTCCCACACTGTTTTGCCAAGGTCACATATTAACCATACATGACGTTCTTTTTTTATATCATTAAAAAAAAATGGAAGCTGGTAATTGTATTGAAATGTTTTTTTTTTTTGAAAAGAAACCTAAAGTAAAATAATTTATAATCAAAAAACGTAAAGAAGGACCATAATTTTGAATGATGAGTTTGTTTGGTATTATAATACTAAATGTTTTTTAAAATATTTTTTATTTAAAAATGTATAGAAATATTTTTTAAAAAAGTTATTTTTAATATCAACACATCAAAATAATATTAAAATATATAAAAAATTAATTTTAAAAAAATTTAAATTTTTAATATTTTACAAAAACATTTTTGAACCACAAAAAAAAACTCATACCATGCCGGCCACCGGAAAAAAAGCGTGCTATTATTTCTTATCTTCATTCTCTTATTTTCTCTCTAGTTCCCAAGCTTTTAATAATGGAAAATCTAAGGCTTCTTTCGGTCACTACTTTTGCCTACTTTCTCTCAATTATCTTACCATCTCATCCTTTAATAGTACTTGATCCAAAGCAGTAATAGTGTAAATGCTATTTGGTTTTGCCTGCTTAGATCCTTTTTATTTTTATTTTTATATTTTAAAAGTATTTTAATTTTTTTTATGTTTTCAAATTATTTTAATATATTAATATCAAATATAAATTTTTCAAACTAAAAATACTTAAAAGAAACAAAGCAATAAAAATACTCAATGTTATCTTATTACTGTAGGGTACTTGTCATTCAGCGTGTCTTCATAAGGCATGTGTCTTGGGTTTAGAGGTAAGGTCAAGCTTGATAAACAACTAGAGTGGTAGTCATCGCGACCAGACCAAGATAGACACTTCACTTATATTTGAGTGAATGACTAGTACACGGTAAACTCAAATGAGCTATTGAATCAAAAGAATAGAAAAGGCTTTGGATAGCAAACAAAGGCAACCTACGACAATGGAACATTAAAGAGGGGGGACTATATTTCAAACTAGATAAGAATGCATGCATGTCATCTAACCCTAAAATATTGCACAAATATTTTTGAATTGTTATAGGAAAAATCATCAAAGAAATCTTGCAGGATTGTGATGAATCTGAGTGGATAAAGAAAGAATCATTAAGCTAATGATAGCAAAGAATCATACTTTAACCTTGGAACGAGAAGAAGATGAGATAAACCTTTCCATTAGAAAATTCTTAAGAAAATGATAAGATCAACCCTTTTCATCAGGAGCAACCCTGCAATCAGAAAGCACCGAGTTTTCAAACCCTATGATCAAGAAGTATCAGGTCAACCCTTCAATTAGGAATCACCAAGTTTTCAACCCTATTATCAGGAAATCCAATTAAATTTAGTCATGAGGAAGGACAGGTATCAACCCCGCAATAAGGAATCACTAAGGAATCACCAAGTTTTCAACCCTATTATCAGGAAATCCAATTAAATTTAGTCATGAGGAAGGACAGGTATCAACCCTACAATAGGGAATCAATAGGAAAGTTCGAAGAGAAATTAATCAAACCCTATCACTAGGAAGAACTCTGTCATCAGGTATCCTAATTTTAGTACCCCACAATCAAGAAGAAAAGTGAGAAGAACTCTATTATTAGAAAATTCTCAAAGAAAGGAAAAAATTCAAACCTTGTCATCAGGAAGAACAAGAAAAACCTATTGTTAAGAATTTGAGTTTTGGGAACCCTACCATCAGGATTTCAAGTCAACTAAGCTTGGAAAAGAGACAGTTGTGCAAGAAAATAGGTGTGAGAATATAGTTTTCCTTACATATAAAGATTTTAGTTCTGGTTAAAAGGGATAGCTAGATTGAAATTTTAGGTTAGCCGAGCTGTTGTTCAGATTTAGGTTGTGGTTAAAAGAGATCCCTAGATCTCAGGTTAACCAAACTGTTTTAACAGAGATTTTGGTTCTAGTTAAAAAGAATCACCAAATTGAGATTTGAGGTTGACCAAACTACAAACAAAGATTTAGTTATGGTTAAAAGGAATTGCTAGATTGAGATTTCAGGATAACTGAGTTGTAGATAAAGATTTTGGTTCTGGTTAAAGGGAATCACTAGACTGGGATTTCAGGTTGATCAAGCTGCAAACATAGATTTTGGTTCTAGTTAAAGAGAATCACTGGATTGAGATTTCAAGTTAACCAAACTGAAGACTAAGATTTTGGTTCTCGTTAAAAGGAATCACCAGATTGAGATTTCAGGCCAACCCAACCAAAAACGGAGATTTTTATTTTGGTTAAAGGGAATTATCGAATTAAAATTTCAAATTAACCCAATCGAAGACAAAAATTTAGGTTCTAGTTAAAGGGGGTCTCTTGATTTAGATTTCAAATTAGCCAAACTAAAGACAAAGATTTAGTTTCTAGTTAAAGGCAATCGCCAGATTACGGTCTCAAAATAACCAAGCTATACATAGTTTTTAATTGTAGTTCTGGTTGAAGAGGATTACTGCAAAGACAGTGTTTCAGATCAACCGAACTAAAAGTTTTGAGAAGATTAATTTTGGAATAACGGTTCCTTTGTCTTTACAAAGTTACTACGCAAAGCACTTGACAAGTCTTTACTCTGTTAGTATTGTCGAACGTGTGCAGCGTCGCAGCGATGCGTCCACTCTTGGATTGTATCAGGAAAATGGGTGAGACAAGGGTTTCTTATCTTTTATCACTGGAATGGAGGAATGAGAGTCGCTACCTAGTATTTTGGTGACTAGAAACCGTAACTGGTCTCAGAGATCGGGCACAAAGACTGGTTGTATAAAGAGAAGGTATTAGCACTTCAAATACGTCATACCTAAGATAAGCTGCATTGTTTAATTGTTTGATAAAAGCTAAGGTATGGTCGTATTTTCTAGTGTTGGTCCATCTAAGGTTTAAGAAAAATCCTCCTTAGTAAGGAGATCCTTATCTTATCAGGTAAAACCTAACCATTCTAATATCAATAAAAAAGAACTACCTTTTTAATATCAGGAATACGCTTTACGTATAAATTCATAATCCCATATAGTAAAAGAAAACAAAATATTTTTTGGGTATTTTTGAAATATTGGCCTAGTTATCATGACTTTAATAAATTGGTTATTAAAGCCAAAATGCATGGTGACCATATATTTTTTTGAATTTTTTTGTATGAAAATACGATATGATTTTTTTAATCTTTGAGAGACTTGGCCGTATGCATGAAAACAAGACATTTCTTTTTGTTTCATATTTTTTTGCAATTTTTCAATGAAAACCAAGTATTTTAATATCGGAGTTGTATCTTTATGGCATAAAAATACAAACCAATATTAAGCAAAGTTGATTGAGAAATATGCGGGAAAATCACAAAATTTTTTAAAGGATTTTTTTGTTTTTTTTTAAAATTTTTTGGACTGAGCCAAACTCAGCCTTGTGAACAGTCACGTGAAGAATGGAGAGTGAATTAATTCACTCTATACTTTTTAGTTGCAGAACAGTGAAGGTTGCACGCAGAGGAGGAAAGAGGAAAATAAAAGTAGGAGAAGCTGACTTGCGGTTGCGGTGTTGTTGTTGACGATAGGCGAAGAGCAAGACTGGAGATGGTTTATGGAGGACGCTGCTGGTTGTTCTTTCTCTTTCTCTATATTTTCCTTCTGCCTTTCTCTTGTTATCTCTTCTCCTTCCCTCTTTTTGTTTGCTTTTCTCCTTTTGTTCTCTAGTTGTGGCGGTGCTGCTGGTGATGAGATTGGTGGTGGCTGAAGGTCTTAGTGGAGAGAGAAAGAAAGAAGAAAAGGTCGTGGGAAAAGGATGTTTTTTTGTCGAATTTGGACCCAATCTCCTCCCCCTTTAGACTGTGAAAATCAAATATATTTATAGACGATGGAAGAGGGAGACTTTTTCTCCTGTGGTGCCAAATCTTGGCCCTTGGTTCAACCTGAAAGCATCCCAACCGTTGGTTCAAAGTAGCAATGATGAATTGTTAGTTTTGTGCAGGAAAATAGCTGGTCGAGTTGGCCACTTTGGGGCGGTGCCATCGCCTCTCAAGCCTCGATCAACCCGAACGGATTACACTAGCGTGCATTCATGTGTCAGGGGATCGTTTCCGTGTATGTTTGGTAAAGAAATGAAGCTTTAAATCCCTCGAGAAGGTGGCCATTCAACTAGCCTTGCTGAAGAAGAAGATGAATAGTCATCTTCCAAACAACGCCGTTTTGGACAATTGTAATTTAGTCTTTTGATTTGTGATTTAATTCTATCTACATCCCTAGTTGGCTTCAAACTATTAATTTTGTTCAATTTTACCCCTGGAGAACTTCAATTCAAGCCCCAGATTTCAGAGTCTTTTTCCCTTTGGTCCTTGATTTCGGATTAATGCAATTTGACCCTCAATTGATCATTAAACTTTAAATTTGTTCAATTTTAGCCCCTGAATCGGTCAATTTCAGTTCCTCTATTTACGCACCTTTTCTAGTTTGGTCCTTGGTTATGGATTTATTCAATCAAGTCTCTAATTGGCCATCAAACTTCAATATTTATGCAATTAAGCCCCTGATTTGACCAAATCAACTCTTAAAATTATATTGACCCCTAAACTTTAATTTCTTCCTATTAAAGCCCAAAATGACTTAAAAAACAATGTTTCCTTGCAATCATAAACATTCAATAAAATTTAATTGAGTCCTTAAATATATGATTATGGACTTTTCTTTCTCAAATTGAATTTTTTTTGTCAATAGAGCCTTCATCGGTAAAAAATATACCGTCAAATTTCAATTTTTTTACTTTTAAACTTTCTCAACCAATTTTTGGTAATTTTCTGGGCGCTTTGGCATCCTCTTCTCACTACTACTATTTTTTTTGTTTTTTTCCGAATATAATTTTTTTGTCTTTTTTGTATTTTCTTATTTTTTTGTGGGACCCAAAAATGAGTAACAACAAGTATTGTATAGAAGGGGCATCTGTTGCTATCCAATTTTTAACTCTATTTTTGAAATATTTTTGAGAAAAAAACAAAAAATAGAAAAAAACAACAAAAACCCAAAAAATATGTTTTTGATATATTTATGTCGTTTTCAGCATTTTCAGTGTTGTCTTAAAAGGATTCAAGTTTAAAATGTCTTTCAACGCGTTTAGCTTTTAACGTGTCATTTTCAAAATCATTGATTTTTCTCATTGAGTCGACGTTGATATTGCTCTTTTTAAAAAAAAATTAAAATACAAATGTTGGACCAATCGATTTGGGAAGAAGACAAAATTCTCTACCTATAAATAGTTGTCCACACACACACACACACAAGGTCGGGTCACTAAAAAAAACCAAAGAACATACACAAAAAAACTATAGATACATTTTTCTAAACCTATCTGCCACCCAATACCCCCCTTAACCAGTGCCCTCCTGTATTTTTGCTAACTCTCCCCTCGATCTCTCTCTCTCTCAATACGTGCCTCCATCATCCCTACCGAACTATCTTCTCCAGAAACACATATGAGCTGCCAACCTCACTTCCAAACTCTGCTCTCCCAGCCTACCACAACTATACCCACAACCCTTCACCATCCAGCCATGACAACCGTAAAGGAGTAACCCAAACCAACAACCCGACAACTATTGCTGATTCATAAGGATGATCATCGTGACGTCGCACACGTGCGATAATTATCTCTTTCTTGTTTAGTTGTTTTTTGAGGGGGTTTGCAATGTTCAAATCAATACCTCCCCTTTAATTTTTTATTTTTATCTTTATTATCTCATTATCTTCTTTCCTTTTTTGGATTATTTTTTTAATTTTTTTAAAAAATTATCTACGTGTATGAAAAGCATAAAGGTTGATTTTTTTTTATGAAATAGCTTAAAATTGGACAAATCACATAAAAAATGCATTTTTGGAAATATTTGTATTTAAAAACAATATATGATAAAAGAGGGTCAAAATCAGATTACATCAAATAACAAAGCTTTTTTTAATGAAATAATTTATAAAATTATTATTTTTTAATTTCATGTTCTTAACAAAAAAAAGTTAAGTGAAATTATTAATTTTTTATTAAAAATCCAGAAAGTGTTATCCAGAATTGTGAAAAGAAAAACTTCAATTTTTTCTTTGAGTGGAAAGCATTTTTTATTAAATTATTTTTTAGAATATAAACAAACATTAAAAAATTTTAAAAATAATTTTGAGAATAGTGTTTTCCATGAAATATAGCCATCCTTAAAACTATTACGGTTTTGTATCAACTATTGTGAGTGGAAGAGAAGGCAAAACAATTGAGAGAAAGGAGCCAAAAGTGACGGCAAGATGCGTTAGATTCTGCAATCTTAAAAGCATGAGGCCGAAAGAAAGGGCATGCTGACAAGCACTAAGAGGACGCTTTTCTGACGTTTTCCCGCACTGTTTTGCCAAGGTCACAAATTATGACGTTCTTTTTTATATTATTAAAAAATAAAAATAAAAAGAAGATGGTAATTTTGTGAAAATGTTTTTTAAAGTGTTTTTTTATTTAAAAATATATTAAAATATTTTTTAAAAAATTATTTTTGATATTAACATATCAAAATAATTCAAAAATATAAAAAAATTAATTAAAAATAAATTAAAAATTTTAATTTTTTACAAAAACATTTTTCAACCACATAACAAAAACTGTTAACATGTCGGCCACCAAAAAAAAGCGTGTGCTATTATTTCTGATCTTCATTCTCTTATTTTCTCTCTAGTTCTCAAGCTTTTAGCAATGGAAAATCTAATGCTTCTTTCGGTCACTACTTTTGCCTACTTTCTCTCAATTATCTTACCATCTCTTCCTTTAATAGTACTTGATGCATAGCAGTAATAGTGTAAATGCTATGTGGTTTTGCCTACTTAGATCCTTTTTATTTTTATTTTTATTTTTATTTTTTACAAGTATTTTTATATTTTTTAAAATTAATGTTTTTTTATGTATTCAAATTATTTTAATATATTAATATCAAATATAAATTTTTAAAAATAAAAAATAATATTTCTATATATTTTCAAACTAAAAATACTTTAAAAAAACAAAGCAATAAAAAAACTCAAAGTTATCTTATTACTGTAGCGCATGACACGACCAAAGAGTTGATGTCTTCTCCCAAGTGCAGAAGTGTCGAAGTAATAAATAACTTGGCAAGACCAGAGTCGAACCACAGGGAGGTTAACTATATAAATTATAACTAATAATAATAATAATAATGAGGACTTTGAGATGTAAGATTGATTTAAAGATTAAACAGTGATAAAAACAATTGTCAAGGTTAGAGGATCCACTAATGATATTCCAAAAAAGTATAGTATAAACTCTTATTACCCAATTGGAAACCACACACAAAGGAGGTTTCAATTGGATTATAAATTGTTAACATGATTACATTAGCTATCTTATTCGAATAATGCTAATACTTGTAAATGTTGTCAGGTATTCATGATTATAACTTATGTTAACAACAAATCAACCTCCTTTCATAGCACAAGTGTCGGTTATACCATACGGTTTGGGTTATGAAAGTGCCAAGTATTTGTTGTACCAAGGGTTATATAACATAAATCTAGATTAACCATTTAACAAGCAAAGTATTAAGAGTGAACAAGATAACAAATACAAAACATGTTAGTATTAAACATTAAGGTCCATGTTAAGTTTATACTATACTTATTCTTACACCATTAGTGTAACCACTTATTCTTACACCATTAGTGTAACCTTTTCACCTTGACATAATAAACTTAGCTAAACATATTGAAAGAGAGAAACATAAATAATCAAGATAAGAACATAAATAAGATATAAGTTAACTAAGTAAAGGAAAGGAAATGAAAAGTATAAACAAGATATTAATATAAAACTTAAGCATTACAAAATATAAAGAGAGGAAGCAAGAGCATGATCTTGATCTGAAAACCAAGATGGCTAAATGCATGGCAAATACTTCCTTTTATAAGCCAAAATTTGGAACTAATGATTTGATGACTAATTGTTGAGTGGGTGGCCACATCTTGACTAGGTGACAATTCTTATCTTCTTGTCTGAACAAAACGTCATTGCTAACGTCAGAATTTGAACAGATTTTCCGCATGAAAGTTCTAGGAAATTGTCTTAGCTTTCCAACAAAAAAGAATCGGTGCATTTGGACTTCTATAACTCAAGATATGGGTTGAACACTGAACAGTATCTAGGCTGCATGACAGATTCTGACTTCTCCATTGTTGCTAAGATTTGGACTTCCAAACAGCAGAATTGAGTCTTGGACCTCCATGAATGTTTTAGGCCCATGTCTTAGCTTTCTAGCCATGTAAACCAAATTGAAATCCAAGATCTACAACTCCAGATATGACCCAATGACTGAACAATGTTCCAGTTTGGACTGAACCGACATCTCTTTTCTAAGCTTAACCCTTTCTTTGTCCTTTCAATTTCAGTACTTAAACTCATCAACCAATCCTTTCATTTATGTGATAGGCCTGCATTTAAGATGAACATTTACCATAAATTAAAGATCAGCGTACTTGTCCTTCAGCGTGTCTTCATAAGGCATGTGTCTTGGGCTTAAAGGTAAGGTCAAGCTTGATAAACAACGAGAGTAGTAATCACCTCAACCAGTTCAAGATAAGCACTTCACTTACATTTGAGTGAAGGACTGGTACACGGTAAACTCAAATGAGCTTTTGAATCGAAAGAACAGAGAAGGCTTTGGATAGCAAACAGAGTCACCCTACAACAATGGAATATCAAAGAGGGAGGGGCTATATTTCAAACTAGGTAAGAATGCATGCATGTCATCTAACCCTAAAACATTGCACAAATATTTTTGAATTTTTATAGGAAAAATCATCAATGAAATCCAACAGGATTCTGATGAATCTGAGGGGACAAAGAAAGAATCATTGAGTTAATGATAGCAAATAATCATACTTTTAACCTTAGAACAAGAAGAAGATGAGATAAACCCTACCGTTAGGAAATTCTTAAGAAAATGATAAGATCAAACCTTTCATCAAGGGCAACTCTGCAATCAGAAAGAACCGAGTTTTCAAACCCCGCTATCAAAAAGTATGAGGTCAACCCTGTAACTAGAAAACACCAAGTTTTCAACCCTGTCATCAGGAAATCCAATTAAATTCAGTCATCAGGAAAGACAGGTTATCAACCCTGCAATAAGGAATCAATAGGAAAGTTCAAGGAGAACTTTTAATCAAACCTTATCACTAGGAAGAACCCTGTCATCAGGTATCCTAATTTTTAAACCCCACAATCAAGAAGAAAGTGAGAAGAACTCTACTATTAGGGAATTCTCAAAGAAAGGAAAAAGTTCAAACTCTATCATCAGGAAAAACAAGAAAAGCCTATTGTTAATAATTTGAGTTTTGGAAACCCTGCCATTAGGAATTTGAGTTTTCGATTCCAGAATCAAATTGTTTCGAATTTAAGATACCCTTAGAAAGTTCTAGTTGAAGGGGATCACTGTGATTCAGGATTTCAAGTCACCTAAGCTGAGAAAGAAGATAGTTGTGCAGGAGAATAGCTGTGAGAATACAGTTTTCCTTACATATAAAGATTTTAGATCTAGTTAAAAGGGATCGCCAGATTGGGATCTTAGGTTACCAAACTGTTTTAACAGAGATTTTGGTTCTACTTAAAGAGAATCACCGAGATTTGAGGCTGACCGAGCTATAAAAAAAGATTTAGTTCTGGTTAAAAGGTAGCCAGATTGGAATTCCAGGATAACCAAGCTGTAGATAAAGATTTTGGTTCTGATTAAAGAAAATCAATAGATTGGGATTTCGGGTTGACCGAGCTATAAGCATAGATTTAAGTTCTAGTTAAAGAGAATCACTGAATTGAGATTTTAGATTTACTCAACTATAGACAAAGATTTTGGTTCTCGTTAAAGGGAATCGCCAGATTGAGATTTCAGGTTAACCCAACCAAAAACTAAAATTTTGATTTTGGTTAAAAGGAATTATCAAAATGAGATTTCAAATTAACCCAACCGAAGACAAAAATTTAAGTTCTAGTTAAAGGGGGTCTCTTGATTGAGATTTAAAATTAGCTTAACTAAAGACAAAGATTTAGTTTCTAGTTAAAGGCAATAGTCAGATTAGGGTTTCACTGAATTGAAATTTTTAAAATCATTGATTTTTTTCATTGAGTCGACGTTGATTTTGCTCTTTTTTTAAAAAAATCAAAATACAAATGTTGGACCAAGCGATTGGAGAAGAAGACAAAATTCTCTACCTATAAATAGGTGTCCACACACACACACACAAGGTGGTGTCACTAAAAAAAACCAAAGAACATACACAAAAAACAACCCTAGATACATTTTTCTAAACCTATCCGCCACCCAATACCACCCCTAACCAGATCCCTCCTGCTCTCTCTCTCTCTCTCTCTCTAAACATGCCTCCATCATCCTTACCGAACTATCTTTTCTAGAAACACATATGAGCCGCCAGCCTCACTTCCAAACTCTGCTCTCTCAGCCTACCACAACTATACCCACAACCCTTCACCATGCTGCCATGACAGCCGCAAAGGAGTAACCCAAACCAACAACTCGACAACAATTCCCAATCCAGAAAGATGATAGTCGTGACTTCACACACGTGCGACAAATATCTCTTTGTTTTTTAGTTGTTTTTAGAAGGGGTTTGCAATGGTTAAATCAATACCTCCCCTTCAATTTTTATTTATATCTTTATTATCTCTTTATCTTCTTTCCTTTTTTGGATTATTTTTTCAATTTTTTTTAAAAAATTATCTACGTGTATGAAAAGCATAAAGGTTGAATTTTTTATGAAATAGCTTAAAATTGGACAAATCACATCAAAAATACATTTTTGGAAATATTTGTATTTTAAAAAATATATGATAAAAAGGGTCAAATCAGATTAGATCAAATAACAAAGCTTTTCTTTATGAAATAATATATAAAATTATTATTTTTTAATTTCATGTTCTTAACAAAAAAAAGTTAAGTGAAATTATTAATTTTTTATTAAAAATCCAGAAAGTGTTATCCATAATTGTGAAAAGAAAAATATTTTTCTTTGTAATAACTTCAATTTTTTCTTTGAGAGGAAACCATTTTTTATTAAATAATTTTTTAGAATATAAACAAACATTAAAAAATTTTAAAAATAATTTTGAGAAGAGTGTTTTCCATGAAAGATAGTCATCCTTAAGGCTGTGTTTGTTTTTCGGAAAGTGGTTTCTGGGAAACCACTTTCCAAACTTTCCTATGTTTGTTTACCATTATAAAAGTTGGTCAACAGAAAACACTTTCAAGTTAAAGGAAAATTTGGCTTGGTTTCCAGGAAAGTGTTTTCCTTTTATTTTGGATGGAAAACACTTTTCGGAAGTTGTGAAAAATTTAGAAATGTCATATTATTTACTGATTATATCAAATTTGATCCTCAAACTTTTGATTGCTATATATATTTTATTTTGAATATTTATTTTTCAATTTCATCCCTTAGAATTTAATTTTTATATTAATTTTGGTCCTTATTTTTATAATTATTATTTGCTTTTTCCTTATCATTTTTTAATTGAAATTTTTTATCTATCAAATTTGGTCCTTATTCTTTTGATTGTTAGTTATTTTATTTGAAATAATTTATGAAATGTTAATTATTATTATTTTAATTTCTTCATCTTTCAATTTTTTATTTTTTAGATTTGATCTCTATTATTTTTATTATTATTTATTTTATTTGAGATAATTTATGAAATTATATTTTTTTTCAATTGCATTCTCATTCAATTTTTTAATTTGTAAATTTATTCCTTATTATTTTAGTAAATTTTAAAAAAATAAAATATTAATAAGTTATTTTCTAAATATAAACAAACATTAAAAAATTAAAAAAATAATTTTGAGAAGAGTGTTTTCCATGAAATATAGCCATCCCGAAGACTATTACGGTTTTGCATCAAGTACTGTGAAAGGAAGAGATGGCAAAATAAATGAGAGAAAGGAGCCCAAACTGACGGAAAGATGCGTTACATTCTTCAATCTTAAAAGCATGAGACCGAAAGAAAGGGCATGATGACTAGAAATAAGAGGACGCTTTTCGGACGTTTTCCCACACTGTTTTGCCAAGGTCACAAATTACCATACATGACGTTCTTTTTTTATATCATTTAAAGAAAAAGAGAAGGAAGATGGTAATTGTATTGAAATGTTTTTTTTTAAAAAAAACAAAAAACGTAAAGTGAAATAATTTATAATTACTATAATTTTAAATGATAGAGTTTGTTTGGTATTTTTAAAATAAAATAAAAAATTTAATGTTTTACAAAAATATTTCTCAACCAAGTAAAAAAAAACTGAAACCATGGCGGCCACAAAAAAAAAAGCGTGCCATTATTTCTTATCTTCATTCTCTTATTTTCTCTCTAGTTCTCGTGCTTTTAACAGTGGAAAATCTAATGCTTCTTTCGGTCACTACTTTTGCCTACTTTCTCTCAATTATCTTTCCATCTCATCCTTTAATAGTACTTGATGCAGAGCAGTAATAGTGTAAATGCCATGTGGTTTTGCCTGCTTAGATCCTTTTTATTTTTATTTTTTAAAATTAAGGGTTTTTTTATATATATATATTTTCAAATTATCTTGGGCGTGGCCCTTCAACCTTTCTCTAGACTAAGTTTATGTTTCCTCTAAGGCTCATTCGAGCTCTCTAAGTTAGGTTGCTTTCTCTTTATCATTTATTCACGCTTCACGTCAGGGATGTTAGAATCCCGCATTAAATAACACAATATTATTAAGTCCCTTCGAAATCCTCACTGCCATGAGAATGAGATTAATAAACACACAAAAAAAAATGATGGTAGTAATATTTCGGCAATTTCTAAGAATTATTTAATTAATTTATTTCAGCATCTCAAGTCAGAAGATAATATTTCGGCAATGTCTAAGAATTATTTAATTAAATTATTTCAGCATCTCAAATCAGAAGATAATATTTCGGCAATGTCTAAGAATTATTTAATTAATTGCTTTCATCATCTCAAGTCAGAAGATAATATTTCGACAATGTCTAAGAATTATTTAATTAAATTAGTTCAGCATCTCAAGCCAGAAGATAATATTTCGACAATGTCTAAGAATTATTTAATTAATTTCTTTCAGCATCTCAAGTCAAAGAATTAGTTAAAATTTTGATTTATAAAACTTGTTCAAGAAATAGGCTTGCTGTAAGGAGAAAAAAGGAAGAAAGAAAGAAAGAAACAGCCATTATTGACCCCAATTAAAAAACAATTGATGGGAAGAAACAATGAAGATGATGATACCATGATAACAAATTTAAAGAAAATTATAGAACACTGATAAGACTTTATATATACATGTAATTTATAAGCAATTGGAAACCCTACAGAAGACACATTCACTCTGTTGACTTACTTTCATGACAAGCAATCCCTGTTCGATCAACCATATATATAACACCAGGAAGGGATAAGGAAGGGATAAGACTTGTCAGTATTTATTTAACCACAATTTCTTAAAGAAAGCAGATGCTAATCCAATCTTGTTGCACGACCTGCTGAAAGTTCAAACCACGGATGTCCACTTCAAAGCTCAATATGGAGACAATCTCAAGTGGGAATAAAAATATATCAAAGCCTGTGTCTTATAGGGAGAGTCGTGTGGTGTTGTGCTTGGCCACTATCTGGATCGTGCTTGGTCAACTCCTCGAATAGCATTGCAAATCTTGCCATAACTGGTGCACGTAAGGAGATCAGAACCATGACTCCACGCTCTCCTTTCTTGTTTCTATAGGGTAAGTAATAGGTTCCAGAATTATTAATGTCATCAGGCATAGCCTTAGATGGCCCGGTATAAACTGGCTTACCCCAGCCATAATCCACCTGATCGAACCCAACACTTGTTAAATCTGACACAACATATGACTGTAACCCCTTAGGCAGGCCCTTGGTAATCTCAATGAAATCGGCCAACGATCTTATGTACTCCTCAGTGATCTTGTTCTTGGCTTGCCTTATCAGCTCCAGAGCATACCCTAATGAGTTCAAACAAAGCTTCCTAGCACTGGTTATAGCTGCTGGCAATGCCAGCACGTTACCATAATAACCCTTTGGTAACGGAGGGTTGAATTTGGAACGTGCATTGACGAGCATACAAATGCGCATCTCCTCATTAGGGTTTGCTTGAGATGCTATGGCATGGCATCTCCATAAGCATGCGGTTATTATTTCAAACTTGGAACATGGGTGTAAATGAGGAGGAATCCATTTACGAATGTTGGATAATTCTTTAGGGCCGATGATGAAACAACGGTGGGCTGCACCGTCAGTTCTACCCCGAAATTCAGGAACGTTGAGCTCGCTAGGATCCACAACAAGATCATGATGATCGCCATATTCGTTGTGAGTGCAAGTAACACGAGGTGGATTCCTAGCACAAAGGAGTTCTCTTTGCCACACAGGTAGAATTGAAGGGGCTTGAGCACCTCGTGAGATCTCACCTATGGCACTCAATAGCTGAACTAGGCCAATGGCATCACTCATTGGGTGATTAAGACGGAAGCCAAGTATAAAACCACCACACTTCAAGCGTGTTATCTATCAAAATACATTAAGAAAATCACTAGTATTTTATTATAATGTGATTAGGGGAGTGTAATATAGCACAATGTCAACAAACAATAAACATTTAATTTTCTGTTAAATTACATAAATATTATATACGAACACTAGCTGAGTTTTGACAAATCTTGTGATGGGGGAGCGGCCGGGGGCAATGATCTTTTTCTTGCTAGTGTAATAATATAAATTTAATTTATATATTTGAATACAAAAACTAAGTCAAACTAAGAAAAAAAAATGGATTAGCTGTCATTTTCATCGATGTGAGAACACACCAAATTAGTGGATATATCTTAGGATATGTATCACATAAAGATTAAAGAAGAACGATAAAACAAGAAAAAGGTCAGAGGAAAATAAATAGAAAGGAGAAAAGAACAGGATGCCGTCAAGAAGAAGGAAAAGAGAACAGAGAGGATGATTGCACATGTTGTGAAGCCATCGATGATTGAATTTTTGAAATTAGAATAATTTTGGTTAGAAAATAATATAAATTATATTTTAAAATGTAACTTAAAAGTTTAAATTATTGGGTTGAAATGGTTTTTTAATATAGTATCAGAGTCTTGATAACTAAACAGTTACGAGTTAAAATCTCACCATCTTATTTATTTGATAAAAGATAAGCATAAAGTAATATAAACTTATGCAAATTTTAAGTTTAAAAAACTTTTACTTGAAGGAACATATTAAAAATAATATAAATCATTTATTAGAACCTAACTTAAAAATTTAAATTATTAAATTAAAATGACTTTTTAACCCTTTCTGGGTCACTCTCCCCAACCTCACTTTCTAAGGTCACTCTCAACTAGCCAGCAAGTTGGTGGCGAGGAAATTAAGATATTATTACTTGCTGGGAGGATAGAAAAAAGGGATTGATAGGATGAGTTTAGAGGTAATCAGCTAATTGATAGGATGGGCTCGGTGGGAGTGTTTTGGATCCATGGTGAGCCATTTCCCCTCCATGTCCCTTGAGACTCCGGTACTAATGGTATTACTCTTTAGCGATCTCATTTATAGTCTCACCATAAATGAGATATTTCGAGTCTGTTTGGTGCCGAAATGTTTTTATATGAGTAGAAGGCAGTGAAAACTGAGGAATTCAGTACACTCATACCAAGTCTAATATTTTTGATTTATATGATTTTAAAATTTATAATTTATTTTATAGATTTTATTTCATGGCGTTGTAATTTATGAGTGAATATTATTTAAGTTTTTAATAATGATAATTTAAAAAGATGTGGAGATTTAATCTTAGTATGTAGGTGGATGAAACCCTCCATCTAACCTAACTAGGGTGGTGGGTATTAAAAAACCCACCTAGGCTCAGTCCTACCCAACTATTTGCCCAGGTACCAAAAAAAATAAATATTGCATGCTAAAAGAACCCAGGTGCCAAAAAAATAATTAGAAAGGGAAATATAAAGATTACTCAACGTTTACCCCAATAGCAACAGAACTTGTCATCAAATTTTCTAACCTAGCCATTTCCCAAGAAAAGAAGAGGAAGAAAAAAGCCAGTACTACCTTGTTTATAATAATAGATAAGTACCTGAATGATCAGCAACGGGGTATTGATGATTCCTGCTGACCCTGGGACATTGTAAAGAAGTTCCTCGGCACAAGGGAACGGAGGCTGAATTGGATCACCAAACTGCTCAAGTGTGCCATCAGCATCAGCTTCAATGAACAAGACACCCTCTCCTGTACAATCTACTACAAGCTTATTTTCTGGCTCTTGTCTAATCCTCCCGGCATAAGGATAATAATACACAAGTGCCTGTGCAATTCCCTCTCTTATTACCTTCACAGGATCTTTCCCTTGCATGGACGGTTTGTGTGCATAAAAGTTGTAATGTGGTGATTGAAATTGTAGGTATAGTTGGCGATCGATATCAGAAAGTAGTTTAGATTCATGGGGTGTGGCTTTAGCTGGTGCAACCAATTCTGGCTCGCACCTTCGCACATTGAATGCTAAGGAAGTAGGAGTTGGCATGGCAAAGAAACAGCTAGGAATCAAACGGTACTGGCTATGGCACCGCGGCAGGAGTACTCAAGAATATGCGGGCTCAAAATGAGATGCGTGCTCTTCCATACTTGGTCCAAATTTATAGTAATATTTGCTTTCGTCAGTAGGTGAACGAAAGCAATGCTTAAGCATATTGTTAATTCCGTGATTAGGATGTAAAGTGACTTTTTCGTTCAGTGAGGTGTTAACTTATGTATCCAATCCACATAATCATTTTTAATAATTTCCTAGGACAAGTAGGTGAATTTATCCTTCGTTCCCTTTTTATTTACTTAATTACTCAAAGAATCTTCATTGCTCTTTAATATGAGAATTTGTTTTTAGATTTATGGAAGAAAATATATTTTATCATAAAAAAAAATTTTAAATTAAAATGGTAATGGAGATCCTTTAAAGTAGAGATGGATGAACGAAGGCCTTCTAATCTTCATACCCACATGCTTCTATTGAAAGAAATTTTTAATTTTTCTTGATCATTGTCTAAAGTTCTTCAGGACGTACAGGTGAGGATTCTTTCTTTATAAAAAAGCTTAGAAGACTCAGCTCTCCACTACCCATATCTTTTTCACTCAATTATTGATATGCGAAAACAAATTCAATTATGACTAGTCCAGCCCTTTAAAAACTGAAATTAAACTCACTATAATATAGCTGAACCAATAATCTATATAAAATCAAAGAAAAAATGTAATTTCAATCCAATTATACCTTATTAAAAACCAAATATGTTTTTTTAATTAGACTTATTATGGGTTCAATTCAAAAAAGTTAGGTGGTCGTGGCAGCAAATTTCTTGTCGGACCGACTAGTCCAGCATGGGTTTAAAAACATTTTGTACAAGTTTATATAAACCGTATTTGTATATATTTGTCTTAATTTCTTGTTCACGACTTCCTCTCTATGCTTTCTCACTTTAATTAACTTTTGAGTTAAAATCCATAAGCAAATGATAAAATTCTTGAATATTACTTTTTTAAAAAAGTTTTTTTCATCTAAAAGCAACTTAAAAATGTAACTCAAACAAAATTCTATGCAGCTTTCCTAAGTTATTATGATGCTGCTTTGACTCAGGCAAAAAAATAGTAGAAATCAACGGTTGTTGTCCAGTGAATTTGCAGTTATTTTTGTTCAACAAAATGGCATATATATGTTGATCAAAACCCTAATTAACTCACGAAACAAGGATCAATCAAACTATTGGAAACCAAATATTGATCTTATTATTGACTATAAAAGTCATGAGACTTAAATTTTACAACTGTAAACAATTTGAAACCACACAAATCACCAAATTTTCATGACAACTCCAACTCATATATCTAAGTATACAATCACAACAAGGTCAAAGAGTACGGGCTTGGTGGTAATAAATAAATTTAAAAGGCTTATTCAAACTTCGCCACCATCTGCTTAATTTAAAATATTTTTTTGGTACCAAACCAAGAATAGAATAATATCATAGCCTCTGTCTTATAGGGAGCTTGGTATCATTTCTTGTTGTCCTTGGCTTCTTTCTGGGTCATGCCTTGCCAATTCCTCTAATAGTATTGCAAATCTCTCCATAAATGGTGCACGTAAGGAAACCAAAACCATAACCCCACGCTCTCCGTTCTTGAATCGATACGGCAGGAAATAGGTTCCTGCAATAGAAATTTCATCCGGCATAGCCTTAGGTGGCCCATAGTAAATTGCGTTGCCCCATCCATAGTCCACCTGATCGAACCCAAAACTTGTTAAGTCTGACACGACATATGATTGTAACGCTATAGGCTGCCCTTTGGTTATCTCCATTAGATCAGCCAATGATCTCATGTACTCCTCAGTTATTCTATTCTTGGCATTTCTTATCATTTCCACTGCATACCCTAAAGAGTTTAAGCAAAGCTTCCTAGCATTTGTTACAGCTGCTGGCAAAGCTAGCACGTTACCATAATATCCTTTCGGTAATGGAGGGTTAAATTTGGAACGTGCGTTAACAAGCATTTGCATGCGCATCTCCTCATTAGGGTGAGCTTGAGATGCTATGGCATAGCATCTCCATAAGCATGCACTTATTACCTCAAAATTTGAACATGGGTGTAAATGAGAAGGAATCCATCTACGAATGTTGGATAATTCCTTGCGGTTGAGAACAAAACTACGGTGGGCTACAGCGTGAACCTCGCCGCGGAATTCAGGCACCTTGGCTATAGGATCAACAGCAACAGGAGCATCATTACCATATTCATTGTGTCTGCATGTAACTCGTGGCGGATTCCTAGCACAGAGGAGTTCCCTTTGCCACACAGGTAGAATTGAAGGGGATAGAGCACCTCGTGCAATCTCACCTATGGCATTCAATAACTGAAGCATGCCGAATCCATCAGTTATTAAGTGATTAAAACGGAGCCCAAGTACAAAACCACCACACTTCAAGCGTGTCACCTGTTAATATAATGTAAAATTATTAATACTTTATGAGAATCTAATTGATGGAATATTACCATCATTATTTTAATTATATTTTTGAATTTTCTCGATAATAATAATAGTAATTGTAATAATAATAATAATAATAATAATAATAATAATAATAATGAAAGAATGAATAAACATTAGCCAATAATGTCCTATACGTACCTGAAAAAGCAATAATGGGGTATTGAGGATCTCTTCTGATCCTGGGACGCTGTAAAGAAGTTCCTGAAAGCATGGGAATGGAGATGGAATTGGATCACCAAAGTGCTCGACCGTGGCATCGGCATCGGCTTCGATGAACAAGACACCCTCACCAGTACAATCAACTATAAGCTTATTGTCTGGCCCGTGTCTAATCCTACCAGCAAAAGGGTAATAATACACAAGTGCCTGCGCAATTGCCTCCTTTATTACCTTCACAGGATCTTTCCCTTGCATCGATGGATTGTGTGCATACAATTTGTAATGTGGTGATTGAAATTGGAGGTATAGCTGGCGATCAATTCTGGTTCGCACCTTTGGACTGCGAACGATATCGAAGTTAATGTTGCCATCGCACAAAAAGTGTGTTTGCTGCAAACTGTGATAAATGGTGGCTCTACCTCAGCTCAAGAATATTTTTGCTTGAAATGGAATGCATGGGAAGGCAAACTTGCTACATATTTATAGTAATAATGACTGTGTGGACATGCAGTAGGTGTGAAAGATAGGAGCAGGAACAGTAGTACATTATTACGTTTATAAAACCATGACTTCATCACCCAGTTCCCAATATTTTATTTGATAAAAATTTAGTATAATTCTATATAAATTTTAAATTTTTTATTTTATAAAATATATTAAAAAAACATATAAATTATATCTCATAATACTTGCTTACTTTATTTGATTTTGTTAGAGAATAATATAAATCATATATTGGAACTTCACCTAACAGTTTAAACTATTGGATTGAGATGGTCATTTGATATGGTATTAGAGTCTCGATGACCAAACGGTCACTAGTTCGAATCTCATTATCTCTATTTATTTGATAAAAAGTAAGTATAAGATAATGTAAGGACTTTATCTAAGCTTAAGTTATTAGATTGAAATAATTTTTTAACAGATAATAATTCAATGAATATCTTTATAACAATGTTGGACAAAATAACATGGAGTTTTCTTCTTCTTCCTTTTTTTTTTTTGGTGTTTCTTAGGGAGGTCTTACAAGCAATACAAAATGGCCCGGTTGTTTCCCTCCCTGGACCAAAATCTCTGTGAATCCCTCTCAAGTTCTGCACATAAGATTATATGAAATGAAATGTTAAATACTATAATATTGTTTCCTTAGATAGGCAGTTACAACCATTAAATAATGAAGGTGTAACATCTTCTGCTATTTCGTTTGGCTCACGAGGTAGTAGCTACTCAATTAATTTGTTTTTATTATTATTTATTTTTGGTACCAACTTCACCAGCATTGACTTTTTGAGGAGCATTAACATTGATACACTGACTTCTAGCTAGTGCTATTCATGCCCTCCTCTACGTCTCTTATAAATTTTATTCACATAATTAATTCATTAAAAAATTAAAATCAAAAGGGTAATTGAGGATATGTTAATTGTGTGCATAAGAAAAATAAGGAAAATCATTGATTTTAAAATATAACGCGTGAAAAGTCAAACGTGTTCAAAAAACCTTTGAAAATTTAAATTCTTTTAAGACGATGTTGAAAATGCTAAAAATGATGCAAGTACATTGAAAAAACATATTTTTTGGATTTTCGTTGTTTTTCGCTATTTTTTTATTTTCAAAAATTTTATTAAAAAGATGGATTAAAATTGGGTAACAACATGTAGGTTCTTCATCTATGATTGGATATTGATCGGTATGACCCTAATTCATTATCATCGCATCCATAACCATAGTTTTATAAGAATTATTGTTGTACACTTGTGTTACGGCCGATAATTTACTGTGGTTCGTGCAGTCATCCCATAATGGTTCGTCAGAATCTTTCAACAAATCAAAAAACCTAGCTGTATCTGCATTAGGTTTTTCTTCTACAAATGGACATTGACTGACATTACCTTGATTCATTCTCATTCCATCCATAACCATATTCCTGTAAGGATTAGTGTTGTTATTTGCCGCTTCATGCACGTTGCTAGCATTAGAAGTTGACCCAACCACCTTTTCTTCCATTCTCCTCTTACTCACAAATACTTCTCCGTGTGCATACCAACACTGGTAGTTCTCCATAAACCCTTCGTGTAAAAGATGCATCGTTACAACATCTGGATGCAAATACTTTTTATTTTGACACTTCCTGCATGGACACCTAATACCGCCTCTAGTAAAATTTTTGGGAATAGATGTTGCGAAATTGATAAAACCCTGAACCTCATTACAATAATCCATCCTCTGCAATCCTTGGGGTGAATCTCGATACATCCATGAACGATCATCCATGACTTCTATCGAATCTCTATAAAATTATGATGACAACATGTATTAATTAACTATGTTAGGTAAATAAATTTCCAAAAATAATGGTTTACCTCAAGATTATCCAACAAACCAATTACAACTTCTCAAAAATATTAAATATTCATTATCAATTATCAACGTCCATACAAATTAATACATATATATCAAATTACAGAAATTATAACTCCGCAATATCATTGATGATAAAAATTAAAACGGACCCATTAAATAAGTTATTAATTATTTCAAAACAACACATGTAATTCAGTAATTCAATAAAGTTTCAACAATTTACAAATAAATACAATCTTACAAAATCTAAAACAAACCATAACAAGTATAAAATTATATATTCGTATACTACAAGTTTGTTTGAGAAATAACAATAAAACATGTACATCTACTAACAAAATACATATACTAAAAAAACAATAAAAACCATGATATTTAAATGTTAAAATTTAAAAAGATAGAATTACTTACAAAAACTGATAAAAATTCATCGGTAAATTAGAACACGGATGCTGTGACAAGAAGACTTCAAGATACATGACTTGTTGTACTGAGAAGATGGAGATTTTTTTGGGGGGGCGCTGGTTGTTTGCAGTTGGGGAGAGTTGCGATGAGAAAGAAGAAGGGGGAGTCATATAGCTCAGAGAAATAATCCACAGCAGCCTGCTTAATACCCTGTTGAGAATCAAAAGTGTTGCCATTATGGTGGATTTTAAGGATAGATGATTTAGCCTTCCTGAAATTGGCAATCAAGTGAAAAAACTTGTTTTTTCAGTCTTCCAATTTGCATCACATCTGTCTTGATTTCTGCCTCCAAATAAATTCAATGTGATTGTTGCGAACCCAACGGTCTTTCAACAAAAAGTCTAAATCCTCTTGTTCTTGGTCGGTTATACCTTTTTCTTCACATTTTTCCTCTAGTATGTTGATAGCTGAAAGGGTTCGTTGAAAGGCAGCTTCTTGATTTCCAAATTTAAGTTTATTCCATTGCCTCAATCTGACTGCAATATAATTGAGCTTTTTGAGAAATTTAAAGCGGCCAAGGTGAAGGGAGCATGCATCATTTCAGAAGTTTTTAATAATGTGCTTAAAATTTAGGTACTGAGTCCAACAGTCCAAGAAACGAAAAGGACACCATTCATGGTCTTGCAAGAAGCTAGATAGAATTAAAGGACAATGATCCGAGAACTCCCAGTCGTTGAAGAGATAAATGACTGATGCACTCGGCATGCTTCAGGTATTGAATGCCATAGGTGAGATTGCACGAGGAGCTCAATCCCCTTCAATTCTACCTGTGTGGAGGGGCGAAGCCACACTGGGGCATAAGGGGCAACTGCCCCCTTAACTTTTTATAAGCACATTTTATATGCAGAAACATAAATTAGGAGTTGAAAAGTTCCATGGATGAAAGGGTGCTCCCCGCCTCCACCTGCTGGTTGTACAACATATTGTGCTCAGAACTCTCGATCGAAAACACCACCAGTTCCCTTTACTCTCTCTTCCTTTCCCCTCATTCTATAGCAGGATTGAAGTTAATAATTAAGCATGCGTGTCATACAATTCTTTTTCTGTTTGTATTTTATGTGAAATAAAATATCCAATTAATATCCGCTACAGAAAATATGAGAAATAAAAAAGAGAAAAAGATAATACTTTGTGTCTTCACGTCCAAATAAATCAAATGCATTTTTTTTGTGAAAAATCATCCATTTTTGGATTTTCTTATACGCATTATATTAAAATCACTAAAAAATCTTTTTTCCGGCAACGTTTATTTTTATATAGTTTGGGTTATTTTGAGAAAAATATCTTCGATGAGATTGATAATGAAGTCATTATAAAGCGATTTTAAAATATAAAAACTTGAATATAACAATTATAATGTAATTTTTTTATTTTAAAAGTATTCTTAAATTAATTTCATTTGATATGAGTTAGAGCCTGTTTGAGAGTGTGGTTGCGGTTGCTTTTCAAAGTGTTTTTCACTTATAAATATATTAAAATGTTGTCTTTTTATTTTTAAAAAATTATTTTATATCAGCACATCAAAATAATTAAAAAACATCAAAAATATTAATTTGAAGCAAGAAAATAAAATAATTTTAATTTTTTCAAAAATATTTTTGAAATGCAAAAACTAACAGGGCCTTTATTATGGAGAACTTATCATATACATAGTGTAATTATCTTATGTAGTGTTTTCCACCATTACTATTGTACACAACCCTATACGTATATATATATATAGACACACACACACACACACAAAGGATGGCTGCTACATACACATCTATCACTATTTCATCATCTCTTCCATTCATTAACTTGGTATCAGAGTAGACTTGGTATTTCTCTTCCTCATGGATTCTGCAAGCACCCAAAATATGGACTCTCACTTGGCTGCACCGGTTTTCTCCTTTACTGCACCGGGCTTCTCACCTGCTGAACATAATCTTCCTTCTAATGGTGTCTTCTCTGCTTCTGCTGCAACAATATCAGCCGTTGTTGCCATTCCTTCCTCTGGTAATGAATCACTCTCCCTTGACGTTCATTCTTCAGCTGCAGCCATCAAAAACACCACGGCTATTACCTTCCCCAACATCAACTCTACTGCAATGGTTCCTTCCTCAGATTTCACAGTAGCAGCAAAATTCCCTCACATGATTGTTCCTCTTTCAAACACTCAACAAATAATCTCTCTAAAACTATCAAACACAAATTTCTTATACTGGAGAATGCAGATGAAACCTTACTTGTTAGGCCAAGGTGTGTACTCCTATGTTGATGGTTCTTTCCCATGCCCTCCTGCGTATATACCATCTGCTGATATGGCCTTGTCCACCATTAATCCATCATATTTGTCATGGAAACAGCAAGATCAATTGATTATAAGTGCCATTCTATCATCTCTATCTACTGAAGTGTTACATCTTGTCGTTGATTGCCAGACATCTCATGTGTTGTGGACGACTCTTGCCACTGCCCTTGCTTCACCATCTAATTCACGAATAAAGCAGCTTCATGGTTCTTTCCAAGAGCTAAGGCAGAATGATAGCATTATCAGTGCTTATTTGCAGCAAGCTAAGATGCTATTTGATGAGCTTGCTGCTGCTGGCAGACCACTGTCCATGGAAGATTTTAACCTCTATGTATTTCGTGGATTGAGAGGAGAGTTTCGGGACCTAGTTACCACCCTCTCCACTAGAGCAGAACCTGTTTCGTACACTGATCTACACAGTCTTCTTCTCACACATGAGTTTCTGCATAAAGCTTCTCTTCAACCTGTTGTGGCAGCCCCACTGCTGCCAACACCATCTCAGCCTCCCTCAGCCTTCTTCTCACAGTGTCAGCCATGGTCTCCAGGTAACCACTATAACCAAAATTCCAATTTCAAACTCAAGTTGAGCGTTAGTTTTCCGTTAAAATTAAATCTGTTCAAACAGATTGGGGTGGCGAGTATCGAAAATTAAATACATTTTTCAAATCTATTGGCATTCACCATTGTTTGATCTGCCCACATTTTTCAAATGCTTGTGAACGCACGTTCCAAATTTAACACAAGCATTTGCATGCGCATCTCCTTATTAGGGTTAGCTTGAGATGCTATGGCATACCATCTCCATAAGCATGCACTTATGACCTCAAAATTTGAACATGGGTGTAAATAAGAAGGAATCCATCTACGAATGTTGGATAATTCCTTGCGGTTAAGAACAAAACTACGATGGGCTACAGCGTGAACCTGGCCGTGGAATTCAGGCACCTTGGCTGTAGGATCAACAGCAACAGGAGCATCATTACCATATTCATTGTGTCTACATGTAACTCATGGCGGATTCCTAGCACAGAGGAGTTCCCTTTGCCACACAGGTAGAATTGAAGGGGATTGAGCACCTCGTGCAATCTCACCTATGGCATTCAATACCTAAAGCATGCCGAGTGCATCAGTCATTGTGTGATTAAGACGGAACCCAAGGCCAAAACCACCACACTTCAAGCGTCCTTCCACGCGCAGCCGCAAGAAATTCCAGGCAGCAGGGGCGTCTGGAGCAGCTTCCTCCCCTCTTCGTTTCCTCGCCGGCGGCGACAAAGGCGTTACCTGCAAAACACCCAAAACGCAACAAGCAAGTCTGTTTCTCTCCTTAGATCTGTTTCTTCCTCTTTCGGATCTTCTTCTCTCTCTTTTTTCAGATGGCAGATCCGTTATGAGGGGGAGGCCTCTATGTTAAGCCGAGGTGGTGTGCAGGTGTTGCTGGAGGGTCTGGCTCGGTCGGGCAAACTGGCCGGTGACAGTGTAGAAGGATGAGCGGTGGACAGATCTGGGGCCGTGGGCGCCGTTGTGCTTGGGCTACTGCTGTGCCGGGTTTGTTCGTTGACCCGGAGAGGGAGGCCGTTAGGTCGGCTGAGAGAGGAGAGGAGCCTAGTGAGGGGGCGGCCGGTTTGATCTTGGCGAGCTGGGGTTGTTGAAGCTGTGGTGAAGGAGAAGCTGGGTGAAGATCTGTTTGGGGAGAAGGTCGAGAGGCTTGGGGGAAGAAGCTGGAAATGAGGGAACGGAGTGGCTGCTCCGGTTTGGTTTTGAAAGAGAGGGGGCTGTGGGTTTGTTGCCGGCTGCTGAGGGGAAGAAGAAAATCAAAGGGGAGGGGAGGGGATGGCGACGAGTGAGTCACGGCTGTAAAAGAGAAGTGGAAACCTGGTGAGGGTGACGGTTCTTGTTGGGGTTGTCTAGGGTGAGGTAACGGCTGAAAGGGGAAGATTTGTGGGAATGGGGTTTGAAAGTGAAAGGGGGGGCGGCCGGCCTTTGTGCGCAGGGAAAAGGAGGTTCCGGCCGCCCCTGTTCTCTCTGAAATTTTTTACAGGGGCTCTGAGCGGCTGCCCCGGGTAAGGAGGAGAAAGAAGTATTGTTTTTAGGGTTTGTGTGGTTTAGGGTTTTTTGTGGTTTTTTCTATTTTTGCAAAATTACCCCCCGCTTGAGTGTGCTGAGGGGACCAGTATTTATAAGTAAAAATATTGCTAGGCTTTCAAAATTGGTCCCTTAACTTCTTTTTTTTGTAAATTTTGATTTTTCTTATATTTTTTTAAAAACGAGCACATCAACATCGACTCAATGTGAAAAATCAATGATTTTAAAAATAACGTGTTAAAAGTTGAACGCGTTTCAAATGTCTTTGAAAATTTAAATTCTTTTGAGACGATGCTAAAAATACTAAAAACGATGCAAATGTATTAAAAACGTATTTTTTTGGATTTTCAATGTTTTTCGCTATTTTTGGATTTTTCTGAAAATTTATCAAAACATGGGTCAAAAATTGGGTATCAACAAGGAAGATGGAGATCTTCGAGCAGTGGCTCTTTTTGGCAAAGAGAGAGGAAGCGGCTGGAGATGGCTTTTTTCTATGGTTTTTGGCTAGGGCCGGGAGAGCGTGCAGCTGTTTTTTTCAGGAAAGGGGGGCGGCTCCTTTGTGTTTTTTTTGGGAGAGTCCCGCAGGGAAAGGAGAGCTTTTGTTTTTTTTCGAAGGGAGGGGCGAGATGGCCAAGGGAGAAGAAGGAAGCTGGGTTTCTCTCAGGTTTTGGCAAAAGAGAGGAGTGGCCGACCGGTTTTCGAGAGAAAAAGACAGAAGATGGGGGCGGCGGCTCCCCTGTGAAAAGTAGAGGTTTTTAGGGTTTTCCTTATTTAAACTCTCCCTTGTTTTTTTTATTCCTCTCCCCGTGAATAAATTTTTCTCCCCCCCTTTTCTTTTTACTGTAGACTAGTATTTATAGGCAAAATGTTGCCATATTTTCAAACTAGTCCCTTAACTTTCTTTTTATTTTATTTTCTTTTTTTTTGTAAATTTCAATTTTTGATATTTTTTTGTACTTTTTTTAAAACGAGCAATATCAAAGTCGACTCAATAAGAAAAATGAGTGATTGTAAAATTTAAATTTTTCTGAGATGACGTCGAAAATGCTAAAAATGATGCAAATATATCAAAAATTAAAATTTTGGGGTTTTCATTGTTTTTTGCCTTTTTTTTATTTTTTTTGAAAATTGATCAAAAATATGGGTCAAAAATTGGATAGCAACAATAGTGAATTGTAATTAAGATCATATCAAAGTATGTATCAAGCAATCCATAAAATTACAAAGTGGTTAGGTGAAAGATAAATACAAGTTTTTGTCGCTCATGCCCGCACGGTGTTCGATGACGATTTTTGTTCGTTTGCTTGTTCTTTGGGAGTCACCACCTAGTATTTGGTTCAAGATAATTAGAAAAATTGAATATACTGGTCTTGTCAGAGATTCATGGATAAGGGACTGGTTGTGGTTCATCGGATATTACAAATACGACTTACATATAAGTTCATAATCCTTTACCGTGAGCAAATCAAAACATTAAATTCTTCTTTTATCTTTGCGGCTTTATCAAAAGAAAAATATCCATAAAAAATACAAACACACATATTCACTTTTACTATATTTTTTTCTTTTTTCTTTTTTTTTTACATCCACATTTGCACGCTACAAATTATAAAAATTCAAACCTAAATAAACAGTACATTAAACAATTTGAAATTTACAAAATAAACCCTAAAAAAATTAAGAATAGTGTCGGGTAGCCCTTTGAGGGTGCAGGAAACGTGGTGGTGCATTTGCTCCACACGCCACTGCCACTGGAGGCGCGTGGGTTCACGTGCCGCCGCATGTAATTCCCATAAACGGATGGATTTGACCTTCTTTCTTCTTCTCTTCCCTTCCCTGCCAACGACGATGCCTTGACCTGCAAAACACCCAAAATCGCAACAAGCAGTCAATTTTAGTGTTCTTTTCTCCTTCTCAGATCTGGTTCATTCGAGTCTTCTCACTTTTCACTTCTATTTCACTTCTGTTCTCTCTCTTCCTCCCGGTTTGATTTTTTCTTGTATTCTCTCCTCCTCAGGTGGCAAATCAGGCGGCTGTGTCTTAAGCTGATCTTGAGTTTGTCGTGTGGAGATGGGAACGACTATTGACTCTATGGGTGTTGCCGTGTGTTGGCTGCTACTGGAGGCCGGTTGCAAAAAATGACAATGAGTGTTTCCTAGGCGCTGCCGTGTATGGGCTGCTGGCTCACTGGTGAGGACGGCGCTGCTGCGGCTAATGGTGAAAACTGGCCGAGAGGAGAGTGCGGGGCTGTCTTGGCTGGTCTATGGAGGATAGAAAGACAGATCGGGGTTGAGAGAAGAATTTCAAAAATCCAATAGCAAAGATTGATCTTGTGATAAATGAGTTACCTCTTGCCACCCAATATGAAGCAAAGAATAGAATTATTTAATCTAAGTATGTAATGTCGCACGTCACCCACATGGCTTCATTTGGTTATTTTTGTTCGTTTGCTTGATTCTTTTGGAGTCGCCACCTAGTATTCGATTCAGGGTTACTACGAAACCCAGATGTACTGGTCTTTGTCATAGATTCACGGGTAAGGGACTGGTTGTGGTTAGGGAAGGTATTAGCACCCCTAACACACCCTACCTGAGGTAAGCTTCTTCGTGATTTGATGTGATTTAAAAGATTTTGAAAGTTATCCTGCCAATGATTTTGTAAAAAAAAAAGGTTCTCCTCGGTAAGAGATCCTTATCTTATTAGGTAAAGAAAATCTAATTGCTCTGGCATCAATAAAACAAAACAAACTTTTCAATTTAATATCAAGAATGCATCTTACGTATAAGATTATAATCCCCGATACCAAAAAAATATTTTTGATCTTTTTTTGAAATATGAACCAAATTCAATGCAAATTAAAACATTTAATTTTTTTCTTTTTTTCTTTTTAGTTTTATCATAAACAACACATACATAAAAAATAATAACAAAACACCCACTCAAACACTTTCCTTTTACTATGTTTAAGCACACACCCATTACATGGTTACAAATCAATTAAAATTCAAAATAAACCAAACAACACATTAAACAATTTTAAATTTACAAAATGAACCCAAAACAATTCAAGAACAGTGTCGGGAAGCCCTATGAAACTGCAAAAACAGCAACGGCGAGTTGCTCCATGCGTCACCGTCACTGGCAGTGCGTGGGTTCACGCGCTGCCACCGATGAAGGCAGCAAAACCGGTAGATTGGGAACTTCTTCTTCTTCTCTGTCTTCCTACGTTGTCGGTGAGGACCACCATCACGTGCAACAAGGGAAACAACACCCAAACAACAATGTAGGGGTTTGTTATTCTTTCCTTCTTCTTCAATCGGCAGATATGGCAGTTGTGGAAGGAGTGTTGGAGGTTGGAGCTGCGGGTGTTGCCGCTGGGGAAAGGGACAACGGTGGGTCTGTGGATTTTGTTGTGCTTGGACTGCTATTGGAGGCCGGTGGAGGACGGGGTTGCTGCTAACCGGTTGAAGAAGATGACGAAGAGAGTGGGGGTTGTTGTTATGGTCGGCTGCCACTAGAGGATGGTCGAAGGAGAAAGGAGAAGAAGATGGAGCAAAAGCTCCAGGGAAGGGGGCTTGAGCGACTGGTTTTCTTTTGGCAGAGGGCAAGGGAGAGTGGGAGGAGATGGTGGAACCGGCCGAAAGAGGGGAGAAGAAATGAAATTACAGGGGGTCCTTGGCTCTTTGGTTCTAGGAGAGCAAAAAAAACCCAAGGACCCCCGGGGGGATGGCAGTTTCGTTTCCAAACAAAATCAGAGTGAGGGGCTGCGGCTTCTTTCTTTAAACTGGTGAGCGAGGGCTGGTTTGTAAGAGATGAAGTGTTAGGGTTAGGTTTTTTTTTTTGCCTTCAAATGTGCAAAATTGCCCCCTTCTTGTGTGTGTTATGGAGACCAGTATTTATAGGTAAAAATATTACTAGGTTTTTTATTTTTTTTCTTATCAAGATCGACTCGAATGAGAAAAATTATTGATTTTAAAATATAACGCGTGAAAAGTCAAACGCGTTCGAAAGACCTTTGAAAATTTAAATTCTTTTGAGATGATGTTGAAAATGCTAAAAATGATGCAAATACATTGAAAAAAACATATTTTTTGGATTTTCATTGTTTTTCGCTATTTTTTTATTTTCTAAAATTTTATCAAAAAGGTGGGTCAAAATTTGGGTAACAACATGTAGGTTCTTCATCTATGATTGGATACTGATCGGTATGACCTTAATTCATTCTCATCATATCCATAACCATAGTTTTATAAGAATTATTGTTGTCATTTACAACTCCATACACGTTGCTACCACTAGAAGTTGACCAAACCATCCTTTCGACCATGGTCTCATGAGGAACAAATGGTTTTTCATGTCCATACCAACACATATTGTCGCACGTGTGCAGCGTCGCGGCAATCGTCCGCCCTCAAGGAAAAACATGGAATGGTATATTCCTGGAAAATGTGTAGAGACGAGGAATTCTTGTCTCCTATCAGTGAAAAATATGGATTGGGAGTCGCCACCTAGTATTCTAGTTACTATGAACCCTAACTGGTCTTTAGAGATCAGGTATGGAGACTGGTTGCGTAAAGAAAAGGTATTAGTACCCCAACTACGCCCTACCTATGGTAGGTTGCATTGTTTTAATGTCTGATAAAATCTAAGTTTGTGTTGTGGTTTCTTATTGTTCGGAATACGCATTACGTGTAATGTCATACCCCAGGTTCTATTGTCCGAAAAAAGAATTAAATATCCAGAATACGCATTACGTGTAATGTCATACCCCGGATACTAAGAGACAAACAAAATAAAATTATTAATATTCATATTATAAAAATTTAGTTAAACTTGCATTAATACATTTAAGTTCAAATACACTAAAAAAAAACAACAAAAAATACAATCATGGTGCTGGTTGCGAAGGCGAACCATGATATTGTGGATCGACACAAGATTGATCAGGATATAAAGGCCGAGGTGTAGGTCGAAAAATTGGTTGAGATCTAGGACCCATAGGTGTCATTATCTGAGGAACCATAGGTGGCGGTATTGATGGAGTCAAAGGTGGTGGCATACCTTGATCAATATTTGATGTCCCACCATGGTATCCAAGATTGTTCACAAGATATTCTTTCATGTAATCCATCTGCCGTTTCATTTCAAGAATAAAATCATCTTTTTTCTTTATCTCCTCTTCTTTATCCTTTATCTCTTTTTGCAATGCTCGATACGATGAACTGGGATATGATGACTCCACCGAGTAGGAATGTGATGAAGAGCTTGTACTAACTATTGATTTTGGCATACGAGGTGCACCATATACCCTACCCTTTGTAACTCCTCCTGAAGCCACACACCAAGCTGCTCCATCAAATGAAGGATGATTTTCCCGATCAGTTCCATACCTTGAAATCATCTCCATTTTATAATTTTCCTACAAATAAAATACATGCAACAATAAATTAATTTGAATGTTAAATAATACTTAAGTTATATTAAGAAATAATCAAATAAAAATACATACAACCACTTTTTTAGACTTGTTGTCGACGAAGCTACCAGACTGCTTAGTACTTTGATGCAAAGCTGAAAAGACATCATCCCATGGAGGTTCTTTTCCACCAGCTTCCTCTTGCTTTCAAGATTAATAAATATTATAAAAGACAAATATACAAATTTTAATTTATTATCTTAAGCATAAAAAAAAATCCTTACCATGTTAGCTCGATATGATGCAAATGACACTGTTCCTCCAGAATGAGTGCTTATTTTGCCATCTGTTTTGGTTAATCGATTCCTCCTAGCAGATTCAGACCTCCTTTGAAATTCAGGGGTGGACCAAACATCTTTGATCATTTGATTCCAGTCATCATTGTTTATCCAAGCAGGACCTTTATCAAGGCAATCTATAATATTTGTAGTGTTTTCTTTTGATATTAAATAGTAAACAAGAAATAAGAACAAATTATAACACAAATCAGTATAGCTATTCAGTTGATAATTTTCATAATGCTACATTAAAGTGATCAAAATTGAAAAGAATATTATGGCAATTAGTGTTGGTTCTTACCTTAAACTCTTTAAAGAGTTCATCCCTGCACATTGAATCTACTTTTTCCCAAGAGTGCCATGCTCCCTTAAAATTGGACCTCAAAATATCTCCGATTGCACGTCCACACGATGCGTTATTGAACCTGAAAAATATATAATAACAAACTTATATTAAACAAATAATTACATAATAGTAAGTAATTTTTTTCATACCTGAAAATATAACCTTAATAAGTTAGTTGTTAAAAGTTTGAACTTACTCTGTTGTTCCAGACAAACAAAGCTCTTTTTTTCTTGTTATTGGATCTACTTGCGTGTCAAAACCGTTCCTTTTAACACTTTGATCATAATTGTATGGAGAAGATGTTGAACCGTGATATGATGGAACACCATCTTGATCCTCATCACATACACCTCTCTCATTACTACCGTCTCCCTCATCTTCATCTCTAATGTTCACATCATCATCATCACCATCAACTCTCCGATGACTCCCATATAAATTATGTCCTCCATAAACAAGTTGGTTATCTCGAGAGAAACCTCCTTGAGTTTGAAGCAAATCTTGAAAACGAAAACCCTCACAATATTCATATGCATCAACCCTCCCATAATCATATTGAGGAGGATGTGTACTCCCCAAAGTAGGTATATAATACTCATTTGCGTTCTGATACACAGGTTGATGAAATGTGGATCCTTTGTTATTATGCCTTGATGTAGTTTGAAATGATTTGGATGAAGTGGACCTGTCACTCCTTGATGTGGACCTGTCACTCCTAGAATCTAATATGGATCCTCGTCGAGGCATGCTAAAAATCAGAAAAAATATATACATTATCATATGAATATATACAACATAACAATAATAGCCATCACTTCGAAAAATATTATACTTCAAATAAAATAATTACTGTAACAAAACCAAATATGTAAATAACATCAAGACAATTTCATTAAGCATTCCTTGCAATGATAAAAATCAGCCATGAAGTTTAAATTGTCAAAAGCCAATTAACACAAACAATAATAAAAATAAACATCTAAATAATTAATTAAGCAAAAATCAAAATTTATGAGTATGCTTACCTTAATGTTTGGTCCTATAAATCAAAACATTGAGTAGGAAGAACCCTTTCTTTCACGCTTCAGCATCTATAAGCAAGAAAACAAATCACAAAATAAAATATAACATCAGAATCACAATTTAAAGATTGATACTTGAAAGGTTAGAAATGGTTTCAAAGGTCAATGAAAATAATTTATGTAATGCGATGCATAACACACACTTGAATAAAATAATAAAAAAAAAACATTGAAAGCCTAAATATTGTCAAATAATATGAAATCATCCATACATATAATAAAGATAATTCATTACATATACTACGAAATATAATTAACTTGTGCTACTTACTATTATCATCACTCCTAACTATCACCATCATAACAATCATCCTCATCATCTTCTTCTTCTTCTTCTTCTTCTTCTTCTTCATCATCACCATCACCATCACCATCACCATCATCATCTTCTTCTTCTTCTTCATCATCTTTGTTTCCCCAATTTATGTCAAGTTGAATCAATTCATGTTGCCCGATTTCTTCATAATAAGATGATTCAACAAGTATATTTGGATCATCAAGTGTTTGAGTAGGAAGGACACGAGATGGTTGAGAAATCTCATCTGATTGATCAACATCAAATGATCTCACATTGTTGGCATCTTCAATAAATTCACCCATGTCAACATTATAACGACTTCTAGCAGTAGTCTTAATAACCGTCCACCATTCAGATGATTTATTACCAGGTGGATATGTATAGTAGACTTGTTGACATTGTTGAGCTAACACAAAATCTTCATTTCCTTGTAGTCGAGATGTATGCTTGATTTCAACCAAACCATTCGAAGGATGCACTCTAATCCCTCGTTTTGTATCATACCAATTACATTTAAACATAAATAACTTGCACTTACTCCCCAAGTATTTTAGCCGAACAACTTCTTTAAGCATTCCATAATAATCACATTCATTATCATCATAGCAACTTCCTTTCACACAAACTCCACTATTCATTGTCTTTTTAAAACGGCCATAACGTTGAGTATGAAATTTAAAACCATTCACATAATACCCATTATAACATTTCACTGAAGTTGAAGGGCCCATAGCAAGTCCAAAGAGTTGATTTTCAATTCCGTTAGATTGGTATTCCACCTAGCATAATAGTTAACTCCATAAGAAATAATGATTTAAAAGAGATTAATAATATTTTTAAAGTAGCTAATTGACATAAAATATAAATTAATTTTATTAAAATACTTACATTATTTTTTAACCAATTTGGAAAGATCGCTTCGTATAATTTTTCAATTTCACCATCACTCGCATATGGTTGTTGTGACTTTAGCTCTTGTCGACATTGCCTAAAATTTTAAAATGTTAAAGTTAACAATAAATTATTATAAATTTAGTACAAAATAATATTTCAAACTTACTCTAAATAAGGCTTCAGTTCTTGACAATTGAATATCACATAGTTATGCGCAATTTGCATTTCAGCATGTGACAACTGCCTTTTATAAAATCTTTTGGATAATTTTTTCCCTAGATAGGAAAAAATAAAGAGACATCCATCTACACTTCTAAGGCCACCATCATCATTCCGTGGAACTCGATTCCAAATTGTTTGCACGTCATCACCAAAATAATGAGATGCAAAATTGGTAATTTCATCAATCAAGTATGCTTCACATATGGAACCCTCAACTTTAGCTTTATTGGTCACTTTCTTCTTCAAATAAAACATATACCTATATCATTTCTGTCAATTAGTTTATTTTTTAAAAATAAAAAGTGAATAAAATTAACATAGTATGAAAACATACCGTTCAAATGGATACATCCATCGATATTGAACTGGTCCACCAACTTTTGCCTCGTAAGGTAGATGTATCGTCAAGTGTTCCATGGAGTCAAAGAAGGATGGAGGAAAAATCCTTTCAAGTTTGCAAATTATTTCAATTATATTCATCTGCATTAACTCCATGTGCTGGGCATTTAAATTTGTTGAACAAATATCTCGAAAAAATACGGACAGTTCAGTTAATGCCTCCCACAGTGGCCTAGGTAAGTAAGGTCGGAAAGCAGTTGGAAGAAGTCTTTGAATGAAGACATGACAATCATGGCTCTTCATCCCCGAAACCTTACATTGTGCCTCTTTCACACATCGTGAAATGCTTGAAGCATAACCATCAGGAAATGATAATTCCTTCATCCATGACAAAACTTCTTGTTGTTGTTTCTTGTGTAGACAATAAGTGCCTTTAGGTTTGTAAACCCGACCATTCATATCTTGTTGCAAATGTAAATTTGGCTTCTGACAATACAATTGAATATCCAACCTAGCCTTTAAATTGTCCTTGCTTCTATTCGGACAATCCATTACTGTATAAAAAATATTGTCAAAGACATTTTTCTCAATATGCATGACATTAAGATTATGACGAATCAAATTTGTATGCCAATATGGAAGCTCCCAAAAAATGCTCTTCTTCACCCAATTGTGCTTAACACCAAAGCCAGGAATTTTATCATTATATGATGAACCTCCATTATGTCCCTCAGTATACTTGAACACTTCGTTTAACATTTCCAAACCAGATAGACGAGGTAAAGGAGGGAGCCTTTCAATTACTCCTTTCAAAAACTTATCAGATTGAAATCTATATGGGTGGTTCATGGGTAGGAATCGTCGATGACAATCAAAAAATGTAGTTTTCCCTCCATTTTTTAATCTAAAAGCCTTGCTATGCTCCATATAATAAGGACAAGACAACTTTCCATGAGTACTCCACCCCGATAACATGCCATATGCTGGAAAGTCACTAATGGTCCACATTAAAGCTGCCCTTAATTGAAAATTTTCCTTTCTGTATACATCATATGTTTCAACACCAACAGACCACAAATTCTTTAACTCATCAATCAAAGGTCTTAGGAAAACATCAAGCTTTTTACCCGGATTCTTTGGCCCAGGAATCATCATTGTCAAAAACATGAATGGTCTAGTCATGCACTTCCACGGAGGCAAATTATAAACAGTCACAATTACTGGCCAACAAGAGTATGTATTTGAAGACATGTCAAATGGACAAAACCCATCAGTGCACAACCCTAACCGAATATTTCTCGGATCTGATGCAAAGCTTAAATGGACACGATTAAACTCCTTCCATGCCTCCCCATCAGATGGGTGCACCATAACCCCATTATCAGAATTATGAAAATGATGCCATGTCATATCTTTGGCATGATATGGAGACATGAACAGTCTCTGAAGCATTGGTGTCAAGGGAAAGTATCGGAGTTGCTTCTCCGCCTTATTGGAACCTTTACTAGTTGGATTTCTATGTTTGTATCGTGAACTTCCACAAAAATCACAATTTATTTTCATTGCATCTGCCCCATAGTACAACATACAGTAATTAGGACACACATCATATTTCTCATAACCAAGTCCAAGTGGCCGCATAAATTTCTTGGCATCATAAAAATTTGAAACCAAATTTTCATCATTAGGCATGCAACTTTTTTGTAAAGTCAATAAAATTATTGAAGGCATTCTGAGTCAAATTTAAAGTTGACTTCATATTAAGCAATTGTACACAAGCAGATAATTTGGATTGCTTGGTACACCCATCCCACAACGGCTCCTCCGCAGCTTTCAAAAGCTTAAAAAATTTAGTTGCCTCCGGATTTGGAATTTCCCCTGCTACCACATGACTAGACACATTATCATTGTAGAATGCATCACCAATCCCCACTGCATCCATAACTAGATTCCTATATGGATTCTCTAGACAAACATCATTCACAACATGACTCATTCCAATCGATGAAGGTCCAGCCAATATTGGTTCTGCGACATAAGGCTCCCCATGTACAGTCCAATTTTCATAACAAGGTAAAAAACCTTTTGTCAATAGATGTTTACAAACATCATCTTCCTTTAAAAACTTTTGATTTTTGCACCTCACACAAGGACATCTAATTTTTCCCCCAGATATATTTTTATCAATTGAAAATGCAAAATTGATAAATCTTCTAACACCGGTAATGTATTCAAGACGAAGGCGACCATCCATAAGACGACGATACATCCACGATCGATCATCCATGTTAATCTAATTAACATGACAACACCAATAAGCATTTTTTGAAATAAGCATACTTCTTTAACTACTAGTACTTAAACAATCTTTTAAAATATAATATGTTCGGTTAGTATTTTATATTTTCATTTATATTTTCTAACTAGTGACAAAAGTAGACTTTTAGATTATGTTCGGTTAGTATTTTATACAGAATAAATGGATAAAGAAAAAAAATATTTAGTTGAACAATTATTAAATAAATTTATCTTTATAATAGTATTGGAGTTCAATTTTTTTTATTGGTCCTTCTAACTTTTGTTACCACCTCAAGTAGTTTTTTTTTTTTTTATTTGGATCCTTTTATTTTTATTGGATCCATCAAACTTTTTATTTTTATTCGGATATTTTTTTGCTCAACTAAGAAATGGTAGATGAAATCAGAAACATGCGAGGCAATACAAGATTAAAGAATTTTTTTTATTTTTTTAAAAAGATGAAAATGCAATATAAAAAAAAACATATTTATGGTTAACTGTATGGTTTTCTTTCTTTTTTTTTCTTTTTTTTTTCTTTTTGTGGATGTCAAGTTTGTGAGCATGTTAGGGTTTGTACACTTCCTTTAATATGCCATATCTTGTCCTTCGCAGATTTCAGAGCATAATATCTCTAGGATTCCATTTCTGGCACATGAAAAAATAAGCATGAACAGAATGTATGAGCTTTTCCTTTCCAGAATGTTAATCAGTAGTGACTGTACAAAGTTTGATAAGATTGACTCATATTTTTTGTTTTATAGATCACAGAAAGGTGTATTGGACAGATGGGAAGAACATTGCAGGATGTTATCTCAAATTGGATTGGGAAGTTGAACAACAGAGAAATTGGTAGGTTGGTTAATTCTTTATCCTCGACTTAATGGTTAAACATGGACGAGCAATAATTATTGTTAATATTTATGGTTAAGGTAATGGAGGTGTGAATATATTTATGTTAAACCTCTTTCTATGAAATGCTTATTATTTATATTTTGTTGTGTAATCAAAGTTTATAGTTAAACATGTAAATTAACTATTAGTCTCTTGGATAAGGATTTGTTTTTGTATTATGACATATTTTTAAAAAAAATATCAAATTAATATTTTTATATTTTTAAATAATTTTAATATAACAATGTTAAAAAAATTATAAAAATTTATTTTAATATAATTTCAATTTTAATATAACAATTTAAACATTTCTTTCAAACATCAATATCTCTCACCCATTTATCCCATCTCTCCCTCAAAATCCGATCAACAAAATTCAATATCAAATTCAACAGATTTCAAGCTGTTTTTACTGTTGGGGTTTCTTTTTTCTTATTTTATCAATTACGTTGTGCATATAGTAAAAGGAATCAACTTTTCCATCATTGTAATGTAAGTATTGTTATTTACTACACACCTAAATGTGTAATCGTGATTATAAGTAGCAGAATTGTACTCAATATCAGATTTAATGAAAGAAAATCATTCCATTAGTTTTCTTATACAAACTGTCAATATTGTCCCAATGAAAGGCAAAGTTCCAACTACTTGAAAAGAGTACAATAGGCATTCCCAACAGAAAAATTACGCACGATATAATTAAGCAAACCATGTAAAAATGGAGCAAAATAGACTTACCTAAGCCCCAAGAATCAATGACACAAGGTGGAGGTTTTCTTATTGCAACCCAATCAGATTTAGCCAACTCTATTGGATTATATTGTGATCCAATAAGCCATTCATATTGCTGGAAAAATAAAAAACATAAACAGTATGTTACACCCATCAAGTTATAACAATTGCTAGTCTTTAAAACAAATTAGTGCTTTGCTCTCTAATCCTTTATCCTTTTTGTGATTGGAAATGGATCTATACTAATTAGTGCTTTGCTAGAACTGACTTCACAGTGTAAACATCAAGCTCCCATCTTTTATATTCATTACAAACAATATCATGACCTTGTGAAACGAAAACAGCAACTGACTCAAAAATGAACAATTGCACAATGTTGGTGCATTTTACATGTATCATTACAGACAAACCTGCTAAAAAACATGCGATTGTTTCTGCAATTACACAAGTTGGCTCCAAACAATTTGCTACTTAGTTCATGCAACATAGTAACTATAAAAAAAAGCCAAAAGAGCTGTAAAACTCTTTAATACAAAAACAAATCCTCATCCGATAGACTAATAGTTAACTTACATGTTTAAATATAAATCCAAGTTAAACTATGAAAAGCAGTAAGCATATCCAAGTTAAAGTATGAAATTTTAATATTTTTTTGGCACTTGTCTTCTCATAACAAATATTTTTTCATTTAAGATCTAACCTGAAAAATTTCATTTAATTTAATAAAAAGGAACTAACAGCTAGTGTCCTTTGATGGCTCAACAAATAAAGCAAAAGAGACTGGTGCTATTAATTGTTGCATGTGCATCGATAAATCAAGAATCTTGTTTGGTCTTATTTCTTCCATCACAAGCATTCAAACTCCTACTTTTTCTTTCAGAAGCAAGAATAATATGTAAGGCAAACTACTTCACCTCACTTCTATAATCTGTTAGCTATATATTCTGTAAATTTTCACTTTTAATTAGTTTTAATCATTGTAATTAACCACTCTTGTAATACTCTTTTATTTTTTTTAATTATTGCTCTGATATTTACTCTTGTAATGTCCCCCCCCCACAGCTTATTGTAAATATCCTTAGTATAAACTACTGATTTCCAAGACAAATATTTTTAATTTCGAGAAGGAAAATCCTGACAGATAGCTTCCTTTCTAGAATGTCCACACCGAGACTTGCCATTGTTAGCCTAGGATTTCAATATCTAAATGCAATTATATCATGTAATTAATGTGCTAAGCTGCTTGGTAGATTCATAACACTATTCTAGTACATGTATTCAGTAAGCTTATTAAATAGATAGAGGATAATCCAAAACAACAATTGCTGCATAATCCAAAACAGCAGCTGTGTGGGAATATAAAAAGGATATGGTGTAAATTATAAATAAGAAGGAATCATAGAAAATAAATTCTTCAATTAATAAAATTTATTACTAGCCATTTCATCAATTCTTGAACTGTTAAAACATAAAACCAGCACAACAATCATCAGTTCATCTTGATAAGGTAAATGCGCTTACTGTTTGCTCATAGGCATCTATTCCTTCACTGTCTAACAGTAAGAGATTGTACTGAGTTCCATCAAGGGCAGTTCTCTAATGTGGCAGTTCCTTTTGTACATGGCCGATGAGTGGATGCTACTTGAAATCCACTGCTCCTGCCAAGAAGCTACAATACACAAGTCCACCTCTTAGTTAATAACTGACACATGAGGTCAGTTGCAGAAATGGAATGTCATAACAAATAACTCTAAAATAAGCTTCAACAAACAAAATTCCAGTAGACATTCATTGATAAATCTACTAGTGTACATCTTAGGTAAAGGAATTGTGCATAACATCTTAAACCCATCCAGTTATAACACTTACTAGTCTTTTAAAACAAATCCAAGTTAAACTATGAAAAATAGAAAGGATATCCAAGTTAAACTATTAATTTTTAATATTTTTTTGGCACTTGTCTTCTCATAACAATTTTTTTCTTCTAAGATCTAACCTGAAAAATTTCAATCTTAAACATGATTCATTTTGAAATTTTAAAATAACTAGCATTTAATTTATAACAAGGAACTAACTTATGGTTTTCAAAAACATAATGACTAACTTATAAAATCATAAAAAATGCATAGACTAAATTATAATTAACTCTAATTAACAATGGTAGCAGATGCAGAAAATGGTAACAGTTTGTATAAAAACAGTAAATGACATGTAGAAAAATTGCATGAACAAAGGAAGCTGGATGCATTAAATGATATTCCATGTAAATGACATGTAGTATAAGAGCACAAGACCTTAAAAAGACAGCATTAAGGAGACCATATTAAATAATAGTAAGAACACAACACACCGCTTTCGTGCCAAGAAGAACCCAAAGGCTGATTAATTATTGAGGAAGATAACTTGATGCCACGCTTAAAAACCTAAGCCATCATATTGAACAAAGTCATGTCAGGACCCAGAAATTAAAAAAAAAAAAAAAGCCAAATAACAAAGCAAGCATTAGGTACTGTAACAAAATGAGTAAATATTACAGATTTTTATCCAAAATTCAATAGCTGAAGCATACATATAGATGAGTCATATAGCCAGTTCCAAACTCCCTATTATATCTAGAATGCCTTTGATTTGAAAAAAATAAAATAAAAAAATAGTTAAATTAAGGAATTTTTTAAAAACAGAGAAAGAATATTAAAAAAAATAAATGAAATTAAATAGTGAAATTACTATATTTCATGTACTAAAAAACCATGTCCCATTTCTTACATTGTTTCTCTAACTTTTTTAAATTCTCAATGTAACTATCATATTAAAAGCCTGCCACCTAAACCATTTGGTGATCAATAACGTTTCCAAATCATGCATGCTGACCTCAAGACAGGACAATCAAATGAAAACAGACAACATATATAGCTAATGTGGGAAATTAACTGATCACCATGCAAGGAGGAGGCAACCATGAATTCTAACCTCTTTCACTACACAATTCTGCTACTTATATATATAACAAGTAAAACAGCAAGAAAAAAACACCTAGGTGTCTGCGCACAGGAGGACAAAAAGACTGGCAGACATCAAAGAACACCCAGCATCAATAATACTAATTGTTAAAAATTAAATTGGGGGTTTTGATAAATTTTCAATTAAACATGCATAATTTCCATCAATCACTCTCTTCCAGACACAAGAATTGCCAGCATTGGTCAGGTTGAATAAAAGCATTCAATTTATGAACCGTAACCCTAAAAATTAATTTGGGGGTTTTCATAAATTTTCACTTAAACGTGCATAATTAGGATATAAATCATGGTAAAAACATGTCATGAACCTTATATTATCGAATTAATAGCCTAAAACCATTATTCAAAGTATCGGGAAAAAAAATTCTTACCTGTGTTCTTCAGTTACAGGTGAGGGAGATAGATCAACACGACAGAATAACACCTGAGATTGGGATAGTTAGGTTAGAATTGTTTAGTGTAACTTAAATTGCAATAAAGAAAACAAAAACCATAAATTAATTACCTGAGCTATCGAAGAAAACAATGCAAAACCTAACCCATTTACAGAGAAGGGGTAAAACAGGATGTTCGATGGTGATGATGATGGGTCTGGTGCGATGTTGCCATGGGTCTCTGTTTTTGTTGGTTTGCAAAGGAATATTGAAACTGTGAAGATGAAGGAGAAGAAGATGAAGAAAAAAAAATAGGGTTGCTGAAGACGAATGTGAAGATGATGAACAGTTTCGGATAAAGGAAGATGAAATCGATGAAGAGAGGGTGATTTTTGAACAGTTAGGAATCGATGTTCTTAGGGACGAAGAACGATTCTTTTTTTTTTGGTAGGTAGGACGAAGAACGATTCTGGAAGAGTGGAAGTAAATTAATTTTCAGCGTAATTGGTTTTGGTTGGATCTGTATCTCGGTGTGGGGGGAGAGAATGAAAATAAACGGTTTAGATTTTATGTAATCAACGGTCTACATAATTTTAGTTTTATATTAACATTAAAAATTTTTTTTTTCAATTAGCAATGGAAAATCCGTTGCTAAATTCAATGTAAATTTTGCTACGGATTATCCGTTGCTAAAGTCCGTTGCTAATATTAAAAAAATAATATATGTGTAATCCGTTGCAAATCCGTTACTGAATTTAGCAACGGAATTATCCGTTGCTAAATTCAGATGCTAATGCCCCCTTTTTAGTAGTGTAACTCATTTCCAATTCATTATTATTCTGGTTCATGATTCCCCACAGAAGAATCTTTTTATTAATTAATCGTTATACTCATAGTTTTTTCCTTTATTCTTCGTTGAAAATTCTGTGAAGGAACTAACAAGTGGACGAATAAGAAGAAAATTCAAACATATATGAAAATTAAAAAGGCTTCTGAAAATTTCATTAATTTGTGGGGCTTGGAAATGTGATCACACCAACCTTGTAGATTATCCTAAAATTATTACTCCAATATGGTCATGCCCAGTACTAACCATGTTGGTTTCCTTTCATAATATTGAGAAACCCTCTCTCCCTTGAATTATCTTTCAAGTTTAGAGGGGATAGATTTTGGGAAACTACGTGCCTAATGAAGGCCTAATGGAGGGGATTCCTTAGACTTTGACAAAGTTAGAATTTGAACCAACACTAGACAAATTAGTTGTCGACTAATTATTTATTGTCCAAAAGTTTAAAATTTACAAATTTATATTATATCCCGGGATTGGTTTTATACTCTAACATCCTTCACTTAAACCCTTTTGGGTTATGTTTTACCATTAGAAAAATATATAAATCATATTTCGAGATCTCATTCAATAATTTAAATTTTTAATTTGAGATAATTCTTTATTATTGTATCAAGATTTTATTGACCAAGTAGTCATGAGTTTAAATCTTATCATCTCATTCTATTTAATAAAAATTAAATATAAAATAGTATGAACTTATAAAAATTTCAAATTCAAAAAACTAGGATGTATTAAAGAAATAACATGGAGTTGGGAGATCATTTACTATAATATCAAAATTTTATTGATGAAGCGATCATAAAGTTTAAATCTTATCGGCTCTTCTTCATCTTCTTTTGGGTTGTTTTAGGAGGTCTTACAAGCAATATAAAATGGCCCGGTTGTGGCCTTCCCTGGACCAAAATGTCTGTGAATCCCTCTCAAGTTTTGCACATAAGATTATATATTGTTTACTTAGATAGGCATTTACAACCAATAATTAATGAAGGTGTGACGTCTTCTGCAATTTATTTGGCTCTCTAGCTAGTAGCTACTCAATTAATTTGTTTTTATTATTATTTATTTTTGCTACCAACTTCACCAGCGTTGACTTTTCGAGGAGCATCAACATTGATACATTGACTTCTAGCTAGTGCTATTCATGCCCTCGTATACGTCTCTTATAAATTTTATTCACATAATTAATTCATTAAAAAAAATTAAAATCAAAAGGGTAATTGAGGATATATTAATTGTGTACATAAGAAAAATAGAAGGAACTAATTGGAGGACGAAAGGCTGTGCGATTTGTTTGGATATAGGCTTCCTCTATGATCAGTTGATAATTGTTAAATATGCATCCTCTAGGCAGTGAAGCTAACAGCGAAAGATCAATGACTCACAAAACAGTCATAGGTGACCATATCATGAATATATTGTAAGCAAAGTTGAGGAAACAAATATGTTTTGTCATTAACTTGATTGTTGCTGCCTACTCATTGAGAATTTTTTTTTCTAGGATAAAAAAATTAAAAAATAACTTTGTTATTGATAAAAAAAAAACAATAAAAATAAAATTATTAACCAAATTTTACCTGAATTTTATCCTGGTTAATTTTCCAGACTATTCAAATATGAACCCAATCTGAAATAAATTTCAAGTTTAAAGTTTAAAGATTTTAATAATCAGTAAGTTTTTTTATATAAATTTTAAATTGGTTTGATGTTCAAAGAGATTTTTTTTTTATTATTATTATTTTAGTTCAAATTTGGAGACCAACTTACAAATAAATTTATTAAATCTTTTTTAATACATCAAACTGATATATGCCTACATGACATTTTTGGATTATGTAATTAAAGAAATAAAGAAAAGAATATAATTATTTAATCCAGAGAGATAAAAATCGAATCCTACAAAATGAATTAGCTTCTGCCTACCTATCTTCAGTATTAAATATCAAATGTAGGTTGGTCCCGTGTATTAAGTATATTCTTAATTACAAGTGCATATCAAGTTGACTCACTACACGGGTAGTAGGTTTATGTTCTTCTAACGAAAATGGCGGTAGGTTTCGACTTATATTTGTATATATTCTCTTGGAATTTTTTTTATTATTATTAATATAAGTGTCTGCACCAGATTGCATGCATTTTAACTAATCTTATGAGCTCTGAAGTTAACGACCATGTAAGCCTTCAGTAGCCATGAAAGGACTAGAACTCATGACTATCAGGAAATAGACCCAAAACCTGACTAGTTGAGCTACCTCTCAAAGTTATTTTAGATTATTCTTTTAGTTTTACATATCAATACTTTTATATGTATTTTTTATAATTTTATTTTCATCGGAATATCATTATCTTATTATAGGTTCAATTGAAAAAAGTTATGTGGTCGTGTCAGCAAATTTCCTGTCGGACGGACTAGTCCCTTATCCGTGAATCTTTGACAAGACCAGTATACTCAGGTTTCCTAATTATCCTGAATCAAATACTAGGTGGTGACTCTTAAAGAACAAGCAAATGAATAAAAATTGTCATCGAACACTACGCGGGCACGAGTGACAAAAACTTGTATTTATCTTTCACCTAACCACTTTGTAATTTTATGGATTGCTTAGTATATACTTTGATATGATCTTAATTACTATTCACTATCATGTTGCTTAATATTGATCGGTTATGTTATTATTGGAAATTCAAATTCCACGAAGTAAACTATAAGACATGATCGGTTTCGACGTGGATTACTTGATTTGAAAAAAAAAAATTATGATACGTGAAAGATATCTTAAGAGTACTCTTATCCATACAAAAAGATTTATTTTATCTTAGGAGTACTCTTATCCACGAAGTGAACTATAATTAGCACCCCTAGTACACCCTATCTGAGGTAAACTACTTCGCGGTTTAATGTGATTTAAAAATTTGAAATATTAATCAAATTCTAAGGTTTTAATAAATCAGCTATTAAATCCCAGAATATATGTAGAAATAGGTTCTTACATTTTCATGAAAAATATAACATGATTTTATTTGTCCTTAAGATATTTAACCATATTCAAATTAAGCAATTAATTCCTTTTCCTTTCTTTTTGATAATATAATTAAAAAATATACATAAAAGAAAGTACGATCACGCACACATATCCATTCTCATTCTATTTTCATACACCCTCATTTTACAAAATAATATAACTTAAACAAAAAAACTAACAGTAATTTAAATACATGTTCAAACATGTAACCATTACAAAAAGGTCCCTAAAAAGTCCAGGAACTGCATAGGAGGCCCTCAGGAACTGTAGGAGCGGTGGCGGCGCATCTGCTCCACGCACCACAGTAACTGGCGGCGCGTGGGTTCACGCGCCGCTGCAGAATCCAAAAAGCATAGGGAGATCCGTAATGTCTTCCTTCCCTCTTCACCCTCCTGTCGGCTGTGAACAACGCCGTTACTTGCAAAACACCCAAAACGCATACAAGCAAGTATGTTTTAGCTTTTTTCTTTCACTGTGGAGTGAGGAGTAGCTCATCGGTGACTCGCGCGATCGGATACCCATTGGATCGGGTAAATTGTTGACCCCTCCTTCTTCTTTGGTCGGCGGTGAGGCAAGCAGGGGTCTAAGAAGGGGGAACGGACCACATTAAGCTTGGTCCCTTCTCCTCTCTTTCTCTTTTAGCCGGCGTTGAGGTAGTAGAGGACTGTTGGTGACGGAGAGGGACGATCTATGAGGTCTGGTTGGGGCAAGAGCCAAAACGGGAGGCGGCTCTAGTGAGGCCAAGAGACGGCCAAGAGACGGGGACCGTGAGAGGGTCTGAAAACCACAGGAGGGGGGGAAACAACAGTTGTGGCTAAGTTGTGGTGGTCTGGAGAGGAGCTGTATAGGGAAGAAAAGGTTGAGCGGCCTCTTGTGGCCGGGTTTGTATGGCCGACTAAAGAGGGAAGAAGATCAAAGGGGAGAGGGGTCGGTTTGTTTTTCTTAGAGGAGAAGGGCCTGTGTTTTGTGGGGTTCTCCCTCTTTACAGGGAAGATGGCTTTGTAGAGGATGAATAGGGAAGGGAGAGTGGCGGCTTTAGAGAAACTTTTTAGGTTTAGGGCTTATTTTTTTCTGCCCTTTTTCCTCTCAAATTTTCTCCGCCTCTATCGCAAGTCAGGAAATCCGCGCGGCATCGGCTGGCGATTTTTTTGTTTTGTTGTGTTTGATTGGTTCGTTAGAGTCGCCACCTAGTAATTTATTGAAGGCTACCCCGGATGTACTGGTCTTGTCAGAGATTCGCGGGTAAGGGACTGGTTGTGGTTAGGAAAGGTATTAGCACCCCTAACGCACCCTACCTGAGGTAAGCTACTTTGTGATTTGATGTGTTAAAGAAGTTTTAAAATTTTGTCTTTTCATCGGATATTAGAAATACAACTTACGTATAAGTTAATAATTCTTGACTATGATCCAATCAAAATATTAAATTCTTCTTTAATCTTTGCAATTTTATCATAAACAAAAAAAAACTGCCATAAAAAAAAATACAAACACACACATCCACTTTCCTTATATTTTTCCTTTCCTTTTCTTTTCCTTTCCTTTTCTTTTTTGCTTCTATGTTTACAAAATATAAATTACAAAAACTCAAAAATAAACAAATATTACATTAAACAATTTTAAAATTACAAAATAGCCATTCAAAAATCCATAACAGTGCTGGGACCATTTCTGTGACAGCATGAACAGTGGAGGCGCGTCTTCCCATGCGCCCCGCCACTGGCAGCGCGTGGGTTCACGCGCCGCCGCTGGAAACTCCAAAAAACCAGGGGATCTGGAATGTCTTCTTCCACTTTGTCTTCCTACGCCGGCGGTGAGAGTAACCGTTGTTGCTACCCAATTTTTGACCCATATTTTGATAAATTTTCAAATAAAAAATAAATAAATAAAAACAAAATAATAATAATAATAAGGGTTTACATGTGGCGTTACCATAGAGCATCAGGGTTAAGGAAGCAATATGTCAAGGAAATAATTACTGCAATACCATAGATATATGATTTGATTCGTGCTGGTTATGGAAAATAATCACTGCAATAAAAAATACCATATATATAGGATTTGTTGGTGTTGGTTATAGATGACAATCTCTGTAATAATTTTTGCAATATTTCCTTAAATAGAATGTGTAGAGATTTTCTATATAAGTGAACATCTAGCTATATGCATGAGGACGAGAAAATTTACACAGAACAATTTTAAAGAGAAAATTTTAGGGCAACCACGAAAAAAACAAAACCCTAAACCTAATTTTTTATACTAGCCGAAAGGAAGCCACCACTCCCATCTCCATCTTCCCTGCAGAACCAAGAACCTCCCCTCCCTTGACTTTGCAAAACAAACCAGAGAATCATCTCTCACCCAAAACCCCACTTCGCCCTCTTTTCCTTCTCTCTTGCCCAAACCAGTATGCCCTGACCGGCCTCCACTGTTTTCCTCATTTTTCCCCCCTCTGTTACACAGCCTCCTACCTTCCTCCTTTGCTGCTGCTTTCCCCAGCAAACTTTGAGACCCAGCGCTCTCCCTCTCACAGCCGTCACTGCCCCTTCCTTAGCCAAAACTTTCCCACTGCACACAAGCTTCCCTTCTCCCTTCAGCCACACTCTTTCCCCTCCCTTTCTCTACATAGAAGTCACCTCTCATTTCCCTTTGCCAGCCATCCATTTCAGCTCCTTTCTTCTCCCTTTCCCCGTTGGTCCCCATTCCATCTCTCGACCAGCCTCCCTTTCTTTGCCAAGGACAAACCAGACATACCCCTTTCCTTGGCGAAACCTAGACTAGTATCCACCACTCCCTGCCCATGTTTATTTTTCTCTCCAGGAACTGACCGCCTAAACCAGCCACACCGCCATCTTCCATTTGTTCTCGGTTTAGAAACAGAGAAGGTGCACCCCCTGGATTGTTGAATCTCTTTCTGAGAGACGCCGCCCTTTACTGTGATAGCCTTGCACCTTGCCAGTTTGTCCTCATCAGCACCGTGTCTGCAACACGTCCAGCGCCGCGGCAAACCTGGCTCCACCGTGCACAACGAGGAGGGACGTCTTTCGTGAGCAGCAACCAGTCGTCTCCCTCCACTTCGCCTCCAGCCGCTGCCTAACCAGAAAGGAGACCGACGCAAGCAGAGAACAAAAAGGAAAAGAGCTGGAACAGACAAACATGGACAGACCAACCAGCACGCCTTCAACATCGCTGCAGCTCCTTCGTTTTTTTTCTCCAGGTCTGTTATTCAGTTCTGCATGCATTTTTTGGTTGCATATGTTACTGTTCAAGTGAAATTTAATTCACTTGAACAGTAACTCTCCAGCTTTCATTAAGATGTATGTGTCCAGCCGGGTCACTTGCTTGGGCAAGTGACTCGGCCAGACCTATTTTTTTTAACAAAATAAAAAAATAAAAGAAATGGAAAGAGATTTATTTTCTGGTATATTTATTTCAAGGTCTGGATTTTTTTTGTTGTAAAAAAAATATATCAATCCCGTATTAAAATACCCGGTTTTTCGATGCGATGTGACAAATATACATATATATCAAAAAAATGTTTTTTTTATGTGTTGCATACGGCCAATACTCTAACATGTTTTGAACGTTCTTTTTATATAAAAAATATTGGAAGTTTCGAAAATGTGTTTTCGCATGGATTTCTTAAACACAACAAAAAATTATTTTCTTGCATTTCTGGATTTTACAACATGTTTGTAAAACTCCAAAGGGTATTGGCCAATATTCCAAAAAATATAAAAATCTTATTTTGGGGGGAATTAATCTATTATTCACCGTTAATGTTTAGATAAAAAAACCCCAAAGGGATGAATATCCAAAATATTATTGGGAATAATAACAAACTGTTAATGTTTGAATAAAGAAACCCCAAATGGATGAATATCCAAAATATTATTGGGAATAATTTGTTATTATTAGCTGTTAATGTTTGGATAAAGAAACCCAAAGTGGTTAATATCCAAAATATTTTTCTAGGAATAATAAGTCATTACACATTTTTGAAAGAAGCCTTGATTGTAATCGAGGACATTTCAATTTTTTTACTCCGCGGTTTACGAGCCGTAAGAGTATGAAATACTAAGGGAAAAATGAGCTTTTAAAGCACATGAAATCTCCTTGGATTTCTATCTTAATAAATTTAGTTTGAATCAAACCTAGAAAAATTGACGGGATTAGAAAACACCAACACCATAGCAATTATAAGACAAACCAAATTAACACCAAGCAGCTTACCTTAGGTAGGGCGTACTAGGGGTGCTAATACCTTCCCTTTACGCAACCAGTCCCTTGCCTTAGAATCTCTGAAAGACCAGTTAGGTTTCCTAGTGACCATAATACTAGGTGGCGACTCCCTTTATCCACAATAAAAAAAAAGACTCCGAAACCAACCGAGGATCGCCGCGACGCCGCGCTCCGCTCGCGAGGGTGCGATAGGATGGCGACTCCACTAGGGACCCTTGGACTAAGCTTGATAATTTTTTTTTATTATGCTATGTGTTGGGGTTTTTTATTTTTATTTTTATGAATGATACTTTATTTAAAAGCTTAGCATGCATCTGTACATTCTATCATACATGGTGTAGTCATTCATGACTTTATTATTATTATTATTATTATTATTTTGAGAGCATACACATTTAACTTTAAGTTAGGTGGGCGACTAGCAGCTTGCCTTATGACTTGAGTCAAGGCTTAAGTTTGTGTAAACCCCAACTCTTTGCTGAGTGTTTCGATTGATAGTTATTGGTACATGTGTCATCCCACTATCTGCTGAACCCCTATATTGCCTTTACGAGGGTGATCACTAGGACAGCAAGAGACCCTTTTTAGAGACCAAATAGTAAACCTACCCTATGTCTCATATAAAGAAATTAGAACCTATCCTTAGGATGTATGCTCCATAATATCATTTTGCATCCAAACAAGCCTAAGCTCAAAACATCTTGAATCTCAAGACCTTCATTCAAAAGCTAACCAAGGGAGAGATGTTCCAGAATTGGGAGACCCAAGAAGCTCTATTGGTGTTCAAAATTTAATCAACAATGCTTGTTTGATCATGATATTGTGTTGTTTGCCTTTTTCACCTTTTTAAATCGAGTTTCCAAATGTCAATTGGATTTTATCCTTGTTTTTTTAGCCAAATTTTTCCTTTTAATGAGATTATGCATTTTCAAAAGTTCATCTTGATGTTTTTACACATCACATTCCGTTTTCAAAGCGGATCTTTCATAACAACACCTGCACTTTACACTTAGAATGAATGGCCGAACTTTAAAGAATACATGTTAGTTGTAGAAGAAAAAGAATGAGAGGGAAATAACATTAGGGGATTCACAAAAATTAATAAGAACAACATGAACAAGCTTGGAAACCCGCTAAAGAGGAATTTGAAACCATAAATGTGGGCAATGAAAAAAATCAAGAGAGAGTTGAAGATAAGGATTTTGATCACCCCTAAAAGAAGGAGAAAAGTTAATTGCACTACTCCAAGATTATATAGATTTTTTTTCCTGGTCCTACAAAGGATATGCCTGGTTTGTATAGGATACCACTAGTAGAAGGATGCAAATCGGTTAAGCAAAGGTTAAGAAGGACCAATCTGAATGACTTGATCAAGGTAAAGACATAAATTGAAAAGTAGTGGAATGCTGGTTTTCTAGAAATAGTTAAGTATCTGCAATGTGTGTCCAACAGTGGTAGTACCCGAAGAGGAAGATAAAATCAGAGTTTGTGTGGACTTTAGGGACTTAAACCGAACTAGCCCTAAAGACAATTTTTCTTTATTTGCTAGTTGACAATGCAGCACGTAACTCCATATATTCCTTCATGGATGTATTTTCTGGCTACAATAAGATAAAAATGGCGCAAGAGGATAAGGAGAAGAAACCTTTGTAACACTATGGGGAACCTTTTGCTACAAGGTCATGTCATTTAGGTTAAAGAATGTCGGGGCCACCTACCAAAGGGCCATGGTGGCTCTATTTCACGACATGATACAGAAAAAGATTGAAGTATACGTGGATGACATGATTGCTAAATCTAGAGAGGGAGAGAATCCTTCCAAATATTGAAGGAATTATTTGAAAGACTAAGGAAGTACAAGTTGAGGCTTAACCATGTAAGGTGTTCATTCGGGGTGAAATCTAGGAAGTTGTTGGGATTTATGATGAGTGATAAAGGAATAGAAGTGCACCCTAGTTAAGTAAAGGTTATTCAATCTACGCCAACTCCTAGGACTGAGAAGGATGTAAGAGGGTTCTTAGGAAAACTGAATCACATTACCCGATTTATATCCCAATTAACCACGACTTGTGACTCAATCTTCGATTGTTAAGGAAGAAGAATCTTGAAATTTGGAATAAGAGTGTGAAGAAGCTTTCGAGAAAATCAAATAATACCTACTGAATCCACCCCTATCTATCAAGCTGAATTGCAAAATGGCAAGTTCTACTGGCTAAGTACGACATAGTATATATGATAAGGAAAGCCATGAAAGGGAGTGTTATTACCAATCACCTGGCCGACCAGGCTATGGAAGATTATGAGCCGTTAAAATTTGATTTTCCTAATGAAGATGTGCTTTCAGTCGAGGAAGGGAAATCCGATTGGTGGATTATGTACTTTAATGGTGCTGTGGTAACGGAGTGGGGGCAGTGCTAATCTCTCCTGATAAGAAATAGTATCCGGTTTCAGTTAAGTCGCGGTTTGGGTGCAATAACAACATAGGAGTATGAATCTTGCATTCTCGTTTTAGAGGTGGCATTGGAGCTGAATATTAGAAAGATAGATGTGTATGGAGACTCAATTTTGATTATTTGCCAAGTGAAAGGAAAAGGGCAAGCCAATTGCTTGACCGCTTTTTATGATCGGCTTGTTTTAACTCGCAAGTGCACGAGTGTGCGATGTAGCAATTAACTCGGTAAGATCGAGGTCATATCCACAGAGAGCTAGATCTGGAAATTAAGCTAGGTAACAAAACAAAACTCAAGAGAAATTAAATTAACAATAACTTGGTTGAAAATGATTGATGGATTTGTTTTCAAAGATGAAAAAGTGTAAAATAGATTTTAAATGACAAGAAAAAGTAAGTCTTGGTCCAAATCAATTTTAATGGTGATGTATTGGTGATTTCTTCAACATATATAAGATAACTCAACCTAATATCAACGATGGTGATATTAGATCGGAAGATATTACAATGAAGTTTAAAAAGATGAAGATTGATTATTGCTTAAGAATGAACAAGTATTTTCATATTAAGTAAGACATTGAATCAAGCAATCTCTATACCAAAACTAAGATTTGTGCATAAAAATTCAAGATTATAACATTACCTAAATGATTTCTAAAATTTCTTTGCAATAATAAAACATTCATGAAGAAAATGAAAAGATAGACATTAAGATTCATTCATATCTTAAAGAACTCACCTCAACCACCATCATCCTTGATTTGGATCCAAGAAGAAGATTAGCCAACCATGATTATATATAATAACACTTTAATAAACATAAAATGACTTGTATCAAACTGAAATAATGAGTTTTACAAGCTAAAGAACCGAAATTCATAAAGAAGAACACAACACGATTTCAGTAAAAATTCGGACACAAATCTGACTCTAACTTTGGACAGCAATTCGACCCTCTTAGAAGCCTCCTTTGGAGATGGCTATTAGAGACATATTTATAGGCCATTCTGTTAGCTTTGCAGATCATTAAAGAACTGCTCATTTGAACAACTGAGTCAAAAGTTATGGACAAAACACCGAAAGGTGTTCTGGAAAATCAAACCAGGCCAGCTTGGAGAACACTTTGGTGCACGTTTTTCTTCCTCTTTTATGAGTTGTCTCTTTCTTCTTTTGACCCAAAATAATGTCACAATGTCCCCTCCAGCTTTCCATCCATGTGCTTGCCCTCTTGGATCAATGAATTACCCAAATAAATCAAATGAAGAAACTTCATTACTAAAAAAGCACATCAATTATTATAAAAAACCCAAATAAAAATAATAAATACATATGTAAAATAAGAGACTTAATGATACTTTTGATGCACAATCACACCCCCCAACTTAGATTTTGCTAGTCCTCAAGCAAAACAAAACATAAAACCTTTGAAATAAAAAGAATAATAATAACATAATTAGGCTTGACTCATCACACTTAAAGGACCTATCATGCAAACATTGGTATCTTTAACTTAGTGTACACAATAACAAATAAAGAAAAATAAGCATACTCACATTCTCTAAATCAAACATCCATACAAAATTGCAAATTCAATCGTATTTATCATGCAACCAACATAATTGATTCACGTGAAAATTCAACTTGTAATCTTCCCTTCTCACTACTACAAACAAGGTAGCAAACTAGAGAAATATCTATATATATTTTTTTCTTTTTTTCTTTTTTTGATGATATTATTTATTCTTTTTCTTTAAGTGGTCACTTCCCTTTTGACGCGAATACAAACATTTGTGATGAATGCACCCGGTTACTCACAAAGTCACAAACTTAAAGTGCTTTGCATACTCATATTTCAAGCTGCCGTTTGACGTAAAGATAAACATTTGTGATGAATACCCCTAGTTACTGAGCAACTCAAAACATTGGAGTAGATAGAACTTTGTACACATTTGTGTAATAATGATTACTCTATTTACTTAAACCTTGTTTAGGACTAGATCAAAAGGGATGATCACAAGTAAAGCATCACACTCATCTTTCATGCATAATCACACAACTCACACAACTTTTACAAGGAAAGATGTACTTCAATAATCTTAAGAAAAAAGTATGTTATATTTGCTTTATAAGATATTATCTATCCCAAATTAAAGCATGCAATGTTCAACACAATAATGAATCCAAAAATGTAATGTTGATCCTAAACAAGTCTCATTCAAATACGAATGCAAGTTTTTTTTTTTAACAAGCATGGTTATCTCAAGCATTCAACATAATCAAATATCTAAAATTAAGTTTTTCATTATCCTCAATGTAAAAAAGAAAGAGAAGAAAAGTATAAAGATTAGAAAACTGTTACTCCCCTTTTGTTCTCAAGGATGAATGTCTGATTGAATTGGACATGAGCTGACTTCTTGCTTGATTTTTTTTTACCTGCATATCACAACTAAAAGAAAACATTGATGTTTTTTTTTGAAAATAAAGAACCTCACACCCCCCCCCAACTTAAAATAATGCATTGTCCCTAATGCATGAACAAGAAAATATAAGAGATGGAAGAAAGAGAAAAAAAATAAAAATAAAAATGTAAAAATAAAAATAAAAACTCATTACTTCTGATACCACAATGGTATTGGATCTTCAAGATCCAATGTCTCAACTTCAGCCACAAAGTTTTCAAGATAAGGTTTCAATCAATGGCCATTTACTTTGAAAACATTTCCATTCTTAGGATTTTCTACCTCAAATGCACCATGCTCAGATATGGATTTAATCACAAATGGACCAATCTATTTTGTCCTCAACTTCCCAGGAAAGAGATGTAATCGTGAATTATACAAGAGAACCTTTTGACCAACATGAAAGGATTTTCTAAAAATATGTTTATCATGCAAAGCTTTCATCTTATGTTTTGAAATTTTTGCATTTTCAAATGCATCATTTCTCAGCTCCTCTAATTCATCCAATTGAAGCTTTCTATTTTTGCCAACCTCATTTTCATTGTCATTGAATTGTCGGATGGCCCAATATGCACGGTGCTCAATCTCAACAGGGAGATGACAAGTCTTTCCATAAACTAGCCTATAAGGAGACATTCCTAAAGAGGTCTTGTAAGCAGTGCAATATGCCCACAAAGCATCAACTAGTCGTAGGGACCAATCTTTACGGTTTGGATTGACTGTTTTCTCTAGAATGTTCTTGATCTCCCTATTTGCCAACTCAGCTTGGCCACTAGTTTGTGGATGATAGGGGGTACTCACCTTGTGAATTACACCATATTTTCTCATCAAAATCCCAACAGGCTTGTTACAAAAATGCTTACCCCCATCACTAATCATAGCCCGGGGCATGCCAAAACGAGAGAAAATATTTTCTTTCAAGAATTTGACCACAACTCGATGGTCATTGGTTCGAGATGCAATGGCCTCCACCCATTTAGACACATAATCAATAACTACAAGGATGAATTGGTAACCAAATGAACTTGGAAAAGGTCCCATGAAATCAATCCCCCAACAATCAAATATTTCCAAAACAAAAATGGGGTTTAGGGGCATCATGTTACGCCTAGTGAGGTTACCTAGTCGTTGGCATCGGTCACATGCAACACAGAAGGCATGGACATCTTTAAACATGGTGGGCCAATAAAAACCACACTGCAAGATCTTGGCAGTGGTTTTCTTGGAAGAGAAATGCCCACCACAGGTGATTAGTACTTAAAAGTGCATTTTTATCAAGGTTTTATATCATCATTTTGCACTTGAAGTATCAATAACTCCTTAACTAAAGCGTGTTTTATAATAACATATCTAATTATATAAGATACCTTTAATTTATGGTAAATGTTCATCTTAAATGCAGGCCTATCACATAAATGAAAGAATTGATTGATGAGTTAAAGTACTGAAATTGAAAGGACAAAAAGATGGCCAAAGAGATGCTGGTGCGGTCCAAACTGGAACATAGTTCGGTAACTGGGTCATATCTGGAGCTGTAGATCTTGTATTTAGGTCCATTTTATATGGATGGAAAGATAAGACATAGGCCTACAACTTTCATGTGGAGCTGAAGATTTAACAAGGCCGTTTTCAAGTCCAAATTGTAGCAACAAAGAAGAAGTCCGAATCTGTCCTGCAGCCCAGACACTGTTCAGGGTTCAGCCCATATCTCAAGTTCTAGAAGTCCAAATGATCTCAAATTTTTACCCTGGAAAGATGAGACAATTTCCTAGAACTTTCATGATTGAAGTCTGTCCAAATTATGACGTTATCAATGACGTTTTTGGCAGACAAGAAGATAAGAATTGTCACCAAGTCAAGATGTGGCCACCTACTCATCAATTAGTCAACAAATCAATAGTTCCAAATTTTGGCCTATAAAAGGAGGCATTTGCCATGTATTTAGGTATCTTGGTGTTCAGATCAAGATCATGCTCTTGCTTTCTCTCTTTGTATTGCTTATGCTTTGCTTTCATTAATATTAAGTTTATGCCTTTCATTTCCTTTCCTTTACTTAGTTAACTTTTATCTTACTTATGTTCTTATCTTGTTTATTTATGTTTCTTTCTTTCATTATGTCTAGCTAAGTTAATTATGTCAAGGTGAAAAGGTTACACTAATGGTGTAAGGATAAGTATAATATAAACTCAACATGGACTTTAATGTTGGATACTAACATGCTTTATATTTGTTATCTTATTCACTTTTAATACTTTTCTTGTTAAATGGTTAATCTAGATTTATGTTGTATAACACTTGATACAACAAATACTTGGCACTTTCATAGCCCATACTGTATGGTATAACCGACACCTGAGCTATGAAAGGAACTTGATTTGTTGTTAACATAAGTTATAATCATTAATGCCTGAAAACATTTACAAGTATTAGCATTATTTGAATAAGATAGCTAATGTAATCATGTTACCAATTTATAATCTGATTGGAACCTCCTTGTGTGTGGTTTCCAATTGAATAATAAGGGTTTATACTATACTTGTTTGAAATACCATTAGTGGATCCTCTAACCTTGACATTTGTTGTTATCATTGTTTAATCCTTACGTTAATCTTTCATCTCAAAGTTCTCATCAACTTCTTCCTATTCTTCTTCACTATTATTATTATCACTATTATTATTGTTACTATTGTTGTAGTATTATTGTTGCTTATAATTTATACAAGTAACCTCTCTTTGGTTTGACCCCGATCTTGCCGGGTTATTTATTACTTCGACACTCCTGCACTTGGGAGAAGACATCAATCTTTTGGTCGTGTCAAGTTTTTGGCGCCGTTGCCGGGGAGGTAAATTCTTGTACAATTTATAGTATTTATTTTATTTTCTCTTTTCTCTTTTCTTGTATCTAACTTTGTTTCTTTTGTTTTGTTTCTCTTTCTTTTATTTTCTTCTTCCTTTTATTCTCTTTTTACACGTGCATGAGAGTGTGGTCACGTACATTAAGTGGTAGACTTTGTAGGGTATCCTCATCATTTTCAGAAAATATGGCTGAAGAAGATAACCAATCGCTTCATAATGAGAATAATGAGAATATTCGGGTTAGAACTCTTAGAGACCACATGAATCCCACAAGAACAAGTGCACCCTCATGCATAGTTTTTCCTCCTGATGCATCTCATTTTAATTTTAAGACATGCATTATTCAACTTTTACCATCTTTTCATGGCTTAGATTTAGAAAATCCATACTTGCATTTAAAGGAATTTGAAGAAGGTTTGCAACACGTATAATGACTCGAATTGTAGCATGAACACCATTAGATTGAAGCTTTTTCCTTTTTCATTAAAAGATAAAGCTAAAACATGGCTACAAAATTTGAGACCTGGATCCATTCGTGCTTGGGATGAAATGCAACAACAATTTTTAAAGAAGTTTTTTCCATCCCACAGAACAAACTCTTTCAAAAGACAAATCATTACTTTCTCTCAAAAACCAGGAGAAACATTTTACCAATGTTGGGATAGGTATCGAGACTTGCTTAATACTTGCCCCCATCATGGTTTTGAAACATGGAGATTAGTTTCACATTTTTATGAAGGGTTAACTCCTAGAGATAGGCAAATGGTTGAATTGATGTGCAATGGAACTTTTAAGGATAAAGACCCTAATGAAGCAATGGAGTACTTAGATTTGCTAGTTGAAAATGCACAAAATTGGGACACCACAAGTACTTATGAGGCACCAAGTAAAACCCAACCTCATACATCTAGTGGGGGTATGTATAACCTTAGGGATGATCATGACCTCCAAGCCAAGTTTGCTTCTTTAGCTAAAAAAGTCGAAGCACTAGAATTGAAAAGGAGTGGTCAATTAAAATCTGTTCAAGACATTGCGTGTCAAATCTGTGAAACCAATGAACATTCAACCAATGACTGTCCAACCTTCCCTTCTTTTAAAGAATGTCTCCATGAACAAGCCCATGCATTAAACAGTTTTCAAAGGCCCAATCATAACCCATTTTCGCAAACATATAACCCTGGTTGGAGAAATCATCCAAATTTCAGTTGGAAGAGTGAGAACAGTAATGCTCAAACTTCACAGCCATCGTTTCCAGCACATCATAATTTCCAAAATTCTCATGGATATGCACCTCCTTATGCTCCCCCTCCTAGAAGAAATCTTGAGGAAACATTGCATGCATTTATGGAAAAGCAAGAGGCAATTAACACTCAACTTGCTCAAAGCACGACAGATTTTAAAGATACTCTTGCAAAGTTCACATCTGCTCTCAGTTTCCAAGAGAAAGGTAAGTTTCCATCTCAACCACAACAAAATCCCAAGGGGCAATACAATGCGAATGCAAGTAGTTCGGGAAGCCAACACATGGATCATGTAAAATCAGTCATCACTCTTCGTAATGGTAAGGTTATTGAAAAACCCATTCTTGAACCTTGTGAGAATGATGATGAATCAATCTCTGAGGGTAAGGAAGGGGTTGAATCTGATCATTGCAAAGAAAAGACTGATTCTCCGCCAGCACTTCCATTTCCTCATGTCATGACTAAACAAAGGAAAGTCAATCACAACTCTGAAATCTTTGAAACTTTCAAACAGGTAAGGATCAATATACCTTTCCTGGATGCTATTAAACAGGTTCCTTCTTATGCTAAATTTTTAAAAGATCTGTGCATTGTGAAGAGAAAAATGAATGTGAAAAAGAAAGCCTTTTTAGCCGAACAAGTAAGTGCCATTCTTCAGAACAATAATGCTTTGAAATATAAAGACCCTGGTTTTCCTACAATTTCTTGCTTTATTGGAGAACATAAAATTGAAAAAGCCTTACTTGATCTTGGAGCTAGTGTGAATTTACTTCCATATTCAGTTTTTCAAAGTCTCAATCTAGGTGAGTTAAAACCAACTTCTGTTACTCTTTTACTTGCCGATAGATCTGTAAAAGTGCCTAGAGGAAAAGTTGAAGATGTGTTAGTACAAGTTGATAGATTCATTTATCCTGTGGATTTTATTATCTTGGACACACAACCTGTTGAAACATGTAATTCATTTCCTGTTATTTTAGGGCGCCCATTTCTTGCAACTTCTAATGCATTGATTAATTGTAGGAATGGACTGATGAAGCTATCTTTTGGAAACATGACATTGGAGATGAATATTTTCAATATTTGCAAGCAACCTGGAGATGATAATGATTTACACGAAGTGGACTTTACTGAAAAATTAGTTCATGATCACTTTCAAACCACTTCCAGTGAAATTGAGATTGATGAATCTGACGATTTGCAAATGGTCTATTTTCAGGAAGAATCAAAGACAAGTAATTGGAGACCACAAATTGAGGAATTGTCGCCACAATCAATTGAGCCAATACTTTCAAGTGTTCAACCACCAAAACCTGATCTGAAGCCGTTACCCCTCAATCTCAAATACTCATTTTTGGGAGAAAATGAAACTTTTCCGGTAATAATCTCTTCCAAACTTAATGCACAGCAAGAAGGTAAGTTATTACAAACTCTGAAAATGCACAAAAATGCATTAGGATGGACCATAGCTGACATAAAAGGAATTAGTCCTTTGATTTGCACTCACAGGATTTATTTGGAGGAAAATGCTAAACCCTCTAGAGAAATGCAACGAAGGCTTAATCCTAATATGAAAGAAGTAGTGAAAAATGAAGTCATTAAGCTTCTAGATAATGGAATCATTTATCCTATTTCTGACAGCAAATGGGTAAGTCCTACCCAAGTGGTACCTAAGAAGTCTGGAGTCACTGTGATAACAAATGAAAAAAATGAGTTAATTCCAACTAGGACTATTACTGGTTGGCGCATGTGCATTGATTATAGAAAACTTAATTCAATGACTAGAAAAGATCATTTTCCTTTACCTTTCATGGATCAAATTCTAGAAAGAGTTGCAGGTCGTGAATTTTATTGTTTCCTAGATGGCTATTCAGGCTACAACCAAATTGAAATTGCATTAGAAGATCAAGAGAAAACTACTTTCACATGTCCATTTGGTACTTTTGCATATTGAAGAATGCCTTTCGGATTATCTAATGCACCAGCCACGTTTCAAAGATGCATGCTTAGTATATTCAGTGATATGTGTCGCACGTCAAAATCCGCGCGGCGTCCGCTGGCGATTTTTTCATTATTTTATTATTTGTGTTTTGCTTGGTTCTTTGGAGTCGCCACCTAGTATTATGGTTACTAGGAACCTATGGTCTGCGAGAGTCTGAGTAAGGGACTGGTTGTGCAAGGGGAAGACGCATCACCCCCAGTGCACCCTACCTAAGGTAAGCTGCATTGTTGTTTGATTATTTTTTTCTAGGTCGAGTTTCTATTTGTTGGTCTTTTCTAAGGTTCAAGGCAGATCTTCCTTCGTGAGGGAATTTCTACCTTATTGGGTTAAATCCTAACCGTTCTAAAGTCTAAATTTTAGGATTGCATTTATTTACCCCTTGTATCTTTAATACCTGAGGGTGTACTTTATCGTGTAATTTTACACCCCACAAATATTAAAGTCTACATCTGGATCCTAGAAAAAAAAGTTGAAATAAAAGTTTTTGACATTTTGGTCAAACCCTAACGGATGATCATAAACTAGTTATGATATCCATTTTTTGGATTTTTTAAAACATGAGAAAAATGCAATTTTTTTGGTTTTGTTTTTTGAAAACAAGCATGCTTGGAAAATTATTTAGGACTTGGCTGTATGCATAAACTATTTTTTTAAATTTTTTTTTTTTTTTTTGAGAAAACCGGGTATTTTAATATCGGACTTGTATCTTAACATGTAAGTATACAAGCCAATATCAAGCAACCTTGGTAAAAACAAATTTAAGAAAAAACACATTTTTTTTAAGTGATTTAAATTTTTTTTTATTTTTTTTTAATATATAATAATTATTAATTAAAATTATTTATTAATTAAAATTAAAAAAGGTGGGTTGGACCGGGCCAAGCCCTTGGTCCGGTCCAGGACCCTTGGGTTGGGCCGGTCTCGGCCCAACAGGTCCTATTCTTTTTTTTTTTTTTTTTTTTTTGGGCTGGGCCAGACCCGGCCCGTCTGGCCCAGCCCGTTTACGTGGCTAATTAATTAGCCACTGCATGCAGAAATGAATTCTGCATGCAGTGGCTATGCAGAATCGAGAGAGGGGAATAAGGAAGTTACCTGGCGTGGAGAGGAGAGAGTCGGCGACCTGGCTGGTGGTGCGCGGTGCGACTGGAGACGGCGAGGACGGTGGCGTGCACTGGTGCCGGCTGGAGTTACGGTGGAGAGAGGGAGAGCGGACACCGTTTTGATGGAGAGAGAGAGAGAGAGAGACTGTGACTGTGGCGTGTTCGCCGGGTGATGGATGGGATGTGGTGTCTCGTGGGAAGGACGGTGGCGAAATCAGTGGTGGCGGCTGTAGACCACGGTGGAGAGAGAAAAGAAAGAGGGAGGCTGTTTTTTCAGTAAACCGGGCAGAAAATGTGGTTTTTTTGTCAACTTTGAGCTCCCTTTTCTCCGTCCCTTGAGCGTGGAATTGGCTCCTATTTATAGGGCTGGAAAGAGGGTAATCTTGTCTTCAACGGGGAAAAAGTCTCAGCCCTTGATTCGACTCGAGGAATCCAAGCCGTTGGTTCAAAGTGTGCACCTCGAACTGCCAAATTTTGGCAATCCAAGGCTACAGACTGAACGAGGTGGCCACTTTGGGCCAATAAACGAAGCCGTTTCAAAGTTTTCGGACCCGACCGGACCATTCTCGAGGATAAAGGGGTTTCAGGTGGATATTTTGGTGCACGCGTTGTCGGATTTGGAGGAAGAAACGAGGCCGAAAACAAGGCTTGAAGTCGGCCACTCGGGCAGCTCAGTGGAGAAGAAGATGAACAGTACCAGGCGACGCGTCGCCTGGTCCTGCCCCCCCCCTTTTTTTTTTTTTTTTTTTTTTAACGCATGAAACGGCGTCGTTTTTCCCAAAACGCGCCGTTTCATTTAAATGGCGCCAAAGCGCCAGATTTCACATCAATCCTTCCTCTTGCGCGCGTCTTACGTTTTGGTCCTTGGTCTCGGATTGCTTCAATTAAGTCCCTAATTGGCTGTTAAACTTTCAATGTCTTCAATTTGGCCCCCCAGATTTTGTCAATTTGGCCCCTGCAGTTTGGCGCCTCTTGCAGTATGGTCCTTGGCTTTGGATTTTGTCAATTTAACCCCTAATTGGCCCCAAAACTTCAATTTTCTTCCAATTTGACCCCTGATTCCAATCAATTAACTTGGTAAAAATTAAATTTGGTCTCTTAAAATTCCAATCTTCTTCATTAAGCCCAAATTAGGCTCCCAAACTTAATTTTTCACCAATTAAGCCCCAAATAAAATTAATTTGACCCATTTAAAGTATAATTAAGTCCTTGCACTTAATTAATTCCTTCGTCTGGACCTAAATTAATTCTTAAACATAATTAAAATTTAATTTGGCCCATGATTAAATCAAATTGGCCCATTAAAAATTTAATTATGTCATTAGACTTAATTTTTTTTTTTACCTTTAAATTTGCACTTTTCTATTTTTGGGCACAATGGGGCGCCAATAGGTCTTGAATCTCCTTCAAAAATTGCGACTTGGTTTCCCAGCCTATTTTGGCAGTCTTTCTTGATCAGCTTTCTCCACATTGTCAGCCTTTATTTTATTTTTTTTATTTTGATTTTTTTATTTTTTTATTATTTTTTTGGAAAAAACGAATTTTGGGGAATCACCCAAAATTGGGTGATGACAGTTGCCCCCCTCTTTACAATGCTTATGGTAAAAAGTCTCTTAAGAGACTTTAGATAATAAGCGTTGTAAAGAAAAAAGGATGATATATGGTTGACTCATCTTGTTGAGGAATGATGAATCCTCTTTGAGGGTTAGAGAGCGCATTCGAGAGGAGGTAAGGTTAGAAAAACACACTACCTAAAAGGTTAGGACTCGAAGGAGCTCTTAAAAAGAGGCAGGGTTGGACAACGCACTACCTAAGATGGTTGATGGCTCTAAGGCGCACTTAAAGGGAGGTAGAGTTGGAAAACACGCTACCTAAGGTGTTTGTTGGCTCTAAGGCACATTAAAAAGGAGGTACGGTTGGAAGACACACTACCTAAGGTGTGATGGCTCGAAGGCACATAAAAAAGAAGGTACGGTTGGAAGACACGCTACCTAAGGTGTGATGGCTCGAAGGCACATAAAAAAGGAGGTACGGTTGGAAGACACGCTACCTAAGGTGTGATGGCTCGAAAGCACACTAAAAGGAGGTAAGGTTGGAGAACACACTACCTAAGGTGGTTGGTGGCTTGAAGGCACACTAAAAGGAGGTATGGTTAGAAAACACACTACCTAAGGTGTGATGGCTCGAAGGCACATTAAAAAGGAGGTACGGTTGGAAGACACGCTACCTAAGGTGTGATGGCTCGAAAGCACACTAAAAGGAGGTAAGGTTGGAAAACACACTACCTAAGGTGGTTGGTGGCTTGAAGGCACACTAAAAGGAGGTATGGTTAGAAAACACACTACCTAAGATGGTTAAAGGCTCTAAGGCGCACTCAAAAGGAAAAAGGTAGGGCCAGAAAGCATACTATCTGAATGATGGGGGCTCAATGCTCGCTCAAAAAGGAGGTGATGGTAAGACACCGATATGTCGAGGATGCATCGTGATCAATATGCATGTATACTTACCTGAGAAATATAGGTCCCCTCTTCTTCATGGTGCCTTTCTTCTCTCAAGAGTTGGAGTGTCTGATAGTAAGCTTTGATGTCTCTTTTCGCTCTTGCTTACTCGAGTCACATCTTGTGATCTTGACCCTCGGGCAGGATATGACATCAACATACACCTTCCCTCAAACCTTTATCTGAAGAGATCTCCAGCTTAACCCAACATTTCCTTTTTCCTTAGAAGGGGAATCATAGAGCCAACCCTATGTGTTTTGGTGAATTGCTCTCCAGCTTGATCATGCCCCCAAGTATTCAAATCAGGTTTGAGGATGAGGCTAGGTGAAGAAAAGTTTGGTTTTTGACAAGGAGTTGTTTTCTTGCAGAGTTTTTGGAATTTCAAAGCTATTCCAGACACAGAAATCATTTTGACATCGATTCAAAGCAGAACTCATTCTGACAAAATTCAAGTGATTCCTATGGAGAGGTTTTCAGAAATGATGGAAACTTTTTGTTTTTATTTTGAAAAATACGAAGTGACATCGGGTTGGTCACAAAAGGTTGAAATTTCAATTTAAGGGTTATTGAGAACCATTTTTCAAGCATTCATTTTATTTGCATGAATAATGTTTCAGTTCGCATGAGAAAACATTGCCTACCGATCCAGATTGCTCGCCTTTGATCAGAAAGGGCTTGATTAGGCACGTAATGTAGGCTTGGGCTATTGGCTATGAAGAAAAGGATACTCGTAGGCTCAAAAGGTGTTTAAGGGACTTTAAGACTAAGGATCACTATTGCCTATATCCCAAACTCTTTTGTTCATACATTTCTGGACCTTGGAATTGATTTGTAAAATGGTCCAAGGTGCCCTCCAGTGTTGGGCTTGGGCTCTTTCTCTTTGTTTTTTCTTCATTTGATTTTGAGCATCATTGCATTGGCCCTTTTTTTTTTTTTTTTTTGCTCAAAATTTTTGGATCATTTGGATTTTTTTTTCATGCCCCCCAGCTTTGTATGGGCACCTTCGATTGATTGAGAATTTGCTTTTATGCCCCCCAGTATTGTTTGGGCATTTTCAATCATTGAGGATTTTTTTGGCACTTGCCCCCCAGTGTAGGGCGTGATCCTAGTCAAGGTTATTTCCAAAAAACACTACCAGGCTCAAAAGGGGACTGCAAATGATATATTTCAGCATTGTGAGAGGATTATCAAAGATGGCCTTTCTTCATCTCAAATGCATGCATTTAGGATCGGTAAGCTTTGCTTTCTCACATGCGAACATGCAAAATGATTTCTCATTATTCATGCAGTCAGAACTCAGCTTTGAAGTTATTTCATGGTGTTTGGGTTGTCTTTCAGGTGAGTGTTAGGATATCACTTGAATTTTCAGAACTTGTTTGTTAGAACAAACATCTCTTTGATTTTAGTCTTGTACTAAGACTTTGAATTCCCAAAAATCTCTATCAAAACATGGGATCATGCATAATTTTTTAGGGGGGAACACACTAAAGAAATCTTGGCCAAACTTCAATTTCATTGATTGATATAGGTAAGTACATCAGGCATAGTACTTCTTTACAACATCTGAGTTTACAGGCCTTGGTAGATCCCTTCCATCCATATTAGTCAGAATTAAAGCCCCTCCAGAAAAAGCCTTTTTCACCACATATGGCCCTTCGTAGTTTGGTGCCCACTTGCTTTGATCTTCTCCTGATGCTAGTGGGATCTTTCTTAACACCAAATCCCCTTCCTTGAACACCCTTGGTTTGACCTTCTTGTTGTAAGCTTTGGCCATCCTGCTTTGATATAACTGGTGATGGCAAATAGCTGCTAGCCTTCTCTCAGTGATCAAGTTTAGTTGCTCAAATCTTGACCTTGCCCATTCTGATTCGTCCAGTTCTGCATCCTTCAGAATCCGCAGTGATGGGATTTCTACTTCCAAGGGCACAACCGCTTCCATTCCATATACTAAAGAGTATGGGGTGGCATTTGTAGAAGTTCTAACAGTGGTACGATACGCATGAAGTGCATAGGGGAGCATCTCATGCCAATCCTTGTAGGTGACCACCATTTTCTGGATAATCTTCTTGAGATTCTTGTTAGCTGCTTCGACTGCCCCATTCATCTTTGGTCTATAAGGGGAAGAGTTGAGATGCTTAATCTTCCATTTGGTGCACAATTCGTCAATCAGCTTCCCATTGAAATTCTGGGCATTGTCGGTTACCAACATTGCTGGCAGACCATAACGACAGACCAAATCCTTTTCAATAAATCTCTTGACTACTTTCTGTGTTACATGGGCATAAGAGCTGGCTTCTACCCATTTAGTGAAGTAGTCGATGGCCACCAAAATGAATCTATGCCCATTGCTTGCTTTGGGGTGGATTGGCCCTATAACATCTAAACCCCACATATCAAAAGGCCAAGGCGAGATCATATTGAACAGAGGTGCCGGAGGTGCATTTATTTTGTCGCCATATATTTGACACTTATGGCATTTCCTCACATAGTCTACACAATCTCTCTCCATGGTCAACCAGAAGTATCCAGCCCTTTGAATTTGTTTCGCCATTGTATGCCCATTAGCATGTGTAGCACAGATCCCCTCATGGACTTCTTTTAATGCTTGTTCAATCTCATTTTCATTCAAACATCTGAGCAGAGTCCCATCAAATGACCTTTTATATAAGATTTCCCCATCCAAGTAAAAACCCATAGTCATTCTTCTCAAAGTCTTTTCATCTGTTTTGGAAATCCCTTCAGGGTATTCTCGATGCTGGAGAAACTTTTTGATATCATTGTACCATGGTTTCCCATCTGGAGATTCTTCAATGAAGCAACAATGGGCTTGAAAGCTTCTGGCCTCGATATTTATTGGTTGTATCCTGCTTTTAGAATCGACTTGTGTCATCGAAGCTAAGGTTGCTAAGGCATCAGCAAACTGATTCTTATCTCTGCTCACATGGGTGAATTTGATTTCTTCAAATTCATCGGCTAACTTCAAGAGATATCTTTGATACAACTTCAACTTCTCATCCTTGGTTTGCCACTCACCTTTGACCTGGCAGATGATTAGTAAGGAATCCCCAAAGACCTCGAGCTTATTGGCTTTAAGTTCTAGAGCAGCCTCCAGGCCAATGATGCAGGCTTCGTACTCGGCAGTGTTATTGGTACATTCAAACAGTAACCTTGTTGAAACGGGATACTGCTTATTTTCTGGGGAAATCACTATAGCTCCAGCTCCATTCCCCGATACATTTACTGCCCCATCAAAGTAGAGGGTCCACTGATCGTTTTCCCCACTTTCATTCTCAACTACTATCACATCTTCATCTGGGAGGTCAAAGTTTAGTGGCTCATAGTCCTCCATGGCATGATCTGCAAGATGATCGGCAATTATGCTTCCTTTTACCGCTTTTCTTGTCATAAAGACAATGTCATATTCCACCAACAACACTTGCCACCTTGCTATTCTACTTGACAGGTAAGGCTTTTCACAAATATACTTGAGCGGGTCTAACTTTGAAATCAACCAGGTTGTGTAGTATAGCATATACTGCCGGAATCTTTTGGCACTCCAAACCAAGGCACAACACAACCTCTCAATTGTTGTATATCTCGACTCACAGTCATTGAATTTTTTACTCAAGTAATAGATAGCTTGCTCCTTCCTTCCTGACTCATCATGTTGCCCCAACACGCAGCCCATAGCTGTTTCTGTTACTGTCAAGTACAGGATCAAAGGCCTCCCCGGTGTTGGCGGTACTAGTAATGGTGGGTTCTGTAAGTACCTCTTTATTTTATCGAAGGCTTCTTGACAATCGTCATCCCATACTCCAGGATTCTTCTTTCTGAGCAAACGAAAGATTGGTTCATAAGTCACCGTCAACTGGGATATAAATCGAGCTATGTAATTCAGGCGCCCGAGAAAACTTCGTACTTCCTTTTCTGTTCTAGGAACAGGCATCTCCTGGATAGCTTTAGCTTTATCAGGATCAACTTCTATTCCTCGACCACTCACAATGAAGCCCAATAATTTTCCTGTCTTCACCCCGAATGAGCATTTTGCAGGGTTCAACTTTAGCTGGAATTTTCGAAGCCTTTCAAATAGTCTTCTTAACACTTGCACATGATCTTCCTCTTTCTTTGATTTTGCAAGTATGTCATCCACATAAACTTCCACTTCTTGGTGCATCAAATCGTGGAATAGGGTAACCATTGCTCTTTGATATGTGGCTCCAACATTCTTCAATCCGAATGGCATTACCTTATAGCAAAACATTCCCCACGGTGTGACAAAAGTGGTCTTCTCTTTATCTTCTTCAGCCATTCTAATTTGATTATAACCAGAGAATCCATCCATAAAAGAATATGTAGCATTTCTTGCAGCATTATCAACGAGAATGTCTATATGGGGCAAAGGAAAATCATCTTTTGGGCTCGCCTTGTTCAAATCTCTATAGTCCACACACACCCGAATCTTCCCATCCTTTTTCGGGACTACGACCACATTAGCTACCCATTGTGGATATTGGACTACATCTAGAAACCCTGCATCCCACTGTTTTTGTATCTCGGACTTTATCTTGAGTAACATGTCCGGGCGCATTCGTCTGGTTTTCTGCTTAATTGGCTTGCTCCCTTCGATTAAAGGAATCTTGTGTACAACTATGTCAGTATCTAGACCAGGCATGTCGGTATAAGTCCAGGCAAAAACGTCTACATACTCGTGTAATAGAGAGACTAATCTATTTCTTTCTTCAGTTGTGACAAGAGTGCCAATCTTTAATTCCTTACTATCTTGTTCATCTCCGACATTAATGACTTCTAGTTTCTCACTGGCCGGTTCCCAGGCTTTTTCTGAATTTTCTACCAGCTTAGTAAACTCTTTTAAATCTTCCTCTTCCCATTCTTCATCATCCATCGCAATCATATTATCAAAGTTTGGCCAATTATTCTTAGTGCAATGATTTTGTGGATTGATGGAACTTTCAGAATTCCTGAAAGTGTAAGGCGTGCTCGTGTAAGAGTGATTCATGAAAAGATAGAAAAAATGCAAGCACGCGATTGGACACAAGAAAATGCATGATCTCATTAAAACAAAAGTGCTTGGTTAACATAGAAAATTCTTGCGGTATCATGAGCTAAAAATACCGACAAGATCAGCACAAGTCAAAACAAGGCAAACAAGTCCGAACATTATCAAACAAGAACAATTACTTTTTAAACACAATAGGAGCAGGCTCCATCTTCCAGTTCTGGTACACCTCCCCTTCAGCCAATCTTCGCACGAAAAATCTGGCAGGAGGTTCATCAATGGTGTGAATGGAGAGCTGTGGCAAAACCTCATCCTTTATCTCCAGATCCGCTTCCTCTGTTCGTTTTTCTTCTTGGCTCTCCAAGGTATTGATGTGAAGATCCACTATGCCAGATCTAATCACTTCTGCAGCCCTTGGGAAAGACACTCGGAGTGGTGGGATGACAAATTCTTCTTCTTCTGGCTCTCTTCCTTCAATTCTCGCCATTCTTGCTTCTCTTTTAACCTGAGTGACCCGCTTGTAATCGTCTTTCTTGGGCTTATATCCAAGCCCAAATCTTTGATTTGCATAGTTTGGCTTGATCAGGCTGGGCATTTTAGTCTCAGGATTACATTGAAAAGGAACCCCATTCTTTAAAAAGCATTTGGCAACCATCTTTGCCGTTTCTGGGAATTGAGGCTTTCTCAGCACTGTTCCTTCAGGAACCCATTCTGCATTCACAATTTCAAAAGCATGAATATTCCCATCTCTACAATCTTCTGCTTCAATAAAAGGTATGGCCACATTTCTTATCATGGAAACCGTCTCTTCGGCTTTGACAGTTATAAGCATTCCGTTCATGATGTACTTCAAGCATTGGTGCAATGAAGAAGCCACTGCTCCAGCTGTATGAATCCATGGCCTTCCTAATAATATACTATAAGATGGATGAATGTCCATTACTTGTAATGTTATCAAGAACATTTGTGGTCCAACATATAGCTCTACTTCTAGGGTCCCAATGATCGGTCTTGGCGAACCATCATATGCTCTCGCCATCAAGGTGCTAGGCTTCATGTGTGACTCATCAACAGGCATTTCTTTCAACATATGCATTGGTAGCACGTTCAATGCAGAACCATTATCAATGAGCACCTTTCCGATCAGAATATCCTTGCAACGCACCGTAATGTATAACGGCTTGTTGTGCCCAGTACCATCAGGACTCAATTCATCTTCAGTGAAGTATATATAATTCGAGGCTTGGATTCTTCCCACTAAATGTTCCATGGTTTCTTGATTGATGTCTTGAGGAACATATGCTTCATTCAGTACTTTTTGTAAAGCCTTTCTATGTGGCTCAGAGCTTAGAATCAGAGAAAATAACGATATTCTGGCTGGTGTTTTCTTGAGTTGTTCAACAACATTATATTCACTGTGTTTCATCAGCTTTAGGAATTCGTTGGTTTCCTCTTCCGTGACAGGTTTGTTTATTTCTTCAGTTACGTCAGCCCCTTCTTTTCCTTTAGCCTTTCTTTGTTTTTCCAACTCTTCTGGGGTGAAACATCTGCCACTACGGGTCAAACCCCCAATTTCTGCTTGAAAGATAGGCGGTTGCGGAGTGCTTTTGAAAGAGTACCCATAGTCGTGAGGTAAAGCACTATAGTTCCCTTTATATTCCACTACTGGTTTGGACAAGACCAATCTGGGTGGCTTTCCGGTAGTGAATTGCACTCGACACACCTCTTTCTTTGGTGCCTCCATCATGAACACCTCTTCATTCATTGCTTTCTCAATTCGCAACATCCCTCGACTCACCATTTGCATCACTTTTTTATGAAAGCCCTCGCAATGGCTGATCACGTGGCCTTTTTCATTATGAAGTTCACAACATTTCTCGCTACCCTCTTTATACCTTGCATCTATCATCATTTGGTAAATCCTATCCATTGACACCTTTAAGATTTTTGAGTGTCCCTCTTCTAACATGTTTACAGACCCACTACCCGAAGCATGATTGGGTAGAGGGTTTGCATTGACACTAGGGGTATCTTCAAATGCTATCCATCCTGCTTTGATCAGTTGCAGAAGTTTCCTCCTAAAGGCATTGCAAGTATGGATGCTGTGTCCAGCTATACCGGCATGGTATTCGCAAGTGAGATCCGGTTTATACCAGCTGGGGTAAGGTGGTTGGAGGGGTACCAAAGGCACAGGGACTACCTGCCCAATGCTTAGCAGCTTTTGGTACATCTCATTTAGGGGTAACGGTAATGGAGGCAATTGTTCTGAGGTTCTTCGGTAGTTTCTGTTGGGGAAACTTTCAGCTTGGTTTTTTACTTGGTGGCTTTGGGGTTCAAGTCTTCTGGCTGGGCTTGGAAAGTTGAAGTTGGTGTTGGCAACTTGGGGTGAAGAGGATTGAGGGTTATATGTTTGGAAAGGGCCTTTCTTGCTTCTGTAACTACTTTCGACATGGTCGATCTCTCTCTTCTTCGCTCCGAAACCTTTTTTCTCCACAGGTGCAGAGATTCTTCCACTTTTTACTTCTTGTTCTATTCGTTCAGCCACGACCACAGAATCCGTGAATTGTTGGGCCGAACTACCCATCACGTGTTCATAATATGGCGCTTTTAATGTGTTAGCAAACAGAGCAACCATTTCCTTTTCCAAGAGAGGGGGGTGGACTTGTGCTGCCAAATCTCTCCATCTTTGAGCATACTCTCTTATGCTTTCCTTATCTCCTTTCTCCAAGTTAGACAAACTGGTTCTGTCAGGAGCAATATCCATGTTGTATTTATATTGCTTGATGAAAGCATCCACGAGGTCCTTCCATGTATGGATCCTGGTATTATCTAACCTCATGTACCAACTCAATGCTGCTCCACTCAAGCTGTCTTGGAAGAAATGCATTAGTAGTTTTTCATCGTGAACTACTTCTGCCATTTTGTTACAATAAGATTTGAGATGGGTAACAGGGCATTGAGTGCCGGTGTATTTGATAAATTCTGGAACTCGAAATTTCTTTGGTACCACCACATTAGGGACTAAACACATTTCCACAGCTCGCACAGGGTCATATAAGTCTATTCCCTCAATGGCCCTAATCCTGGCCTCTAGTGCTGCCATCTTATCTTGATCAAAATCCTCAGAGGGCTTAGTTTTGTGGGACTCATTAACGAATGCATCCATGACAATTGGTACTGGTGTTGGTACAGGTGGTACGGGTGTTGGCGACTGCATGAAAACTGGATTGTGTTGGGGCTCCTGTGCATGTCCTCCCATTACCTCTTCAGGTTGGTTTGTTGGGAGAGGAGCGGGCCTAGCTGAAGGACCTTCACCCGAGGTATTCCTTAGTACTTGTTCGAGTAAGCTGGTAAGGCGAGCCACACTATCCTTTAAAGAGTCCAACTCTTCTTGGAAATGAGCCTCACGGTAAGCACGTGCTTCATCTTCCATGTTCCTTGCTCGAAGTCGGGTGTGGTAAGTTCTTTGGGGACCTATATTTTTTGACCTGGCGTATGCATGTGTGTTATAATGAATGAATATATAAACATGAATGCAAATGCATGCGTATGGATTAAAGAGCTAATCCATGACTTCCTTTGCCAAATACAGGTAACATCCAAAATCTGATACCCACAAAGAGGTTTTACCCAATTCCATTGATTGATTAAATTCCATACACCTTATGAAAGTTTCAAAAATAGACATAGTACAAAGTGGTTCATACAAAGTGTCTTCATTCAAATGATACCCCTCTATTGGCCACAATCCTGATGAAAGAGGAAACTTCATTCAAATATTCCTCGTATCTATGGCGGTTGTTGGCAATCCTGGCAGCCTTTGCTCGTAGCTCATTTGCCTTTCTAGCCACCATGTCGATTAACCTGTCAGTTTGTTCAATCTTGTAATGGAACACGGTGTTATCTTGAAGCAATGTTCCATTACTGGCGGCTAATGTTTCATTGTTTGTCTCCAAGATTCGAACCATCCTTTCCAACTGTTGAATCTGATTTCTGGCCCTTTGCATTTCTTCCTTCTCTATATCCAGCTCGGCTACCTTAGTGTTTAGTTGTGCATCAAAACTGTTGATATGGCCTTGCCATTCTTCAAACTGTTCTTGCATTTCATTTGCTTCTTCCTCTCGGGACGCAAGCTCGGCTTTCATTGCAGACATCCGGTTTCTCATACCATTTATCTTGTCCAGGTATCCTTTCATCTCTGACTCAGCTACCCTTCTTGCCGCTCCCTCATCTTCAGCTTGCAACTGATATCGAGCCCTTAACCTTTTTTCTTCTTTGAGGGCGAGATCAGCTAATTTGCTCCTCTTTTTCAGCCTCCCATTTTGATTTATACTGGTCCCTTTCTTTCTTCAAGGAAGCTATTGTTTCTTTGCTGGCAGTCTTTTTACTTTCCGAAGCCTTTTTTAGACTTGCCAATTCTTGCTCCACTATTACATGCTTTTTTACCAACTCGTCATTCTTGGCCTTCCCTTCATTCAGTTGTTGATTTGCTTCATGCTGGTTCTTCTTTAACTTAACAATCTGCTCATCTCTTTCCTTCAACTGCCGATCCAGAGAGGCCTTCATCTTTTCTTCTTTCAAAAGTTGGTCTTCCAAGAATCTTTGATGTTTTTTACTATTACCGAGCTCAATCCTCAACTTATCCAGCTCCTCTCGAAGATCCTCCTCATTGTTGACCCTTTTTCTTTTCAGCTCCAACGTCGCAGACGACTTGTCTTGGGCTTTTCTTTGCTCTTTTGCCTCTTGAAGTATCTTAGATGAACTGCCACCCCTCCATATCAAATATGCAGGGCTAACAGAGCACTCTTTTTGATGCTCTTCCTTAAAGACCAAAACAGGCTGCTTCCAGTCATTTCTGATGGTGTCTAACATATCCAAAGAGCTAGCTTCTTTAAACAGACCAGTATATTCGGCTACTGCCCAAGTTCTTGGCACGTGTTGTACACCTCCAAACTGTCTAGCTACTAATGAGGGTGAGTAGCTGATATATCCAGTTAAGCCAATCAAAGGAACCCATGCCTTGTCGCCACAACTCATGAGGTAAGATGAACCACTTACCCAAGGAGCTTTCCATCTGAAATTAGTTTGAGGAAGTTCTCGGTATTTTTCTACCCATGCCTTTTCATCCAAATCATTCCATTCTTCAGCTAGCACCAACTCAAGAGGCCTCGTGTTAAACCACCAGAAATTATTGAAGACTTCTTTTGATGCTTCCAAGTGGCTTACTATCCACATGAATAAGAGAGGGATACAACATCGCATTGCCCCTTTCCCATGTAATCTGCAATGGTTCAAAGATAGGAAAGTTTCAGCTAAGATAGCTGAAGTAGGGTTATTCTTTACCTCTTCAAATTCAAGGAAGGCGTTAGCAGCTTCAATGCTGATAATTCCAGCGGCTTCTGAAGGAAACAGAACCAACCCAAAGATGGCAAAAGCAATTATCTGATATCTTTCTTCACCCAACTTCCCTTCTTCCTTATCTGTCTTCATCTTATTCTCGATCATCTTCCACTTGAACCCTCCATTGGATATCCTATACCGGTCAACTGGATCCAAATGTAGAAGTTTGGCAACTGCGGTAACTGTATTCTCAATTCTTTGTCTGAAGTATACTTTGCAGGGATCATTGGGAAAACTTAGAATCTGAGCATACTCCTCAAGAGTAGGAGTCATATCAATATCCCCAAAGGTGAAACATCTGTAGTTTGGATCCCAGAAATGCATCAAGGCTTTGACCGCTGAAATCTGAATAGGCATTTTTATTAGATGAGCAATTCTTCCATACTTCTTCTCAAACAGGTTCTCATCAATATATCCCAGAAGAGGAGCCAACTTCTTTATGGTGTCTACGGAATAATGCACTTTGGTTATGTGTGGTAATTCCTCAACCTTGGTTCTTGGGCAATCCCCTTCAACTACTTGCATCATCTCAGATCTTTCCCCATATTCCGAAAAGGTAAGGGAAGTCATGGTCTTAGCTCAAAAAATCCTGTAAAGTTTAGAAAAAAAATCTAGGTTATTATATGAGGGATAAGTTTTCTAGCTGGTCTCAAAAAGGTCTATGAACTGCCAAGTGACCACCTTACGTGAAGGCAGTATAGGGGTTTACAAGGGAAGGTTCGGGCACTATGTGTCCGCTATCACCAAGTAAACACTCAGCTCATAGTTGGACGTTTCACGAATCTGAACCCCGACTGAAAGTCATGGGGCAGACCGCTACTCCCCTCCTATCCTAGAATTGGGTTTTCTTGCAAAAATTAAAAATGCATGAACATATTGTTCTTGATGTATTTATATGTATGAGCAAGAAATAAAAGTGCTGAAACAGTAAATTTAAACAGACCAAAACAGATAATCAACAATCAAACAAACAAAGCTTAGTCCGACCAAACAAGGCATCCCCAGTGGAGTCGCCATTCTGTCGCACGTCAAAATCCACGCGGCGTCCGCTGGCGATTTTTTCATTATTTTATTATTTGTGTTTTGCTTGGTTCTTTGGAGTCGCCACCTAGTATTATGGTCACTAGGAACCTATGGTCTGCGAGAGTCTGAGTAAGGGACTGGTTGTGCAAGGGGAAGACGCATCACCCCCAGTGCACCCTACCTAAGGTAAGCTGCATTGTTGTTTGATTATTTTTTTCTAGGTCGAGTTTCTATTTGTTGGTCTTTTCTAAGGTTCAAGGCAGATCTTCCTTCGTGAGGGAATTTCTACCTTATTGGGTTAAATCCTAACCGTTCTAAAGTCTAAATTTTAGGATTGCATTTATTTACCCCTTGTATCTTTAATACCTGAGGGTGTACTTTATCGTGTAATTTTACACCCCACAAATATTAAAGTCTACATCTGGATCCTAGAAAAAAAAGTTGAAATAAAAGTTTTTGACATTTTGGCCAAACCCTAACGGATGATCATAAACTAGTTATGATATCCATTTTTTGGATTTTTTAAAACATGAGAAAAATGCAATTTTTTTGGTTTTGTTTTTTGAAAACAAGCATGCTTGGAAAATTATTTAGGACTTGGCTGTATGCATAAACTATTTTTTTTAAATTTTTTTTTCTTTTTTTGGAGAAAACCGGGTATTTTAATATCGGACTTGTATCTTAACATGTAAGTATACAAGCCAATATCAAGCAACCTTGGTAAAAACAAATTTAAGAAAAAACACATTTTTTTTAAGTGATTTAAATTTTTTTTTTATTTTTTTTAATATATAATAATTATTAATTAAAATTATTTATTAATTAAAATTAAAAAAGGTGGGTTGGACCGGGCCAAGCCCTTGGTCCGGTCCAGGACCCTTGGGTTGGGCCGGTCTCGGCCCAACAGGTCCTATTCTTTTTTTTTTTTTTTTTGGGCTGGGCCAGACCCGGCCCGTCTGGCCCAACCCGTTTACGTGGCTAATTAATTAGCCACTGCATGCAGAAATGAATTCTGCATGCAGTGGCTATGCAGAATCGAGAGAGGGGAATAAGGAAGTTACCTGGCGTGGAGAGGAGAGAGTCGGCGACCTGGCTGGTGGTGCGCGGTGCGACTGGAGACGGCGAGGACGGTGGCGTGCACTGGTGCCGGCTGGAGTTACGGTGGAGAGAGGGAGAGCGGACACCGTTTTGATGGAGAGAGAGAGAGAGAGAGACTGTGACTGTGGCGCGTTCGCCGGGTGATGGATGGGATGTGGTGTCTCGTGGGAAGGACGGTGGCGAAATCAGTGGTGGCGGCTGGAGACCACGGTGGAGAGAGAAAAGAAAGAGGGAGGCTGTTTTTTCAGTAAACCGGGCAGAAAATGTGGTTTTTTTGTCAACTTTGAGCTCCCTTTTCTCCGTCCCTTGAGCGTGGAATTGGCTCCTATTTATAGGGCTGGAAAGAGGGTAATCTTGTCTTCAACGGGGAAAAAGTCTCAGCCCTTGATTCGACTCGAGGAATCCAAGCCGTTGGTTCAAAGTGTGCACCTCGAACTGCCAAATTTTAGCAATCCAAGGCTACAGACTGAACGAGGTGGCCACTTTGGGCCAATAAACGAAGCCGTTTCAAAGTTTTCGGACCCGACCGGACCATTCTCGAGGATAAAGGGGTTTCAGGTGGATATTTTGGTGCACGCGTTGTCGGATTTGGAGGAAGAAACGAGGCCGAAAACAAGGCTTGAAGTCGGCCACTCGGGCAGCTCAGTGGAGAAGAAGATGAACAGTACCAGGCGACGCGTCGCCTGGTCCTGCCCCCCCCTTTTTTTTTTTTTTTTTTTTTTTAACGCATGAAACGGCGTCGTTTTTCCCAAAACGCGCCGTTTCATTTAAATGGCGCCAAAGCGCCAGATTTCACATCAATCCTTCCTCTTGCGCGCGTCTTACGTTTTGGTCCTTGGTCTCGGATTGCTTCAATTAAGTCCCTAATTGGCTGTTAAACTTTCAATGTCTTCAATTTGGCCCCCCAGATTTTGTCAATTTGGCCCCTGCAGTTTGGCGCCTCTTGCAGTATGGTCCTTGGCTTTGGATTTTGTCAATTTAACCCCTAATTGGCCCCAAAACTTCAATTTTCTTCCAATTTGACCCCTGATTCCAATCAATTAACTTGGTAAAAATTAAATTTGGTCTCTTAAAATTCCAATCTTCTTCATTAAGCCCAAATTAGGCTCCCAAACTTAATTTTTCACCAATTAAGCCCCAAATAAAATTAATTTGACCCATTTAAAGTATAATTAAGTCCTTGCACTTAATTAATTCCTTCGTCTGGACCTAAATTAATTCTTAAACATAATTAAAATTTAATTTGGCCCATGATTAAATCAAATTGGCCCATTAAAAATTTAATTATGTCATTAGACTTAATTTTTTTTTTTACCTTTAAATTTGCACTTTTCTATTTTTGGGCACAATGGGGCGCCAATAGGTCTTGAATCTCCTTCAAAAATTGCGACTTGGTTTCCCAGCCTATTTTGGCAGTCTTTCTTGATCAGCTTTCTCCACATTGTCAGCCTTTATTTTATTTTTTTTATTTTGATTTTTTTATTTTTTTATTATTTTTTTGGAAAAAACGAATTTTGGGGAATCACCCAAAATTGGGTGATGACAATATGGTTGAACGTTTTCTTGAGATTTTTATGGATGATTTTTCTGTTTTTGATGATTCATTTGATGATTGTTTGACTAACTTAGAAAAGGTTTTGAGTAGGTGTGAAGAGAAGAATCTTGTACTGAATTGGGAAAAATGTCACTTTATGGTAACAGACGGCATTGTACTTGGTCACATTGTTTCATCAAAAGGAATTGAGGTTGACAAATCTAAAATCGAGTTAATTGCTAACTTCCAACACCAAAATCTATTAAAGATGTTAGATCATTCTTAGGACATGCTGGTTTTTATAGAAGGTTCATTAAAGATTTTAGTGTGATATCTAAGCCCTTAAGTAGCCTTCTAACAAAGGATAATATTTTTGAATGGACTGAACATTATGAAGAAGCCTTTGTTAAACTTAAAAACCTGCTTACTTCTGCTCCTGTCATTCAACCTCCTGATTGGTCATTACCTTTTGAAATAATGTGTGACGCTAGTGACTATGCCGTGGGTGCTGTCTTGGGACAAAGAAAAGATAAGAAACCCTATGTGATTTACTGTGCAAGAAAAACTTTGAATAGTGCTCAAATGAATTACACCACCACTGAAAAAGAATTACTTGCAGTAGTATTTGCATGTGAAAAATTCAGGTCTTATCTTGTTGGCTCACCTGTTGTTGTTTTTAGTGATCATGCAGCATTGAAATATCTTCTTTCTAAGAAAGATTCTAAGGCTAGATTAGTTCGGTGGATTTTGTTACTTAAAGAATTTGACATCACAATCAAAGACAAGAAAGGCACCGAAAATGTTGTCGCCGATCATTTGTCAAGATTGACAACAGATTCAAAATCTGACATCACACCAATCGATGACTACTTTCCTGATGAATCCTTATTTTCTGTCTCTACGATGCCTTGGTTTGCTAATATTGTTAATTTTCTTGTTTCAGGACAATTGCCAGCTCATTGGAGTACCCAGGACAAAAGAAAGTTCTTGAACGAAGTAAAGAACTTTTATTGGGATGACCCTTATTTATTCAAATATTGTTATGATCAAATATTTCGAAGATGCATTCCTGACAATGAGGTAAGTAGTGTCATTAAATTTTGTCATTCTGAGGCATGTGGGGGCCATTTCTCGTCAAGAAAGACAACTACAAAAATCTTACAATGCGGATTTTACTGGCCCACCATGTTCAAGGACTCACATGCATTCTGTAAGATTTGTGAAAATTGTCAAAAGTTGGGATCTATTTCAAAACGTCACATGATGACTTTAAATCCTATTCTTGTCATTAAGATCTTTGACTGTTGGGGTATAGATTTCATGGGTCCATTTCCTTCATCATTTGGTTTCGTGTACATATTAGTCGCAGTAGATTATGTTTCAAAAAGGATAGAGGCAATTCCAAGTTGAAACAATGATCACAAAACAGTGATAAAATTCTTGAAAGAAAATATTTTGAGTCGATTTGGAATCCCTCGAGCCATGATAAGTGATGGTGGAACACATTTCTGCAACAAGCCATTTGAGTCTTTAATGAAGAAATATGGAATCACTCACAAAGTTGCCACCCCTTATCACCCTCAGACTAGTGGACAGGTAGAGCTTGCTAATAGGGAGATCAAACAAATCTTGGAGAAAACAGTGAACCCTAATAGGAAAGACTGGTCTTTAAGACTTAATGATGCACTTTGGGCTTATCGAACTGCTTATAAAACATCATTAGGTATGTCACCTTATAGACTAGTCTATGGAAAACCTTGTCACTTGCCTGTGGAACTCGAACATAAAGCTTATTAGGTTATTAAAGCTTTTAATTCAAACCTTGATGATGCTGGTCAACTGCGAAAATTACAAATAAATGAGCTTAAGGAAATAAGAAATGATGCATATGAAAATTCAAGAATTCATAAAGCAAGAATCAAAGAGTTGCATGACAAGAAAATATTGAGAAAAACATTCAATTTTGGTCAAAAAGTCTTGCTTTATAATTCTCGACTCCATTTATTTCCTGGAAAACTAAGATCAAGATGGAGTGGTCCTTTCATTGTGAAATATGTGTATCCATATGGGGCCTGTGATATCGAGAATCCAAAGAATGGCAATGTTTTCAAGGTAAATGGACATCGTTTGAAAGTCTACTTTGATAATTTTTCAGTTGAAAATGACTCGATTGAATTGAGTGATCTTGTATATAAAGATTGATTCGTTTTCTCACATTGTTTTGTGTTTCATTTTGCTAGTTTCTCTCACCCCGGTCAAAAGGCGGATAACGGTACTCCATGACTTAAGTCGGTTCTTTCAGTTTCCCATAATAACTGATATCTGTATATATTTATGCAATTCTTTGCTCTTTCTCTCTTCTTTGAATCTCTTCTCCAATTCTCATTTCAAAATGGACACCATTCTTGAAAAAATGAAAAAGTACTTTCCCGCTCTACCTCAGAATGCGATTACAAAAATTTACCGTGCTAGGTGTGCAAGATTGAAGTTGTTAATGGATCATGGAATTCCTGAAGATATACGCTGGCTGATTGAAGCAAAGGTCCGATTATCAGGTGAGTCCTCCAATTCTTTCATTTCACACATGCCTGGAACAGGTAAAAGCACTTTTGTAAAGAAATGTCGTGCAAAACGACTGAAAGTTTGTCACCGATGTGCCAGATGGACTTGTAATGCAACATGTCATTCTTTAGGAATGGTATCTATAAACTGTGAAGATAAAATACAATTCATTAAGGATGGCCTGAGTAAGGGGTCTTTAGATAATCTTTTGTTGACCCTTGAGACGCATCCTAGTGGAGATGTGCATTGTGCAATTCATGATTTATGGCCCCAATTTCATAAAGAACATGATAGACTTAGTCTTGGGAATCTGACTAAAAAAGACCTTGTTTGCCAGTTTTTAAGAAAACTGGATGGGAAGCCTATCCCCGACCCATAGAGGGCGTTTAAGCCGTTCTTGGACGTAAAACCAAGGGAAGATGTGAGCCACAATCACAACTACCTGTACATACACATGCTTTTTTAAATAAATAAATAAAGAGAGAGAAGAGTGTGTGACTCCAGCTGGCCTACATATAGGTGATATGATTGCATTTTCAATTTCGCATCTATAAAATCTTCTCTTCCTTCCCCTCATTTCTACTCAACCCTTACATTAGACAGATATAGAAGCGTGTAGAAATGGCAGGTTCCTCAAGTTATCACATAAAAAATATTTGTGTTTTCGGTGGATCCAGTCCTGGGAAGGAAATAGCTTTTTTAGAAGCAGCAAATCATCTTGGTCAGGTACTAGCTGAGAAAAAGATTCATTTAGTGTATGGGGGAGGCAGCCTTGGGTTAATGGGGGGTGTGGCAATAGCTGTATTTTTAGGAGGTAGTCAAGGTTTGGGGGTCGTCCCCGAAGCTTTAACAAAAGGGGACATCATTGGAAGAACAATTGGAGAGGAACTACAGGTCTCCACAATGTTTGATCGAATGAATACAATGTTTAACCATGCTGATGCCTTCATTGCCTTACCAGGTGGTCTGGGCACATTGGAAGAGATCTTTCATATTTCCTCTTGGGCCCAACTTCACATTCACCATAAACCTATAGGTTTGCTCAATGTTAATGGTTTTTATGATACTTTGTTGTCTTTTCTTGATCAAGCTGTGGAACAGGAATTTCTAACATCTTCGGCACGACAAATCATAATCTCTGCTACTACTGCTAAACAATTGATCGACAAACTACAATCTTTCACCCCTGTAATTGATCCTTCCATGAGTCACATAAATTGGTCAACTACAGAAAGCCGTAAAAAGCTTAGATTGGATTTGAGCCTTCGTTTGTGAATCCTTGTGTCTTTTGGTTTTATTTCTAGCATAGTATTTTGTTATGTTATTTCTTATATTTGTTTAAGTGTGTTTCAGGTTTGTCAGTGTTCGTTGTTTCAGGTGATGTCTTCTATACTCTATCTTTCTACCTTAGGACATTGAGGACAATGTCTCGTTTTGGTTAGGGGGAGAGGGTAGTAGTAATTAAAAAAAAAAACTAACCAACTAACTGTTTTTGTTTTTAAAAACCATTTGGCAAAACTGTTATTACTAGGATGGCAGAGTAAGGGGGAATGACTCTTGAGATGCATCTTAGTAAACATTTTCTAATGGTTATTTGCAATATTCATAACAAGGCCTATTAGAATACTTCTTGAAATATTCAGGTTTACAAACTCTCGCATTGTTATCACTTGGTTCTGCTCATATACTCATTTAACAAATATTCTTAAACCTTCATTTTCACACACACACTTTAACATATGATTGTGGGTTGCACAATGGATTATTACATTATTTATGTTCTTTTGTTAAAGGTAACAACTAAGGAATAGGGATAGTCTATAATTTGCAAAAAAAAAAACAAAAAAACAAAAAAAAACAAAAAAACAAAGAAGAAAATGATGATAATAAAAACGTAGATAAGTTTGATTTCGTAGCCTCCCTAACCTAAGCAATTAAGCCCAAAGGGGTGTTTTAACACCTAATACCCTAAAGTCAACTGACTTGGGAGCTATTGGCCCAAAGCTTGTTACATGGGTTATGGAGAAAAGCTTAAGGGAATCAAACATTGCACTATCTACGTATCAGTATCTGCAACTCGAGTTACTAAGCTCGTAGGGGTGTCTCAACACCTAATGCCCTAAGACCAACTGGTCTGGGAGTCATTAGTCGAAATCTCATTACATGGGTTAAAGATGCATTGTGTTTTAAGTTATATGTATAGATATTAAAAAAAAAGAGTAAAATAAAATAAAATAATCCCAACCCAAGGAAGTTAACCTTAAACATTAGAACAAAATATTGTTTTCTTCCAATAAAAGTCCCATCATCTATGTTTCATACATTGAGCACATAACAAGGAAGGTTTATTAATATTTTGTTTAAGAGGTATTGAGCAGATATATAAATTTAATGAGAGTTTGTTTATCTGGATAGATTAATAGAAGTTGAATGATGAATGCCTTGCTTTGTGGAATTTGCAAATTGTTTTTCTATTTTAACGCTTTAATTACTAGGGACTAGTAATAAGCTGGTTGGGGGGTGTGATTAGTACTTAAAAGTGCATTTTTATCAAGGTTTTATATCATCATTTTGCACTTGAAGTATCAATAACTCCTTAACTAAAGCATGTTTTATAATAACATATCTAATTATATAAGATACCTTTAATTTATGGTAAATGTTCATCTTAAATGCAGGCCTATCACATAAATGAAAGAATTGATTGATGAGTTGAAGTACTGAAATTGAAAGGACAAAAAGATGGCCAAAGAGATGCTGGTGCGGTCCAAACTGGAACACAGTTCGGTAATTGGGTCATATCTGGAGCTGTAGATCTTGGATTTAGGTCCATTTTATATGGATGGAAAGATAAGACATAGGTCTACAACTTTCATGTGGAGCCCAAGATTTAACAAGGCCGTTTTCAAGTCCAAATTGTAGCAACAAAGAAGAAGTCTGAATCTGTCCTGCAGCCCAGACACTGTTCAGTGTTTAGCCCATATCTCGAGTTCTAGAAGTCCAAATGATCTCAAACTTTTGCCCTGGAAAGATGAGACAATTTCCTAGAACTTTTATGTTGAAGTCTATCCAAATTATGACGTTATCAATGACGTTTTTGGCAGACAAGAAGATAAGAATTGTCACCAAGTCAAGATGTGGCCACCCACTCATCAATTAGTCAACAAATCAATAGTTCCAAATTTTGGCCTATAAAAGGAGGCATTTTCCATGTATTTAGGTATCTTGGTGTTCAGATCAAGATCATGCTCTTGCTTTCTCTCTTTGTATTACTTATGCTTTTCATTTCGTTTCCTTTACTTAGTTAACTTTTATCTTACTTATGTTCTTATCTTGTTTATTTATGTTTCTTTCTTTCATTATGTCTAGCTAAGTTAATTATGTCAAGGTGAAAAGGTTACACTAATGGTGTAAGGATAAGTATAATATAAACTCAACATGGACTTTAATGTTGGATACTAACATGCTTTATATTTGTTATCTTATTCACTTTTAATACTTTGCTTGTGAAATGGTTAATCTAGATTTATGATTTATGTTGTATAACACTTGATACAACAAATACTTGGCACTTTCATAGCCCATACTGTATGGTATAACCGACACCTGAGCTATGAAAGGAACTTGATTTGTTGTTAACATAAGTTATAATCATGAATGCCTGAAAACATTTACAAGTATTAGCATTATTCGAATAAGATAGCTAATGTAATCATGTTAACAATTTATAATCTGATTGGAACCTCCTTGTGTGTGGTTTCCAATTGAATAATAAGGGTTTATACTATACTTGTTTGAAATACCATTAGTGGATCCTCTAACCTTGACATTTATTGTTATCATTGTTTAATCCTTACGTTAATCTTTCATCTCAAAGTTCTCATCAACTTCTTCCTCTTCTTCTTCACTATTATTATTATCACTATTATTATTGTTACTATTGTTGTAGTATTATTGTTGCTTATAATTTATACAAGTAACCTTCCTTTGGTTCGACCCCGGTCTTGCCGGGTTATTTATTACTTCGACACTCTTGCACTTGGGAGAAGACATCAATCTTTTGGTCGTGTCAACAGGCTAATGCATGACAAAAATTAATGACACTTGGAATTTCATGATCAGGGATGCACCGCCTAACAATTTGGTTAGGGCAGTATTTAAATAGTTAGGGGTCATCCCAAAAAAAGGTACGCACGTTGCGCAAGAATTTTTGTTTGTCAAGTTTAGACCAATGAGAAGGAATCTGACTTGTGGCTAGGTAATTTGCTATGTCGGCATACCATGGAGAGCCAATGTAGGAAACAGTACCTGCACAAAATAAATTTTCATCAGCAAAGAATTCATTTATTGGAGATTCATCAATTATGGTCTCATAGCTTGAAAGACGGGACAAATGATCAGCCACTACATTCCCTACTCCCTTTTTATCTCGAATTTCAAGGTTAAACTCTTGGAGTAGGAGGATCCATCGAATCAAATGTGGCTTGGCATCTTGTTTTGTGAGCAAGTATTTCAATGCTGCATGATTAGTGAAAACAATAACAAGAGATCCAACCAAATAAGACCGAAACTTGTCTAATGCAAAGACCACAGCTAAGAGTTCTTTTTCAGTTGTAGTGTAATTCAATTGAGCATCATTCAAAGTCTTGCTAGCATAATAAATGACATGAGGCTTCTTATCTTTTCTTTGCCCTAAAACAGCCCCTACCGCAAAATCACTAGCATCACACATCAGTTCAAATGGTAAAGACCAATCATGAGCTTGCATGATTGGTGCAGTGGTCAAGAACCCTTTAAGCTTTTCAAAAGCTTCTTGACATTTTGATGTCCAATCAAATTGAACATCTTGTGACAACAAGTTACACAATGGTTTGGCAATGGTACTAAAAGAATGAATGAATCTTCGGTAAAAACCAGGGTGTCCTAAAAAGGATCTCACATCTTTCACAGTCCTAGAGGTAGGTAATTTTTGAATGACTTCAACCTTTGACTTATCTACCTCTATTCCTTTTGAAGAGACAATGTGACCTAAGACAATGCCATATGTCACCATAAAATGACACTTCTCCCAATTGAGTACAAGATTGCTCTCTTCACACCTTTCAAGAACTTTTTCTAAATGCATTAGACACAACTCATAAGAATCCCCATAAACTGAAAAATCATCCATGAAAACTTCCAAAAAATTTTCCACCATGTCACTAAAGATGCTCATCATGCACCTTTGAAAAGTGGCTGGTGCATTACACAAGCCAAAAGGCATTCTTCTATAAGCATAGGTACCAAAAGGACAAGTGAAAGTGGTTTTTTCTTGGTCTTCTAAAGAAACCTCAATTTGGTTGTAACCTGAGTATCCATTAAGAAAACAATAGAAAGCTCTTCCGGCTACTTTTTCAAGCACTTGGTCTAAAAATGGAAGCGGAAAATGGTCTTTCCTAGTCACCATGTTCAACTTACGATAATCAATGCACATACACCATCCAGTTTGGATTCTAGTTGGTACTAGCTCATTGTTTACATTTTTCACTACCGTGACTCCAGATTTTTTTGGGACAACTTGGGTTGGACTAACCCATTTTGAGTTTGCAATGGGGTAAATGATACCCGCATCAAGTAGCTTAAGCACTTCATATCTTACTACTTCATTCATGTTTGGGTTCAATCGTCTTTGCATTTGCCTCACAGTTTTAGCCTCTTCTTCAAGATAGATTCTATGTGTACATAAAAGAGGGCTAATTCCTTTCAAGTCAGTAATAGTCCACCCAATTGCTTTTTTGTGTTTTCTCACCACTCTCAAAAGTTCTTGTTCCTTCTCTATGCTAAGTTTTGATGAAATCACAATAGGATATGATTCATCTTCCCCTAGAAATGCATACTTAAGATCACTCGATAAAGGCTTCCTTTCTGGTTTATAAGGTTGGACAAGAGATGCCTCAGCTTTCACTTGGGGTGAAATCAAAGGCTCAAACGATGGGGTACATTGACCTATTGACATAAGAGGCATTGGATCTAGATAAGTCTCGAGTTCTCTTACTTCCTCATCAACACATTCCAAAGAATAAAATCTTTCATCATGAATTAAAGTTCTCTCCAATGGATCCTTTATCCATTCTCTCTCAAAGTGTTCTTGACAAACTGTTTGAATCAAATCCACCTCTCTAATGTCCTCATGTTCACCAATTTGTTTAGAGACATTGAATATGTTCATCTCCACAGTCATGTTCCCAAAAGACAATTTCATCACCCCATTCCTACAGTTGATTAAAGCATTGGATGTAGCTAGGAAAGGTCTACCTAAGATGACTGGGATGGGAGCATTAGAACCTTGAATAGGTGCAGTGTCTAACACTACAAAATCAACAGGAAAGTAGAATTTATCTACTTGGACCAACACATCTTCAACAATACCCCTGGGAATCTTGATTGACCTATCAGCTAATTGAAGGGTGATTCGAGTAGGCTTGATTTCTCCTAAACCTAACTGTTCATAAACAGTGTAGGGTATCAAATTCACACTTGCTCCTAAATCCAACAAAGCTTGGTCTATCTTATGATTTCCAATAATGCATGAAATGGTAGGACAACCAGGATCTTTGTATTTGGGAGGGGTCTTAAACTGGATGATGGCACTAGCATGTTCAGTTAGAAAGGCTCTTTCTTTCACATTCAATCTTCTTTTGACTATGCATAAGTCCTTGAGGAACTTTACATAAGATGAGACTTGTTTAATTGCATCAAGGAGTGGAATGTTGACTTTCACTTGTTTGAACAATTCATAGATTTCTGAGTTCATAAGATCATGTTTAGGTTTCCCTAACCTTTGTGGAAATGGTGCTTTAGGAACAAATTCTAAATCACTCACTTTAACTCCAATTTTTCTTGAATCATCTCCTTTCTCACTCATCTCTTTCTCATTTATCTCACCTTCTTTGTCACTCAAGCTCTCATTTGTCACTTGTGTTTTGATTTCCTCTTCACTTTCCTTAGATTTCTCCTCCACAATACCTCTAGGAATCTCAAAACCTATAGCTTTGTCAACAATCTTTCCACTTCTAAGGGTAGTGATGGCTTGGACTTGTTCATGGTGTGAAGGTTCACTAGATGAGGATTCACTCATGTGTACCTGACCTCTAGGATTTGGCATTGGTTGAGCTAAAATCTTTCCCTTCTCTTGAATGCTTAGTGATTGAGTCAACTTGGTTAGTTGACTTCGAATGTCATCTAAGGTCCTATTGGTCTGGTCTTGAAATTTGTAAGCTTGGTTGTTGATTCCTCGTGTTTGCATGAATTGTTGAAGAGTATCCTCTAGGGATCTCTTATGAGGTGGTTGGTATGTGTTATGTGTGGGAGTATGAAATTGTTGGGGTGGAGGTTGAAATGTTTGAGGTACTGAAGAGCTCTCATTTCTCCATCCAAAATTTGGGTGGTTCCTCCATCCAGGATTGTAGGTCTTAGAGTAGGGATTGCCTACTTGGTTTGAAAATGGCTTTCTAGCATTACTTGAATCAGAAGTTTGGCCATATAACACTTCCTTGAAGGCTGGAATGGTAGGACACTCAGTTGTCCTATGCCCTTTGCTCTCACAAACAACACAACTTTCCTTTTGTTGTTCACTCATGACATGCACTTTTTTAATCTCAAGAGACTACTTTCCTAGCCAATGAGTCTAATCTAGCATTGAGGTCATCAGTCTCTTTCAATTGGAACTTCCCACTTGAATGAGAAATGGTGTTTCTAGACTCAACATGAAGTGGGAGAGAAGTCTCCCATTGCTTTGTGTTTTCAGCCAATTGATTAAAGAAATCAAAGGCTTCACTTGGTTCTTTGTCATAAAACTCACCATTACACATGGTTGACACTAGCTTTTTAAATTCTGCGGTAAGAGAGTCGTAGAAGAAACTCACTAACCTCCACATCTCAAAACCATGGTGAGGGCATGCATTTAACAAGTCTTTGAACCTTTCCCAAGCTTGGTGAAATGACTCGTTTGGACTACAAGAAAAATTCATCATTTGACATTGTAAGGCTGCCGTCCTATGAGTAGGGAAGTATTTTTTCAAAAATTCAGCTTGCATTTCTCTCCATGTACCTATAGACCTAGGACACAAGGAGTTTAGCCAAAGCTTGGCTTTATCCTTTAGAGAGAATGGGAGCAATTTAAGCTGAATGGTTTCCTCGGTGCATGATTAGTACTTAAAAGTGCATTTTTATCAAGGTTTTATATCATCATTTTGCACTTGAAGTATCAATAACTCCTTAACTAAAGCATGTTTTATAATAACATATCTAATTATATAAGATACCTTTAATTTATGGTAAATGTTCATCTTAAATGCAGGCCTATCACATAAATGAAAGAATTGATTGATGAGTTGAAGTACTGAAATTGAAAGGACAAAAAGATGGCCAAAGAGATGCTGGTGCAGTCCAAACTGGAACATTGTTCGGTAATTGGGTCATATCTGGAGCTGTAGATCTTGGATTTAGGTCCATTTTATATGGATGGAAAGATAAGCCATAGGCCTACAACTTTCATGTGGAGCACAAGATTTAAAAAGGCCGTTTTCAAGTCCAAATTGTAGCAACAACGAAGAAGTCTGAATCTGTCCTGCAGCCCAGACATTGTTCAGTGTTCAGCCCATATCTCAAGTTCTAGAAGTTTAAATGATCTGACATTTTTACCCTGGAAAGATGAGACAATTTCCTAGAACTTTCATGATTCAAGTTTGTTCAAATTATGACGTCATCAATGACGTTTTTGGCAGACAAGAAGATAAGAATTGTCACCAAGTCAAGATGTGGCCACCCCCTCATCAATTAGTCAACAAATCAATAGTTCCAAATTTTGGCCTATAAAAGGAGGCATTTGCCATGTATTTAGGCATCTTGGTTTTCAGATCAAGATCATGCTTTTGCTCTCTCTTTATATTTTGTAATGCTTAAGTTTTGCTTATAATTAATCTCTTGCTTATGCTTTTCATTTCCTTTCCTTGTTTATTTATGTTTCTTTCTTTCATTATGTTTAGTTAAGTTAATTATGTCAAGGTGAAAAGGGTATACTAATGGTGTAAGAATAAGTATAATATAAACTTAACATGGACCTTAACGTTGGATACTAACATGCTTTATATTTGCTATCTTGTTCACTTTTAATACTTTGCTTGTTAAATGGTTAATCTAGATTTATGTTGTATAACACTTGGTACAACAAATACTTGGCACTTTCATAGCCCATACTGTATGGTATAACCGACACCTGAGCTATGAAAGGAACTTGATTTGTTGTTAACATAAGTTATAATCATGAATGCCTGAAAACATTTACAAGTATTAACATTATTCGAATAAGATAACTAATGTAATCATGTTAACAATTTATAATCCGATTGGAACCTCCTTTGTGTGTGGTTTCTAGTTGAATAATAAGAGTTTATACTATACTTGTTTGATATACCATTAGTGGATCCTCTAACCTTGACATTTGTTGTTATCATTGTTTAATCCTTACGTTAATCTTCCATCTCAAAGTTCTCATCAACTTCTTCTTCTTCTTCTTCTTTATTATTATCATTATTAATAGTATTATTGGTGTTATTACTACTACTACTACTACTACTATTATTGTTGTTGTTGTTACTATTGTTGTTATATTATTGTTGCTTATAATTTATACAAGTAACCTCCCTGTGGTTCGACCCCGGTCTTGCCGGGTTATTTATTACTTCGACACTCCTGCACTTGGGAGAAGACATCAATCTTTTGGTCGTGTCAAGTTTTTGGCGCCGTTGCCGGGGAGGTAAATTCTTGTACAAATTATAGTATTTATTTTATTTTCTCTTTTCTCTTTTCTTGTATCTAACTTTGTTTCTTTTGTTTTGTTTCTCTTTCTTTTATTCTCTTCTTACACGTGCATGAGAGTGTGGTCACGTACATTAAGTGGTAGACTTTGTAGGGTATCCTCATCATTTTCAGAAAATATGGCTGAAGAAGATAACCAATCGCTTCATAATGAGAATAATGAGAATATTCGGGTTAGAACTCTTAGAGACCACATGAATCCCACAAGAACAAGTGCACCCTCATGCATAGTTTTTCCTCCTGATGCATCTCATTTTAATTTTAAGACAGGCATTATTCAACTTTTACCATCTTTTCATGGCTTAGATTTAGAAAATCCATACTTGCATTTAAGGGAATTTGAGGAGGTTTGCAACACGTATAATGACTCAAATTGTAGCATGAACACCATTAGATTGAAGCTTTTTCCTTTTTCATTAAAAGATAAAGCTAAAACATGGCTACAAAATTTGAGACCTGGATCCATTCGTGCTTGGGATGAAATGCAACAACAATTTTTAAAGAAGTTTTTTCCATCCCACAAAACAAACTCTTTCAAAAGACAAATCATTACTTTCTCTCAAAAACCAGGAGAAACATTTTATCAATGTTGGGATAGGTATCGAGACTTACTTAATACTTGCCCCCATCATGGTTTTGAAACATGGAGATTAGTTTCACATTTTTATGAAGGGTTAACTCCTAGAGATAGGCAAATGGTTGAATTGATGTGCAATGGAACTTTTGAGGATAAAGACCCTAATGAAGCAATGGAATACCTAGACTTGCTAGCTGAAAATGCGCAAAATTGGGACACCACAGGTACTTATGAGGCACCAAGTAAAACCCAACCTCATACATCTAGTGGAGGTATGTACAACCTTAGGGAAGATCATGACCTCCAAGCCAAGTTTGCATCTTTAGCTAGAAAGGTTGAGGCACTAGAATTAAAAAAGAGTGGTCAATTAAAATCTGTTCAAGACATTGCATGTCAAATCTGTGAAACCAACGAACATTCAACCAATGATTGTCCAACCTTGCCTTCTTTTAAAGAATGTCTCCATGAACAAGCCCATGCATTAAACAGTTTTCAAAAGCCCAATCATAACCCATATTCACAAACATATAACCCTGGTTGGAGAAATCATCCAAATTTCAGTTGGAAAAGTGAGAACAGTAATGCTCAAACTTCACAGCCATCGTTTCCAGCACATCATAATTTCCAAAATTCTCATGGATATGCACCTCCTTATGCTCCTCCTCCTAGAAGAAATCTTGAGGAAACATTGCATGCATTTATGGAAAAGCAAGAGGCAATTAACACTCAACTTGCTCAAAGCATGACAGATTTTAAAGATACTCTTGCAAAATTGACATCTGCTCTCAGTTTCCAAGAGAAAGGTAAGTTTCCATCTCAACCACAACAAAATCCCAAGGGGCAATACAATGCGAATGCAAGTAGTTCGGGAAGCCAACACATGGATCACGTAAAATCAGTCATCACTCTTCGCAGTGGTAAGGTTATTGAAAAACCCATTCTTGAACCTTGTGAGAATGATGATGAATCAATCTCTGAGGGTAAGGAAGGGGTTGAATCTGATCATTGCAAAGAAAAGACTGATTCTCCGCCAGCACTTCCATTTCCTCATGCCATGACCAAACAAAGGAAAGTCAATCACAACTCTGAAATCTTTGAAACTTTCAAACAGGTAAGGATCAATATACCTTTGTTGGATGCTATTAAACAGGTTCCTTCTTATACTAAATTTTTGAAAGATCTGTGCACTGTGAAGAGAAAACTGAATGTGAAAAAGAAAGCCTTCTTAGCCGAACAAGTAAGTGCCATTCTTCAGAACAATAATGCATTGAAATATAAAGACCCTGGTTGTCCTACAATTTCATGCTTTATTGGAGAACATAAAATTGAAAGAGCTTTACTTGATCTTGGAGCTAGTGTGAATTTACTTCCATATTCAGTTTTTCAAAGTCTCAATCTAGGTGAGTTAAAACCAACTTCTGTGACTCTTTTACTTGCCGATAGATCTGTAAAAGTGCCTAGAGGAATAGTTGAAGATGTGTTAGTACAAGTCGATAAATTCATTTATCTTGTGGATTTTATTGTCTTGGATACACAGCTTGTTGAAGCATGTAATTCATTTCCTGTTATTTTAGGACGTCCATTTCTTGCAACTTCTAATGCATTGATTAATTGTAGGAATGGACTGATGAAGCTATCTTTTGGAAACATGACATTGGAGATGAATATTTTCAACATTTGCAAGCAACCTGGAGATGATAATGATTTACAGGAAGTGGACTTTACTGAAAAATTAGTTCATGATCAGTTTCAAACCACTTCCAATGAAATTGAGATTGATGAATCTGATGATTTGCAAATGGTCTATTTTCAGGAAGAATCAAAGGCAAGTAATTGGAGACCACAAATTGAGGAATTGCCGCCACGATCAATTGAGCCAATACCTTCAAGTGTTCAACCACCAAAACCTGATTTGAAGCCGTTACACCTCAATCTCAAATACTCATTTTTGGGAGAAAATGAAACTTTTCCGGTAATAATCTCTTCCAAACTTAATGCACAGCAAGAAGGTAAGTTATTACAAACTCTGAAAATGCATAAAAATGCATTAGGATGGACCATAGCTGACATAAAAGGAATTAGTCCTTTGATTTGCACTCACAGGATTTATTTGGAGGAAAATGCTAAACCCTCTAGAGAAATGCAACGAAGGCTTAATCCTAATATGAAAGAAGTAGTGAAAAATGAAGTCATTAAGCTTCTAGATAATGGAATCATTTATCCTACTTCTGACAGCAAATGGGTAAGTCCTACGCAAGTGGTACCTAAGAAGTCTGGAGTCACTGTGATAACAAATGAAAAAAATGAGTTAATTCCAACTAGGACTATTACTGGTTGGCGCATGTGCATTGATTATAGGAAACGTAATTCAATGACTAGAAAAGATCATTTTCCCTTACCTTTCATGGATCAAATCCTAGAAAGAGTTGCAGGTCATGAATTTTATTGTTTCCTAGATGGCTATTCAGGTTATAACCAAATTGAAATTGCATTGGAAGATCAAGAGAAAACTACTTTCACATGTCAATTTGACACTTTTGCATATCGAAGGATGCCTTTTGGATTATGTAATGCACCAGCCACGTTTCAAAGATGCATGCTTAGTATATTTAGTGATATGGTTGAACGTTTTCTTGAGATTTTTATGGATGATTTTTCTGTTTTTGGTGATTCATTTGATGATTGTTTGACTAACTTATAAAAGGTTTTGAGCAGGTGTGAAGAGAAGAATCTTGTACTGAATTGGGAAAAATGTCACTTTATGGTAACAAACGGCATTGTACTTGGTCACATTGTTTCATCAAAAGGAATTGAGGTTGACAAATCTAAAATCGAGTTAATTGCTAACTTGCCAACACCAAAATCCATTAAAGATGTTAGATCATTCTTAGGACATGCTGGTTTTTATAGAAGGTTCATCAAAGATTTTAGTGTAATATCTAAGCCCTTGAGCAACCTTCTAACAAAGGATAATATTTTTGAATGGACTAAACATTGTGAAGAAGCCTTTGTTAAACTTAAAAACTTGCTTACTTCTGCTCCTCTCATTCAACCTCCTGATTGGTCTTTACCTTTTGAAATAATGTGTGACGCTAGTGATTATGCCGTGGGTGCTGTCTTGGGACAAAGAAAAGATAAGAAACCTTATGTGATTTACAAAGAAAAGATAAGAAACCTTATGTGATTTACTATGCAAGTAAAACTTTAAATAGTGCTCAAATGAATTACACCACTACTGAAAAAGAATTACTTGCAGTAGTATTTGCATGTGAAAAATTCAGGTCTTATCTTGTTGGCTCACCTGTTGTTGTTTACAGTGATCATGCAGCATTGAAATATCTTCTTTCTAAGAAAGATTCTAAGTCTAAATTGGTTCGATGGATTTTGTTACTTCAAGAATTTGATATCACAATCAAAGACAAGAAAGGCACCGAAAATGTTGTCGCCGATCATTTGTCAAGATTGACAACAGATTCAAAATCTGACATCACACCAATCGATGACTACTTTCCTGATGAATCTTTATTTTCTGTCTCTACGATGCCTTGGTTTGCTAATATTGTTAATTTTCTTGTTTCAGGACAATTGCCAGCTCATTGGAGTACCCAAGACAAAAGAAAGTTCTTGAACGAAGTAAAGAACTTTTATTGGGATGACCCTTATTTATTCAAATATTGTCCTGATCAAATATTTCGAAGATGCATTCCTGACAATGAGGTAAGTAGTGTCATTAAATTTTGTCATTCTGAGGCATGTGGGGGCCATTTCTCATCAAGAAAGACAACTGCAAAAATCTTACAATGCGGATTTTACTGGCCCACTATGTTCAAGGACTCACATGCATTCTGTAAGATTTGTAAAATTGTCAAAAGTTGGGATCTATTTCAAAACGTCACATGATGCCTTTAAATCCTATTCTTGTCATTGAGATCTTTGATTGTTGGGGTATAGATTTCATGGGTCCATTTCCTTCATCATTTGGTTTCGTGTACATATTAGTCGCAGTAGATTATGTTTCAAAATGGATAGAGGCAATTCCAAGTCGAAACAATGATCACAAAACAGTGATAAAATTCTTGAAAGAAAATATTTTGAGTCGATTTGGAATCCCTCGAGCCATGATAAGTGATGGTGGAACACATTTCTGCAACAAGCCATTTGAGTCTTTAATGAAGAAATATGGAATCACTCACAAAGTTGCCACCCCTTATAACCCTCAGACTAGTGGGCAGGTAGAGCTTGCTAATAGGGAGATCAAACAAATCTTGGAGAAAACAGTGAACCCTAATAGGAAAGACTGGTCTTTAAGACTTAATGATGCACTTTGGGCTTATCGAACTGCTTATAAAACATCATTAGGTATGTCACCTTATAGACTAGTCTATGGAAAACCTTGTCACTTGCCTGTGGAACTTGAACATAAAGCTTATTGGGCTATTAAAGCTTTTAATTCAAACCTTGATGATGCTGGTCAACTGCGAAAATTACAAATAAATGAGCTTGAGGAAATAAGAAATGATGCATATGAAAATTCAAGAATTCATAAAGTAAGAATCAAAGAGTTTCATGACAAGAAAATATTGAGAAAAACATTCAATGTTGGTCAAAAAGTCTTGCTTTATAATTCTTGACTCCATTTATTTCCTGGAAAACTAAGATCAAGATGGAGTGATCCTTTCATTGTGAAACATGTGTATCCATATGGGGCCTGTGATATCGAGAATCCAAAGAATGGCAATGTTTTCAAGGTAAATGGACATCGTTTGAAAGTTTACTTTGATAATTTTTCAATTGAAAATGACTCGATTGAATTGAGTGATCCTGTATATAAAGATTGATTAGTTTTCTCACATTGTTTTGTGTTTCATTTTGCTAGTTTCTCTCACCCCGGTCAAAAGGTGGATAACGGTACTCCGTGACTTAAGTCGGTTCTTTCAGTTTCCCATAATAACTGATATCTGTCTATATTTGTGCAATTCTTTACTCTTTCTCTCTTCTTTGAATCTCTTCTCCAATTCTCATTTCAAAATGGACACCATTCTTGAAAAATTGAAAAAGTACTTTCCCGCTCTGCCTCAGAATGCGATTACAAAAATTTACCGTGCTAGGTGTGCAAGATTGAAGTTGTTAATGGATCATGGAATTCCTGAAGATATTCGATGGCTGATTGAAGCAAAGGTCCGATTATCAGGTGAGTCCTCCAATTCTTTCATTTCACACATGCCTGGAACAGGTAAAAGCACTTTTGCAAAGAAACGTCGTGCAAAACGACTGAAAGTCTGTCACAAATGTGCCAGATGGACTTGTAATGCAACATGTCGTTCTTTAGGAATGGTATCTATAAACTGTGAAGATAAAATACAATTCATTAAGGATGGCCTGAGTAAGGGGTCTTTAGATAATCTTTTGTTGACCCTTGAGACGCATCCTAGTGGAGATGTGCATCGTGCAATTCATGATTTATGGCCCCATTTTCATAAAGAACATGATAGACTTAGTCTTGGGAATCTGACTAAAAAAGACCCTGTTTGCCAGTTTTTAAGAAAACTGGATGGGAAGCCTATCCCCGACCCATAGAGGGCGTTTAAGCCGTTCTTGGACGTAAAACCAAGGGAAGATGTGAGCCACAATCACAACTACTTGTACATACACATGCTTTTTCAAAATAAATAAATAAATAAATAAAGAGAGAGAGAGAGAGTGTGAGACTCCAGCTGGCCTACATATAGGTGGTATGATTGCATCTTCAATTTCTTATCTATAAAATCTTCTCTTCCTTCCCCTCATTTCTACTCATCCTTTACATTAGACAGATATAGAAGCGTGTAGAAATGGCAGGTTCCTCAAGTTATCACATAAAAAATATTTGTGTTTTCGGTGGATCCAGTCCTGGGAAGGAAATAACATTTTTAGAAACAGCAAATCATCTTGGTCAGGTCCTAGCTAAGAGAAAGATTCATTTAGTGTATGGGGGAGGCAGCCTTGGGTTAATGGGGGGTGTGGCGATAGCTGCATTTTTAGGAGGTAGTCAAGTTTTGGGGGTCGTCCCTGAAGCTTTAACAAAAGGGGACATCATTGGAAGAACAATTGGAGAGGAACTACAGGTCTCCACAATGTTTGATCGAATGAATACAATGTTTAACCATGCTGATGCCTTCATTGCCTTACCAGGTGGTCTGGGCACATTGGAAGAGATCTTTCATATTTCCTCTTGGGCCCAACTTCACATTCACCATAAACCTATAGGTTTGCTCAATGTTAATGGTTTTTATGATACTTTGTTGTCTTTTCTTGATCAAGCTGTGGAACAGGAATTTCTAACATCTTCGGCACGACAAATCATAATCTCTGCTGCTACTGCTGAACAATTGATCGACAAACTACAATCTTTCACCCCTGTAATTGATCCTTCCATGAATCGCATCAATTGGTCAACTACAGAAAGCCGTAAAAAGCTTAGATTGGATTTGAGCCTTCGTTTGTGAATCCTTGTGTCTTTTGGTTTTATTTCTCACATAGTATTTTGTTCTGTTATTTTTTATATTTGTTTAAGTGTGTTTCAGGATTGTCAGTGTTCGTTGTTTCAGGTAATGTCTTCTATACTCTATCTTTCTACCTTAGGACATTGAGGACAATGTCTCGTTTTGGTTGGGGGGAGAGGGTAGTAGACGACAAAAAAAAAAAAAAATAACCAACTAACTATTTTTGTTTTTAAAAAAACCATTTGGCAAAACTGTTATTACTAGGATGGCAGAGTAAGGGGGAATGACTCTTGAGACGCGTCTTAGTAAACATTTTCTAATGGTTATTTGCAATATTCATAACAAGGCCTATTAGAATACTTCTTGAAATATTCAGGTTTACAAACTCTCGCATTGTTATCACTTGGTTCTGCTCATATACTCATTTAACAAATATTCTTAAACCTTCATTTTCACACACACACTTTAACATATGATTGTGGGTTGCACATTGGATTATTACATTATTTATGTTTTTTTGTTAAAGGTAACAACTAAGGGATAGGGATAGTCTATAATTTGCAAAAAAAAAGCAAAAAAAAGCAAAAAAAAAAAAAGAGAAAAAAAAAGAAAAAAAATTGATGATAATAAAAACGTAGATAAGTTTGGTTTCGTAGCCTCCCTAACCTAAGCAATTAAGCCCGAAGGGGTGTTTTAACACCTAATACCCTAAAGTCAACTGACTTGGGAGCTATTGGTCCAAAGCTTGTTACATGGGTTAAGGAGAAAAGCTGGTTGGGGGGTGTGATTAGTACTTAAAAGTGTATTTTTATCAAGGTTTTATATCATCATTTTGCACTTGAAGTATCAATAACTCCTTAACTAAAGCATGTTTTATAATAACATATCTAATTATATAAGATACCTTTAATTTATGGTAAATGTTCATCTTAAATGCAGGCCTATCACATAAATGAAAGAATTGATTGATGAGTTGAAGTACTGAAATTGAAAGGACAAAAAGATGGCCAAAGAGATGCTGGTGCAGTCCAAACTGGAACATTGTTCGGTAATTGGGTCATATCTGGAGCTGTAGATCTTGGATTTAGGTCCATTTTATATGGATGGAAAGATAAGACATAGGCCTACAACTTTCATGTCGAGCCCAAGATTTAAAAAGGCCGTTTTCAAGTCCAAATTGTAGCAACAACGAAGAAGTCTGAATCTGTCCTGCAGCCCAGACATTGTTCAGTGTTCAGCCCATATCTCAAGTTCTAGAAGTTCAAATGATCTGACATTTTTACCCTGGAAAGATGAGACAATTTCCTAGAACTTTCATGATTCAAGTTTGTTCAAATTATGACGTCATCAATGACGTTTTTGGCAGACAAGAAGATAAGAATTGTCACCAAGTCAAGATGTGGCCACCCACTCATCAATTAGTCAACAAATCAATAGTTCTGAATTTTGGCCTATAAAAGGAGGCATTTGCCATGTATTTAGGCATCTTGGTTTTTAGATCAAGATCATGCTTTTTCTCTCTCTTTATATTTTGTAATGCTTAAGTTTTGCTTATAATTAATCTCTTGCTTATGCTTTTCATTTCCTTTCCTTGTTTATTTATGTTTCTTTCTTTCATTATGTTTAGTTAAGTTAATTATGTCAAGGTGAAAAGGGTACACTAATGGTGTAAGAATAAGTATAATATAAACTTAACATGGACCTTAACGTTGGATACTAACATGCTTTATATTTGCTATCTTGTTCACTTTTAATACTTTGCTTGTTAAATGGTTAATCTAGATTTATGTTGTATAACACTTGGTACAACAAATACTTGGCACTTTCATAGCCCATACTGTATGGTATAACCGACACCTGAGCTATGAAAGGAACTTGATTTGTTGTTAACATAAGTTATAATCATGAATGCCTGAAAACATTTACAAGTATTAGCATTATTCGAATAAGATAACTAATGTAATCATGTTAACAATTTATAATCCGATTGGAACCTCCTTTGTGTGTGGTTTCCTGTTGAATAATAAGAGTTTATATTATACTTGTTTGATATACCATTAGTGGATCCTCTAACCTTGACATTTGTTGTTATCATTGTTTAATCCTTACGTTAATCTTCCATCTCAAAGTTCTCATCAACTTCTTCTTCTTCTTCTTCTTTATTATTATCATTATTAATAGTATTATTGGTGTTATTACTACTACTACTACTACTACTACTATTATTGTTGTTGTTGTTACTATTGTTGTTATATTATTGTTGCTTATAATTTATACAAGTAACCTCCTTGTGGTTCGACCCCGGTCTTGCCGGGTTATTTATTACTTCGACACTCCTGCACTTGGGAGAAGACATCAATCTTTTGGTCGTGTCAGTGCATGTTCTATCAATAAAAGTATTACATACCTCTTCAAAGTCCTTAATATGTATGAATGGATTTTCAGAATCCATACCGTGAAATATGGGAAGAAGTTGAATCATTACCGGTTTCAAATTGAAAGCTTGTTGGTTAAGAGGTAAGATAATACATGAAGGTGTACTTTGTCTAGCTGGGTGAAGATACTCCCTAAGAGTTTGAAAATTAGGTTGATCATTGAATTGTGGAGGTGAATTACCTTGAACACTCCCTTCACCCTCTACATCTTCAACATTAGCCATGATAAAAAAAAATAATATAACAATTATATGAATACGAAGGGAAAGGAAAAACAAAGAAAAAGAAAAAGAAAAAGAAGATTGCAAATAAAAGTAAATGAAACGTAAAAGATAAAGTAATAGCTCAAAAATAAAAATACAACAAATTAAGAAATTCTCCAACTAATAAGCAATATTAACAACAATAAACATTAAAAGATAATTATAACAAGCATGAATAAAAAGGCGGTAATACCGGCCAAGCACTTCAGACAATAAATATAAGAAAAATAACAACAATAAACATTAAAAGATAATTATAACAAGCATGAATAAAAAGGCGGTAATACCGGCCAAGCACTTCAGACAATAAATATAAGAAAAATAATCACAACGAAACAACGAAATAAAATAAAATGAACAAGAGGCGGTAATACCGGCCAAGCACTTCAGATAATAAATATAAGAAAAATAATAACAGCAAAATAAAATAAAATAAACAAGAGGCGGTAAAACCAGCCTTATAATATAAACAATAAATATTAGAAACTAATTAGAATAGACAATAAAAGAAAAATGGTTGAACCAACCAAAATCCAAAAATGGTCTAGTCCACAGTACAATATCCAAAAAGTTGAGGTCAAAATTTTTTTTTTTAGGCGGTAAAACCAGCCATTTGATTTTTTATTTTTATGTATTTTTTTTTTGTTTTCCAATAATCAAATAGAAATTTGTTACCTTTGCTTACTAGCTCCCCGGCAACGGCGCCAAAATTGCTTGACCGCTTTTTATGATCGGCTTGTTTTAACTCGCAAGTGCACGAGTGTGCGATGTAGCAATTAACTCGGTAAGATCGAGGTCATATCCACAGAGAGCTAGATCTGGAAATTAAGCTAGGTAACAAAACAAAACTCAAGAGAAATTAAATTAACAATAACTTGGTTGAAAATGATTGATGGATTTGTTTTCAAAGATGAAAAAGTGTAAAATAGATTTTAAATGACAAGAAAAAGTAAGTCTTGGTCCAAATCAATTTTAATGGTGATGTATTGGTGATTTCTTCAACATATATAAGATAACTCAACCTAATATCAACGATGGTGATATTAGATCGGAAGATATTACAATGAAGTTTAAAAAGATGAAGATTGATTATTGCTTAAGAATGAACAAGTATTTTCATATTAAGTAAGACATTGAATCAAGCAATCTCTATACCAAAACTAAGGTTTGTGCGTAAAAATTTAAGATTATAACATTACCTAAATGATTTCTAAAATTTCTTTGCAATAATAAAACATTCATGAAGAAAATGAAAAGATAGACATTAAGATTCATTCATATCTTAAAGAACTCACCTCAACCACCGGATCATGGATTGTGTTTGGGCTGATTTGGAGGGTGATTTGGGGCTGAATTTAAGCATCAATTAAGGATACAAATGTACCTATTATTTGGGCTAAGATTGACATTGAAACCTTGAGTGTTTGATGGTTGAAGTTTGCACACAACATAAGGCATGTTTGGGCTTGAAATAGATCATATGATATTCTTTTCTAGAATTGGACTAGAATTGATTTTTGAGGCAAATTTGGAGCACTTATTTGAACCAAGATTTGCTTCAATCTTCAACTAAATTTCTCTTCAATTCTTTGCTCCGAATTCTGACGTTGAATTTTCTGAAATAATTCATTTAAGCTCCAAAAACCTATCGAGACATTAAAAGAAACTTCATTACTAAAAAGCACATCAATTATTATAAAAAACCCAAATAAAAATAATAAATACATATGTAAAATAAGAGACTTAATGATACTTTTGATGCACAATCACCAAGGACGAGAAGTTGAGACCTTACCAAGAATACCTGTCTAAATTGGCTAGAGAATTTGAGGAAATAAAGTTCACCCATCTAGGAAGGGAAGGAAACCATTTTGCTGATGCTTTGGTCACGCTAGCTTCTATGACTAGAATAAACTTTGGGCACAAGGTGCGGCCGGCACACATTGATACCAGAAATAACCCAGCTCATTGTTGCTCAGTTGAAAGAGAAATAGATGGAAACCTTTGGTACTATGATATCAAGAATTTCATCCAAAACCAGAAATATCCCATGAGGGCATCCAAAATCAATAAGAAGACTTTGAGGAGGTTGGTAATGGATTTCTATCTTGATGGGGAAACTTTGTATAAGAAATCATCTAACAGAACATTGTTGAGATTTGGATGCCGTGGAGGCAAAAGGTGGTAAAAAAATTTTGGAAAGAGATTTGATCTGTCGATATGGTCCACTAGAAAATATTATAACTAATAATGCCCAAAACTTCAATAGCATGATGATAATAGAACTCTGTGCTAAATGGAAAATCAAGCATTCCAATTCCTCGTTTTATAGGCCAAAGATGAATGGTTCGGTAGAAGCTGCTAAGAAAAATGTCAAAGAAGATTATTTCGAATATGGTAGTCACCTACAAGGATTGGCATGAGATGTTGCCATATGCCCTTCATGCGTACCGCACCGCAATCCGAACTTCAACAGGAGCCACACCGTACACTTTGGTATATAGAATGGAGGCGGTGATGCCTTTAGAAGTGGAAACCCCCTCATTAAGAGTATTGGTAGACTTTGAGTTTAGAAGAAGTGGGATGAGTAAAAGTTAGATATGAATAGTTGAATCTGATAAGTAAAAAGAGGATAGCTGCAATCTATCATCATCACGGATGACCAAATCATATGATAAGAAGGTCTGACCTCGAGGATTCCATGAAGGAGATTTTATACTAAAGAAAATATAGCCTTTACCAGGAGAAGATCAGAGTAAATGGACGCCAAACAATAAGGGCCTTTACATGGTAAAGAAAGCGTTCTCGGGAGGAGCTTTATTGTTATCTAGAATGGATTGAGAAGATCTAGTTAGACCTGTGAATGCTGACTCTATAAAGAAATACTATGCTTCTGGATCCATAAAATAAAGTTCGGCCATGAATTCTCTCTGTAAAAAACCTTTTCTTCATAAAGCGCATGATCTCATAGCATTCAAAATCTTTTACTTTAAAAAACTGTTTTTACACATGACTAAGAAGATGACTCCATCCATTCTCAAAATTGGAGGGATCCTAAACCAAATTTAAACCTGATAGGTTTTGTACACCACACTAGGGGGCAAAAAGCGCACATAGGGGTCTATTAGTGAACCAAAGCCCAAAGGGTTATCATTATAGAATTGTTGAAACACCTTTTATGAGAGTTGCTTAAAACAAAATATGATGATTGCATTAAAAGTTTCAGTTTTCATGAATAAAACCAGATCCTTTGAGTTTTTCTCTGAAAATAATTTCTTAAAAATGGAAAAAGACGATTAAAACATCTGCAAAAGTATAATGAAAGACTATTCAATGGAGCAAGAAAGGGCCCCATAAGAAACTATAGATCTCTTCACCAAGCATAAGAAGGATAGGACATATAGCGCATGGAGCATATTCCAGTTCAAGAGGATAGGTCGGGCAAACAAATGAAAACAGGAGCTCGAAGAAGGCTACAACGAAAAGGGGGACCTAGGTTTCCAAAAATAGGTAAACAAAAACATGCATGCTATATTATCATAACACTAACCTGTCATGAAAGATGTGACGAAAGCCAAATAGTTCCAAGTTTTGGGACTCGCTGAGATACGGAATGTCAGGTCAATGGAACTACGGAAAAGAATATGAATTGTGAACCAGCACTGCTTCATTCCTCGAGGTAAGATAATTTCTTTTGAAATTCAAAACGGGTAGGTCACCCATCACAATGAGACCATCATTTTTTCTGGGTAGGTCACCTATTAGAATGAGACCATTCTCCATTTTTTTTACCTGGGTAGGTCACCCATTATAATGAGGCCATTCATCCCCCTGGGTAGGTCACCCATAAGAATGAGACCACTCTTCCCCTTTTCCACTTGGGTAGGTCACCCATCACAATGAGACCATTTTTTCTGGGTAGGTCACCCATTAGAATGAGACCATTCTCCATCCTTTTTTTTACCTGGATAGGTCACCCATTATAATGAGGTCATTCTCCCCCTGGGTAGGTCACCCATAAGAATGAGACCGCTCTTCCCCTTTTCCAATTGGGTAGGTCACCCATCACAATAAGACCGTTTTTTCTGGGTAGGTCACCCATTAGAATAAGACCATTCTCTATCCTTTTTTTTTTTACCTGGGTAGGTCACCCATTATAATGAGGTCATTCTTCCCCCTAGGTAGGTCACCCATAAGAATGAGACCACTCTTTCCCTTTTCCACTTGGGTAGGTCACCCATCACAATGAGACCATTTTTTCTGGGTAGGTCACCTATTAGAATGAGACCATTCTCCATCTTTTTTTTACCTGGGTAGGTCACCCATTATAATAAGGCCATTCTTCCCCCTGGGTAGGTCAGCCATAAGAATGAGACTATTCTTCCCTTCTCTCCACTTGGGTAGGTCACCCATCACAATGAGACCATCTTTTCTGGGTAGGTCACCCATTAGAATGAGACCATTCTCCATCTTTTTTTACTTGGGTAGGTCACCCATTATAATGAGGCCATTCTTCCCCTTGGGTAGGTCACCCATAAGAATGAGACCACTCTTCCCCCTTTCAACTTGGGTAGGTCACCCATTAGAATGAGACCATTCTCCATCTTTTTTTTTTACTTGAGTAGGTCACCCATTATAATGAGGCCATTCTTCCCCTGGGTAGGTCACCCATAAGAATGAGACTATTCTTCCCTTCTCTCCACTTGGGTAGGTCACCCATCACAATGAGACCATCTTGCATTTGGGTAGGTCACCCGTCAGAATGAGACCATCTTGCATTTGGGTAGGTCACCCGTCATAATAAGACCACACACACATTTTTGTATTGGTTTTGGTTAAAGGAGATCGCCAGATAGGATCTCAGGTTAAGCCAACCACGCACAGAGTTTAGCTTTGGTTAAAGGGAATCGCCAGATGGGATTTCAGGTTGACCGAGTTACACACCGACTTTGCTTTGGGTTAAAGGAGATCGCTAGATGGGATCTTAAGTTAACCCAATCAAAGGGGTAGGTCGCCCGTGAAAATAGACCAGCATGAGTATGTGGGCAGGTCGCCCTTAAAAATAGACCAGGTTTGAGTTTGTGTGGGCAGGTCACCCATGAAAATAGACCAATTTTCTTTAAAAAATAAAATGGACAGGTCACCCATGATAACGAGACAATTTTCTTTTAAAAAGTGAAGTCCTTGGATGAGTGGATCACTCAGCTAGCAAGGAATACTTTTATTTTATTTTATTTTTCTTTACAAGCTTACTATACAAAACATTGAGGAGTTTTGCATCGTAAGCATTGTAAAGAGGGGGCATCTGTTGCTATCCAATTTTTGACCCATATTTTGATAAATTTTCAAATAAAAAATTAAAATAAATAATAATAATAATAATAATAATAATAAGGGCTTACATGTGGCGGTAACATAGAGCATCAGGGTTAAGGAAACAATATATCAAGGAGATAATTATTGAATCATATATAATTACTGCAATATAAAATACCATAGATATATGATTTGATTTGTGCTGGTTAGGAAAAATAATCACTACAATTAAAAAAATACCATATATATAGGATTTGAGTGCTAGTTATAGTAGACAATCTCTGCAATAATTATTGTAATATTTCTTTAAATAGCACGTGTAGAGATTTTCTATATAAAAAGAACACCCGGCCATATAGAAAAAAAAAATGAAGAAGAGAGAATTTTAGAGATAAAAATAGAGGGCAAACAAAAAACCTAACCCTATTCTCTTTATTAAAAAAAGGCTACAGTGGCTGCCCCCGTCCTTGGCCAAAAACAAGCCAACAATCTGGGGCCCCTCCCTTTTGATATATTTTTTTTCTTCCCAAGCCTCCAGCCAATCCCCTCTCTTTTAGCCAAAAGCCAGAGAGCCGCCGGACACCGCCTCCATTCCCCCTCTCCTAGCCAACAAAAGGTAGCCACTCATCCTCTCTTCTTCTTCGACAGAGCCCCGTCTCTTCCCTCATCTCTCTCAAACAGACTCAGCTGCTCCCGTCTCCCATTTAACTCTCAAACAGTCGCTCCACCATTGTCCCTCTCCTTTCTCAGCCGGTCAAACAAACCCACTGACACGACCAAAAGCTTTGGGCCAATAGCTCCCAAGTCAGTTGACTTTAGGGTATTAGGTGTTAAAACACCCCTTCGGGCATAATTGCTTAGGTTAGGGAGGCTACGAAATCAAACTTATCTATGTTTTTATTATCATCATTTTCTTCTTCTTTTTTTTTTGTTTTTGTTTTTTTTTTTTTTGCAAATTATAGACTATCTCTATCCCTTAGTTGTTACCTTTAACAAAAGAACATAAATAATGTAATAATCCAATGTGCAACCCACAATTATATGTTAAAGTGTGTGTGTGAAAATGAAGGTTTAAGAATATTTGTTAAATGAGTATATGAGCAGAACCAAGTGATAACAATACGAGAGTTTGTAAACCTGAATATTTCAAGAAGTATTCTAATAGGCCTTGTTATGAATATTGCAAATAACCATTAGAAAATGTTTACTAAGATGCGTCTCAAGAGTCATTCCCCCTTACTCTGCCATCCTAGTAATAACAGTTTTGCCAAATGGTTTTTAAAAACAAAAACAGTTAGTTGGTTAGTTTTTTTTTTTTTAATTACTACTACCCTCTCCCCCCAACCAAAACGAGACATTGTCAGGTTTTTTTTTTCCGACCGATATAGCGACGGAATGGGAATTCACCGACAAAGGAAAAGGCGACGAACATAATCCGTCGGTGAGGACGTCGGTAAATAAATCACCGACGAACTTCTAATCACACACTAACGGAATGTGTCTATCGGTAAAACTGTGAAAACCTTGTAGTGTATTCACTATCATGTTGCTTAATATTGATCGGTTATGTTATTATTGGAAATTCGAATTCCACGAAGTAAACTATAAGACATGATCGGTTTCGACGTGGATGACTTGATTTGAAAAAAATAAATTATGATACGTGAAAGATATCTTAAGAGTACTCTTATCCATACAAAAAGATTTATTTTATCTTAGGAGTACTCTTATCCACGAAGTAAACTATAATTAGCACCCTTAGCACACCCTACCTGGTAAGCTGCTTCGCGGTTTAATGTGATTTGAAAATTTGAAATATTAATCAAATTCTAAGGTTTTAATAAATCAGCTATTAAATCCCAGAATATATGTAGAAACATGTTCTTACATTTTCATGGAAAATATAACATTATTTTATTTCTCCTTGAGATATTTATCCATATTCAAATTAAATAATTAATTCCTTTTCCTTTCTTTTTGATTTTATAATTAAAAAATATACATAAAAGAAAGTACATTCACGCACACATATCCATTCTCATTCTATTTTCATACACCCTCATTTTACAAAATAATATAACTTAAACAAAAAAACCAACAGTAATTTAAATACATGTTCAAACATGTAACCATTACAAAAAGGTCCCTAAAAAGTCTAGGAACTGCAGGAGCGGTGGCGGCGCGTCTACTTCACGCGCCACCGCAACTGGCAGCGCGTGGGTTCACACGCCGCCGCGACATCCAAAAAGCATGGGGAGATCCGTAATGGCTTCCTTCCCTCTTCACCCTCCTGTCGACTGTGAACAGCGCCGTTACCTGCAAAACACCCAAAAACGCACACAAACAAGTCTGTTTTAGCTTTTTCTTTCACTGTGGAGTGAGGAGTAGCTCACCCGCGACTCGCGCGGCCGGATACCCACTGGATCGGGAAAATCGTTGACCCCTCGTTCTTCTTTGGTCGGCAGTGAGGCAAACAGGGGTCTAAGGAGGGGGAACGGACCACATTAAGCTCGGTCCCTTCTCCTCTCTTTCTCTTTTAGTCGGCGTTGAGGCAGTAGAGGACTGTTGGTGATGGAGAGGGACAATCTGTGAGGTCTGGCCGGGGTAGGAGCCAAAACGAGAGGCGGCTCTAGTGAGACGGGAACCGTGAGAGGGTCTGAAAACCACAGGAGGGGGGGAAACGACAATTGTGGCTAAGTTGTGGTGGTCTGGAGAGGAGCTGTGTTGAGAAGACAAGGTTGAGCAGCCTCTTGCGGCCGGGTCTGTGTGGCCAGCTAAAGAGGGAAGAAGAAGATCAAAGGGGAGGGGGGTCGGTTTGTTTTTCTTACAGGAGAAGGGCCTGTGTTTTGTGGGGTTCTCCCTCTTTGTAGGGAAGATGGCTTGTAGAGGATGAATAGGGAAGGGAGAGTGGCGGCTTCGGAGAAACTATTTAGGTTTAGGGCTTATTTTTTTCTGCCCCTTTTCCTCTCAAATTTTCTCCGCCTCCATGCCTGTAAATTTTTCTCCCCCTTCACTATTTCACTGTAGCATGGTATTTATAGAAGAAGTATTCCTAGGTTTCCAAACTGGTCCCTCAATTTTTCTTTTTCTATTCTTTTCTTTTCTCTTTTTTTTTTTGTAATTTTGATTTTTCTTATTTTTTTTGTATTTTTTAAAGCGAGCAATATCAACGTCGACTCAAAAAATCAGTGATTGTAAAATTAACGCGTTAAAAGTTGAACGCGCTCGAAATACCTTTGAAAATTTAAATTCTTCTAAGATGACGTTGAAAATGCTAAAAATGATGCAAATATATCAAAATACATTTTTTGGGGGTTTTCGTTGTTTTTTGCTATTTTTGATTTTTTCTGAAAATTTATCAAAAACATGGGTAAAAAATTAGGTAGCAACAGATGCCCCCTCTTTACAATGCTTACGAAGCAAAAATTTCTCAATGTTTTGCATAGTAAGCTTGTAAAGAAAACAAAAGGTCTTCCTTGCTTATTGAGTGATCCACTCAGCCAAGGACTTCACTTTTCAAAAGAAAGTGGTCTCATTATCTTGGGTGACCTACCCATTTTGAAGAAAAGTGGTCTATTTTCAAGGGCGACCTGCCCACACACTTCACACTGGTCTATTTTCAGGGGTGACCTGCCCACACATTCTCACGCTGGTCTATTTTCACGGTCGACCTGCCCACACATACTCAAGCTGATCTATTTTCAAGGGCGATCTACCCACACATTCTCATTGTGGTCTATTTTCAGGGGCAACCTCCCCACACATACTCACACTGGTCTATTTTCAAGGGCGACCTGCTCACATATTCTCATTGTGGTCTATTTTCAGGGGCGACCTCCCCACACATACTCACGTTGGTCTATTTTCACGGGCCACCTGCCCTTTTGATTGGGTTAACTTGAGATCCCATCCGGCGATCTCCTTTAACCAGTACCAAAATTGGGGTGTAGCTCGGTCCCTGAAATCCCATCTGGTGATTTCCTTTTAACCTAAGCTAAACTCTATGTGTGGTTGGGTTAACCTGAGATCCCATCTAGCGATCTCTTTTAACCAGAACCAATACAAAGATGTGTGTGTGGTCTCATTGTAATGGGTGACTTAACCAGATGAAAGATGATGGTCTCATTATGATGGGTGACCTACCCAAATGGAAAAAATGATGGTCTCATTGTGATGGGTGACCTACCCGGAGAAAAAAAAATAATGGTCTCATTATGATGGGTGACCTATCCACATGCAAGATGATCAAAATATGAATTGGTCTCATTGTAATGGGTGACCTACCTAGAAAAAGATGATGATCTCATTATGATTGGAGACCTACCCAAATGGAAAGATGAAAGGTGGTCTTGTTATAATGGGCGACCTACCCAAATGGAAGATAATGGTCTCATTATGATGGGTGACCTACCCAGATAGAAGGTGATGGTTTCATTATAATGGGTGACCTCCCCAGAAAAAGATGATTTACCTGGCAAAAAGACTTGGCAGGTGAAGTCTTAATAGGATAAGGCTGACAAACGGCGCTTCCTGATTGTAAGGTTGACTTGAAGACTCCTCTTGATGATAGGGTTGATCTCCTCTTTTCTTTAAGATTCTCATACTAGTAGGGTTCATCTCATTCTCTTCTCATTCCAAGATCTAAACCGATTCTTTGTTATTATCGACTCAATGATTCTTTCTATCCACAATCTTGCTGGACTTCATTGAGGATTTTCCTATAATAATTCAAAAATGTATGCAATTCTTTGAGGTTAGATGACATGTATGCATCCTTACCTTATTTGAAATATAATTCCCTCCTCTTTGATATTCCATCGTCATAAGGGTGCCTTTGTTTGCATTTCAAAGCCTTATTTATTCTTTCAATGCATTGGCTCATTCATGTGCTAGCCATCACTCAGTTGTAAATGTAGTGCCTATCTTAGGTTGTCTTCGACGGTTACTGCTCTCGTTGTTTATCAAGCTTGACCCTGCCCCCAAGTGTGGCGTTGCTCGATTAATTATAAAGGATTTTCTCTCCTGGATTCTTCTGAGAATTATCCTCTGATTGATTACATGCATCATACCAACACCCATCAAGATGGTCAATCAATCATGAACTTGCCTCTAATTGAAACATACCTTTCAAGTATATGTTATCATCAACCTTCTTGGAAACTATCAAGTCATCTAAGCATGCATCCCATAGCTTGTCGTAAAAGCTCATCATTGTAAGCTCAATGTTTTCCTCAAAAAGTTCTCACCCATCTAATCAGATCATGAAAAGAAATGCATTGGAACTATCAATGATGTTCAATTTATCACCCATATTCATGCGGTGAAGTGCACCTTTGAGCTTCAAAACAGATAGTCCCACCGTCAGTCTTGGTGGGTGGGTGCTTTTTTTAACATTCATTCAAATACAACCGCACGATAACATCTGTCAGGAATTACAACCATGTTTCAGAGGTTAAACCCTAAATGACAATATAAAGATGTCCTTCAGGTACATCTTTACTCTCCATTGCTGCTGAGGTTTATTGGATCATGGATTGTTCCTTGAACAATATTTTCCAAGCATGATCTGAATGTGCTCGTTTAATAATTGTCCTTATTTGAACACCATTGTCCCCAACTCACCAATTCATCCTTTAATAATCTTTCATTACCCCCTAGCTGATCTAAATACTGCTTGTTTTCCTTCTCAGGGTCCACAGTATTGCCCCCAGGTGGTTAACTTTTCAAGAAGTGTCGAGAAATGTTGATGTCATTCTTAGCAAGGATTTTGCAAATTTGATCGATATTCATCTTGTTTGATAATCTTTCTTGTTTTGGAATCAAATCTCATATTTCAACGGTCATGTCTATTCAAGTCTAATTGTTGAAATGAAATCAGAGAGATGTCCGTTTTTTTTTAATTTCAAGCTTCTTCGATCAAAGATCCAACACACATTATTCAATGCAGTCCTTTGATTGTCTTGTATTTTGAAAACAGAAATGACCCATTGTAAGATTAAAATGACATTTTTCATGGTTCTTTGTATCAGTTTTAATCTTTGATCTTGGGTATATCTTTTGATGGTTTGCGATGAGGTGACCTTCTATGAATTTCAAGAAACAAAAGACTCAAGTCAAAACTTGAGGATTCATCAAGAAAGATTATTTTCTTTTTTAGCACCAATTTTATCAGCATGCATAATAACAAGTAGCTTAATCCATGAAGCCATGACTCTTATGGAAAAGCTCTTCAAGTTTTGAGAGCGCCATTTATCGGTTCAAATTGCTTACTTGATTAAAAATGGCTTTTTAAAGCACGAAATGCAAGCTATAGTTCATGGCTATGAAAGAAAGGAAGATTCAGGCTCAAAAGGTGTTTGAGGGTTTCAAAGACCTAGGATCAACTTTAACTATTCATCAACTCTCTTTCTCTTGATGTCATTGTAGAGAAAGTGATATATAACCTTAATTTCAGAGATCAGAATTCTCTTAACATAGGTCATAATGCTAATCCAACTTTTCTTTGATGAATAACCAATCTAATCTTTTTGAAGACACTAGGGACTTTATCATAGACACACCAAAAGATATGAAGCTTGATTTTTTTTTTGACTTTTGGCATTTGCTTTGTCTTTCTTCAACTGAAACCTCTTTTGCCCCTCTTAGAATTGATAGACATTCTCCTTCCATTCCACTCTTTTTTCTTTTACATAGCCTCTCTCAAAGTTTTCTTGGATGACCCTCAATCTATGGCTTTTCTTGTTCTAGCCCTTTCTCAATCATTGGACTTTTGTTCTAAACCTTTCTTTTATCCATTAATTCTATAGTGTCTTCAAAATATCTCTCATTTATCCCCAGTGTAGGGTGTGATCCTAGTCAGGATTTCTTTTTTAAAGAAAATATGTAACGAGGCTCAAAATGGGACCGCATGGGATAATATTTCGAGAAATATGAAAGGATAATAAAGATGGCCTTTTCTCATTTTAAGCAAGGTCGGTTAGAACCGATAAATTTTAATCCCATCCAGCGTAATAGTTGGGACTTGTAAGAGTCAATGATTCACGAGTCCATGAATTCAGACAGCTTTCTGATATTGATCGCCAACTATACCTCCAATTTCAATCACCAGGTTACACAATCCATCAATGCAAGGGAAAGATCCTGTGAAGGTAATAAAGGAGGCAATTGTGCAGGCACTTGTGTATTATTACCCTTTTGCTGGTAGGATTAGACAAGGGCCAGACAATAAGCTTATAGTAGAGTGTACTGGTGAGGGTGTCTTGTTCATCGAAGCCGATGCCGATGCCACGGTCGAGCAGTTTGGTGATCCAATTGCATCTCCATTCCCATGCTTTCAGGAACTTCTTTACAGCGTCCCAGGATCAGAAGAGATTCTCAATACCCCATTATTGCTTTTTCAGGTACGTATAGGACATTATTGGCTCATGTTTATTTATTCTTTCATTATTATTATTATTATTATTATTATTATTATTATTATTATTATTATTATTATTATTATCGAGAAAATTCAAAAATATAATTAAAACAATGATGGTAATATTCCATCAATTACATTCTCATAAAGTATTAATAATTTTACATTATATTAACAGGTGACACGCTTGAAGTGTGGTGGTTTTGTACTTGGGCTCCGTTTTAATCACCTAATGAGTGATGGACTCGGCATGCTTCAGTTATTGAATGCCATAGGTGAGATTGCACGAGGTGCTCTATCCCCTTCAATTCTACCTGTGTGGCAAAGGGAACTCCTCTGTGCTAGGAATCCGCCACGAGTTACATGCAGACACAATGAATATGGTAATGATGCTCCTGTTGCTGTTGATCCTATAGCCAAGGTGCCTGAATTCCGCGGCGAGGTTCACGCTGTAGCCCACCGTAGTTTTATTCTTAACCGCAAGGAATTATCCAACATTCGTAGATGGATTCCTTCTCATTTACACCCATGTTCAAATTTTGAGGTAATAAGTGCATGCTTATGGAGATGCGATGCCAGAGCATCTCAAGCTAACCCTAATGAGGAGATGCGTATGCAAATACTTGTCAACGCACGTTCCAAATTTAACCCTCCATTACCGAAATGATATTATGGTAACGTGCTAGCTTTGCCAGTAGCTTTAACAAATGTGATGTAACCATATTATTCGATAGTTTCACCAACATCTACCTAATGTTTTGTCCATGTTTTATATATAAAATGCCTTGATATTCTTTGTTTTATGTTTTGAAGGTATTTTTGGATGAAAGATGCAAAAAGGAGTAAATTGGAGGTAATTGACAGATTTGACGTTCAGTCGATGTTTTGTGCAGAGCGTGAGTTCTAGAGATCGAAATGAAGTGATTCCAGTGGCAATAAAAAGCTAACATCCATACCTTTCTGGAAATGTAATGCAAGAAGAATAAAAAGAGAAAGATCATGGAAATCACATCCTGCAAAGTCAAATCTCGCATTCTGTCAGTGTTGACCTTTGGCCATTAAAAATTTAATATCTGGAGCTACAGAAGTCGAATTGATGCAAACTCAATTTTCGTGGATTCATAACTTAAAGACCTATCAACGCTCAACATTTCAGCCAAAAAAGATGTCATATGAGGGAGATATGATTTTCCAAAGATGAAAACTGAATTCTGCCAGCAAACAGGTTTCGTGAAGAAACGAGTCCAAATTACGTTCCGAAGCATCTAAACCGACATCCAAGTTTTTATATCAGCAATTTAGCTCCTCTAAGTCAGAGCTTGAAGATTTCATGCAAGGCTATTTCTCCTTTTAGGAAAAATAGTTATTGAAGTACTTAAATGTAAACTGCCAACTCAAGGGAGGACTATTTTGTAAAATAGAGACTAGGGTTTCTTAGCATATAAAAAGAAAGAGAGAAGGAGGCAGAGCCAGCAGAAAAGAGGGAGAGCAGAAGGAGGCAGCAGCCAGCAGAGAATAAACACAAATTCTCTCCTCTACAAACCCAAAAAAATCATGCTCTTTTCATTCTTGAGAAGTAGTTGTTCAATAGTTATGCAAGGCTAAGCTCTTTTCTTGGTTGCAAGGACACAACAAACCTTCGGATTTCAAGAACCGTGAGATTTATTCTTCCTTTTATTTTCAGTTTATGTTATGAATGAGTATGATTGTTTTCCTATGCATATTTCCTATGATTGTTGTTGATGATTGCTAGAGCGGACTCTAAGTTATTGTTGTGAACAATCTATTGCTAAGTTTAATATCAAAACCGGAGTTGTGATATATGAACTTGTGAAGCAACTAAGCTTGATAATTGTGGCGGAACTACGTTATTGAACTTAGGGAGAACATTTGAACAAAGTGACACAAGCTGCGGACAACTTGTATGTTAATCTTGATGAAATTATCTAGTTCTTAAAGCTGCCATTAAATTGAATCATTAGTGCGGACACTTTGATTGTTTGTTGGTTAGGATTAGTTATACGGCGGATCCGTTAATTAATCAACATTAAGAAAAGATAAAATTTCAGAACATAAACTGCAATTTTCGTTTCAAGGATCGGTTCTAATTTCTGTTGGTGGATGTGTGCTTGCAACCAAGGTTTGTTTTTCTTGATAAGTTTCGGTTTTAATTGATTTTGTTTGCTAGTTTAATTGCTGCCATAGTTTAGATAATCACAAACCAAATCCCCCCAATTACATAACGTACAACATAAAAATCTGACTTGAAACTTCCTTGTGGGATCGACCCCTTGCTTGCTCTATACTATCTTGTGTGTTCTGTTTGAAGCTAGGGTGATTAATTTGTGCGACCGCGACATCGCAACAAATTTTGGCGCCGTTGCCGAGGAGGTAATTTTAGTTGATTCTTGTGCTTGTACTGTTATTTTTATTTGCTGTGATTCAAAAAAAAAAAGAGAAACAGAATTTTTGCTTGCAACGGTACTGTTCACTTGCAGCACGGTACTGTTCAAAACAGAGTTTTTGGTGGAATTAGGTATTTTCCTTTTGTTTCCTGAAGAGAAACGACGTTCTGAACAGGACTAGTGATATATCACTAGCCCCACCCTATTGAGGCCAAATTCCACTGTTTTCTAGTGTTTTTAGATAGTTTTAGTTTTCTACCATAGGATTTTCGTACAATTTGCATTGTTTTCGATCTCTTGTGTGGTTACTTTCTTTTGAGTTTTCATAGCAATTTATGCCTGTGACCCGTTCTACTAATCAAATTCAAGTGCAGGTTGATCTTGGAATAGAAAGCACTTTACGCAGGTTAAGAAAGGAAGCTCGCCTCAACACCATGGCGGTTGCACGGCAACAAACACTCAAGGAGCTTGCTGCTCCTAATGTGGAAAATCAACCATTGTGCATAAACATTGACAATAATGTAAACTTTGAGCTCAAATCTGGTTTTATACATTTGTTACCAACATTTAATGGTCTTGCAGGAGAAGATCCTCATACTCATCTCAAGGAGTTTCATATGGTTTGTGGTGGCATGAAACCGAATGGAGTTGATGAAGAACAAGTTAAGTTGAAAGCTTTCCCTTTCTCTTTGAAGGGAGCAGCAAAGGCATGGCTTTTCTCTATTCTCCCAGGATCTATTGGAACTTGGAATGCCATGAAGAAGATTTTCCTTGAGAAGTATTTCCCAGCATCTCGAGTTGCCAACATAAGGAAAGAAATATGTGGGATTCGGCAATCTCATGGAGAGACACTCTCTGAATATTGGGAAAGATTTGAGCAACTCTGCATTCAATGTCCTCATCATCAAATACCCAATCAGCTGCTCATTCAATATTTCTATGAAGGATTGATGCCTACTGACCGTAATATCATTGATGCTGCAAGTGGAGGCGCATTGGTGGATAAGACACTTGAGGCTGCACGCCAATTGATCTCAAACATGGCAGCCAACTCGAAACAATTTAGCACGCGTGGAGACTTCGCAAACAAACAAGTAAATGAGGTAAGTATTTCTAACCTAGAAAATAAAGTTAATGATCTTACTTCTCTTGTGCGTTCTTTGGCTTGTGGAAATGTACAGCAGGTGAAAGTTTGTAGCATATGTTCCTTACAAGGACATCCCTCGGATGTGTGCCCAACAATGCAAGAAGATTACATTGAACAGATTCATGCAGTTGATGGAGGATTCAATGGACAGTCCCAGCATAAATATGATCCCTTTTCCAACATGTACAATCCCAGATGGAGAGATCATCCAAACTTATGTTATGGGAACCCACCTCAACAAGGCAATCAAGGCCGACAATTCCATCCCCATGGATTTCTGCCCCAACAAAATTATCAAGCAAGACAACCCCCTTCATTCACAAACTCCAATGTAATGGGGTCGTCATCCAGTGATGATCTTCGTGAGATGATGAAAACTTTGGCTTCTAACACTGTGACCTTGCAACAAAATGTCATGTCTTTTCAACAGGAAACAAGGTCAAGTATTCACAACTTGGAGAAGCAAATGGGGCAAGTAGCTTCAAGTGTGGGGAAATTGGAAGCACAAATGAATGGAAAGCTGCTCTCCCAAGCATTGAATCCAAAAGAGAGTGTTAGTGCGATCATGCTGCGAAGTGGGAAAGAAATTGAAGAGAAAAGGTCGAAACAAATTGAGATGGAGGAAGAAGAAGAGATAGAAACTGAATTGAGTACAAAGAAGAAACATCCTCCTCCTCCACAAACTGAAATAAAGACCAACACTCCAAAGGTAACTCCTCACTCAATGAATTCCAGTTTTAAAACAATTCCACCCTTTCCTGTGAGTTCTTGTAGGTCAAAGAAAGAGGACAAAGAAAAAGAGATTTTAGAGGTTTTCAAGAAAGTAGAACTCAACATTCCTTTGCTTTATGCTATCAAGCAAATTCCCAAGTATGCAAAATTCTTGAAGGAGTTGTGTACTACCAAGAGAGCTTTCAAACTGACAGGTCATGAAACGGTAAGTATGGGTGAAGTTGTATCTGCCGTTGTTCAAAAGAATCTGCCTTTAAAACAAAAAGACCCAGGTGCGTTTACTATCCCATGTGTTATTGGTAATGCTAGTTTTAAAAGAGCTTTATGCGATTTAGGTGCATCCATTAGTGTTATGCCCAAACATGTTTATGATTCTCTTAGTCTTGAGCCTTTGAATAAAACTAGCATTGTAATACAACTTGCGGATCGTAGTTTTGTTTATCCACTTGGTGTGATAGAAGATGTCCTAGTCAAGATTGATAGTTTGGTTATTCCATGTGATTTTTATATTCTTGATATGGAACATGATTCTTGTGATTCATCAACCAGCACTCCTATATTGTTTGGGAGACCATTCTTAAAAACCGCCAACACAAAGATTGATTGTGGTAAGGATATCTTGTCTATGGAAGTAGGAGATGAAAAAATTGAATTCAATTTTCATGATGTAATGAAATATCCTTATAGCAATGTTTATTCTATCACATGTTATGACCAAATTGATAAGTGTGTGCAGCAAGTTTGTGATTTTGATTGTGAAGATGGATTAAGCATAGCTTTGAGCTATGGCTATAATTTCACCAAGATAGAAGAGATGGAGAGGCACGTGTGTGTTCCCCAAAACGTGCACGAATCAGTATTGGCCTTACAAGCTTTGCAAGCCGTTCCCCATGGTAATGTCTTTGTTGATTTAGTACTCTCACATAAAAAGCTTTTGCCATCTATTTTACAGGCCCCCGAGTTAGAATTAAAACCTTTGCCCGATAATTTGAAGTATGTATTCATTGGCGACAACAATACACTTCCCGTTATCATAGCAAAAGGTTTGACAAGTATGCAAGAGGAAAAACTTGTGAAGTTGTTGTGTGATCACAAGACGGCCATTGGATGGACTTTAGCCGACATCAAGGGTATTAGTCCCTCAATGTGTATGCATCACATACTATTGGAGGACAACGCAAAACCAACAAGGGAAATGCAAATGAGGTTGAACCCGCCTATGATGGAGGTAGTGAAAGCTGAAATTTTGAAATTGTTAGATGCAGGAGTCATTTACCCCATCACTGACAGTAAATGGGTCGCGCCAATCCATGTGGTGCCCAAAAAGACCGGAATCACGTTGGTGAAAAACAAAAATGATGAGCTCATTCCTACTCGCATCTCGAGTGGATGGAGAATATGTGTTGATTACAGAAAGCTCAATCTTTCTACACGCAAAGATCATTTCCCATTACCATTCATGGATCAAATGCTTGAACGCCTAGCAGGTAAGTCTTTTTATTGCTTTCTTGATGGATATAGTGGATACAATCAGATTGTTATTAATCCCGAGGATCAAGAAAAGACTACATTTACATATCCATTTGGTACATATGCATATAGGAGAATGCCTTTTGGTCTCTGTAATGCTCCTGCAACTTTTCAAAGATGCATGATGAGTATTTTTTCTGACTATGTTGAAAGAATAATTGAGATTTTTATGGATGATTTCACGGTATATGGTGATTCTTTTGATAAATGTCTAGAAAATTTATCTTTAATCTTGAAAAGGTGCATTGAAACTAACCTTGTCTTGAACTATGAAAAGTGTTATTTTATGGTAGAACAAGGAATAGTTCTTGGGCATGTTGTGTCTTCACATGGATTAGAGGTTGATAAAGCTAAGATAGATGTTATTTCATCATTGCCTTACCCCTCATGCGTGAGGGAAGTTCGTTCTTTTCTAGGCCATGCAGGTTTCTATCGACGCTTTATCAAAGATTTCTCGAAGATTACAGCACCCTTGTGCAAATTATTAGCCAAAGAAGTGGATTTTGTTTTTGATCAAGCATGTAAAGATGCCCATGATGAGCTTAAGAGACGTGTCACATCTGCCCCTATCATCCAACCACCAAATTGGGATGAACCTTTTGAGATAATGTGTGATGCGAGTGACTATGCGGTAGGAGTTGTGCTTGGGCAAAGAATTGGGAAGAATTTGCATGTTATCGCCTATACTTCTCGCATGTTGGATGGAGCACAATGCAATTACCATACAACTGAAAAGGAACTTTTTGCAGTGGTGTTTGCTCTTGAAAAATTCAGGTCATATCTACTTGGTACAAAAGTCATTGTTTTTACTGACCATGCAGCTCTCAGGTATCTTTTGAAGAAGAAGGAGTCCAAACCAAGACTGATTAGGTGGATCTTGCTTTTACAAGAATTTGATCTTGAGATCAAAGACAAAAAAGGTGTTGAAAACCATATGGCTGATCACTTGAGTCGGCTGAGGACCGAGGATATACAGATCGATACAATAAGAGAGACATTCCCCGATGAGCAGTTGTATATGTTGCATTCCTCTACAAGACCATGGTATGCTGATTTGGTAAACTATTTAGTCACCAAAGAATTCCCTCCAGGTTTGTCTAAACCCCAAAAAGATAAGTTACGAGCTGATGCTAAATATTATTTTTAGGACGATCCTTACCTTTGGAAATTTTGTGCGGATCAAGTAGTTAGGAGGTGTGTACCACAAGATGAATTTCATTCCATTCTCACTTTTTTTCATTCTCATTCTTGTGGTGGGCATTTTGGAGCAAAAAGAATAGCCCACAAGGTACTTGAAAGTGGTTTCTATTGGCCTTCTATTTTTAAAGATGCATATCACTTCTGCAAATCATGTGAAAAATGCCAAAGAATAGGTAATATCACTCATAAGAATCAAATGCCTTTAACGAATATTCTTGTAAGTGAAATTTTTGATGTTTGGGGTATTGACTTTATGGGTCCATTTCCTTCTTCATTTGGCAATCTTTATATTCTTCTTGCTGTTGATTATATGTCCAAATGGATTGAGGCGAAAGCCACACGAACTAACGATGCTAAGGTTGTTTAAGATTTTGTCAGGACTCATATATTTGACAGGTTTGGAATCCCTAAAGCTATCATTAGTGATCGTGGCACTCATTTCTGTAATCGTTCCATGGAAGCATTGCTACGTAAATATCATGTGACTCATCGAACTTCCACAACATATCATCCTCAAACGAATGGCCAAGCTGAAATTTCAAATCAAGAAATCAAATCCATTTTGGAGAAAACAGTGCAACCTAACCGGCGAGATTGGAGTCTACGTCTTGGAGATGCACTTTGGGCTTATCGGACTGCTTATAAATCACCTATAGGAATGTCACCTTATAGAATGATTTATGGGAAAGCATGTCATCTACCGGTGGAGCTTGAACACAAAGCTTTTTGGGCCATTAGACAATGTAACATGGATTATGATGCTGCTGGGATTGCAAGAAAACTGCAACTGCAAGAGTTGGAAGAAATTCGAAATGATGCTTACGAGAATGCAAGGATTTACAAAGAAAAGACAAAGAATCTTCATGACCGAATGCTTACAAGAAAGGAGTTTCATGTTGGAGACAAAGTCCTTCTTTATCATTCGCGTTTGAAACTTTTTCCTGGAAAATTGCGCTCTCGTTGGATTGGACCCTTTGTTGTTTCTAATGTTTTTCCTTATGGTGCAGTTGAAATTACAAGTTTAGAAACCAACAAAGTACTCAAGGTCAATGGGCATCGTTTGAAACCTTTCTATGAAGGTTGGAAGGCAGAACTCACCGCTTCTGTAGAGTTAGCTGAACCAATCTATGAAGAATGAGCATGCCACATGTCAAGCCAATGACATAAAACAAAAGCGCTTACTGGGAGGCAACCCAGCAAAAAAAAAATCAGATTTGCTTTCTTTTTCCTTATCTTTTATTTTTTTGCATTTTAATTTATTTTCTGTCATTCTCTTCTGTTCCTTTGCTTTTATTTCAACATTGAGGACAATGTTGTGTTTTAAGTGTGGGGGTATTGGGAGAATGTTAGTTTTCTAATTTTAGTTTTCTTTGTTGTTTTTTTTTTAAAAAAAATGTGTTTGATCTTTTTAACTCCCATTGGTTTTTGAGAATATGAGTATTATGTATGAGAATTAATTGAGATAGATGAAGATATAAATTAAATGGAGTATGCATGCAAATTTTAAGGTTGAATTGGTTTAGGGATTGACTTTGAGAATATGTCATGTTGACTTTATAGTGTTATACCAATGCAAGCTTTTGAGCCTTCAACATTATATTCTTTGAGTGTGCATTCTTTCAATGATATGTATCTCTAGAACTTGCTTCATATCTTGTTGAGATTACATTCGCATTACATATATACATGAAGATGATAAAGGCATTAGAAATTTTAACCACTTGAGCCAAAAAGCCAACCTAAAGCATATTATCCTTAGTAAGCCCTTTTTGAGCTTGTTTATCTTTTCTTTGCTTTATCCATGTATAAACCTTAACTTTTTATATGTTTTCCTTTTCCCTTGGCCAAGGATTAGTAGAGCATATACTTATGATATCTCATGGAATTATGGTTGGAAATTATGTGAAAAGAAAGAAGAAGTGATGCTTGATGAAAAGATGGGCAAAGTTGCCAAAGGTTAAAAAAAAAAGAAAAAAAAAAGTGTTCCTTTATGTTCTTAAGATTTTATGTTGAAAAAGCTTGAAATCAAAAGAAGCTAAGCATTGGTGATTAAAGATGGAAAATTTATGTGCTTTGATGAAATATCTTGTTTGAAATATCATTTTTTAGAATGCTCTACTTTCTCTGGTTTGAACCTTTTCTTTTACTCTCTTTTACCTCACCTTAACCTTAGCCCCATTACAACCAGAAAATAAGACCTTTTGATTCATGCATTGTTTGTAATATGTTAGTAATGAAGATGAGATTGAAGAGCAAGCTTATGGTAGAACATATTCATTGATTGAATTTGAGAGATTTAAACACATAAGCCTTAAACACATGAGTGTTGGAGTGTATATCAATGAGAGGACCTATCACTTTGGCATGGCATAGATTTCATTTAAATCCCGACGATTAATTGAGTTTTGAAGTTTGCGTGTAAATGAATTCATGAGAATTATACTATTTATCATTCTTGATTGTATTCTTATTTATAATGCATATATTCTTGGACATTGATGGGAGATTAAGAGATTGATCATAGTTATTTTCAATTTAATTTTATTTATCCTTTCTCGAGGACGAGCAAGAGCTAAGTGTGGGGGTATTTGATGTAACCATATTATTCGATAGTTTCACCCACATCTACCTAATGTTTTGTCCATGTTTTATATATAAAATGCCTTGATATTCTTTGTTTTATGTTTTAAAGGCATTTTTGGATGAAAGATGCAAAAAGGAGTAAATTGGAGGTAATTGGCAGATTTGACGTTCAGTCGATGTTTTGTGCAGAGCGTGAGTTCTAGAGATCGAAATGAAGTGATTCCAGTGGCACTAAAAAGCTAACATCCATACCTTTCTGGAAATGTAATGCAAGAAGAATAAAAAGAGAAAGATCATGGAAATCACATCCTGCAAAGTCAAATCTCGCATTCTGTCAGTGTTGACCTTTGGCCATTAAAAATTTAATATCTGGAGCTACAGAAGTCGAATTGATGCAAACTCAATTTTCGTGGATTCATAACTTAAAGACCTATCAACGCTCAACATTTCAGCCAAAAAAGATGTCATATGAGGGAGATATGATTTTCCAAAGATGAAAACTGAATTCTGCCAGCAAACAGGTTTCGTGAAGAAACGAGTCCAAATTACGTTCCGAAGCATCTAAACCGACATCCAAGTTTTTATATCAGCAATTTAGCTCCTCTAAGTCAGAGCTTGAAGATTTCATGCAAGGCTATTTCTCCTTTTAGGAAAAATAGTTATTGAAGTACTTAAATGTAAACTGCCAACTCAAGGGAGGACTATTTTGTAAAATAGAGACTAGGGTTTCTTAGCATATAAAAAGAAAGAGAGAAGGAGGCAGCAGCCAGCAGAGAATAAACACAAATTCTCTCCTCTACAAACCCAAAAATCATGCTCTTTTCATTCTTTAGAAGTAGTTGTTCAATAGTTATGCAAGGCTAAGCTCTTTTCTTGGTTGCAAGGACACAACAAACCTTCGGATTTCAAGAACCGTGAGATTTATTCTTCCTTTTATGTTCAGTTTATGTTATGAATGAGTATGATTGTTTTCCTATGCATATTTCCTATGATTGTTGTTGATGATTGCTAGAGCGGACTCTAAGTTATTGTTGTGAACAATCTATTGCTAAGTTTAATATCAAAACCGGAGTTGTGATATATGAACTTGTGAGGCAACTAAGCTTGATAATTGTGGCGGAACTACGTTATTGAACTTAGGGAGAACATTTGAACAAAGTGACACAAGCTGCGGATAGCTTGTATGTTAATCTTGATGAAATTATCTAGTTCTTAAAGCTGCCATTAAATTGAATCATTAGTGCGGACACTTTGATTGTTTGTTGGTTAGGATTAGTTATACGGCGGATCCGTTAATTAATCAACGTTAAGAAAAGATAAAATTTCAGAACATAAACTGCAATTTTCGTTTCAAGGATCGGTTCTAATTTCTGTTGGTGGATGTGTGCTTGCAACCAAGGTTTGTTTTTCTTGATAAGTTTCGGTTTTAATTGATTTTGTTTGCTAGTTTAATTGCTGCCATAGTTTAGATAATCACAAACCAAATCCCCCCAATTACATAACATACAACATAAAAATCTGACTTGAAACATCCTTGTGGGATCGACCCCTTGCTTGCTCTATACTATCTTGTGTGTTGTGTTTGAAGCTAGGGTGATTAATTTGTGCGACCGCGACATCGCAACAAAATGCTAGGAAGCTTTGCTTAAACTCTTTAGGGTATGCATTGGAAATGATAAGAAATGCCAAGAATAGAATAACTGAGTACATGAGATCATTGGCTGATCTAATGGAGATAACCAAAGGGCAGCCTATAGTGTTACAATCATATGTCGTGTCAGACTTAACAAGTTTTGGGTTCGATCAGGTGGACAATGGATGGAGCAACACAATTTACTCTGGGCCACCTAAGGCTTTGCCAGATGAAATTTATATTGCAGGAACCTTTGTCCTGCCGTATCGATTCAAGAACGAAGAGCGTGGGGTTATGCTTTTGGTTTCCTTACGTGCACCAGTTATGGAGAGATTTGCAATACTATTAGAGGAATTGGCAAGGCATGACCAGAAAGAAGCCAAGGAAGTTGAGAATAATTAGGAGCCTTAACCTAATGGTTAGCCAACCCTTATATATATGTGTAGGGTAATATACAATAGCAATGGTGGAGGTTACCACACAAGAGTATGTAGACAATATTTCCTATACAATATTTTCTATATAAGTATATTCTATAATATGCCCCCTCAAGCTGAGTGTGGAGGATCAACCTGAAGCTTGAAATGAAAAGCAGTAAAGGAAGAAGTAGGAAGTGGCTTAGTGAAGATATCAACAAGTTGATCCCGAGAGGAAATAAAACGAATCTGAATTTCTTTCTTGGCAACTCTATCTCGGACAAAATGATAATCGACCTTAACATGTTTTGTGCGAGCATGAAAGACAAGATTCATGTACGGAATCTGGAGATCTGTTAATAAGTACTGAAGCTAGATAACCTCAGCAGTGCCATTGGCTAAGGCTTTGCACTCAGCTTCAGTAGAAGAGCGAGCAACTATGCGTTGCTTACTGGATTTCCACGAAATCGGCGTCTGACCAAAGAACACAAGGTAACCACCCGTAGATTTTCTATCCTCAACACTGTCTGCCTAATCTGCATCTGTAAAACCATGTAAGGGAAAAGAGGAACTGCGAGTAATATGCAAGCCATGGGATGTCGTACCCCGAAGATAACGCAGGATGCGTTTCACGGCAGCCCAATGAGAATCTGTAGGAGCATGCATAAACTGACAGACTCTGTTAACAGCAAAGCAAATATCCGGACGCGTAAAAGTGAGATATTGAAGAGCACCCACAATTTGACGAAAACGTGTAGCATCAGAAAATAATGGATCGGGCAGAATGGTAGCCTTGGATGTAGAGATAGGAGTATCAACAGATTTGCAAGATAACATACCAGCCCGAGTGAGGATATCAAGTGTATATTTATGCTGGCGGAGCATAAGACCCATACTAGTAAACTGAACCTCAATACCTAAAAAATAATGAATAGAACCCAAGTCGCGAAGCTTAAATTCTGAGCTCAGTAGCTGAATGAGGCGTTGGAGCAGAAGAGAGTTGCTACCAGTAAGCAGAATATCATCAACGTAGACCAAAAGATAACAAATATCAGCACCAACAAAGAAGAATGAAAACCATAGTACAAGAGAGTTGCTACCGGTAAGCAGAATATCATCAACGTAGACCAGAAGATAACAAATATCAAAACCAACAAAGAAGATAAACAATGAGGTATCCACTTTAGATGCACGGAAACCAATAGATAACAGGAAATCATTTAGATGAGTATACTAAGCCCGCGGAGCTTGTTTTAAACCATATAAAGATTTATGTAAGTGACACACATGAGAGGGAAAAGCAAAATCAACAAAACCTGGAGGTTATTTCATGTAGACCTCCTCGTCAAGAACACCGTTAAGGAAGGCATTATGGATATCAACCTGATGAATTTTCCAACCACACAAAACGACAATGGAGAAGACTAATCTGACGGTCGCCTGTTTGATGACAGCACTAAAGGTTTCAAAGTAATCAATACCTTCTTGCTGAGCGAAACCTCTAGCAACCAGACGCGCTTTATACCTCTCGATGCTACCATCAGATCTGTGTTTAATCTTGTACACCCACCGACTACCAACAACATTCATGAAGGGGTGAAAAGGCACTAAGGTCCAAGTTCTGTTTGCGCGTAAGGCCTGAATTTCCTCATGCATAGCACTATGCCATGCCTCATATCTGTTAGCATCATTAAAAACAAGTGGCTCATGAGAGGGATAAGAAACTACCCGGATGAAGGAGGCAGCATAGCTTGTGGTAGTTGCAGTGGACAATGTTGTCTTGGGATGTCTTGGACTGAGGACCATGGGATGTTGACGAGCTGCTGGACATGGAGAAGTCGGACCTATGACTGGAAGGTGCTGAAGAGGATATGAAGAGAGGTCTACACAGAGCTGCAGACCAGTTGGATAAGCAGTGGATGGACTAGTCGGTACTGCAGAAGATGGGGAGGCTGCGGCAGAGCTGGGATGTTCTGTAGTAGAACCGGGCTACTCTGCTGCAGCAGACTGAAGAACATGTGCATCTGATGATGGAGAACCTGTTCCTGCACAATAATCATTAGAAAGATAAACATATGGTGGCAGTATGGTAGTGTGGGATGGGGATGAAGGGGTGGCAGAAGCTATGGTTAAAGGGATGGTCTGGTGGGGTGCGGCAGAGGGCAGAATTGGATTATTAGGAGGAGCAGTTTGGGGAGTAGTAGGTGGAAAACATGGAAGGGGGGTTCAAGGATGGAAGATAGGTAGGTTTTGTGGGAGATACTGGTAAGGATGTTACCTGTTCAGACTTCTCAAAAGGAAAGACATGTTCATGAAAACAAACATGACGGGAAACATAAATATGATGAGATTCTAAATCAAGACAACAATAACCAAGATAGGATGAGCTATAGCCTAAAAACATACAAGGAGAAGATCAGAAATCTAATTTATGAGCATGATATGGACGCAAAAAGGAGAAACAAAGACACCTAAAAGTACGTAGGAAGTTATAATTAGGAGCGCGATGAAACAGACACTTAAATGGAGATGTATTTTAGAGAACAAGAGTAGGCATGCGATTAATAAGGTATACCGATGAATCAAAAGCATAGTTCCAAAATCGCAATGGTGCACTACACTGGCCTAAAAGGGTGAGGCCAGTTTCGACAATATGTCAATGACGATGTTCAACATTGTCATTTTGTTCATAAGTATGAGAATAAATTAATCGATGATGAATACCAATGGTTTGAAAAAATTTATTTAATTTATGATATTCACCGCCCCAATCAGTTTGAGCAGATTTAATTTTAAGTGAAAACTGATGCTTAACAAATGTTTGAAAACGTTGAAAAGTGGAAAAGACATTAGATTTCACAACAAGCAGATAATACCATATATGTTTGGTATGCGCATCGACAAAAATAACAAAATAGCGGAAGCTATCAGAAGAAAACATAGGGGCAGGACCCCAAACATCACTAAAAATTAATTCAAGTGGGGCAGAAGTTTTGTGACCCATAGGTCGTAATGACAAACGGGACGACTTGTCTAAAGGACAAGCTTGACACTGAGCAAGAGAACGTCAAGAAGTACATACGATTTTATTGCCAGAAACTAACAAATTGAAAATGTGAGGGGTTGGATGACCCAAACGATGATGCCACAGGTCGGCACTCGTGGAGATGCAAGGAGTCCAAAAAGCTTGAGGAACTGACATGGCACAAAACTTAGAGAGGACATAAAGACCATCATGACTCTGACCAGAAAGGAGAACTTCCTTGGTGATGAGATCCTTCACATAAAACATAGAAGCGTGAAATTCAAAATAAACATGATTATCACGATAAAATTTTTGAATAGATAACAACGGTTTGGTAATGTTAGGCATATGGAGAACATTAGATAATGTAAACATGCATTTTGGGGAATGTAATTTAATATGCCCAATATGGCATATGTCAAGGCCCTTACCGTCACCAACATGCAAATAATTATTACCAAGATAGGGTGCAGAATTGGTCAGAGTTCCAAGATCAGTTGTGACGTGTTGATTTGCACTAGTGTTGGGGAACCAAGTCGCAACAGAAATATTCCTAACAGCAAGATGAGCAGAGGGCTGTTGAGTGCTGCTACAAAACTGGGAACAATTGGGAGCTGTGTGCCCAAAACCGCCACACAATTGGCAGTGTACATGCTGCTGTCTAGACCACTACCTAGCCCCGGAGTTGTGCCTGGTCTGCTGCCAGTGGTTTGGCCGCCAATCTACAGCAGATTGGCCCCTATTATGGGGAGTGGAACAGTTGCGTGGGGATGCCACTTACCTCTAGAGCGACCCCTGTTGCAGCTGAAGTTGGGGCTGTGATGAGACATAGCATGGTGTGCAGAAAACTGGGGTATTGGCAGTAGCGGTGGCTGCTATGGTAGAGAAAAAGACAGTAGAAAGGGAGCGGCAGCCATGGAATGGAAAGAGTTCTTGTGCAGAAATTCATGGGTAAGAAGATGGCTATGAAGATCAACATAGGACAACGATTCTGCCTTCGTTATAAGACTCATTACCAAGTCTTTGAACTCGCCATGAAGGCCACAAAACACATAAAGATTGAAGTCTTCAAGAGACATGGGGTAACCAGCAGCAACCAATTCGTCAAATAACAATTTGGCTTGCTGCATGTATAGACTAACCGATGAGTCACCTTGCCAAAGGTCTTGAAAGGAGCCATGGAGTTGCATGATGCAAGAATTAGATGGAGAGGTAAGCGTTTTCTCAAGAGTGCGCCAAACACAATGCGAGGTAGAACAATCTACCACAAGATGCAAGACATCCACGGAGAGAGAGGAGAGCAAAGCACTCAAAATATGTTGATCCCGTTGCTTCCAACAAAGAAAAGAAGGGCTAATGGTAGAGGAAGAACCAGCAGAGCTGTCAAACATATGAGATGGAGGACACGACACTAAGCTATCAACGAAGTGAAAAACACCTTGACCAAGGAGATATGGCATTCTCTAATAGAGATAATTTGTGCTTGTAAGTTTTAGCGAAACAACTTGGTGAGTGTTCGCTAAAAGAACAATAGCTGTAGAGTGGGTTCCCATGAGAGGTAAAGGAACGACAGGGACTTGAAAGGAAGAATCATAGACAAGCTCTGCAAGTGGAGGCTACTGTGGGAGAGAAAAGGCACCAGCGGCAGCAGCTTGGGGATGGCTAGCTGGCTGTGCTGCACCACCAGTGGAGAGGGAGAAGTCAGCGGCAACAGTAGAATCCATGTAGAGAAAGTAAAGAGAGGGCCGACTGCAAAGGGAGGGAAGGAGAAAAGAGTTCTGACGGCAGAAAGCTCTAATACCAAGTTGAGAATAATTAAGAGGCTTCATCTATACAATAACAATGGTGGAGGTTACCACACAAGAGTATGTAGACAATATTTCCTATATAAGTACATTCTATAATAAAGGACAACAAGAAATGATACCAAGCTCCTTATAAGACAGAGAATATGATATTATTCTATACCAAAAAAATATTTTAAAGCAAATGGTGGTGAAGTTTGAATAAGCCTTTTAAATTTATTTATTACCAACAAGCCTATTGCTACCCAATTTTTGACCCATGTTTTTGATAAATTTTCAGAAAAAATCAAAAATAGCAAAAAACAACGAAAACCCCCAAAAAATGCATTTTGATATATTTGCATTATTTTTAGCATTTTCAACGTCATCTTAGAAGAATTTAAATTTTCAAAGGTATTTCGAACACGTTCAACTTTTAACACGTTAATTTTACAATCACTGATTTTTTGAGTCCACGTTGATATTGCTCGCTTTAAAAAATACAAAAAAATAAGAAAAATCAAAATTACAAAAAAAAAAGTTGAGGGATCAGTTTGGAAACCTAGGAAGACTTCTTCTATAAATACCATGCTACGGTGAAATAGTGAGGGGGGAGAAAAATTTACTCACGGGGAGAGAAGGGAGAAAATTTACAGGCATGGAGGCGGAGAAAATTTGAGAGGAAAAGGGGCAGAAAAAAATAAGCCCTAAACCTAAATAGTTTCTCCGAAGCCGCTACTCTCCCTTCCCTATTTATCCTCTACAAGCCATCTTCCCTGCAAAGAGGGAGAACCCCACAAAACACAGGCCCTTATCCTCTAAGAAAACCACAACTCGGCAACAGCTACCATTTCCCCCCCTCCTGTGGTTTTCGGACCCTCTCATAGTCCCCGTCTCTCGGTCTCACCAGAGCCGCCTCCCGTTTTGGCTCCTGCCCCGACCAGACCTCACAGATTGTCCCTCTCCGTCACCAGCAGTCCTCTACTGCCTCAACACCAGCTAAAAGAGAAACAGAGGAGAAGGGACCGAGCTCAATGTGGTCCGTTCCCCCTCCTTAGACCCCTGCTTGCCTCACCGCAGACCAAAAAAGAAGGAGGGGTCAACGATTCACCTGATCTAGTGGGTATCCGACCAAGCAAGTCACCGGTGAGCTACTCCTCACTCCACAGTGAAAGAAAAAGCTAAAACAGACTAGCTTGTGTGCGTTTTTGGGTGTTTTGCAGGTAACGACGCTGTTCACAGCCGACAGGAGGGTGAAGAGGGAAGGAAGCCATTACGGATCTCCCCATGCTTTTTGGATTTCGCGGCGGTGCGTGAACCCACACGCCGCCAGTTGCGGTGGCGCATGGAGGAGACATGCCGCCACCGCTCCTGCAGTTCCTGAGGGCCTCCTATGTAGTTCCTGGACTTTTTAGAGACCTTTTTGTAATGGTTACATGTTTGAAAATGTATTTAAATTACTGTTAGTTTTTTTGTTTAAGTTATATTATTTTGTAAAATGAGGGTGAATGAAAATAGAATGAGAATGGATATGTGTGCGTGATTGTACATTCTTTTATGTATATTTTTTAATTATAAAATCAAAAAGAAAGGAAAAGGAATTAATTGCTTAATTTGAATATGGTTAAATATCTCAAGGAGAAATAAAATCATGTTATATTTTCCATAAAAATGTAAGAACATGTTTCTACATATATTCTGGTATTTAATAGCTGATTTATTAAAACCTTAGAATTTGATTAATATTTCAAATTTTCAAATCACATTAAACCGCGAAGCAGCTTACCTCAGGTAGGGTGTGCTAGGGGTGCTAATTATAGTTTACTTTGTGGATAAGAGTACTCCTAAGATAAAATAAATCTTTTTGTATGGATAAGAGTACTCTTAATATATCTTTCACGTATCATAATTTATTTTTTTCAAATCAAGTCATCCATGTCGAAACCAATCATGTCTTATAGTTTACTTCGTGGAATTTGAATTTCCAATAATAACATAACCAATCAATATTAAGCAACATGATAATGAATAGTAATTAAGATCATATCAAAGTATGTACTACGCAATCCATAAAATTACAAAGTGGTTAGGTGAAAGATAAATACAAGTTTTTGTCCCTTGTGCCCGCGCAGCGTTCGACGACAATTTTTGCTCGTTTGCTTGTTCTTTGGGAGTCACCACCTAGTATTTGGTTCAGGATAATTAGGAAACCCAAGTGTACTGGTCTTGTTAGAGATTCACGGATAAGGGACTGATTGTGGCCAGGGAGCACACTCTATCTAAGGTAAGTTCTTTCGTGAATTAATGTGATAAAGAAGTTTTAAAGATTTTATCTTTTCATCGGATATTACAAATACGACTTACATGTAAGTTCATTATCCTTTACCATGAGCAACTCAAAACATTAAATTCTTCTTTTATCTTTGTGATTTTATCAAAAGAAAAACATCCATAAAAAAAATTCAAACACACACATTCACTTTTACTATATTTTTTTGTTTTTTCTTTTTTTTTAATCCACATTTGCACACTATAAATTATAAAAAATTGAAATTAAATAAACAGTACATTAAACAATTTGAAATTTACAAAATAAACCCTAAAAAAATTAAGAACAGTGTCGGGCAGCCCTCTAAGGGTGTAGGAAACGTGGTGGTGCATTTGCTCCACACGCCACTGCCACTGGAGGAGCGTGGGTTCATGCGCCGTCACATGCAATGCCTGTAAACGGGTGGATCTGACCTGCTTTCTTCTTCTCTTCCCTTCCCTCCCGATGGCGATGCCTTGACCTGCAAAACACCCAAAATCGCAACAAGCAATCGATTTTAGTGTTCTTTTCTCCTTCTCAGATCTGGTTCATTCGAGTCTTCTCCCTTTTCAAATCTGTCTCACTTCTGTTTTCTCTCTTCCTCCCTGTTTGATTTTTTCTTGTATTCTCTCTTCCTCAGGTGGCAGATCAGGCAATTGTGTCTTGAGTTGATCTTGAGTTTGTCGTGTGGAGATGGGAACGACTGTTGACGCCGTGTGTTGGCTGCTGCTGGAGGCCGGTTGCAGAAAATGACAAAGAGTGTTGTCCAGGCGCTGCTGTGTGTGGGTTGCTGGCTCACTGGTGAGGATGGCGCTACTACGGCTAGTGGTGAAAACCGGCTGAGAGGAGAGTGAGTGACTGTCTTTGCTGGTCTGTGGAGGAAAGGAAGACAAATCGGGGTTGGAAGAAGACAAAGATGCTGCTACTGGGGATAGAGAGCAAGTCATGGTTAGGCGTGTGTGCGGACGAAGAAGAGAGGTGTTGGTCTTGGGAGGGAAAATTCAAAGCCAGGGGGCGGCGGTTTGTTTTTGGTAGAGATAGGGAATGAGTGGCGGCTTCCATGAGGGAGAAGAAAGGTTTCAAATTTTTAGGGTTTTTTGTGGTTCCTTAAATTGTGCAAAATTCCCTCCTCCCTCCGTTTTTGTGTGTTAGAGACTCATATTTATAGGCAAAATATTGTTTGGTCCTCAAACATGGTCTGTAACTCCTAGGTAAATTCTTGTATTTTGATTTACAAAAAAAAGGGACAAATATATATATATACGAGGAAGCGGCTTAAAGATCGATTGTCGTGCCATTCTTGTTACGAAGGAAAGCCATTCCAAAAGTGGCTATAACCTTCAAGCGGGATGTTGGCGGGCCATGTGAGGGCTTGAGAGGGAGAAGAAATTGAGTGAAAAATCATCAAGGTCCATCCAAAACATATCATAAAAACAATCGTGAATTTTAAAATATATTGCTAGAAATTTTGGGGTTGTTACATCGTCCCTCAACTTCTTCTTTTTTTGTAAATTTTGATTTTTCTTATTTTTTTTTGTATTTTTTGAAAATAAGCAATATCAACGTCGACTCAATAAGGAAAATCAATTATTTTAAAAATGACACGTAAAAGGTCGAACGCGTTCAAAAGACCTTTGAAAATTTAAATTCTTTTGAGACAATGCTGAAAATGCTAAAAACGATGCAAATATATTAAAAAAAAAAATTTAAAAATTTCATTGTTTTTCGCTATTTTTGGATTTTTCAAAAATTTTATCAAAAAGATGGGTCAAAATTGGGTAGCAACAGATGCCCCCTCTTTACAATGTTTTGGAAGCAAAACTCCTCAATGTTTTGCATAGTAAGCTTTGTAAAGAAAAGAAAAAGAAAATGGTCTCATTATTTTGGGCGACCTACCCTTTTGAAGAAAATCAGTCTACTTTCACAGGAGACCTGCCCATACACTCACATTAGTCTATTTTCATAGGCGACCTGCCCACACACTCACAATGGTCTATTTTCACGGGCGACCTGCCCACACATGCTCACAGTGGTCTATTTTCATGGGTAACCTGCCCTCATGCTCATTTTGGTCTATTTTTAGGGGCGACCAGCCCACACACTCACACTGGTCTATTTTCAGGAGTGACCAACCCATACACTCACACCAGTCTATTTTCAGGGGCGACCTGCCCAAGTGGAAAAAGGAAGAGTGGTCTCATTGTAATGGGTGACCTACCCAGGTGGAAGAATGGTCTCATTGTAATTGGTGACCTACCCAAGGAGAAAAAAGGAAGAGTGGTCTCATTGTAATGGGTGACCTACCCAAGTGGAAGAATGGTCTCATTGTAATAGGTGACCTACCGAGAAAAATGATGGTCTCATTATAATGGGTGACCTACTTAGGTGGAAGAATGGTCTCATTGTAATTGGTGACCTACCCAAATAAAAAAAACATGGAGAATGGTCTCATTGTAATGGGTGACCTACCCAGAAAAAATGATGGTGTCATTGTAATGGGTGACCTACCCAAGGGAAAAAAAAAAGGGAAGAGTGGTCTCATTGTAATGGGTGACCTACTCAGAAAAAATGATGGTCTCATTATAATGGGTGACCTACCCAAGTGGAAAAAGAGAATAGTGTGATGTCTTGACGACATGAAAAAGCTTGAAGGGAGATGAGGGCTTAAAGACGCATTCAAAATAAGGCAAGGTTAGGAAACGCACTACCTGAAAGATAAGGGCTCAAAGGTGCACTTGAAAGGAAGTAGGATTAGAAAATGCCCTACCTGAGAGGTGAGGGCTCAAAGGCGCTCTAAAAAGAAGTAAAGGCTCAAAGGCGCACTCGAAATGATGTAGGGTTAGAAAATGCACTACGCAAAAGGTGATGGTGAAACACTGATATGATAATGTTGAAAGCAATGCATTATGATCAATATGCATGTATACTTACCTGAGAAATATAGGTCCTCCTTTTCCTTATGGAGTCTTCCTTTTCTCAAAAGTTTGAGTCTTGGTAGCAAACTTCGATGGTCTTTTCGCTCTTGCTTACTTGAGTCATGTCTTGTGATATTGACCTCTAGGAAGGACTTGATATCATCATACTTCTTTGTCCTCCACCCTTTATCTCAAGGGTTGTCAATTTTGCCCGATATTTTTCTTAGAAAAGGAATCATGGAGCAAGCCCTACCAGGTGTTTTCGATTGCCCCCCAACTTGATCATGCCCCCAAGTATTCAATTCGGTTTGGGGATGAGACTATGTGAAGGAAGGTTTGACAAGGAGTTGTTTTCATGCAGAAATTTTGGAATTTCAAAGCTATTCCAGACATAGAAATTATGTTTACATCGATTCAAAGCAAACTCATTCTGAAGAAATTCAAGTGATTCCTATGGAGAGGTTTTCAGAAGTGATGAAAACTTTTTGTTTTGCTTTTGGTGAAAATATAAAATGACATTTAGTTGGTCAAGAGGTTCAAACTTCAATTTGAGGGTTACAAAGAACCGATTTTCAAAACATTCATTTTATTTGCATGAATAATGATTTGGTTCACACGAGAAAACATTGCCTACCAATCCAAATTGCTCGCCTTTGATCAGAAAGAGCTTAATTAGGCATGTAACGTAGGCTTGGGCTCTTGGTTATGAAGAAAAATGACTTTTATAAGCTCAAAAGGTGTTTAAGGGATTTCAAGAATGAGGATCACTAGTGCTTATTTGATGGCCTTTTATCTTTGGAATGTCTTTCCAAAATGGTCTATTGTGCCCCTCAATGTTGGTCTTGGGCTCTTTCTCTTTATTTTCTTCATTCTTCACTTGGTTGAGTATCATCGTATCAGTTATTTTTTAGAAACTCAAATCTTTTAGATCCTTTGAATTTTTCTGCATGCCCCCATCTTTGTTTAGGCACCTTTGACCATTGAGAAATTTTGTTTTGATGCCCCCTGGTTCATTTGAGGCACTTTCAATCATTGATTTTTTTCTCTATATCTCTCGCACTTACCCCCAGTGGGGTGTGATCCTAGCAAAGGTTATTTCAAAGTCGGGGGGGGGGGGGGGGCCTTGTTTTTGGTAGAGATAGGGAATGAGCGGCGGCTTCCGTGAGGGAGAAGAAAGGGTTCAAATTTTTAGGGTTTTTTGTGGTTTAGGGTTTTTTGTGGTTCTTCAAATTGTGAAAAATTGCCCCACCCCTCCGTTGTTTTGTGTTATATACTCATATTTATAGGCAAAATATTGTTTGGTCCTCAAAAATGGTCCCTCAACTTCTTCTTTTTTGTAAATTTTGATTTTTCTTATTTTCTTTGTATTTTTTTTAAAACGAGCAATATCAACGTCGACTCAATGAGGAAAATCAATGATTTTAAAAATGATGCGTGAAAAGTCGAACGCGTTCAAAAGACCTTTGAATATTTAAATTCTTTTGAGACTGCTGAAAATGCTAAAAACGACGAAAATATATTAAAAATATATTTTTAAAATTTTCATTGTTTTTCGCTATTTTTGGATTTTTCAAAAATTTTATTGAAAAGATGGGTCAAAAATTGGGTAGCAACAGTTGTCATTCTACAATATTTTATTGCAAAAGATTCAAATACATTTACATTGAAATCACCAAACAAGTTGAAATCTATCAAAATATTTACATGAATAAAGCTAATGGAACATGGATATGAAGAATTTCAAAAAACCAATAGCAAAGATTGATCTTGTGATCAATGAGTTACCTCGTGCTACCCGATACGAAGCAAAGAATAGAATTATTTAATCTATGTATGTAGTGTCGCACGTCACCCGCGTGGCGTTGTTTAGTGATTTTCGTTCGTTTGCTTGATTCTTTTGGAGTCACTACCTAGTATTTGATTCAAGGTTACTACGAAACCTAGATGTACTGGTCTTTGTCAGAGATTCACGGGTAAGGGGCTAGTTGTGGCTAGGGAAGGTATTAGCATCCTAACACATCCTACCTAAGGTAAGCTGCTTCGTGATTTGATGTGATTTAAAAGATTTTGAAACTTGTCCAGCCAATGATTTCGTAAAAAAAAAAAAAGAAGTTATCCTCGGTAAGAGATCCTTATTTTATTAGGTATAGAAAATCTAATTGCTTTAGCATCAATAAAACAAAACAAACTTTTCAATTTAATATCAAGAATACATCTTATGTATAAGATTATAATCCCCGATACCAAAAAAATATTTTTGATATTTTTTTGAAATATGAACCAAATTCAATGCAAATTAAAACATTTAATTTTTTTCTTTTTTTCTTTTTAGTTTTATCATAAACAACATATACATAAAAAATAATAACAAAACACCCACTCAAACATTTTCCTTTTACTATGTTTAAACACACCCATTACATGATTACAAATCAATCAAAATTCAAAATAAACCAAACAACACATTAAAAAATTTAAAATTTACAAAATGAACCCCAAAAAATTCAGGAACAGTTTCGGGAAGCCCTCTGAAACTACAGAAACAGCAGCGGCCCATTGCTCTACGTGTCACCATCACTGGCAGCGCGTGGTATCGCGCGCCGACGCCGATGAAGGCAACAAAACTGGTAGATCGGGAACATCTTCTTCTTCTCTGTCTTCCTACGTTGTCGGTGAGGACCACCATCACCTGCAACAAGGGAAACAACACACAAACATCAGTTGATTTTAATTTTTCTTTTTGTGCAGGTCCGTTCTCGGGTCTGCTGTTGTGTTTGGGTTTGTTATTCTTTCCTTCTTCTTCAAGCGGCAGATCTGGCGGTTATGGAAGGAGTGTTGGAAATTGGAGCTGCGGGTGTCGCCGCTAGGGAAAGGGACAACGGTGGGTCTATGGGTTCTGTCGTGCTTGGACTGCTGCTGGAGGACGGCGTTGCTGCTGACCAGTTGAAGGAGATGACGAAGAGAGTGGGGGCTGTTATTGTGTTTGGCTGCCACTGGAGGATGGTCGAAGGAGAGAAGAGAAGAAGATGGAGCAAAAGCTCCGGGGAAGGGGGCTTGAGCGACTGGTTTTCTTTTGGCAGAGGGCAAGGGAGAGTGGGAGGAGATGGTGGAACCGGCCAGGAGAGGGGAGAAGAAATGAAATGGCAAGGGGTCCTTGGCTCTTTGGTTATAGGAGAGCAAAAAAAACCCAAGGATCCCCGGGGGGGATGGCGGTTTCGTTTCAAACAAAATCAGAGCGGGGGGTTGTGGCTCTTTTCTTCAAGATGGTGAGCGGGGGCTGGTTTGAAAGAGATGAAGTTTTAGGGTTAGGTTTTTTTTTTTTACCTCCAAATGTGCAAAATTGCCCCCTTCTTGTGTATGTTATGAAGACTAGTATTTATAGGTAAAAATATTGTTAGGTTTCCAAACTTGGTCACTCAACTTCTTTCTTTTTTTGTAAATTTGATTTTTCTTTTTTTTTTAGATTTTTCTTATCAACATCAACTTGAATGAGGAAGATCATTGATTTTAAAATATAACGCGTGAAAAGTAAAACGCGTTCAAAAGACTTTTAAAAATTTAAATTCTTTTGAGACAATGTTGAAAATGCTAAAAATGATGCAAATACATTGAAAAAACATATTTTTTGGATTTTTGTTGTTTTTCGCTATTTTTTTATTTTTGTAAATTTTATCAAAAAGGTGGGTTAAAAATTGGGTAACAACATGTAGGTTCTTCATCTATGATTGGATATTGATCGGTATGACCCTAGTTCATTCTCATCGCATCCATAACCATAGTTTTATAAGAATTATTGTTGTCATTTACAACTCCATACACGTTGCTAGCACTAGAAGTTGACCAAACCATCCTTTCAACCATGGTCTCGTGAGGAACAAATGATTTTTCATGTGCATACCAACACATATATTCCTCCAAGAACTCTTTGTGTAGAACATGTATCATTACAACATCTGGATCGAGAAACTTTTTATTTTTACACATCTTGCATGGACACCTAATACTACCTCCACTAATATTTCTTGGATTAGGTATTACGTAATTAATAAAACTCTAAACCTCATTACAATAATCCCTCCTCTGCAATCCTTAGGGTGAATCTCAATATATCCATGAACGATCATTCATGACTTCTATCGAACCTATATTAAATAATGATGACAACATTTATTAATTAACTACGTTAACTAAATAAATTTATAAAAATATTGGTTTAAGATTATTTAACTTACTTTAATACTTCTCTTAATTAATTACCAATTATCTAAGCACATACAAATTTGTATATATTTATAGAAATTACAACTCAGAAATAAAATTGACAAAATATAAAACGGACCCGTAAATAAGTCATTATTTATTTCATCACAACACATCTATGTTGGTGATTTGATATAAGTTTCAACAATTTACAAACAAATACAATTTTACAAAATCTAAAACAAACCATAACACATACAAAATCATAAATACAATTTATTTTATAGGTAACACTAGTGTTGTAATAAAGCTCAATAATTTATTGAGATTTTTACATTAAATAAACTTGAAATTATAAATGACTCATAAAGATATGTGAAAAAAGGAAAAAAATTACACTATAGAGTTTTTTTTTAACAAAGCTCAATGTAATTGAATTTTTTTTTGTTTTTTTCAGTTTTGTTTAGATCTACTCTATGGAGTATTTTGCTTTTGAAGTAGTTTCTGTTTTGCAAACTCTTATACGTCAACCTCACTAGCATTGACTTTTTCTCTCTTTTTTTATATGGAGCTTTCCTAAGTTATTATGGTGTTGCTTTAACTCGGGCAAAAATATAGAAAAAATAAATAGTTGTTGTCCAATGGATTTCCAAGTATTTTTGTTCAACAAAATGGCATATATATGTTGATCAAAACCCTAATTTGTTTTTATACAAAAGATCAAAACCCTAATTAACTCACGAAACTATTGGAAACAAAATATTGATCTTATTATTGAATATAAAAGTGATAGCACACTAAACAAAATAATAGTCATGAGACTTAAATTTTACAACTGTAAACAATTTGAAAACACACAAATCACCAATTTTTCATGAAAACTCCAACTCATATGTGTAAGTATACAATCACAACAAGGTCAAAGAGTACGGGCTTGCTGGTAATAAATAAATTTAAAGGCTTATTGGAACTTCGCCACCATCTGCTTTAAAATATATTTTTTTGTACCAAAGGCTTATCCGGCCAAGAATAGAATAATATCATAGCCTCTCCTGTCTTATAGGGAGCTTGGTATCATTTCTTGTTGTTCTTGGCTTCTTTCTGGGTCTTGCCTTGCCAATTCCTCTAATAGTATTGCAAATCTCTCCATAACTGGTGCACGTAAGGAAACCAAAAGCATAACCCCACGCTCTCCGTTCTTGAATCGATACGGCAGGAAATAGGTTCCTGCAATAGAAATTTCATCAGGCATAGCCTTGGGTGGCCCAGTATAAATTGTGTTGCCCCATCCATAGTCCACCTGATCGAACCCAAAACTTGTTAAGTCTGACACGACATATGATTGTAACCCTATAGGCTGCCCTTTGGTTATCTCCATTAGATCAGCCAATGATCTCATGTACTCCTCAGTTATTCTATTCTTGGTATTTCTTATCAATTCCAATGCATACCCTAAAGAGTTTAAGCAAAGCTTCCTAGCATTCGTTACAGCTGCTGGCAAAGCTAGCACGTTACCATAATATCCTTTCGGTAATGTAGGGTTAAATTTGGAACGTGCGTTGACAAGCATTTGCATGCGCATCTCCTCATTAGGGTTAGCTTGAGATGCTATGGCATAGCATCTCCATAAGCATGCACTTATTACCTCAAAATTTGAACATGGGTGTAAATGAGAAGGAATCCATCTACGAATGTTGGATAATTCCTTGCGGTTAAGAACAAAACTACGGTGGGCTACAGCGTGAACCTGGCCGTGGAATTCAGGCACCTTGGCTGTAGGATCAACAGCAACAGGAGCATCATTACCATATTCATTGTGTCTGCATGTAACTCGTGGCGGATTCCTAGCACAGAGGAGTTCCCTTCGCCACACAGGTAGAATTGAAGGGGCTTGAGCACCTCGTGCAATCTCACCTATGGCATTCAATACCTGAAGCATGCCGAATACATCAGTCATTGGGTGATTAAGACGGAGCCCTAGTACAAAACCACCACACTTCAAGCGTGTCACCTGTTAATATAATGTAAAATTATTAATACTTTATGAGAATGTAATTGATGGAATATTACCATCATTGTTTTAATTATATTTTTGAATTTTCTCGATAATAATAATAATAATAATAATGAAAGAATGAATAAACATTAGCCAATAATGTCCTATACGTACCTGAAAAATCAATAATGGGGTATTGAGGATCCCTTCTGATCCTGGTGTTAAATTAATTAAGATCAAATAGAGAAAGGAGGCTAGAATTCTGAATAATCAGTATATTATGAATGCTTAGCGTTAACCTAAATACAAATAAAGTATATATAGGTCAAACTGAAAGTACTATTATACCCTTAATAAATAAGATTACATAAATATTATTTAACATCTCCCCTCAAACTCACGATGCGGCAGCTACAAGCATCGAGAGTTTGCCAACCAAAAAACGAAAACGAGAGATGGAATGCGCCTTGGTAAAGAAATCTGCAATCTGCAAGGAAGAAGGAACAAAAGGCAAAGCAATGGTGCCATGTTTGAGATGATGACGAGTAAGATGACAATCGATCTCAATGTGCTTAGTGCGCTCATGAAAAACCGAGTTATGAGCAATCTGAATAGAACTCTGATTGTCACAATACATAGGAGTAGGATGAGAAAAGGAAATTCCCATATCAGCAAGTAACCAACGTAACCAAACAATCTCTTTGGTAGTAGATGCCATGGCACGATATTCTGCTTCGGTGGATGATTGAGAAACAATAGATTGTTTCTTGCTCTTCCAAGAAATAAGAGAATCACCTAAAAAGATACAGAACCCGGTAACAGACTTGCGATCTGTGGGATCACTACCATGATCAGCATCAGAGTATGCACGCAACTCCAAGGAAGAGGTGGATGAAAGTAAAAGACTTTGAAAAACTGTACCCCGAAGATATCGCAAAATACAAAGAACAGCTGCCCAGTGAACAGTAGTAGGAGAAGCAACAAACTGACTAACAATATGAACAGCATATGCAATATCTGGACGAGTAATGGTGAGATATACCAAACTCCCAACAATAGTGCGGTATAAAGTAGGATCTGTCAAAGGTAAACCATCAGAAGAAGAGTACCTTGCGTTAACCTCAATAGGAGTATCTACAGTTTTGTTATCAGTAAGTCTAGCCCGCTCAAGAATATCTGCAACATATTTCGACTGAGAAAGAAGGTAACCTCTAGGTGAGTATGCTACCTCAATACCCAGGAAATATTGAAGATAACCCAAATCCTTCATTTCAAATCGTCTAGCCAACTCTGTCTTCAAAACTGAAATACCATCAATATCATCACCAGTAATAATCATGTCATCAACATATAAAGACAGAATGATACGACCTGCATCAGTGCACTTAATAAAAAGAGCAGAATCATGACTGCTAGAAACAAAGCCAAGAGACGAGATCACAATAGAGAATTTCTCAAACCAAGCACGAGGTGCTTGTTTGAGACCATATAATGCTTTCTTAAGCTTACAAACATATCCAGAGTCATGTGAAATACCAGGAGGGGGTGCCATATAAACTTCTTCTTGAAGATCTCCATTCAAGAATGCATTTTTAACATCAAGCTGAGAAATATGCCACTGACGAACCGAAGCTACGGCAATAAGAGTGCGAATAGTAGTCATTTTTGCAACCGGGGCAAATGTCTCTTCATAGTCCATACCATACTGTTGAGAGTATCCTTTTGCAACCAGCCTAGCTTTGTATCGCTCAATAGACCCATCAGAATTAGTCTTGATCTTATACACCCAACGACAACCAACAACACTCTTACCAGGAGGTAGAGGAACCAGATCCCAAGTATCTGTCTTATGCAAAGCAGAAAGTTCCTCATCCATAGCTTGCTGCCAAAGCGGATCAAGAATTGCCTCTTTATAGGAAGAGGGCTCAAAGAGACAATGAATAGAAGCTAAAAAGGAAGTGAATGATGAAGAATAACAAGAATAAGCAAAATCTGGTAGTTTTGTGGACTTGCGAATGCGGATGGACTGACGTGGAGGTGGATCCACAATCTCAGATGAAGCTTGAGGGGCTGTAGATGAGAATGGAGCTTCAGGTGTGCCAGAGAGTAAAGTACCAGTACTTGCAGAGTTATGAGTACAAATTGATCGAACATAGGGAGAGGTATCATTACCAGAATCCTCAAAAAAAGGATCTATATGAATAAGATCAGATTTTGTCAGGCTATGAGTAGTGGATGGAATAGAAAAGAAAGGTATATGCTCAAGGAAGACAACATGACGAGACACATAAAGTTTCTGAGTTATTGGATCAAAACAACGATACCCCTTTTTACCTTCACCATAACCCAGAAAGACACAAATAGCGGATCGAGAGGATAGCTTACTGCGTTCTACATGAGGACGAAGAACGAAACAAGTACAACCAAAGACTCTAAATGAGGAATAATCAGGGGCATACCCATATAACTTTTCAAAAGGAGATAAACCCAAACTATGAGAAGATGGAATTGTATTAATCAAACTTACAGCAGTAAGAACAGCTTCTCCCCAAAACTCACTAGGAACAAAGGCAGACAACAAGAGAGAACGAGCAGTTTCAACAATGTGTCTATGTTTTCTTTCAGCTACACCATTTTGTTCAGGAGTATCTGTACATGAAGTTTGGTGGATGGTTCCATCTAAGGCAAGCATTTGACAAAATTTATTAGAGGTGTATTCCCCACCCAAATCACATCTAAAGCATTTGATCACAGCAGAATATTGAGTTTTGATAAGAGCTCGAAAAGCTGTATATATCTCAAAGAATTCAGAACGATGTTTCATTAAATAAACCCAACAATAACGAGTATGATCATCAATAAAAGAGACATAATATCGAGACCCTCCTTTTGTGGAAACAAGAGAAGGTCCCCATACATCAGAATGAATCAAATCAAATGGTGAAGATGAAACAGAAATACTTCGATTAAAAGGTAAAGCAGAAAATTTTGCCAGTTTACATCCACTACAATCAGAAATGTCACAAGTTTTCAAATTTCCTAAAGCTCCTGTGGATGCCAAAAATCTCAAACGAGAAGATGAAACATGACCTAGACGGGAATGCCATAAATAAAAACTAGAAGATGAAAGACTCAAACGAAAAGAAGACAAATCAGCAGTAGTAGCAGCGGCGGCAGCAGCAGCAACTGGCACTTTTAACTCATCCAAAATATATAGTCCATTCTCCCTACGGCCGGTCCCAATCAGCTTCTGAGACTGCAGATCTTGTACACAACAAAAAGAACCAGAAAACATGACTAAATAATCACCAGAATCACATATTTGACCAACAGACGCAAGATTCAATTTGAGTTTTGGAATAAGATAAACATTAGGGAGAGACAAGTGAGGTGTGACAACAGAACCAACACCTGCTAAGGGCATGGGAGTGCCATCAGCAGTTATAACAGGAATGGAGGACAAAGGGGACACTGAGGTAAAAGATGAGGAATCTGGAGACATATGATGGGAAGCACCAAAATCCAAGACCCATTTAGAGTGTGACATACCTGAGGAATTATGAGGCAACTGACCTATGGAAGAAACGGACATTGCTTGTGGCTGCAAGGAGAGAAACTTCTGAAATTTCTCAGCCAAAGTATTAGGATGGATAATAGAGCCTGGGGAAGTTACTGCTGCAGTATTGTGGTGTGGTGGTTTATAACCCTGAGGTGGTCGATGAGCATTAGATTGTGACTGACTGCTAGACTTCCAAGCTTGATTCTGCTGTCTCAACTTAGGACACTGAGCCTTCCAATGACCTTTCTGCTTTCAGAAACTGCACTCATCAAAGCCAACCCTTGTGTAAGGCTTATTCTGATGATTAGAGAATGGCTTAGAAGGTACTGCTAGTATAGAAGGATTTGAAGCAGAAAGAATTCCCTTTTCAGAATAAGACTGAAGACGTATTTCTTCAGCCAATAACTCACTGACAACAGAGTCAACAGAAGGCAGTGGAGTACGATGCAGAATTGAACCTCTAAGTCCTTCGAAGTCACTGCGAAGCGCTGTTAAAAACTGTACTAATCGTTGCTGCTCTCTACGCTCAATATAGGCACCACATGCCTTTAATTCTGCTGATTCTGTAAGAGCCAATTGATCCCAAAGATCTGTCATAGCAGAATAAAACTCTTGAATACTCATATTCTTCTGATGAAGAGCTCGTATGTCATTCTCTAATTGATACTGTTTTGCAAAATTTGATTGCGTGAATAACCTTTGCAGATGATCCCAAACCTCTTTTGCTGTCTCATACTTCGCCAACTGCGTACCTATCGAATGCTCAACAGAATTGTTGATCCAAGTAATGATCTTTGCATTATTTGCTTCCCATGTATCTATCAAAACAGCATCCCTCTCCTCAATAATCTTAGGTACTATATAAGTTCCACTAACATACCCCCACATCTTCTTACCCTTAAGAAAATTTCGCATTACATAGCTCCAATACGAATAGTTCTTCCCATCCAACCTCACACTCACAGACTGAAGCGAATCATCTCTTTCAGTAGCCATAATTAACAATCACAGAGAACCAGAATGCAAAAGCAGCGGAAAACAAAATACCAAATTGCAGAAACTGAACAGAGATTGCAGAAACTAAACAAATATCTTCTCAAAATTATACGATTACTCCAAAACACAAAACCAATTTGCAGAAACTGAATGCAAATACCAAATTGCAAAAGCTGAAGGGTAGACGAAATACCAAAATAATTGCAGAAATTGACGAAATACCAAATTTTGCAGAAGCGGAAGACAAAATCTCACTCTAAAAAATTTTGGGATTAAGCCTCATTTCATAAAACCAGCTCTGATACCATGTTAAATTAATTAAGATCAAATAGAGAAAGGAGGCTAGAATTCTGAATAATCAGTATATTATGAATGCTTAGCGTTAACCTAAATACAAATAAAGTATATATAGGTCAAACTGAAAGTACTATTCTACCCTTAATAAATAAGATTACATAAATATTATTTAACACCTGGGACGTTGTAAAGAAGTTCCTGAAAGCATGGGAAAGGAGATGGAATTGGATCTCCAAACTGCTCCACCGTGGCATCGGCATCGGCTTCGATGAACAAGACACCCTCACCAGTACAATCAACTATAAGCTTATTGTCTGGCCCTTGTCAAATCCTACCAGCAAAAGGGTAATAATACACAAGTGCCTGCGCAATTGCCTCCTTTATTACCTTCACAGGATCTTTCCCTTGCATCGATGGATTGTGTGCATACAAGTTGTAATGTGGTGATTGAAATTGGAGGTATAGTTGGCGATCAATATCAGAAAGCTGTCTGAATTCATGAGGTGTGGCCTTAGCTGGCGCAACCAATTCTGGTTCGCACCTTCGGACGGCGAACGATATGGAAGTTGGTGTTGCCATCGCACAAAAAGCGTGTTTGCTGCAAACTGTGATAAATGGTGGTTCTACCTGCAGTCAAGAATATTTTTGCTTGAAATGGAATGCATGGGAAGGCAAACTTGCTACATATTTATAGTAATAATGATTGTGTGGACATGCAGTAGGTGTGAAAGGTAGGAGCAGGAACAGTAGTAAATGATTACGTTTATAAAACCATGAATTCATCAACGATTCCCCACTACAACACCTAACTCATTTCCAATTCATTATTATTGTGGTTCCTGATTCCCCACAGAAGAATCTTTTTATTAATTTACCGTTATACTCATAGTTTTTTCCTTTATTCTTCGTTGAAAATTCTGTGAAGGAACTAACAAGTGGACGAATAAGAAGAAAATTCAAACATATATGAAAATTAAAAAGGCTTCTGAAAATTTCATTTGTGGGGCTTGGAAATGTGATCACACCAACCTTGTACATTATCCTAAAATTATTACTCCAATATGGTCATGCCCAGTACTAACCATGTTGGTTTTCCTTTCATAATATTGAGAAACCCTCTCTCCCTTGAATTATCTTTCAAGTTTAGATGCGATAGATTTTGGGAAACTACGTGCCTAATGAAGGCCTAATGGAGGGGATTCCTTAGACTTTGACAAAGTTTGAATTTGAACCAACACTAGACAAATTAGTTCTCGACTAATTATTTGTTGTCAAAGAGTCTAAAATTGAGAAATTTATATTATATCTCGGGATTGGTTTTATACTCTAATATTCTTCACTTAAACCGTTATGGGTTATGTTTTATCATTAAAAAATTATATAAATTATATTTTAAAATTTCATTCAATAATTTAAATTTTTAAATTGAGATAATTCTTTAATATAGTATTAAAATTTTATTGACCAAGCGGTCATGAGTTTATAACTCATCACCTCATTCTATTTGACAAAAATTAAATATAAAATAGTATAAACTTATATAAATTTTAAGTTTAAAAAAAAAATTTAAGATATATTAAAGAAATAACTTGGAGTTTTCTTTTCTTTTTTTTTTCCTCCTTCTTTTGGGTTTTTTGGGAGGTCTTAGAAGCAATACAAAATGGCCCGGTTGTGGCCTTCCCTGGACCAAAATGTCTGTGAATGCCTCTCAAGTTCTGCACGTAAGATTATATATTGTTTCCTTAGATAGGCATTTACAACCAATAATTGATGAAGGTGTGACGTCTTCTGCAATTTATTTGGCTGGTGCAAACATTTATATTAATAATAATAATAAAAAATCCAAGAGTATATATACAAATATAAGTCGAAACCTATAGCTATTTTCGTGATTTATTTTGTAAGAAGATGTAAGTGTTTACACCAGATTGCGTGTATTTTAACTAATCTCACGGGCTCTGAAATTAACGACCATGTACCAGTAGCCATAAGAGAACTAGAACTCATAACTATTAGAAAGTAGACCCAAAACCTGACTAATTGAGCTATCTCTCAAAGTTATTTTAGATTATTCTTTTAGCTTTACATATCAATACTTTTATATGTATTTTTTATAATTTTATTTTCATCCTAATATCATTATCTTATTATAGGTTCAATTGAAAAAATTTATGTGGTAGCAAATTTCATCGGAAACAAATATGTTTTGTCATTAAAAAAAAAACTTGATTGTTGCTGCCTACTTATTGAGAATTTTTTTTTCTAGGAAAAAAAATTAAAAAATAACTTTGTTATTGATAAAAAAACAATAAAAATAAAATTGTTAAACAAATTTAATTTACCTGAATTTTATCCTGATAATTTTCCAAGCTATTCAAATATGAACCCAATCTGAAATAAATTTCAAGTTCAAAGTTCAAAGATTTTAATTAGTAAGTTTTTTTTTATAAATTTTAAAGTTGGTTTGATGCTCAAAGAGATTTTATTATTATATATTAGTATTATTTTAGTTCAAATTTAGAGACCAACTTACAAATAAATTTATTAAATCTTTTTTAATACATCAAACTCATATATGTCTACATGACATTTTTTCTATTGAATTAACTCTTTTATTTTTTAGATTATGTAATGAAAGAAATAAATAAAATAAAATAAACATGTGGAAATTAATTGAATTACTATAATTAATTAGGTTTGTTTAGGCTATTTTTTTTTAATCATTTAATTTTCATACTGAAGGAGAGAAGTTTTTTTTTTTAAAAAAATAGAAGTTATTGGATTAGGCGTCGTCCAGCATTCAATTTAGTATCTAAAAGAAAAATTCCATGTAAGCGCATGAAATCATAGTATTATGATGGAAGGACTATTACAAAACAAAAGAAAGAGTAGAGGGACTCAATCAATTATAAAAAAACATAAGAGGCTCCAATAAAATAAAAAGTATAGGTACCAAATAATGGATAAAATCCATCTTCTTACAAAATAAATCATGAATAGCAGTGATTAGACTCTGAAGCCATCTTTCACTTATCATAATTATTTTTTTTATTTTCAAATCAAGTCATCCTCGTCCAAACCGATCATGCCTTATAGTTTACTTCGTGGAATTCGAATTTCCAATAATAACATAACCGATCAATATTAAGCAACATGATAGTGAATAGTAATTAAGATCATATCGAAGTATGTGCTAAGCAATCCATAAAATTACAAAGTGGTTAGGTGAACGATAAATCCAAGTTTTTATTCTACATGCAGTAGTTGACTGAATGCGTGTTGTTTGAATCAACTTGTTTCTAATCCCAACATGTTGAAATGTTTAACGTTCATTAATCACTTATCTTCAAGACCATTATATTGATTGAATGCGTGTTGTTTGAATTAATCAACTTGTTCAGTGATTAATTGAATGTCGTTTCAGTAACATAACGTTGATGAATGAATGAATTTATTCAAAGATTTAATTATAATTTATTTTATTGCAAAAGATTCTAGTACATTTACATTGAAATCACTGAACAAGTCGAAATCTATAAAAATATTTACATGAATAAAGCTAAATGGAATATGGATCTTGCGATTAATGAAAAATCAATAGCAAAGATTGATCTTGCGATTAATGAATTACCTCTCGATTCTTGCCAGCCGATACGAAGCAAAGAATATAATTATTTAATCCAGAGAGATAAACATCGAATCCTACAAATGAATTAGCTTCTGCCTACCTATCTTCAGTATTAAATATCACATGTAGGTTGGTCCCGTGTATACTCTAAGTATATTCTTAATTACAAGTGCATATCAAGTTGACTCACTACACGGGTAGTAGGTTTATGTTCTTCTAACGAAAATGACGGTAGGTGTCGAATTATATTTGTATATATTCTCTTGGATTTATTATTATTATTATTATTATTATTATTAATATAAGTAGTTGCGCCAGCTTGTATGTATTTCAATTAATTTTACGGGTTGTAAAATTAACGACCATGTAAATTTTTAGTAGCTATGAGGGGACTAGAACTCGTGACTATTAGAAAGTAAATCTAAATCCTGACTAGTTGAGCTACCTCTCAAAGTTATTTTAGATTATTCTTTTAGTTTTACATATCAATACTTTTATTTGTATTTTTTATAATTTTATTTTCATCAAAATATCATTATCTCAGAAATTTTTTTAAAATAAAACACTTCAACTATTATCAAAATGATTGTATGATTTGTTGTTAATTATAACTCTTGGGAAATATATGCGAATGCATCCTGCCTTCTATCTTCTGAGATTCTCATTAGGTTTTTTTATGATAGATTTCAATTTAATTAGTAAGTTTTTTTTATATAAATCTTAAGAAGTTGATTTGATGTTAAGAAGTTGATTTGATTCTCATTAGGTTTTTTTATATATAAATGATCTTCTGCGATTCTCATTAGGTTTTTTTTTATTATTATTATTTTAGTTCAAATCTCGAGACCAACTTATAAATAAATGTATTAAGTCTTTTTTAATACATAAAGTGATATAATATTCTGGAAAGATAATTTAATATTAATTGACATGAAAATACATCTTAACATTCGAATCAAAAAATATATATGCATGTTGTCGCTAACTTAGTTTTTTTTTTTTTTAATATAAGAAGAAGTCAATATGCCTGTTCAAAGCCATTTCTGAAAGAACACTCATAACAAATTAGAAATATGAGAGTACTAAGTCAATAGTGTAATAAACATGTATCTCTCTCTTAGTATGAGCTGGATATAGTTGTTTTGTTATAAAAAGAAGATGAGGTTGTAGATTATGACTTTTCAACAACACAGAAACCAAGGCCAGCCAGCCACCTTTCCTTTGGGTGAAGGAAGGAAAAGGACTTCAAATTTTCTAATTCTGACCTTATCTCCTCCTCCGCGCGCGGCCCCGGCGGGGGGTGGGTGGGGGTGGGGGAGTTTAAAGTTTACTCTTACATGGCATGGTTTAAAATATATGAACTTGTTGAAAATTAACTTATCCAATCCATACGAGAACATCGATCGATTGATCCATTTTCCTCATTTTTAATGGACAACGGACAAGGTTGAAGGTCATTGTAGAAGAGGGTGTTAGAAAGCTTAATAACAATCATGGTTTAAAATTATTTTTATTTTGAAATATATTAAAATAATATATTTTTTTAATTTTTAAAAAAATATTTTAAATATTAACATGTCAAAATAATTTAAAAATATTAAAAAATTAATTTTAAATAAAAAATTTAATTTTTTAAAAATACGATTTTAATCACGTTCTATACTTAATTAGAGATAGGATATATGGGCATATAATTAGTTCAAGAGAGTTCAGTAGTAGAAGGGATTTAGACTGTTTTGGTTCACATCTTCAGTTCTGGACCTTTACCGTTTGTCAAAATACATACATACCTTAACTATTTTCATTACATATGTGAATAGGTACGGAATTAGTTTTGTTATAAAAATATGCTTGAAAAAAAATTTGTCAGTACTGGACTGTAAGTTAAACCGAGTTACACAATTCAAGTTTATTATTTTTATTTAAAATAATAAAAATAAATCTTACTTTTAATATGATCAATTGAATTGTAGATTAATCTGTTAAGTAGAAGATTTATTTGGGTGAATGTAAAACTGATTATTTTATAATAGTCATGTATTTTAGAATAAAAAAAAAGAGAGAGGAGAAAAAAAGCAAGAAATTTTGTTCAGTCGAGCATTTATCTTGACACCTGAATCATATGGGTTTTCAAGGAATCCAAAGCCTACGACTAGGGTTCAGTTCAAGTGGGACTTCTTCACTTTGGGCCTTTATTATATATCCAACTCTCATTACTCTTAAGGCAATGGGCCTCTCTCCTGAGTCAAGACTTGCAGAATTGTGTGCTTACGATGATCTAATTAAGTTGTGTTTGTTTTTTTAAAAGTGATTTTTAAAAAATTATTTTTAAAATTTTTATATATTTATTTATTATTAAAAAAATTGGTCAATAGAAAATACTTTCCAGTCAATAAAAAACACTTTACAGTCAAAGAAAAACTTGACTTAGTTTTCAAGAAACTGTTTTCCTTTTATTTTGAACGGAAAACACTTTCCGGAAGTTGTGAAAAATTTAAAAATATCATATTATTTGCTGATTAAATCAAACTTGATCCTCAAACTTTTGATTGCTATATATATTTTGTTTTGAATATTTATTTTTCAATTTCATCCCTTATAATTTAATTTTTATATTAATTTTGCTCTTCATTTTTATTATTGTTATTTGCTTTTCCCTTATCATTTTTAATTAAAATTGTTTATCTATTAAATTTGATCTTCATTCTTTTAATTGTTACTTATTTTATTTAAAATAATTTATGAAATGTTAATTATTATTATTTTAATTTCTTCATCTTTCAATCTTTTTATTTTTTAGATTTGATCTCTATTATTTTGATTATTATTTATTTTATTTGAGATAATTTATGAAATTATATTTTTTTTCAATTTCATTCTCATTCAACTTTTTAATTTATAAGATTTGTTCCTTATTATTTTAATAAACTTGAAAAAAATAAAACATTAATAAGTTATTTTTCAACTCATTTTCCATAATATAACCAAACACTGGAAAATATTTTTCAACTTAGTTTCCATTACACTGCCAAACATCAGAAAATAATTCACTTTTAAAAAAAAATTACTTTCCAGCATACAAATGGGGTCTAAAAAGAAACAAATCTTCTTGAACTCGACTGAGTCAATTCAATGTAAGATGTGAATCATGATTCAGGTAAATTAACTTAGGTAAATTAAAATCAAATGGATTTTAATAAGGCGTGGAGTGGGCATTGAATTGATTTGCAAGGACTATAATTAAGAGGTGGAATGACTCGCCTCTTCCTGTTCTCCAAAAACTCCTCACCGCTTATGTTTTGTTTTTTCTTCTTCTTTAATCTTTATAAAATTTTAAGATTATATATATATAATTTTAAGATTATATATTTTAAGATTTAATCTTTACAACTAAATCATTAACATTTGGAATGTTACATTATATATATATATATATATATATATATATATATATATATATATATATATTCACTTACCGGGAATAACTAATATGTAAAACTAAGATTTGTTTTTATATTTATTTACTATTAAAAAATTAGTAAAAGAAAAACAGTTTTCACTTCGTGGAAAAATTTGGTTGTTTTCTAAAAAAGTATTTTTTTTATTTTGTATTACATTTTTTTTAAGTTGAAAAAATTCAAAAATATAATGTTATTTGTTGCACCAAATCTAGTTATTAATTTTTTTATTACTATATATTTTGTTTTAATTGTTTTTTATTTTATCCCTTATAATTTGATTTTTATATCGACTTTAGTTCTTTTATTATTTTTTAATTAAATGTTTTTTATCTATTTAAATTTGATTCTCATTTTTTTATTGTTATTTATTTTATTTGAGATAATTTATAAAATTAAAATTTTATTTTAATTTTATCATCTTTCAATTTTTTTACTTGTAAGTTATGGTCCTTATTTTATTTTAATAAACTTAAAAAAATATTAATAAATTCAAAAATAATTTAATTTTAAAAAAAAACACTTTTTTTTTGTTAAAAATGTTCTCAAGATCAATTTAAAAGGTGAACATAATGACTAAATGATTGACCAATGAGACTCTCATCAAGTCTGACACTCTCAAGATCAATTGGCTAAATTGTGTGTTTCATGTGTGCAGATTTATTAATATTTTATATTTATTAAATATATATTATTTTAAGTGAAATAAAACTTAAAATATCATATGAATAAAATTACTTTTTAATTTATTTTTTTTATAAAAAAACAAAACTTATAAACTAACGGTAAATGAAAATCAAAGTATTTGCACTCTTGATAAGGTTAAGTCAACAATAGTCCAAATTTAATGTACTAGTTGCTGCTATTAGACAAAATTAATCTAGTTAGTTCAGCTTTACATAGCCCAAATAGAAAGAGAATTTCTTTTTCATTGATGCTTTGGATTTATTATTTTATATGTGATATAATTCTTCTTTCTTGTTGATCATTATAATATAATTATAACGTATGTTAATATGACATGTTAACTATTCTAAAAAAAATATATATGTGTGTTATGGTAAATGAAAAACTGTCTGCTAAAAAAATCAGTTATAAAAATAGAGTTATGTTTTTTTAATACAAAATTGGGTTTATTAAATAAAAAAAATATTTTTAACATTAAAAACTCTTTGCTTTTTAAAAGTCTATTTATTTTATTTTTATTCTATTAATCTTTTCTTCCTTCTCAACATTGTTTTGAGATAGTTACATTTATAAATTAAATTTGCTGTTTATTTTTATTTATGTTATTAAAAATATTAAATTGAATAGACCTGAAAAACAAAATTACAATCTCGAAGGCAAGCACTAATTCTTTTCAAGGCTAGAGGATTTATCCTTTTACTGAATCTACATCTTGGAATTTCATTTTCTGTCAATAAATTTGTAAGTAGTTTTTATATATATATATATACTCATTCACATGTATTTATATATATTCATGTAGAAACTATATTACTGTACGGTACCACAATAACAAGTTAATCAAGTGACTTGCTATATATGAAAATACAAACTTCACAAAAAAAAAAACCAAATTGTATCCCATAGCTAATGAAACAGCTGAAATTACTTCCCACCAAACCACAACTCAAAGACATGAATCTTCGTGAAATCACCTAATATCGAGGTGATCATGTAATAGGTAACCAACGAACGAACCTGATGCATATCGAGGTAATATGTTGATTTAATTTAGCCATTTAAAAAAGGATAGAAAATAAATAATTGCATCCATTTTACCTGAAAGAAATAATTATAAGCATGTTTTTCAAATTCCAATGCAAACTAATCATCTAACTCAATCATCATGACCAACTCCATCCTCTTCCTCTTTCTCTTCCCACCCTTTATTTCGGGTCCAGTTTCTACAAGTGCTGGTTGGCACGGAGCAACCAGTGCTTGAACCCTCAGCTACTTGAGATACCTGCAAAGCCAATTCAAGAATGGCATACACATTCTAACTTGTTAGTCTTATTGCTGAAGGAAGAGAGGCAAGAAATCATGTCAAATATGCAGCACCTCTGATTGAGCACTCATTGAACCATTTGATGTAGTAGCAAATTTTGTGGTCAGCTTTGGACATTGATGCACCTCCAACATCAACAAACAAGGGAATATGAAATCATAACATCCATGACTGAAGCAGGAAATACTTGTTAATTGTACAAGCAACAACTCCTGCAGATCAGGGAGCACCATCTCCTTCTCAACATTAACAGTCAAAGCATGATCACCCTGCCCAAATACTCCCAATAATTGAGAGGATTCTCTTACTCTAAGTATTCGGAGCTTTTTGAGACCCGAAGCCATGGCTACTGGGAAGAGACTCTTCAACTTGTTGCATCCTCTGATCTCAAGCCGACACAGATTAGGGAAGCATGAAGATTGGAGATCACTTCCTGACAATATTTGATCATTTTCATCGTCATTATCCTTAGCAATAATTTGCTCCAATTCCTCACAATTTGATATATCTAGAAATTTCAGTTGAATTAGACTAGCAATCATGCTGTTCGTGAATGCATGTGTCAGTCTGTCACACTGTTTCACCTTCAAAGTAGTCAAATTGCTCGGCACGAGACCCTTCCATATACACCTCATGTCAGGCAATAAGTTCAAGTGTAATGTTTCCAAACTCACGAGCGAAAGTTCATGCCCCCTTCTTCTATTAGTTACCAAACGTCCAACTTGCATTAAATCTTGTACTCCATTCATGTTTCCAATAGATATTTTTTTTAAATTCATAAACCCCTGCATCAAAAGAAAACAAGGGTACCAATTTGTTAGATGTAATTCATAGTAATTATTGTGCGCTTTTAAAACTAAACGAGAGGCAAGAAATCAAGTCAAATCAGCAGCACCTCTGATTGAGCACTCATTGAGTCATTTGATGTAGTAGCAAATGTTGTGGTCATCTTTGGGCATCCATCCACCTCCAACTTCTGCAAATGAGGGAACAAGAAATCATAACATCCATGACTGAAGCAGGAAATACTTGGTAATTGTACAAGCAACAACTCCTGCAGATCAGGGAGCATCATCTCCTTCTCAACATTATAGTCGAAGCATGATCACCCTGCCCAAATACTCCCAATGTTGTGTGGTCCCGCACCATGTGATGGGGGACCATCACATTAATTAGTAAGAGACAGCCTTGCTGTCTCTTTAAATTAAATGAGTTGCCACTGTAGCTGGCAGCAGCAAAATTTGAGAAGAAACAGAGGAGAAAAACGTGAGAAAGAAAGAAGAGGAGGCAGCAGAGCAGTCTGTCTTCTTTCTTCGATTTCCAGTTCGTTCACCGTTGGATCGGGCTGAGATTTTGACAGCAGCTTCTAGATTTATTTTATTTGCATGAATAATGATTTGACCCGCACAAGAAAGCACTGCCTACCGATCCAAATTGCTTGCCTTTGATCAGAAAGGGCTTGATTAGGTACGTAATGTAGGCTTTGGCTATTGGTTACGAAGAAAAAGATATTACAGGCTCAAAAAGGTGTTTGAGGGATTTCAAGACTAAGGATCACTTGTGCTTATTTCCTAACCTTTTCTTTTGACTTTCTTGCCAAAATAGATTTCATGCCCCCCAGTATCGGGTTTGGGCTCTTTCTCTTCTTCATTCTTCGCTTTTGTTTAGTTGAGCATAATCAGCTCAGTTGTTTTTATGAGAAGCTCAACTCTTTTGGATCCTTTGGATTTTTTTACTCAAGTTACATGATCAATTCCAGCATCTATCTTCACTGCTTTGTCTAGACGATAATGACATGATCAACTCCAGCATCCATCTTCACTGCTTTGTCTGGATGATAATGAAGTCTTTTCCTATTGATGGTCTTTAAAACCTCTCTTGTTTGCCCCCCAGTATGGGGTGTAATCCTAGTCAAGGTTATTTTTTAAAAAAAACATTACTAGGCTAAAAAATAGGACTGCAAAGAATATATTTCAGCCTTGTGAAAGGATTTATCAAAGATGGCCTTTCCTCATCTCAAACTCAATGCATTGAGGATCGATAGGTCTTGCTTTCATGCGTGTATGCAAAATGATTTATCCAATCAAATAAAACTAAGGTTTTGAGTCACCTCACGGGGTTTTATTTTTTGTTTTTGTTTTGTCTTTTTGCTTTCAATTTTCCTGTCTAAGGAATCACTTGAATTTCCAGAACGCATTTGTTTTGGACAAATACCAACATGATGTTTATTTTTGTACTTACTTTGGAGGTCCCAAAAATATCCTTGAAAACATATGAGATTCTTTGTGTTGTAGTTTTGTGAGCAAAAGTTGTACTCAAAATGTTATTTACATGTACTTACAACAAAAAAGAGTGAGATATGAACACAGGAAAGAACATGATCTTATTTAACAAGGGCTCATTTGACATAGACAGTCTGGTTCAAAAGCATAAAACAAAAGAAAATAATAGGGCAAGCTTCATTGGTGAATCTGTTCTCACGCTAGCCTTCCTTTCAAAAGTTCTGTGTAGAGGATTCAAAAGACAATGTGGAACAACACCACAGTTAAAATTTATGTCCTTCAAAATTCATGTTATGATCTCCACACCCATGCTTGACCATTGATGCTTTCCAATTCCCCCAAACAATCCATTGCTAGTGTTTTTCTAATCCACTACTTCCAGCATGATTCGGTAGAGGATTCATATTCACGTTAGGAGTGTCTTCAAATTCTATCCACCCAGTCTTGATTAATTGCAAAAGCTTTCTCTTGAAGGCATTGCAGGTATGGCTGATATGCCCAACAATACCAGCATGGTATTCACAATTGAGTTCTGGCTTGTACCAATTAGGATAAGGTGGCTGCACAGGTGGCAGAGGTTTTGGAGCTATATAACCGATGCTTAATAGCTTTTGGTACATCTCATTCAGGGGTAGCGGTAGTGGAGGTAATTGTTCTTGAACCCTTTGGTAATTTTTAATTTGGCTTTTGGCTTGAAATTTATGGGGCTCAGGTTTTATGTTGGTATTCTGGGATGGAGTGTGGTAGTTTTGGGATGAATTTTTCCTACCCCTGTAACCATCTTCAATATGGTGGACCTCTTTTCTTTCGAAGCCTTTTTTCTCGGTGGGTGTAAAAATTCTATCACTCTTGACGCCTTGCTCTATGCATTCACACACTATCACAGCATCAGTAAATTGCTAGGCTGAACTACCCATCACATGTTCATATTAGGGTGCTTTGAGTGTGTTGGCAAATAAAGAGACCATCTCTTTGTCCAGAAATGGAGGATGTACTTGAGCAGCTGATTCTCGCCATCTTTGAGCATATTCCCTTATGCTTTCTTTATCCCTTTTCTCTAGATTGGACAAGCTGGTTCTATCGGGAGTGATGTCCAAGTTGTACTTGTACTATTTGATAAAAGCGTCCACCAGATCTTTCCATCTCTGAATTTTTGTGTTGTCCAATCTCATATACTAGCTCAAAGTTGCTCCACTTAAGCTGTCTTGAAAAAAATGCATCAGTAGTTTTTCATCATGTACTACTTCTGCCATTTTATTACAGTAGGACCTGAGATGAGTCATGGAGCATTGTATTCCACTGTATTTGATGAACTCAGGAACACAAAACTTCTTTGGTACAACCACGTTTGGGACCAAAGACATCTCTGCTGCCCGTACCGGATCATATAAGTCTACTCCTTCAATGGCTTTAAGTCTAGCTTCCAACGCCTCTATCTTAGCTTGATTAATGCTATCAGGTGACTTAGCCTTGTGAGACTCGTTAGCAGATGCTTCCATGAGTGTCGGGGCTGGTGCAAGTGTCGCTGACTGCAAAATGTTGGATTTTGCTTAGGCTCTTGAACATGTTCGCTCATTCTTTCTTCACGTTGAACTGTAGTAGGAGCCTGATTAAAGGTGACCGATCGGTTAGAAGGACCTTTACCAGAGGTATTTCTCAGTGTTTGCTCGAGTAAGCTAGTGAGATGAGCCACGCTTGTTTTCAGAGACTCCAACTCTTCTTGAAAATGGGCATCACATTGAGCACGCTCTTCATCTTCCATGTTTCTTGCTCGAAGTCGGGTGTTGTAAACTTTTTGGGGACCTATATTTCAATCTGCGGTATGTATGCATGTTACTTACAATGAAATAAGTTAGGAATTATAATTTATATGATGAACTCACCCTTCGAGGGGTGACACATGATCGTACCCCTTGCATGATGAAACAAGAATCTTGTTTCTTGTCCAAACTCTGCAAGGAAAATACTCTGCGTGATGGTCATTGTGTCACCCACAAGTCTTGAGTTCAAGATGCTTCAAGAAGGGTTTGTCTTTATACAACTAAAGTAGCACATACAACCTAAGGACAGGTTCTATTCATTATGTGAGCATGAGTAAGTTTTCTACCTGGTCTCAAAAGGATCTCATATCTGCCTAGTGACGATCTTCGTAAAGACAGTATAGGGGCGTTGCGAGAAATGGTTAAGGCACGTATACCCACCATTACCAAGCAGACACTCAGATATGAGTTGGGTGTTTCACGTATCTGAACCCTGACCAATGATCCTAGGGCAGATGGCTAATTCCCCACTTAACTTAGACGTTTTGTGTGTGCTATTCAAAATTTAAAGCATGTGATGCATGAGGCAATTCTATACAATGCACGAACAAATATGTACAGAAATTAAAGCGCGTAAGCAATAAATAAAAGAAAAGTATATTAAAAACACGCAAACCAACAAATAAAACACAATGACCAGACAAAAACAATGCCTAGTCCACAAGGTCCCCAGTGGAGTCACCATTCTGTCGCACATGTGCGGCGTCGCGACGATCGTCCACCCTCAGGGAAAAACATGGAATGGTATATTCCTGGAAAATATGTAGAGACAAGGAATTCTTGTCTCCTATCAGTGAAAAATATGGATTGGGAGTCACCACCTAGTATTCTAGTTATTAGGAACCCTAACTAGTCTTTAGAGATCAGGTACGGAGACTGGTTGCGTAAAGGGAAGGTATTAGCACCCCAACTATGCCCTGCCTAAGGTAGGCTGTATTGTTTTAATGTCTGATAAAATCTAAGGTCGTGTTGTGGTTTCTTATTGTTCGGAATACGCATTACGTGTAATGTCATACCATAGGTTCTATTGTCCGAAAAAAGAATTAAATATCTGGAATATGCATTACGTGTAATGTCATACCCCGGATACTAAGAGACAAACAAAATAAAATTTTTGTTATTTTTTAAATTTTGGCCAATGTTCTCTAGACTTTAATAAACTGGTTATTAAAGCCAAAATGCATGCTAAAACATTGTTTTTTGGTGTATGAAAAATACAATATGATTTTTTAGTTTTGAGACACTTGGCAGTATACACAAAACATTTTTTTTCTATTTTTTCTATTTTTTTGTATTTTGGAAGTTTTGATGAAAACCAGGTATTTTAATATTGGATTTGTATTTTTACGATGTAAAATACAGATCAATATTAAGCAAAATTGATAAACAAAAATGTGCTGGAAAATTGTAAAATTCTGAAGAAAAAAAAGTTAAATTTTTTTGAAATGGGCCGGAACCGGCCCATATCAGTGGGCTGGGCCAGACCCGGCCCAAAACCAAATGGGCTGGTTACCGTGTCTAAGCACAATAACCAGCCCTCCATTAGTTGTAGAACGTGAATTAATTCACGTTCTGCATGAAGATGCAGATGGCGGTTGAGCAAAAGGAGAAAGAGACGGGGCAGCGGGAGGTTACCTGCGGTGGCGTCGAGGTAGTGCTGCTGGCGGCGGAGGCACGGTGGCCGGTGGTTTTCTCCTCCTTCTTCCTCTGTTTTTTTTTCGTTCTCCTGTCTTTTTCTTTTCTTTCTATTTTTTTTCTTTTCTTCTCTCTTCCTTCTCCCCTCTGTTGTGTTCTCTCTCTCTCTCATTCTCCCTCTCTCCCTCTCGGTTTTTTTTGTTCTTTTTTTTTGTGCCCCTTCCCCTGTTTTTATAGGCAAAAACAGGGGAAGGAGATATGGCCGGGGCGGCCACTGTGCTGCCGCCCCTCCACCATCCCTTCAACATGTGGAAAGTGGGCTCTGTCATGTCCTTGGTCGGCGTCTTTTTGAGCTAAAAGTAGGAAGGGATGTCGGTGAAAATGGGGAAGAAAAATCTTTTCTTCCCCTGCCTCGCTCGTCCAGGGAAAGAAGAAGACCCATGGTGCCGTCAAAATAGCACCGTTTCAGGCTTTTTTTTTGTAACAGTGCATGAAACGGCGTCGTTTTTCCCAAAACACGCCATTTCATTTAAATGAGAATTGGCGCCAAAATGCGTCATTCAAAATCAGGCCTTCAATTTGCGCGTGTTTTTTCAATTTAGTCCTTGGTCTCAGATTTCTTCAATTAAGTCCCTAATTGGCCATTAAACTTCAATATTTATGCAATTAAGCCCCTAATTTGACCAAATTAACTTCCAAAAATTATAATTTGATCTCAGAACTTGAATTTCTTCCAATTAAAGCCCAAATTAACTCCAAAATCAATTTTTCTTGCAATCAAAACCACCATAAGTTCAATTAAACCTCCAATAAAATTTAATTGAGTCCATAAACACATGATTTTGGACTTTTCTTCCTCAAATTGAATTTTCTTTGTCAACAGGGCTCTCATCAGTCAACAAAATATTGTCAAATTTTAATTTTTGTATTTTTAAACCTCCTTAACCAATTTTTGATCATTTTCTGAACATTCTGACATCCTTTTTTCACTGTTCTATTCTTTTGCTCATATTTTTTTTTTTTATTTTACCTTTTTTGTGTGGGGACCTAAAAATAGGTTACAACACATATATTCCTCTAAGAACCCTTTGTGTAGAAGATGTATCATTACAACATTTGGATCGAGAAACTTTTTATTCTTACACATCTTGCATGGACAGATAATACTGCCTCCACTAATATTTCTCGGATTAGGTATTACGTAATTAATAAAACTCTAAACCTCATTAGAATAATCTATCTTCTACAATCCTTAGGGTGAATCTCGATACATCCATGACTTCTATCGAACCTATATCAAATAATGATGACAACATGCATTAATTAACTACTACGTACATACAAATTTTTATATATTTACAGAAATTACAACTCGAAAATAAAATTGACAAAATATAAAACGGACCCTTAAATAAACCATTATTTATTTCATCACAACACACCTAAGTTGGTAATTTGATACAAGTTTCAACAATTTACAAACAAATATAATTTTACAAAATCTAAAACAAACCATAACACGTACAAACTCATAAATCCATACAACAAGTTTCAAGTTTGTTTGAGAAAAAATAATAAAACAAGTAAACACCCAAACAAAATGCATATACTACCAAAATATGTAATAAAAAAATTAACATTTTAAAATTGTTTTCAAATTAAAAAAAAAATTGTATATTTGCTTACTTAAAATGAAAAATCCGCAATAAAATTTCAATCAGAACACGGATGTTGTCAAATAAAGTGTTGTTTGACTGGAAAAATTGCGGAATGATGAACTGTGTTGAGATGTGGGGGGTGTTTGTTTTGTTGCAGAGAGATTTTTTAAGGAAGAAGAAGAAATAGGGATGGAAAAGAAGGGTCGATGACCAGGTCAAATATTAACTATTATCGATGGATTTACCAACATAATTATTGTGTTTGTCAATCCATCAGCAATTCTGTCGGAATAACTGACACATCATTGTACGGGCTTCCATGTTTAAATCCAACTGTAATTTCATCTGTAACGGCGTCCACAAAAACTTAAATGTTATCATATTATTTGATTTTTTTTAATTCCTTCTATTTCGACTTGGATTCCCTTTGTATATACCGACGATATATTTCTGTTTGTAAATACTGATGGAGTTAACGATGGAAAAAATTCGTTAGTGATTCCATTTGTATTCGTAGATTTTCTGGTAGTGACTCATCTCTCCACTAGACATGAAAAATCATCTTTTTGGTTTAATTATTGACCTGCTAAAACAATTAAATTCAAAAACTAACTTAGAGATCGAAAAATTTATTTTATAGGTAACACTAGTGCCGTAATAAAGCTCAATAATTATTGAGGTTTTTACATTAAATAAACTTGGAATAGTAAGTGACTCATAAAGATATGTGGAAAAAGGGAAAAAATTACACTATAGAGTTTTTTTTTTAACAAAGCTCAATGTAATTGAATATATTTTTTTCCAGTTTTGTGTAGATCTACTCTGTAGAGTATTTGCTTTTGACGTAGTTTCTGTTTTGAAAACTCTTATACGTCAACCTCACTAGCATGGACTTTTTCTCTCTTTTTTTATATATATTTTTTCATTTTTCTTTTGTCAAATAATAGCAATGACTTCTTTTTTTTAGGATAATCGAGATAATATTGTCAGCATTCAAGCGCCCCGTTTTCATCTCTTTATATTATATTGAGAGAAAGAGCAGAGAGTTGATTCACTTGATTCCTTAAAAAACAACTTCAAATTAATCTTTGAAAATTATTACTCAAAAACCTTCCAGTTTTCCCCAAGTCTTTATTTAGATACTTGCCATGTCATTAATAATCGTATGACTAACATATTGTCAAGACATTAAAAACTTGTTTGTAATATTTAACTCTATCTCTTTCTAAATATTATAAAATCATTATTAGTATAGTTGAAATTAGACTCATTATACTTTTTAGCGATACTGATAATCTATATATAATTAAAAAGAAATTAAAATTTTAATTTAACTACACCTTATTAAAAACCAAATATTTTTTTTTATTGAACTTCTTATAGGTTCGATTCAAAAAAGTTATGTGGTCGTGTCAGCAAATTTCCTGTCGGACGGACTAGTCCAACATGGGTTTAAAAACACTTTGTACAAGTTTAGATAAACCGTATTTGTATAGATTTGTTTTAATTTCTTGTTCACAACTTCCTCTCTATGCTTTCTCACTTTAATTAACTTTTGAGTTAAAATCCATAAGCAAATGATAAAATTCTTGAATATTCTTTTTAAAAAGGTTTTTTCATCTAAAAAACTTAAAAATGTAACTTAAACAAAATTTTATGCAGCTTTCCTAAGTTATTATGGTGCTGCTTTGACTCAAGCAAACAAATATTAAAAATCAACGTTTGTTGTCCAATGAATTTGCAGTCATTTTTGTTCAACAAAATGACATGTATATGTTGATCAAAACCCTAATTTGTTTTTATATAAAAGATCAAAACCCTAATTAACTCACAAAACAAGGTGATAAAAGCATTGGGCACGTGGATCTCTTGCTACTACTGCATGGAGAGAGTCTACGTGGAATTACTTTATGTTTTGTTTGTTTCATTGTTTAATTTATTTCATTGTTTAAATAAGTAATTGAATGGGTCAGAGAATAAGTAACGGGATTAGCAAGAGCATCCCTAGTCTTCAGCTCTCCACTACTGGAGTTCCTATTATTTAGTTTACAGTTGTATTGAGTGGCCTATTTAGGCTCACTGTTTCGAGAGGAAAAGCATGGAATCAATAAACAATCACCTTTTCTCTTATTATCTCTTCTTCCTCTAAATCCTATCTTATCAGTGGTATCAGAGCCAGGTTCAATCCATGGACACGCGTGGTAAAACTAATGCGGAGTTTCGTGCTAAGATTACAGAAACTCTCGGACGACATGACGCCAATTTTGACGAATTGAATCACACTTTCAATCGAGTCAACGACGCCCTTCAGGGAGTCATGGCAGAGCTACAAGCGATGAGGATCACCCATTCCCATTGTTCCAGTGAGAGGGAAGTAAATCCTTTTGTTGGGGGAAGTACTTCTCACGACAGGTCGTCTGCAACCTTCAATGCCGACAGAAACCACATTACCCTCAAGTTGAATTTTCCAACCTATTCTGGAGAAGGGGAGGATCCCACTGGCTAGATATTTAAGGCAGAACAATACTTTGAGTTCCAGAACATTGACGCTCCACGACAAGTACAATTGGCGTCATTTCATCTGTCGAGTGTCGCCTTGCAGTGGTATCGTTGGTATACAAAAAGCAAGGGACAATTACGCTGGAAGGAGTTTGTCTCAGCCCTTCTCCACCGTTTTGGACCAACTGAGTATGATGATCCGTCAGAAGCATTGTCCAGACTTAAGCAAACCACGATTGTGAATGCATATCAAGAAGCCTTTGAGAAACTGTCCCACAAGGTTGATGACCTCCCAGAAAATTTCCTGGTGGGGTGTTTTATTGCGGGATTAAAAGATGAAATTCGTTTGGATGTTCGAGTTAAGCAACCAAAAACTCTCTCCGAATCCATTAGTGTGGCTCATTTAATTGAAGAACGAAATCAATTCCAAAGGAAATTCAACAATCCAGTCAGACCAGCGACAACACCTTCATTCCAGCCGAAACCACCACACACAAACACCATGGGACTCTTGGGTCCTGCCCCGGCTCAACGAACAACTCACCCAACTGCACCTATTCGACGGATAACAGGTCAGGAGGCAAGGGAGAGACGTGAAAAAGGGTTGTGTTTCTATTGTGATGAGCGACATGTTCCCGGGCATCGTTGTTCACAGCCTCAGTTGTTCATGATGGTGGATGTGCAGCAGAAGGAGGAAGGAGACGATGTGGACATGGAGATTGTGACGCCTGAGGAAGACATTCCATAGATATCATTTCATGCTCTGGTGGGAACAAACCACCCACAGACTTTCCGTGTCATTGGTTGAGCAGGAAACACGGCGGTGACAGTGCTCATTGATGGGGGAAGCACCCACAATTTTATTGATCAGTCCACGGCAACCAAATTGGGACTACATGTTATTAGCGGCAAAACCATCCAAGTCACAGTTGGGAACAAGGAGATTATTGAGTGTATTGGGCGGTGCTTAGGCCTTTCTTTATCGATTCAAGGAATCATTGTTCACGCAGACTTCTTTGTGCTTCTAGTGGCAGCCTGCCAAGCCGTATTAGGAGTGCAATGGCTGGAGACTTTAGGCCCCATCAAGACCGATTACAAAAAGCTCATCATGTCATTTAAACAAGAAGGCCAGACGTACACATTGAAAGGACTATCAAACACTAAACTCGCTCCCCTAAGTGATAAGGAGTTGATCCATTTATCAGGTGTGGGGTATTTTGTGCATATAGAAATGGAGACAATGCCAAAGACAGCCTCAGCGTGGTCACCTGACCTCAATCTCATCCTTTCAGATTTTGCACATGTTTTCCAAGAGCCTACAACGCTGCCACCTACGCGCAGCCATGACCACCAAATTCCCTTGATGTCCAATAAATCTCCAGTCAACAGCCGGCCTTACAAGTACCCGCACTATCAAAAAAATGAGATTGAAAAACTGGTCAAGGAATTCCTACAATCTGGAGTTATTCACCCCAGTCGCAGCCCCTTTTCTTCTCCGGTTTTGTTGATTAAAAAGGCTGACGGGTCTTGGCGATTTTGTGTTGATTATCGGGCGCTCAATGAAATCACAATTAAAGACAAGTTTCCCATTCCGGTCATTGATGAGTTGTTTGATGAATTACATGGCGCGGAGTTCTTTTCAAAGCTGGACTTGCGCTCCGGGTATCACCAGATTAGAGTCCAGCCGGAAGACATTCCAAAAACCGCATTTCGCACTCATGACGGTCACTACGAGTTTGTGGTCATGCCATTCGGATTGACAAACGCCCCAGCAACTTTTCAGAGTCTCATGAATGACCTCTTTCGCCCTCATTTACGGCGATTTATATTGGTATTTTTTGACGATATTTTGGTGTATAGCAGGTCTTGGATGGATCACTTACAACATCTCCGTCAAGTGCTGCGTATTCTCTCGGACAACCAGCTGTATGTAAAGCTCTCAAAATGCCAGTTTGTAGTGCTTATCGTGGGTTATTTGGGGCACCTCATTTCTGCCGAAGGAGTAGCAGTGGACCCTGCCAAAATCCAAGCCATCCAAAATTAGCCAATTCCAGCAACTCCCAAGGATGTCCGTGGGTTTCTCGATTTGGCTGGATATTACCGAAAATTTATGAGAGGATTTGGCGTTATAGCTGCACCATTAAATCAGCTCTTATCCAAGGAGGGGTTTCGCTGGTTTAAGGAGGCCCTCGTGGCTTTCAATAAACTGAAGCAAGCCCTCACGTCCCCACCTGTGCTGCGACTTCCAAACTTTGCACAGCAATTTGCAGTGGAGTGTGATGCGTGTGGTGATGGCTTGGGAGCAATTTTATCTCAAGACAATCAGCCAATTTCTTATTACAGTGAGGCCTTGAAGGGCAAGGCTAGATTACTGTCAACGTATGACAAGGAGATGCTCGCAGTAGTGAAGGCAATGCGGAAATGACGACTGCATTTATTGGGCAGAACCTTTGTGATCAAGACCGATCATCAAAGCTTGAAGTACCTTCTTGAGCAACGACTTACCACGCCTTCTCAAGCTCGTTGGCTGCCGAAGATTATGGGGTTCGATTACAGCGTTCAATATCGCAAGGGCAAGGAAAATCACGGAGCTGATGCTCTCTCTCGCATGGCAGCAGCACAATTACATGCTATATCAGCTCCTATTACAGACTAGTGGGAAACTCTACAACACGAAGTCCAGCAGCAGCCCTATTACAACACTGTGGCCACCAGTCCCACTTTAAAACTGGTTCAAAGAGATGGGGTTTGGATGCAGAAATGGAGGATACACTTGAGTCCTACATCCTCTTTGTTACCTGCAGTTTTGGCCGATGGGCATTCATCCCTTGCAGGTGGACATTTTGGCTATTTGAAGACCTTGACCCGCATCTCCTCCAGCTTTCTATGGCCTAGCATACGAACATCTGTCAAGAACTTCATTAGAGAATGTGAGGTGTGCCAGCGTTGTAAACATGAAACTTTAAGGCCAGCTGGGTTACTTCAGCCTCTCCCAATTCCCCAGCGAATTTATGGATTTTATTGAGGGCTTACCATCTTCGCAAGGTTACAATGTTATCATAGTTGTGGTGGATCGGCTCTCTAAATACAGCCATTTTATGCCACTTAAACATCCCTACACTGCAGTGATGGTTGCGAAGTGTTTCTTAAATAATGTGGTCAAATTACATGGCATGTCGCGTTCTATAGTGAGTGATCGGGATAAAATCTTCATCAGCTCCTTCTGTAAGTCCTTATTCACGCTATATGGCACGACACTTAACTACAGCTCCAGTTACCATCCGCAAACGGACGGCCAAACCGAAGTGGTTAATAGGACCTTGGAACAGTACCTGCGCTGTTTCACTTGCGACCACCCAAAGGTATGGATGGAATGGCTGGCTTGGCCTGAATATGGTTACAACACGGCCATTCATTCAACAACGAAGGTTTCTCCATTTGAAGCTGTGTACGGGGTCCCTCCTCCATCTATGATCTCCTATATACTAGGAACTACAAAGCTTCAAGCAGTAGATCAAATGTTGCGCACAAGAGAGGTCATCCTGCGGGACCTCAGACGGAATTTAATTGCTGCACAGGGACGCATGAAATCTCGGGCATATTTGCATCGTCGAGAGGTCACATTTCAGGTTGGAGATTATGTGTTCTTAAAATTGCAACCATACCGCCAAAAAACGGTAGCTTTCAGGAGTTCCTTATTGTTATCACCCAGGTTTTTTGGCCCCTTCAAGGTTCTCGCTCGCATTGGACTAGTGGCATATAAATTAGACCTTCCCACCGGGTCACGCATACATGATGTTTTCCATGTCAGTTTACTCAAGAAACAGTGGGGAGATATAGCCAAGGACACGATGATCACCCTTCCTCCAATTACGTCAGATGTTGTGGTGTTACCAGAACCAGAAGCAGTCCTTGATAGAAGGGTTATCCAGAAGGGGAAATACAGGCCACGAACGGAAATCTTGGTGAAATGGAAGGGGGCATTGCCAGAAGATTCTTCGTGGGAAAATTTGTGGCGATTTGCAAAAACTTATCCTCAATTCAACCTTGCGGACAAGGAGAATTCAAGGGAGAGGGAATGATAAGAGCATTGGGCACGTGGATCTCTTGCTACTACTGCATGGAGAGAGTCTACGTGGAATTACTTTATGTTTTGTTTGTTTCATTGTTTAATTTATTTCATTGTTTAAATAAGTAATTGAATGGGTCAGAGAATAAGTAACGGGATTAGCAAGAGCATCCCTAGTCTTCAGCTCTCCACTACTGGAGTTCCTATTATTTAATTTACAGTTGTATTGAATGGCTTATTTAGGCTCACAGTTTCGAGAGGAAAAGCATGGAATTAATAAATAATCACCTTTTCTCTTATTATCTCTTCTTCTTCTAAATCCTATCTTATCACAAGGATCAATCAAACTATTGGAAACCAAATATTGATCTTATTATTGAATATAAAAGTCATGAGACTTAAATTTTACAACTGTAAACAATTTGAAACCACACAAATCACCAAATTTTCATTACAACTCCAACTCATATATCTAAGTATACAATCACAACAAGGTCAAAGAGTAAGGGCTTGCTGGTAGTAAATAAATTTAAAGGCTTATTCAAACTTCGCCACCATCTGCTTTAAAATATTTTTTTTTTGGTACCAAAGGCTTATCCGGCCAAGAATAGAATAATATCATAGCCTTTCCTCTGTCTTATAGGGAGCTTGGTATCATTTCTTGTTGTTCTTGGCTTCTTTCTGGGTCATGCCTTGCCAATTCCTCTAATAGTATTGCAAATCTCTCCATAACTGGTGCACGTAAGGAAACCAAAAGCATAACCCCACGCTCTCCGTTCTTGAATCGATAGGGCAGGAAATAGGTTCCTGCAATAGAAATTTCATCAGGCATGGCCTTGGGTGGCCCAGTGTAAATTGTGTTGCCCCATCCATAGTCCACCTGATCGAACCCAATACTTGTTAAGTCTGACACGACATATGATTGTAACCCTATAGGCTGCCCTTTGGTTATCTCCATTAGATCAGCCAATGATCTCATGTACTCCTCAGTTATTCTATTCTTGGCATTTCTTATCATTTCCACTGCATACCCTAAAGAGTTTAAGCAAAGCTTCCTAGCATTTGTTACAGCTGCTGGCAAAGCTAGCACGTTACCATAATATCCTTTCGGTAATGGAGGGTTAAATTTGGAACGTGCGTTAACAAGCATTTGCATGCGCATCTCCTCATTAGGGTTAGCTTGAGATGCTATGGCATAGCATCTCCATAAGCATGCACTTATTACCTCAAAATTTGAACATGGGTGTAAATGAGAAGGAATCCATCTACGAATGTTGGATAATTCCTTGCGGTTGAGAACAAAACTACGGTGGGCTACAGCGTGAACCTGGCCGTGGAATTCAGGCACCTTTGCTGTAGGATCAACAGCAACAGGAGCATCATTACCATATTCATTGTGTCTGCATGTAACTCGTGGCGGATTCCTAGCACAGAGGAGTTCCCTTCGCCACACAGGTAGAATTGAAGGGTCTTGGGCACCTCGTGCAATCTCACCTATGGCATTCAATACCTGAACTATGCCGAGTGCGTCGGTCATTGGGTGATTAAGACGGAGCCCTAGTACAAAACCGCCACACTTCAAGCGTGTCACCTGTTAATATAATGTTAAATTATTAATACTTTATGAGAATGTAATTGATGGAATATTACCATCATTGTTTTAATTATATTTTTGAATTTTCTCGATAATAATAATAATAATAATAATAATAATAATAATAACGAAAGAATGAATAAACATTAGCCAATAATGTCCTATACGTACCTGAAAAAGCAATAATGGGGTATTGAGGATCCCTTCTGATCCTGGGACGTTGTAAAGAAGTTCCTGAAAGCATGGGAATGGAGATGGAATTGGATCACCAAACTGCTCGACCGTGGCATCGGCATCGGCTTCGATGAACAAGACACCCTCACCAGTACAATCAACTATAAGCTTATTGTCTGGCCCTTGTCTAATCCTACCAGCAAAAGGGTAATAATACACAAGTGCCTGCGCAATTGCCTCCTTTATTACCTTCACAGGATCTTTCCCTTGCATCGATGGATTGTGTGCATACAAGTTGTAATGTGGTGATTGAAATTGGAGGTATAGTTGGCGATCAATATCAGAAAGCTGTCTGAATTCATGAGGTGTGGCCTTAGCTGGCGCAACCAATTCTGGTTCGCACCTTCGGACGGCGAACGATATGGAAGTTGGTGTTGCCATCGCACAAAAAGCGTGTTTGCTGCAAACTGTGATAAATGGTGGCTCTACCTCAGCAGTCAAGAATATTTTTGCTTGAAATGGAATGCATGGGAAGGCAAACTTGCTACATATTTATAGTAATAATGATTGTGTGGACATGCAGTAGGTGTGAAAGGTAGGAGCAGGAACAGTAGTAAATGATTACGTTTATAAAACCATGAATTCATCAACGATTCCCCACTACAACACCTAACTCATTTCCAATTCATTATTATTCTGGTTCCTGATTCCCCACAGAAGAATCTTTTTATTAATTTACCGTTATACTCATAGTTTTTTCCTTTATTCTTCGTTGAAAATTATGTGAAGGAACTAACAAGTGGACGAATAAGAAGAAAATTCAAACATATATGAAAATTAAAAAGGCTTCTGAAAATTTCATTTGTGGGGCTTGGAAATGTGATCACACCAACCTTGTACATTATCCTAAAATTATTACTCCAATATGGTCATGCCCAGTACTAACCATGTTGGTTTTCCTTTCATAATATTGAGAAACCCTCTCTCCCTTGAATTATCTTTCAAGTTTAGATGGGATAGATTTTGGGAAACTACGTGCCTAATGAAGGCCTAATGGAGGGGATTCCTTGGACTTTGACAAAGTTTGAATTTGAACCAACACTAGACAAATTAGTTCTCGACTAATTATTTGTTGTCAAAGAGTCTAAAATTGAGAAATTTATATTATATCTCGGGATTGGTTTTATACTCTAATATTCTTCACTTAAACCGTTATGGGTTATGTTTTATCATTAAAAAAATATATAAATTATATTTTAAAATTTTATTCAATAATTTAAGTTTGTATATTGAGATAATTCTTTAATATAGTATTAAAATTTTATTGACCAAGTGGTCATGAGTTTATAACTCATCATCTCATTCTATTTGATAAAAATTAAATATAAAATAGTATAAATTTATATAAGTTTTAAGTTTAAAATTTAAAATTTTAAGATATATTAAAGAAATAACTTGGAGTTTTCTTTTCTTTTTTTTTCCTCCTTCTTCTTTTGGGTTTTTTGGAAGGTCTTAGAAGCAATACAAAATGGCCCGGTTGTGGCCTTCCCTGGACCAAAATGTCTGTGAATACCTCTCAAGTTCTGCACGTAAGATTATATATTGTTTCCTTAGATAGGCATTTACAACCAATAATTGATGAAGGTGTGACGTCTTCTGCAATTTATTTGGCTGGTGCAAACATTTATATTAATAATAAAAAAAAAATCCAAGAGTATATATACAAATATAAGTCAAAACCTATCGCTATTTTCATGATTTATTTTGTAAGAAGATGTAAGTGTCTACACCAGATTGCGTATATTTTAACTAATCTCACGGGTTTTGAAATTAACGATCATGTACCAGTAACCATAAGAGAACTAGAACTCATGATTATTAAAAAGTAGACCCAAAACCTGACTAATTGAGCTACCTCTCAAAGTTATTTTAGATTATTCTTTTAGCTTTACATATCAATACTTTTATATGTATTTTTTATAATTTTATTTTCATCTGAATATCATTATATATCTTATTATAGGTTCAATTGAAAAAATTTATGCGGTAGCAAATTTGATCGGAAACAAATATGTTTTGTCATTAAAAAAAAAAAACTTGATTGTTGCTGCCTACTTATTGAGAATTTTTTTTTCTAGGAAAAAAAATTAAAAAATAACTTTGTTATTGATAAAAAAAACAATAAAAATAAAATTGTTAAACAAATTTAATTTACCTGAATTTTCCAAGCTATTCAAATATGAACCCAATCTGAAATAAATTTCAAGTTCAAAGTTCAAAGATTTTAATTAGTAAGTTTTTTTTTATAAATTTTAAAGTTGGTTTGATGCTCAAAGAGATTTTATTATTATATATTAGTATTATTTTAGTTCAAATTTAGAGACCAACTTACAAATAAATTTATTAAATCTTTTTTAATACATCAAACTCATATATGTCTACATGACATTTTTTCTATTGAATTAACTCTTTTATTTTTTAGATTATGTAATGAAAGAAATAAATAAAATAAAATAAACATGTGGAAATTAATTGAATTACTATAATTAATTAGGTTTGTTTAGGCTATTTTTTTTTAATCATTTAATTTTCATACTGAAGGAGAGAAGTTTTTTTTTTAAAAAAAATAGAAGTTATTGGATTAGGCGTCGTCCAGCATTCAATTTAGTATCTAAAAGAAAAATTCCATGTAAGCGCATGAAATCATAGTATTATGATGGAAGGACTATTACAAAACAAAAGAAAGAGTAGAGGGACTCAATCAATTATAAAAAAACATAAGAGGCTCCAATAAAATAAAAAGTATAGGTACCAAATAATGGATAAAATCCATCTTCTTACAAAATAAATCATGAATAGCAGTGATTAGACTCTGAAGCCATCTTTCACTTATCATAATTATTTTTTTTATTTTCAAATCAAGTCATCCTCGTCCAAACCGATCATGCCTTATAGTTTACTTCGTGGAATTCGAATTTCCAATAATAACATAACCGATCAATAATAAGCAACATGATAGTGAATAGTAATTAAGATCATATCGAAGTATGTGCTAAGCAATCCATAAAATTACAAAGTGGTTAGGTGAACGATAAATCCAAGTTTTTATTCTACATGCAGTAGTTGACTGAATGCGTGTTGTTTGAATCAACTTGTTTCTAATCCCAACATGTTGAAATGTTTAACGTTCATTAATCACTTATCTTCAAGACCATTATATTGATTGAATGCGTGTTGTTTGAATTAATCAACTTGTTCAGTGATTAATTGAATGTCGTTTCAGTAACATAACGTTGATGAATGAATGAATTTATTCAAAGATTTAATTATAATTTATTTTATTGCAAAAGATTCTAGTACATTTACATTGAAATCACTGAACAAGTCGAAATCTATAAAAATATTTACATGAATAAAGCTAAATGGAATATGGATCTTGCGATTAATGAAAAATCAATAGCAAAGATTGATCTTGCGATTAATGAATTACCTCTCGATTCTTGCCAGCCGATACGAAGCAAAGAATATAATTATTTAATCCAGAGAGATAAACATCGAATCCTACAAATGAATTAGCTTCTGCCTACCTATCTTCAGTATTAAATATCACATGTAGGTTGGTCCCGTGTATACTCTAAGTATATTCTTAATTACAAGTGCATATCAAGTTGACTCACTACACGGGTAGTAGGTTTATGTTCTTCTAACGAAAATGACGGTAGGTGTCGAATTATATTTGTATATATTCTCTTGGATTTATTATTATTATTATTATTATTATTAATATAAGTAGTTGCGCCAGCTTGTATGTATTTCAATTAATTTTACGGGTTGTAAAATTAACGACCATGTAAATTTTTAGTAGCTATGAGGGGACTAGAACTCGTGACTATTAGAAAGTAAATCTAAATCCTGACTAGTTGAGCTACCTCTCAAAGTTATTTTAGATTATTCTTTTAGTTTTACATATCAATACTTTTATTTGTATTTTTTATAATTTTATTTTCATCAAAATATCATTATCTCAGAAATTTTTTTAAAATAAAACACTTCAACTATTATCAAAATGATTGTATGATTTGTTGTTAATTATAACTCTTGGGAAATATATGCGAATGCATCCTGCCTTCTATCTTCTGAGATTCTCATTAGGTTTTTTTATGATAGATTTCAATTTAATTAGTAAGTTTTTTTTATATAAATCTTAAGAAGTTGATTTGATGTTAAGAAGTTGATTTGATTCTCATTAGGTTTTTTTATATATAAATGATCTTCTGCGATTCTCATTAGGTTTTTTTTTATTATTATTATTTTAGTTCAAATCTCGAGACCAACTTATAAATAAATGTATTAAGTCTTTTTTAATACATAAAGTGATATAATATTCTGGAAAGATAATTTAATATTAATTGACATGAAAATACATCTTAACATTCGAATCAAAAAATATATATGCATGTTGTCGCTAACTTAGTTTTTTTTTTTTTAATATAAGAAGAAGTCAATATGCCTGTTCAAAGCCATTTCTGAAAGAACACTCATAACAAATTAGAAATATGAGAGTACTAAGTCAATAGTGTAATAAACATGTATCTCTCTCTTAGTATGAGCTGGATATAGTTGTTTTGTTATAAAAAGAAGATGAGGTTGTAGATTATGACTTTTCAACAACACAGAAACCAAGGCCAGCCAGCCACCTTTCCTTTGGGTGAAGGAAGGAAAAGGACTTCAAATTTTCTAATTCTGACCTTATCTCCTCCTCCGCGCGCGGCCCCGGCGGGGGGTGGGTGGGGGTGGGGGAGTTTAAAGTTTACTCTTACATGGCATGGTTTAAAATATATGAACTTGTTGAAAATTAACTTATCCAATCCATACGAGAACATCGATCGATTGATCCATTTTCCTCATTTTTAATGGACAACGGACAAGGTTGAAGGTCATTGTAGAAGAGGGTGTTAGAAAGCTTAATAACAATCATGGTTTAAAATTATTTTTATTTTGAAATATATTAAAATAATATATTTTTTTAATTTTTTAAAAAATATTTTAAATATTAACATGTCAAAATAATTTAAAAATATTAAAAAATTAATTTTAAATAAAAAATTTAATTTTTTAAAAATACAATTTTAATCACGTTCTATACTTAATTAGAGATAGGATATATGGGCATATAATTAGTTCAAGAGAGTTCAAGTAGTAGAAGGGAGCGTGTTTGGTAGTGTGGTTGCGGGTGCTTTTCAAATAACTTTTCATGCCAAAATACATGCCAACGATGTTTTATCATTTTTTAAAAATTATTTTTGACATCATCACATCAAAACGATCCAAAACGTACAAATCATATTAAATTTTAGCAAAAAAAAAAAAAATTCAAATTTTTTGGGAACGTGGCCGCAGCCGCGTTCCCAAACGGTGCCTTAGACTGTTTTGGTTCAGATCTTCAGTTCTGGACCTTTACCGTTTGTCAAAATACATATATACCTTAACTATTTTCATTACATATGTGAATAGGTACGGAATTAGTTTTGTTATAAAAATATGCTTGAAAAAAAATTTGTCAGTACTGGACTGTAAGTTAAACCGAGTTACACAATTCAAGTTTATTATTTTTATTTAAAATAATAAAAATAAATCTTACTTTTAATATGATCAATTGAATTGTAGATTAATCTGTTAAGTAGAAGATTTATTTGGGTGAATGTAAAACTGATTATTTTATAATAGTCATGTATTTTAGAATAAAAAAAAGAGAGAGGAGAAAAAAAGCAAGAAATTTTGTTCAGTCGAGCATTTATCTTGACACCTGAATCATATGGGTTTTCAAGGAATCCAAAGCCTACGACTAGGGTTCAGTTCAAGTGGGACTTCTTCACTTTGGGCTTTATTATATATCCAACTCTCATTACTCTTAAGGCAATGGGCCTCTCTCCTGAGTCAAGACTTGCAGAATTGTGTGCTTACGATGATCTAATTAAGTTGTGTTTGTTTTTTTAAAAGTGATTTTTAAAAAATTATTTTTAAAATTTTTATATATTTGTTTATTATTAAAAAAATTGGTCAATAGAAAATACTTTACAGTTAATGAAAAACACTTTACAGTCAAAGAAAAACTTGACATAGTTTTCAAGAAACTGTTTTCCTTTTATTTTGAGCGGAAAACATTTTCCGGAAGTTGTGAAAAATTTAAAAATATCATATTATTTGCTGATTAAATCAAACTTGATCCTCAAACTTTTTATTGCTATATATATTTTGTTTTGAATATTTATTTTTCAACTTCATCCCTTATAATTTAATTTTTATATTAATTTTGCTCTTCATTTTTATTATTGTTATTTGCTTTTCCCTTATCATTTTTTAATTAAAATTGTTTATCTATTAAATTTGATCTTCATTCTTTTAATTGTTACTTATTTTATTTAAAATAATTTATGAAATGTTAATTATTATTATTTTAATTTCTTCATCTTTCAATCTTTTTATTTTTTAGATTTGATCTCTATTATTTTAATTATTATTTATTTTATTTGAGATAATTTATGAAATTATATTTTTTTTCAATTTCATTCTCATTCAACTTTTTAATTTATAAGATTTGTTCCTTATTATTTTAATAAACTTGAAAAAAATAAAACATTAATAAGTTATTTTTCAACTCATTTTCCATAATATAACCAAACACTGGAAAATATTTTTCAACTTAGTTTCCATTACACTGCCAAACATCAGAAAATAATTCACTTTTAAAAAAAAATTACTTTTCAGCATACAAATGGGGTCTAAAAAGAAACAAATCTTCTTGAACTCGACTGAGTCAATTCAATGTAAGATGTGAATCATGATTCAGGTAAATTAACTTAGGTAAATTAAAATCAAATGGATTTTAATAAGGCGTGGAGTGGGCATTGAATTGATTTGCAAGGACTATAATTAAGAGGTGGAATGACTCGCCTCTTCCTGTTCTCCAAAAACTCCTCACCGCTTATGTTTTGTTTTTTCTTCTTCTTTAATCTTTATAAAATTTTAAGATTATATATATATAATTTTAAGATTATATATTTTAAGATTTAATCTTTACAACTAAATCATTAACATTTGGAATGTTACATTATATATATATATATATTCACTTACCGGGAATAACTAATATGTAAAACTAAGATTTGTTTTTATATTTATTTACTATTAAAAAATTAGTAAAAGAAAAACAGTTTTCACTTCGTGGAAAAATTTGGTTGTTTTCTAAAAAAGTATTTTTTTTATTTTGTATTACATTTTTTTTTAAGTTGAAAAAATTTAAAAATATAATGTTATTTGTTGCACCAAATCTAGTTATTAATTTTTTTATTACTATATATTTTGTTTTAATTTTTTTTTATTTTATCCCTTATAATTTGATTTTTATATCGACTTTAGTTCTTTTATTATTTTTTAATTAAATGTTTTTTATCTATTTAAATTTGATTCTTATTTTTTTATTGTTATTTATTTTATTTGAGATAATTTATAAAATTAAAATTTTATTTTAATTTTATCATCTTTCAATTTTTTTACTTGTAAGTTATGGTCCTTATTTTATTTTAATAAACTTGAAAAAATATTAATAAATTCAAAAATAATTTAATTTTAAAAAAAAACACTTTTTTTTGTTAAAAATGTTCTCAAGATCAATTTAAAAGGTTAACATAATGACTAAATGATTGACCAATCAGACTCTCATCAAGTCTGACACTCTCAAGATCAATTGGCTAAATTGTGTGTTTCATGTGTGCAGATTTTTTAATATTTTATATTTATTTAATATATATTATTTTAAGTGAAATAAAACTTAAAATATCATATGAATAAAATTACTTTTTAATTTATTTTTTTTATAAAAAAACAAAACTTATAAACTAACTGTAAATGAAAATCAAAGTATTTGCACTCTTGATAAGGTTAAGTCAACAATAGTCCAAATTTAATGTACTAGTTGCTGCTATTAGACAAAATTAATCTAGTTAGTTCAGCTTTACATAGCCCAAATAGAAAGAGAATTTCTTTTTCATTGATGCTTTGGATTTATTATTTTATATGTGATATAATTCTTCTTTCTTGTTGATCATTATAATATAATTATAACGTATGTTAATATGACATGTTAACTATTCTAAAAAAAATATATATGTGTGTTATGGTAAATGAAAAACTGTCTGCTAAAAAAATCAGTTATAAAAATAGAGTTATGTTTTTTTAATACAAAATTGGGTTTATTAAATAAAAAAAATATTTTAAACATTAAAAACTCTTTGCTTTTTAAAAGTCTATTTATTTTATTTTTATTCTATTAATCTTTTCTTCCTTCTCAACATTGTTTTGAGATAGTTACATTTACAAATTAAATTTGCTGTTTATTTTTATTTATGTTATTAAAAATATTAAATTGAATAGACCTGAAAAACAAAATTACAATCTCGAAGGCAAGCACTAATTCTTTTCAAGGCTAGAGGATTTATCCTTTTACTGAATCTACATCTTGGAATTTCATTTTCTGTCAATAAATTTGTAAGTAGTTTTTATATATATATATATACTCATTCACATGTATTTATATATATTCATGTAGAAACTATATTACTGTACGGTACCACAATAACAAGTTAATCAAGTGACTTGCTATATATGAAAATACAAACTTCAAAAAAAAAAAAACCAAATTGTATCCCATAGCTAATGAAACAGCTGAAATTACTTCCCACCAAACCACAACTCAAAGACATGAATCTTCGTGAAATCACCTAATATCGAGGTGATCATGTAATAGGTAACCAACGAACGAACCTGATGCATATCGAGGTAATATGTTGATTTAATTTAGCCATTTAAAAAAGGATAGAAAATAAATAATTGCATCCATTTTACCTGAAAGAAATAATTATAAGCATGTTTTTCAAATTCCAATGCAAACTAATCATCTAACTCAATCATCATGACCAACTCCATCCTCTTCCTCTTTCTCTTCCCACCCTTTATTTCGGGTCCAGTTTCTACAAGTGCTGGTTGGCACGGAGCAACCAGTGCTTGAACCCTCAGCTACTTGAGATACCTGCAAAGCCAATTCAAGAATGGCATACACATTCTAACTTGTTAGTCTTATTGCTGAAGGAAGAGAGGCAAGAAATCATGTCAAATATGCAGCACCTCTGATTGAGCACTCATTGAACCATTTGATGTAGTAGCAAATTTTGTGGTCAGCTTTGGACATTGATGCACCTCCAACATCAACAAACAAGGGAATATGAAATCATAACATCCATGACTGAAGCAGGAAATACTTGTTAATTGTACAAGCAACAACTCCTGCAGATCAGGGAGCACCATCTCCTTCTCAACATTAACAGTCAAAGCATGATCACCCTGCCCAAATACTCCCAATAATTGAGAGGATTCTCTTACTCTAAGTATTCGGAGCTTTTTGAGACCCGAAGCCATGGCTACTGGGAAGAGACTCTTCAACTTGTTGCATCCTCTGATCTCAAGCCGACACAGATTAGGGAAGCATGAAGATTGGAGATCACTTCCTGACAATATTTGATCATTTTCATCGTCATTATCCTTAGCAATAATTTGCTCCAATTCCTCACAATTTGATATATCTAGAAATTTCAGTTGAATTAGACTAGCAATCATGCTGTTCGTGAATGCATGTGTCAGTCTGTCACACTGTTTCACCTTCAAAGTAGTCAAATTGCTCGGCACGAGACCCTTCCATATACACCTCATGTCAGGCAATAAGTTCAAGTGTAATGTTTCCAAACTCACGAGCGAAAGTTCATGCCCCCTTCTTCTATTAGTTACCAAACGTCCAACTTGCATTAAATCTTGTACTCCATTCATGTTTCCAATAGATATTTTTTTTAAATTCATAAACCCCTGCATCAAAAGAAAACAAGGGTACCAATTTGTTAGATGTAATTCATAGTAATTATTGTGCGCTTTTAAAACTAAACGAGAGGCAAGAAATCAAGTCAAATCAGCAGCACCTCTGATTGAGCACTCATTGAGTCATTTGATGTAGTAGCAAATGTTGTGGTCATCTTTGGGCATCCATCCACTTCCAACTTCTGCAAATGAGGGAACAAGAAATCATAACATCCATGACTGAAGCAGGAAATACTTGGTAATTGTACAAGCAACAACTCCTGCAGATCAGGGAGCATCATCTCCTTCTCAACATTATAGTCGAAGCATGATCACCCTGCCCAAATACTCCCAATGTTGTGTGGTCCCGCACCATGTGATGGGGGACCATCACATTAATTAGTAAGAGACAGCCTTGCTGTCTCTTTAAATTAAATGAGCTGCCACTGTAGCTGGCAGCAGCAAAATTTGAGAAGAAACAGAGGAGAAAAACGTGAGAAAGAAAGAAGAGGAGGCAGCAGAGCAGTCTGTCTTCTTTCTTCGATTTCCAGTTCGTTCACCGTTGGATCGGGCTGAGATTTTGACAGCAGCTTCTAGATTTATTTTATTTGCATGAATAATGATTTGACCCGCACAAGAAAGCACTGCCTACCGATCCAAATTGCTTGCCTTTGATCCGAAAGGGCTTGATTAGGTACGTAATGTAGGCTTTGGCTATTGGTTACGAAGAAAAAGATATTACAGGCTCAAAAAGGTGTTTGGGGGATTTCAAGACTAAGGATCACTTGTGCTTATTTCCTAACCTTTTCTTTTGACTTTCTTGCCAAAATAGATTTCATGCCCCCCAGTATCGGGTTTGGGCTCTTTCTCTTCTTCATTCTTCGCTTTTGTTTAGTTGAGCATAATCAGCTCAGTTGTTTTTATGAGAAGCTCAACTCTTTTGGATCCTTTGGATTTTTTTACTCAAGTTACATGATCAATTCCAGCATCTATCTTCACTGCTTTGTCTAGACGATAATGACATGATCAACTCCAGCATCCATCTTCACTGCTTTGTCTGGATGATAATGAAGTCTTTTCCTATTGATGGTCTTTAAAACCTCTCTTGTTTGCCCCCCAGTATGGGGTGTAATCCTAGTCAAGGTTATTTTTTTAAAAAAACATTACTAGGCTAAAAAATAGGACTGCAAAGAATATATTTCAGCCTTGTGAAAGGATTTATCAAAGATGGCCTTTCCTCATCTCAAACTCAATGCATTGAGGATCGATAGGTCTTGCTTTCATGCGTGTATGCAAAATGATTCATCATGTACTACTTCTGCCATTTTATTACAGTAGGACCTGAGATGAGTCATGGAGCATTGTATTCCACTGTATTTGATGAACTCAGGAACACAAAACTTCTTTGGTACAACCACGTTTGGGACCAAACACATCTCTGCTGCCCGTACCGGATCATATAAGTCTACTCCTTCAATGGCTTTAAGTCTAGCTTCCAACGCCTCTATCTTAGCTTGATTAATGCTATTAGGTGACTTAGCCTTGTGAGACTCGTTAGCAGATGCTTCCATGACTGTCGGGGCTGGTGCAAGTGTCGCTGACTGCAAAATGTTGGATTTTGCTTAGGCTCTTGAACATGTTCGCTCATTCTTTCTTCACGTTGAACTGTAGTAGGAGCCTGATTAAAGGTGACCGATCGGTTAGAAGGACCTTCACCAGAGGTATTTCTCAGTGTTTGCTCGAGTAAGCTAGTGAGATGAGCCACGCTTGTTTTCAGAGACTCCAACTCTTCTTGAAAATGGGCATCACGTTGAGCACGCTCTTCATCTTCCATGTTTCTTGCTCGAAGTCGGGTGTTGTAGACTTTTTGGGGACCTATATTTCAATATGCGGTATGTATGCATGTTACTTACAATGAAATAAGTTAGGAATTATAATTTATATGATGAACTCACCCTTCGAGGGGTGACACATGATCGTACCCCTTGCATGATGAAACAAGAATCTTGTTTCTTGTCCAAACTCTGCAAGGAAAATACTCTGCGTGATGGTCATTGTGTCACCCATAAGTCTTGAGTTCAAGATGCTTCAAGAAGGGTTTGTCTTTATACAACTAAAGTAGCACATACAATCTAAGGACAAGTTCTATTCATTATGTGAGCATGAGTAAGTTTTCTACCTGGTCTCAAAAGGATCTCATATCTGCCTAGTGACGATCTTTGTAAAGACAGTATAGGGGCGTTGCGAGAAATGGTTAAGGCACGTATACCCACCATTACCAAGCAGACACTCAGATATGAGTTGGGTGTTTCACGTATCTGAACCCTGACCAATGATCCTAGGGCAGATGGCTAATTCCCCACTTAACTTAGACGTTTTGTGTGTGCTATTCAAAATTTAAAGCATGTGATGCATGAGGCAATTCTATACAATGCACGAACAAATATGTACAGAAATTAAAGCGCGTAAGCAATAAATAAAAGAAAAGTATATTAAAAACACGCAAACCAACAAATAAAACACAATGACCAGACAAAAACAATGCCTAGTCCACAAGGTCCCCAGTGGAGTCGCCATTCTGTCGCACATGTGCGGCGTCGCGACGATCGTCCACCCTCAAGGAAAAACATGGAATGGTATATTCCTGGAAAATATGTAGAGACAAGGAATTCTTGTCTCCTATCAGTGAAAAATATGGATTGGGAGTCGCCACCTAGTATTCTGGTTATTAGGAACCCTAACTAGTCTTTAGAGATCAGGTACGGAGACTGGTTGCGTAAAGGGAAGGTATTAGCACCCCAACTATGCCCTGCCTAAGGTAGGCTGTATTGTTTTAATGTCTGATAAAATCTAAGGTCGTGTTGTGGTTTCTTATTGTTCGGAATACGCATTACGTGTAATGTCATACCATAGGTTCTATTGTCCGAAAAAAGAATTAAATATCTGGAATATGCATTACGTGTAATGTCATACCCCGGATACTAAGAGACAAACAAAATAAAATTTTTGTTATTTTTGAAATTTTGGCCAATGTTCTCTAGACTTTAATAAACTGGTTATTAAAGCCAAAATGCATGCTAAAACATTGTTTTTTGGTGTATGAAAAATACAATATGATTTTTTTAGTTTTGAGACACTTGGCAGTATACACAAAACATTTTTTTTTCTATTTTTTTGTATTTTGGAAGTTTTGATGAAAACCAGGTATTTTAATATTGGATTTGTATTTTTACGATGTAAAATACAGATCAATATTAAGCAAAATTGATAAACAAAAATGTGCTGGAAAATTGTAAAATTCTAAAGAAAAAAAAGTTAATTTTTTTTGAAATGGGCCGGAACCGGCCCATATCAGTGGGCTGGGCCAGACCCGGCCCAAAACCAAATGGGCTGGTTACCGTGTCTAAGCACAATAACCAGCCCTCCATTAGTTGTAGAACGTGAATTAATTCACGTTCTGCATGAAGATGCAGATGGCGGTTGAGCAAAAGGAGAAAGAGACGGGGCAGCTGGAGGTTACCTGCGGTGGCGTCGAGGTAGTGCTGCTGGCGGCGGAGGCACGGTGGCCGGTGGTTTTCTCCTCCTTCTTCCTCTGTTTTTTTTTCGTTCTCCTGTCTTTTTCTTTTCTTTCTATTTTTTTTCTTTTCTTCTCTCTTCCTTCTCCCCTCTGTTGTGTTCTCTCTCTCTCTCATTCTCCCTCTCTCCCTCTCGGTTTTTTTTGTTCTTTTTTTTTTGTGCCCCTTCCCCTGTTTTTATAGGCAAAAACAGGGGAAGGAGATATGGCCGGGGCGGCCACTGTGCTGCCGCCCCTCCACCATCCCTTCAACATGTGGAAAGTGGGCTCTGTCATGTCCTTGGTCGGCGTCTTTTTGAGCTAAAAGTAGGAAGGGATGTCGGTGAAAATGGGGAAGAAAAATCTTTTCTTCCCCTGCCTCGCTCGTCCAGGGAAAGAAGAAGACCCATGGTGCCGTCAAAATAGCACCGTTTCAGGCTTTTTTTTTTTGTAACAGTGCATGAAACGGCGTCGTTTTTCCCAAAACACGCCGTTTCATTTAAATGAGAATTGGCGCCAAAATGCGTCATTCAAAATCAGGCCTTCAATTTGCGCGTGTTTTTCAATTTAGTCCTTGGTCTCGGATTTCTTCAATTAAGTCCCTAATTGGCCATTAAACTTCAATATTTATGCAATTAAGCCCCTAATTTGACCAAATTAACTTCCAAAAATTATAATTTGATCTCAGAACTTGAATTTCTTCCAATTAAAGCCCAAATTAACTCCAAAATCAATTTTTCTTGCAATCAAAACCACCATAAATTCAATTAAACCTCCAATAAAATTTAATTGAGTCCATAAACACATGATTTTGGACTTTTCTTCCTCAAATTGAATTTTCTTTGTCAACAGGGCTCTCATCAGTCAACAAAATATTGTCAAATTTTAATTTTTGTATTTTTAAACCTCCTTAACCAATTTTTGATCATTTTCTGAACATTCTGACATCCTTTTTTCACTGTTCTATTCTTTTGCTCATATTTTTTTTTTGATTTTTTTGATTTTACCTTTTTTGTGTGGGGACCTAAAAATAGGTTACAACACATATATTCCTCTAAGAACCCTTTGTGTAGAAGATGTATCATTACAACATTTGGATCGAGAAACTTTTTATTCTTACACATCTTGCATGGACAGATAATACTGCCTCCACTAATATTTCTCGGATTAGGTATTACGTAATTAATAAAACTCTAAACCTCATTAGAATAATCTATCTTCTACAATCCTTAGGGTGAATCTCGATACATCCATGACTTCTATCGAACCTATATCAAATAATGATGACAACATGCATTAATTAACTACTACGTACATACAAATTTTTATATATTTACAGAAATTACAACTCGGAAATAAAATTGACAAAATATAAAACGGACCCTTAAATAAACCATTATTTATTTCATCACAACACACCTAAGTTGGTAATTTGATACAAGTTTCAACAATTTACAAACAAATATAATTTTACAAAATCTAAAACAAACCATAACACGTACAAACTCATAAATCCATACAACAAGTTTCAAGTTTGTTTGAGAAAAAATAATAAAACAAGTAAACACCCAAACAAAATGCATATACTACCAAAATATGTAATAAAAAAATTAACATTTCAAAATTGTTTTCAAATTAAAAAAAAAATTGTATATTTGCTTACTTAAAATGGAAAATCCGCAATAAAATTTCAATCAGAACACGGATGTTGTCAAATAAAGTGTTGTTTGACTGGAAAAATTGCGGAATGATGAACTGTGTTGAGATGTGGGGGGTGTTTGTTTTGTTGCAGAGAGATTTTTTAAGGAAGAAGAAGAAATAGGGATGGAAAAGAAGGGTCGATGACCAGGTCAAATATTAACTATTATCGATGGATTTACCAACATAATTATTGTGTTTGTCAATCCATCAGCAATTCTGTCGGTATAACTGACACATCATTGTACGGGCTTCCATGTTTAAATCCAACTGTAATTTCATCTGTAACGGCGTCCACAAAAACTTAAACGTTATCATATTATTTGATTTTTTTTAATTCCTTCTATTTCGACTTGGATTCCCTTTGTATATACCGACGATATATTTCTGTTTGTAAATACTGACGGAGTTACCGATGGAAAAAATTCGTTAGTGATTCCATTTGTATTCGTAGATTTTCTGGTAGTGACTCATCTCTCCACTAGACATGAAAAATCATCTTTTTGGCTTAATTATTGACCTGTTAAAACAATTAAATTCAAAAACTAACTTAGAGATCGAAAAATTTATTTTATAGGTAACACTAGTGCCATAATAAAGCTCAATAATTATTGAGGTTTTTACATTAAATAAACTTGGAATAGTAAGTGACTCATAAAGATATGTGGAAAAAGGAAAAAAATTACACTATAGAGTTTTTTTTTTTAACAAAGCTCAATGTAATTGAATAATTTTTTTTTCAGTTTTGTTTAGATCTACTCTATAGAGTATTTGCTTTTGAAGTAGTTTCTGTTTTGCAAACTCTTATACGTCAACCTCACTAGCATGGACTTTTTCTCTCTTTTTTTATATATATTTTTTCATTTTTCTTTTGTCAAATAATAGCAATGACTTTTTTTTTTAGGATAATCGAGATAATATTGTCAGCATTCAAGCGCCCCGTTTTCATCTCTTATATTATATTGAGAGAGAGAGAGCAGAGAGTTGATTCACTTGATTCCTTAAAAAACAACTTCAAATTAATCTTTGAAAATTATTACTCAAAAACCTTCCAGTTTTCCCCAAGTCTTTATTTAGATACTTGCCATGTCATTAATAATCGTATGACATTAAAAACTTGTTTGTAATAATTAACTCTATCTCTTTCTAAATATTATAAAATCATTATTAGTATAGTTGAAATTAGACTCATTATACTTTTTAGCGAAACTGATAATCTATATAAAATTAAAAAGAAATTAAAATTTTAATTTAACTACACCTTATTAAAAACCAAATTTTTTTTTTTATTGAGCTTATTATAGGTTCAATTCAAAAAAGTTATGTGGTCGTGTCAGCAAATTTCCTGTCGGACGGACTAGTCCAGCATGGGTTTAAAAACACTTTGTACAAGTTTAGATAAACCGTATTTGTATAGATTTGTTTTAATTTCTTGTTCACAACTTCCTCTCTATGCTTTCTCACTTTAATTAACTTTTGAGTTAAAATCCATAAGCAAATGATAAAATTCTTGAATATTCTTTTTAAAAAAGTTTTTTCATCTAAAAAACTTAAAAATGTAACTCAAACAAAATTCTATGCAGCTTTCCTAAGTTATTATGGTGCTGCTTTGACTCAGGCAAAAAAATAGTAAAAATCAACGGTTGTTGTCCAATGAATTTGCAGTCATTTTTGTTCAACAAAATGGCATATATATGTTGATCAAAACCCTAATTTGTTTTTATATAAAAGATCAAAACCCTAATTAACTCACGAAACAAGGATCAATCAAACTATTGGAAACCAAATATTGATCTTATTATTGAATATAAAAGTCATGAGACTTAAATTTTACAACTGTAAACAATTTGAAACCACACAAATCACCAAATTTTCATTACAACTCCAACTCATATATCTAAGTATACAATCACAACAAGGTCAAAGAGTACGGGCTTGCTGGTAGTAAATAAATTTAAAGGCTTATTCAAACCTCGCCACCATCTGCTTTAAAATATTTTTTTTGGTACCAAAGGCTTATCCGGCCAAGAATAGAATAATATCATATCATAGCCTTTCCTCTGTCTTATAGGGAGCTTGGTATCATTTCTTGTTGTTCTTGGCTTCTTTCTGGGTCATGCCTTGCCAATTCCTCTAATAGTATTGCAAATCTCTCCATAACTGGTGCACGTAAGGAAACCAAAAGCATAACCCCACGCTCTCCGTTCTTGAATCGATACGGCAGGAAATAGGTTCCTGCAATAGAAATTTCATCAGGCATGGCCTTGGGTGGCCCAGTGTAAATTGTGTTGCCCCATCCATAGTCCACCTGATCGAACCCAATACTTGTTAAGTCTGACACGACATATGATTGTAACCCTATAGGCTGCCCTTTGGTTATCTCCATTAGATCAGCCAATGATCTCATGTACTCCTCAGTTATTCTATTCTTGGCATTTCTTATCATTTCCACTGCATACCCCTAAAGAGTTTAAGCAAAGCTTCCTAGCATTTGTTACAGCTGCTGGCAAAGCTAGCACGTTACCATAATATCCTTTCGGTAATGGAGGGTTAAATTTGGAACGTGCGTTGACAAGCATTTGCATGCGCATCTCCTCATTAGGGTTAGCTTGAGATGCTATGGCATTGCATCTCCATAAGCATGCACTTATTACCTCAAAATTTGAACATGGGTGTAAATGAGAAGGAATCCATCTACGAATGTTGGATAATTCCTTGCGGTTGAGAACAAAACTACGGTGGGCTACAGCGTGAACCTGGCCGTGGAATTCAGGCACCTTTGCTGTAGGATCAACAGCAACAGGAGCATCATTACCATATTCATTGTGTCTGCATGTAACTCGTGGCGGATTCCTAGCACAGAGGAGTTCCCTTTGCCACACAGGTAGAATTGAAGGGGCTTGGGCACCTCGTGCAATCTCACCTATGGCATTCAATACCTGAACTATGCCGAGTGCATCGGTCATTGGGTGATTAAGACGGAACCCAAGTACAAAACCACCACACTTCAGGCGTGTCACCTGTTAATATAATGTAAAATTATTAATACTTTATGAGAATGTAATTGATGGAATATTACCATCATTGTTTTAATTATATTTTTGAATTTTCTAGAAAATAATAATAATAATAATAATAATAACGACAGAATGAATAAACATTAGCCAATAATGTCCTATACGTACCTGAAAAAGCAATAATGGGGTATTGAGGATCCCTTCTGATCCTGGGACGTTGTAAAGAAGTTCCTGAAAGCATGGGAATGGAGATGGAATTGGATCACCAAACTGCTCGACCGTGGCATCGGCATCGGCTTCGATGAACAAGACACCCTCACCAGTACAATCAACTATAAGCTTATTGTCTGGCCCTTGTCTAATCCTACCAGCAAAAGGGTAATAATACACAAGTGCCTGCGCAATTGCCTCCTTTATTACCTTCACAGGATCTTTCCCTTGCATCGATGGATTGTGTGCATACAAGTTGTAATGTGGTGATTGAAATTGGAGGTATAGTTGGCGATCAATATCAGAAAGCTGTCTGAATTCATGAGGTGTGGCCTTAGCTGGAGCAATCAATTCTGGTTCGCTCCTTCGGACGGCGAACGATAAGGAAGTTGGTGTTGCCATCGCACAAAAAGTATGTTTGCTGCAAACTGTGATAAATGGTGGCTCTACCTCAGCAGTCAAGAATATTTTTGCTTGAAATGGAATGCATGGGAAGGCAAACTTGCTACATATTTATAGTAATAATGATTGTGTGGACATGCAGTAGGTGTGAAAGGTAGGAGCAGGGACAGTAGTAAATGATGAAGTTTATAAACCATGAATTCATCAACGAGTGAGGTACTCGTTACCCACTACAACACCTAACTCATTTCCAATTCATTATTATTCTGGTTCATGATTCCCCACAGAAGAATCTTTTTATTAATTTATCGTTATACTCATAGTTTTTTCCTTTATTCTTCGTTGAAAATTCTGTGAAGGAACTAACAAGTGGACGAATAAGAAGAAAATTCAAACATATATGAAAATTAAAAGGGCTTCTGAAAATTTCATTAATTTGTGGGGCTTGGAAATGTGATCACACCAACCTTGTAGATTATCCTAAAGTTATTACTCCAATATGGTCATGCCCAGTACTAACCATGTTGGTTTTCCTTTCATAATATTGAGAAACCCTCTCTCCCTTGATTTATCTTTCAAGTTTAGAGGGGATAGATTTTGGGAAACTACGTGCCTAATGAAGGCCTAATGGAGGGGATTCCTTAGACTTTGACAAAGTTAGAATTTGAACCAACACTAGACAAATTAGTTGTCGACTAATTATTTGTTGTCCAAAAGTTTAAAATTTAGAAATTTATATTATATCCCGGGATTGGTTTTATACTCTAATATCCTTCACTTAAACCCTTTTGGGTTATGTTTTACCATATAAAAAATATATAAATCATATCCTGAGATCTCATTCAATAATTTAAATTTTTAAATTGAGATAATTTTTTATTGTAATATTAAAATTTTGTTGATCAAGTAATCATAAATTTAAATTTTATCATTTTATTTTATTTGATAAAAATTAAATATAAAATAGTATGAACTTATAAAAATTTCAAATCTAAAAAACTAAGATGTATTAAAAAAATAACATAGAGTTGAGAGGTCATTTACTATGATATCAATATTTTATTGACCAAGCGAGAGTTTAAATCTTATTTCCTCTTCTTTATCTTCTTTTGGGTTGTTTTAGGAGGTCTTAGAAGCAATACAAAATGGCCCGGTTGTGGCTTTCCCTGGACCAAAATGTCTGTGAATCCCTCTCAAGTTCTGCACATAAGATTATATATTGTTTCCTTAGATAGGCATTTACAACCAATAATTAATGAAGGTGTGACGTCTTCTGCAATTTGTTTGGCTCTCTAGCTAGTTGCTACTCAATTAATTTGTTTTTATTATTATTTATTTTTGCTACCAACTTCACCAGCGTTGACTTTTTGAGGAGCATCAACATTGATACATTGACTTCTAGCTAGTGCTATTCATGCCCCCCTATACGTCTCTTATAAATTTTATTCACATAATTAATTCATTAAAAAAATTAAAATCAAAAGGGTAATTTAGGATATGTTAATTGTGTACATAAGAAAAATAGAAGGAACTTGGAGGACGAAAGGCTGTGCGATTGGTTTGGATATAGGCTTCCTCTATGATCAGTTGATCATTGTTAAATATGCATCTTCTAGGCAGTGAAGCTAACAGCGAAAGATCAATGACTCGCAAAACAGTCACAGGTGACCATATCATGAATATATTGTAAGCAAAGTTGAGGAAACAAATATGTTTTGTCATTAACTTGATTGTTGCTGCCTACTCATTGAGAATTGTTTTTTCTAGGATAAAAAAATTAAAAAATAACTTTGTTATTGATAAAAAAAAACAATAAAAATAAAATTGTTAACCAAATTTTACCTGAATTTTATCCTGGTTAATTTTCTAGACTATTCAAGTATGAACCCAATCTGAAATAAATTTCAAGTTCAAAGTTTAAAGATTTAAATCAGGAAGTTTTTTTATATAAATTTTAAAATTGGTTTGATGCTCAAAGAGATTTTATTATTATTATTATTATTATTAATTTAGTTCAAATTTGGAGACCAACTTACAAATAAATTTATTAAATCTTTTTTAATACATCAAACTGATATATGCCTACATGACATTTTTGGATTATGTAATTAAAGAAATAAAGAAAAGAATATAATTATTTAATCCAGAGAGATAAAAATCGAATCCTACAAATGAATTAGCTTCTGCCTAACTATCTTCAGTATTAAATATCAAATGTAGGTTGGTCCCGTGTATTAAGTATATTCTTAATTACAAGTGCATATCAAGTTGACTCACTACACGGGTAGTAGGTTTATGTTCTTCTAATGAAAATGGCGGTAGGTTTCGACTTATATTTGTATATATTCTCTTGGATTTATTATTATTATTATTAATATAAGTGTTTGCACCAGATTGCATGCATTTTAACTAATCTCATGGGATCTGAAGTTAACGACCATGTAAGCATTCAGTAGCTATGAAGGGACTAGAACTCATGACTATCAGGAAGTAGACCTAAAACCTGAGCTACCTCTCAAAGTTATTTTAGATTATTCTTTTAGTTTTACATATCAATACTTTTATATGTATTTTTTATAATTTTATTTTCATCGGAATATCATTATCTTATTATAGGTTCAATTGAAAAAAGTTATGTGGTCGTGTCAGCAAATTTCCTATCGGACGGACTAGTCCCTTATCCGTGAATCTTTGACAAGACAAAAAAACTAACAGTAATTTAAATACATGTTCAAACATGTAACCATTACAAAAAGGTCCCTAAAAAGTCCAGGAACTGCATAGGAGGCCCTCAGGAACTGTAGGAGCGGTGGCGGCGCATCTGCTCCACGCACCACAGCAACTGGCGGCGCGTGGGTTCACGTGCCGCTGCAAAATCCAAAAAGCATGGGGAGATCCGTAATGTCTTCCTTCCCTCTTCACCGTCCTGTCGGCTGTGAACAACGCCGTTACTTGCAAAACACCCAAAAACGCATACAAGCAAGTATGTTTTAGCTCACCGGTGACTCGCGTGATCGGATACCCATTGGATCGGGTAAATCGTTGACCCCTCCTTCTTCTTTGGTCAGCGGTGAGGCAAGCAGGGGTCTAAGAAGGGGGAACAGACCACATTAAGCTCAGTCCCTTCTCCTCTCTTTCTCTTTTAGCCGGCGTGAGGCAGTAGATGACTGCTGGTGACAGAGAGGGACGATCTGTGAGGTCTGGCTGGGGCAGGAGCCAAAACAGCAGGCGGCTCTAGTGAGGCCAAGACACGGGGACCGTGAGAGGGTCTGAAAACCACAGGAGGGGGGGAAACGACAGCTGTGGCTAAGTTGTGGTGGTCTGGAGAGGAGCTGTATGGGGAAGAAAAGGTTGAGCGGCCTCTTGTGGCCGGGTCTGTGTGGCTGGCTAAAGAGGGAAAAAGATCAAAGGGGAGAGGGGTCGGTTTGTTTTTCTTAGAGGAGAAGGCCCTGTGTTTTGTGGGGTTCTCCCTCTTTGTAGGGAAGATGGCTTTGTAAAGGATGAATAGGGAAGGGAGAGTGGCGGCTTTAGAGAAACTATTTAGGTTTAGGGCTTATTTTTTTCTGCCCCTTTTCCTCTCAAATTTTCTCCGCCTCCATGCTTGTAAATTTTATCCCTTCTCTCCTCGTGAGTAAATTTTTCTCCCCCCTCATTATTTCACTGTAGCATGGTATTTATAGAAGAAGTATTCCTAGGTTTCCAAATTAGTCCCTCGACTTTTCTTTTTCTTTTCTTTTCTCTTTTTTTTGTAATTTTGATTTTTCTTATTTTTTTGTATTTTTTAATGTGAGCAATATCAACGTCGACTCAAAAAATCAGTGATTGTAAAATTAACGCGTTTGAAATACCTTTGAAAACTTAAATTCTTCTAAGATGACATTGAAAATGCTAAAATTGATGCAAATATATAAAAATGCATTTTTTAGGGGTTTTCTTTGTTTTTTGCTATTTTTTATTTTTTCTGAAAATTTATCAAAAACATGGGTAAAAAATTAGGTAGCAACAGATGCCTCCTCTTTGCAATGCTTACGAAGCAAAAATTCCTCAATGTTTTGCATAGTAAGCTTGTAAAGAAAACAAAAGGTCTTCCTTGCTTATTGAGTGATCCACTCAGCCAAGGACTTCGCTTTTCAAAAGAAAGTGGTCTTATTATCTTGGGTGACCCACCCATTTTGAAGAAAAGTGGTCTATTTTCAAGGGCGACCTGCCCACACATTTACATTGGTCTATTTTCAGGGGCGACTTGCCCACACATACTCACATTGCTCTATTTTCACAGATGACCTACCCACACATACTCACGCTGTTCTATTTTCAAGGGTGACCTGCCCACACATTCTCACGCTGCTCTATTTTCATGGGCGACCTGCCCACACATAGTCACACTGGTCTATTTTCAAAGGTGATCTACCCACACATTCTCATTGTGGTCTATTTTCAGGGGCGACCTGCCCATACATACTCACGCTAGTCTATTTTCAGGGGCAACCTCCCTACACATACTCACGCTGGTCTATTTTCAAGGGTGACCTACCCACACATTCTCATTGTGGTCTATTTTCAGGGGCGACCTGCCCATACATACTCACGCTGGTCTATTTTCACGGGCGACCTGCCCTTTTGATTGGGTTAACTTGAGATCCCATTCGACGATCTCCTTTAACCAGTACCAAAATTAGGGTGTAGCTTGGTCCCTAAAATCCCATCTGGCGATTTCTTTTTAACCTAAGCTAAACTCTGTGTGTGGTTGGGTTAACCTGAGATCCCATCTGGCGATCTCTTTTAACCAGAACCAATACAAAGATGTGTGTGTGGTCTCATTGTAATGGGTGACCTAACCAGATGAAATATGATAAGTGGAAAAAATGATGGTCTCATTGTGATGGGTGACCTACCCAAGTGGAAAAAATGATGGTCTCATTGTGATAGGTGACTTACCTGGAAAACAAAATGATGGTCTCATTGTGATGGGTGACTTACCCAAATGAAGAAAGATGGTCTCATTATGATGGGTGACCTATCCACATGCAAGATGATCAAAATATGAATTAGTCTCATTGTTATGGGTGACCTACTCAGGTAAAAACATGGAGAATGGTCTCGTTGTAATGGGTGACCTACTACCCAGAAAAAGATGATGATCTCATTATGATGGGTGACCTACCCAAATGGAAAGATGAAAGGTGGTCTCATTATAATGGGCGACCTACCCAAATGGAAGATAATGGTCTCATTATGATGGGTGACCTACCCAGAAAAAGATGATTTACCTGGTAAAAAGGCTTGGCAAGTGAAGTCTTGACAGGATAAGGCTGACAAATGGCGCTTCTTGATTGTAAGGTTGACTTGAAGACTCCTCTTGATGATAGGGTTGATCTCCTCTTTTCTTTGAGATTCTCATACTAGTAGGGTTCATCTCATTCTCTTCTCGTTCCAGGATCTAAACCGATTCTTTATTATTATCTACTCAATGATTCTTTCTATCCACAATCTTACTTGACTTCATTGAGGATTTTCCTCTAACAATTCAAAAATGTGTGCAATTCTTTAAGGTTAGATGACATACATGCATCCTTACTTGATTTGAAATATAGTTCCCCCCCTCTTTGATATTCCATCATCATAAGGGTGCCTTTGTTTGCATTTCAAAGCCTTCTTTATTCTTTCAATGCATTGGCTCATTCATGTGCTAGCTATCACTCAGTTGTAAATGCAGTGCCTATCTTAGGTTGTCTTCGACGGTTACTGCTCTCGTTGTTTATCAAGCTTGACCTTGCCCCAAGTGTGGTGTTGCTCGATTCATCATGAAGGATTTTCTCTCCTGGATTCTTCTGAGAATTATCCTCTGATTGATTGAGTGCATCATACCAACACCCATCAAGATGGTCAATCAATCATGAACTTGCCTCTAGTTGAAACATACCTTTCAAGTATATGTTATCATCAACCTTCTTAGAAACTATCAAGTCATCTAAGCATGCATCCCATAGCTTGTCGTAAAGGCTCATCATTGTTACGCTCAATGTTTTTCTCAAAAAGTTCTCACCCATCTAATAAGATCATGAAAAGAAATGCATTGGAATTATCAATGATGTTCAATTTATCACCCATATTCATACGATGAAGTGCACCTTTGAGCTTCAAAACAGATAGTCTCATCGTCAATCTTGATGGGTGGGTGCTTTCTTTTAACATTCATTCAAATGAAACCGCACGATAACATCTGTCGGGAATTGTAACCATGTTTCAGAGGTTAAACCCTAGATGACAATATAAAGATGTCCTTCAGGTACATCTTTACTCTCCATTGCTGCCGAGGTTTATTGGATCATGGATTGTTCCTTGAACAATATTTTCCAAGCATGATTTGAATGTGCTCGTTTAATAATTGTCCTTCTTTGAACACCATTGTCCCTAACTCATCAATTCATCGTCTAATAATCTTTCATTACCCCCTAGTTGATCTGAATACTGCTTGTTTTCCTTCTCAGGGTCCACTGTGTTTGTTGTTACTCATTTTTGGACCCCACGTGCTGGAGATGGTGTATACCTTTTTTGAACCAAGTGTTGGAGTTTAACTCATGTTTGCTGGAGGATTGATAAAAGTAGAGAAAGAAATATATTTTTTTCGAAACCCTATTTGAGTTGTTTTCTGCTCTCTTTATCCTTCCCCTTTGCTGCCAAAATCATAAGGTTTTCTTAGACTGACTAGGGGTCTTCATAATGCTAAATTCGTTCCTTTGTTATCTTGTTTTTTAAGGTTGGATAAATCCCTTAAATTTTGCACTAAAAAAACTGACTCAACTGCTATCGCAATTTTTTGTTCCAAATTAGGCTCTGATTCTGACTTGGTTTCGTACGATATCTGACCATCTTAGCTATATTCTGTCACTCATGACATGTTGAAAAATTGACCTAGACCTTTATTGGGTCCTAGGGATCACTGATCTTAGGGCAAACTCTTAGTCAGATTTGGATGCTCGGCATTGTCAAATCAAGAACCTTTCTGACCAATGAGATTACTGCCAGATTCTGTTCTTTAAAACGATTTTATCTCCCTTCAACTCCTTCATCAAAGTTGTATTCCTAGACGCGTAGATAAATTTGAGCTTTTAAATTGCTTGATTTCGATATCAGAAGCTCAAGATATTCCTGTTTGAAATCTAGCATGAAAACATAGAATCCTACCGCGAGAAGGTTTCCAGCCGAGTTTGGTTGCAATTCTGTTATTCAAAAAGAATTTATCTCACTTTGAATCCATCATCAAAGTTGTAGTCCGGACACGTAGATGAATTTTGGATTTTGGAATCGCTTGATTTTGATATCAGAAGCTCAAGATCTTCCCGTTTGAATATCTAGTGTGAAAGCAAGGATTCCTGCCGCGAGAAAGATTTTTGCCCAAGTTTGCAGGGACACAATTGCAAGATGCTTAAAGATTGAAGACCAATTGCAAGCCAATTTGAAGTCCTTTTATGGACCAAGGACCAAATGGAAACGATGTTAAAATAAGGGAGTTGATTGAAGATAAAATTAGAAGAAATTTTACCGGGTGACGAAATTGAAGAACAGGAATTAGATCAGAAAAGGAAAACAATGCTTCCCCGTCTGCAATTCTTTCTTTCATTTTTCTCTACACAGCTACCCCGGTTAGCTACCCCGGTTATCTTCTTTCCTTTTATCTGCAAACCACGTTTTTATTGCCTCATTTTAAAGGGAGCAGCTGGCTCTATGGAAGGAAAGAAAAGAGCCGCACCATCCTCTAACTAGGAAAGAAATCACTGCTGATCATAGAATCAGAATCAAATATTCTGGTTTTCTATTTCTGCTACCCGATATTACACCCTAGAGTTAATGTAATATTTGTTTCCTAAATAAAGCCATGTATATGCTATATAGAAGCCTCGGCTGCTGACCTAAAGAGGGGGGGGGGGAGACAGAAAAAGAAAGACAAAAAACGCAAGAGAGGTAGGCAGTTAGGAGAGAAAAAAAACGCATAGAACAGAGGGAGTTTCTTCCCTCATCCTTGCGTTGCTGTGAGATCAGGAAGGCAGGCAGTAGAAGAGAAAGAAGAGAAAAGAAAAGATGAAAAAAAGAGAGGAGAAACAAGGAAGAAGCAGGGACTGACTTTCAGTCTTTGCTCCATTCTTTCTGCGAATAAAATCTGCAGAACAGAGGAGAAGAAGGTGCAGAAAACCAGAAGAAAGAGAGGAGACTGAAACAGAGAAAGGAGTCTCTCTTTGGGTACCAGAGGCGAGAAAGCAGAAGCTCTGTCCATGTCCATCAGCTCGTAAGTCATCTTTGGCATTCAGAACAAGCAGGGATTTGCAGACAGTGGAGGAGTGAAAGAGCCGGGGTCGCCAGCGGACCAGGTAAGCCGTGTCTCTCCTCTCCCAGTTTTTTTGCATTTTGCATGGTAAGACACTGGCATTCTTAGTTTGCATTTGTTACTGTTCAAGTGAAATTTAATTCACTTGAACAGTAACCAGGGAAGGCAAATTCACTTGAACGTGTATTTAATTTTTTTTTTGTGTTTTTTTTTTAAATATCAATCTCGTATTTATAATACCTGGTTTTTCGACGCAGTGTGACAAATATACATATATATCAAAAAAAAATATTTTCTTGTGTGTTGCATACGGCCAATACCCTAACATGTTTTGAACGCTGTTTTTTTTTTACAAAAAATATTGAAAGTTTTGAAAAATATGTTTTCGCATGGATTTCTTAAACACAACAAAAATTGTTTTCTTTCATTTCTGGATTTTACAACATGTTTGTAAAACTCCAAAGGGTATTGGCCAATATTCCAAAAAATATAAAAATCTTATTTTGGAGGGAATTTATCTATTATTCACCGCTAATGTTTGGATACAGAAATCCTTAAAGGACGGATATCCAAAATATTATTGAGAATAATTTATTATTATTCACTATTAATATTTGGATAAAGAAACCTGGGGTGGTAAATATCCAAAATAATTTTCTAAGAATAATAAATCCGCACACATCCTTGAAAGAAGCCTTGATTATAATCGAGGACATTTCAATTTTTTTTACTCCACGGTTCACGAACCGTGAGAGTATAAAACACTAAGGCCAAAAAAATTGGTTTTTTTAAAAGAGCCCTAGATTTCTAAATTTTTGTCCCTCCTCCTTGTGATTTACGAGTCGCAAACTCTTGAAATACTAAGGGAAAAATGAGCTTTCGAAGCACATGGAATCTCCTTGGATTTCTATCTTAATAAATTTAGTTTGAATTAAACCTAGGAAAACTGATGGGATTTAGAAAACACTAACACCATAGCAATTATAAAGCAAACCAAACACCAAGCAGCTTACCTTAGGTAGGGCGTACTAGGGGTGCTAATACCTTCCCTTTACGCAACCAGTCCCTTGCCTTAGAATCTCTAAAAGACTAGTTAGGGTTCCTAGTGACCAAAATACTAGATGGCGACTCCCTTTTACACAAAAAAAACAAAAAGACCCTGAAACCAATCGAGGGTTCGCTGCGACGCCGTGCTCCGCTCACGAGGGTGCGACAGTATTGCCCCCAGGTGGTCAACTTTTCAAGAAGTGTCGAGAAAAGTTGATGTCATTCTTATCAAAGATTTTGCAAATTTGATCGATATTCATCTTGTTTGACAATCTTTCTTGTTCTGGAATCAAATCTCATATTTCAACGGTCATGTCTATTTAAGTCTAATTGCTGAAATGAAATCAGAGAGATGTCCGTTTTTAATTTTTTTTTTAATTTCAAGCTTCCTCGATCAAAGATCCTACACACATTATTCAATGCAGTCCTTTGATTGTCTTGTATTTTGAAAACAGAAACGACCCATTGTAAGATTAAAATGACTTTTTTCATGGTTCTTTGTGTCAGTTTTAATCTTTGATCTTGGGTATATCTTTTGATGGTTTGCGATGAGGTGACCTTCTATGAATTTCAAAAAACAAAAGACTCAAGTCAAAACTTGAGGATTCATCAAGAAAGATTGTTTTCTTTTTTAGCACCAATTTTATCAGCATGCATAATAACAAGTAGCTTAATCCATTGATGTAACCATATTATTCGATAGTTTCACCCACATTTACCTAATGTTTTGTCCGTGTTTTATATATAAAATGCCTTGATATTCTTTGTTTTATGTTTTGAAGGCATTTTTGGATGAAAGATGCAAAAAGGAGTAAAATGGAGGTAATTGGCAGATTTGACGTTCAGTCGATGTTTTGTGCAGAGCGTGAGTTCTAGAGATCGAAATGAAGTGATTCCAGTGGCACTAAAAAGCTAACATCCATACCTTTCTGGAAATGTAATGCAAGAAAAATAAAAGGAGAAAAATCATGGAAATCACATCCTGCAAAGTCAAATCTCGCATTCTGCCAGTATTGACCTTTGGTCATTCAAAATTTAATATCTGGAGCTACAGAAGTCAAATTGATGCAAACTCAATTTTATTGGATTCCTAATTCAAAGACCTATCCACGCTCAAAATTTCAGCCAAAAACAATGTCATATGAGGGAGATATGATTTTTCAAAGATGACAACTGAATTCTACCAGCAAACAGGTTTCATGAAGAAACGAGTCCAAATTACATTCCAAAGCATCAAAACCGACATCCAAGTTTTAATTTCAGCAATTTAGCTCCTCAAGAACATCAATCCAGAAGGTCAAGGAAGGCAGCCACCAACCTCAAGCCACAACCTCAAACCACCAACCACAAACCAGCTGCCAGCCACCAGCCGCCAGCCGCCTTCACACTACCACCATCTCTTGATGTTCACACTTGAACTTTGATTTTTCTTACTTACAATTTGTGTATAAATAGGCAGCTAAGTTTATGCTATGAAGAGAGCCAAGAGAGAGGGAGAGAGAGTGCAGTAGAATCAAAGAAAGAAGGGTGGCAGCCATAAGAGAAGAAACACAAACTCTCCCCTCTACAACCCAAAAATCATGTATTCTTTCATCTTTAGGAGTAGTTGTTCAATAGATATGCAAGGCTAAGCTCGTTTTCTTGGTTGCAAGGACGCAAACACCTTCAGATTTCAAGAACTGTGAGATTTATTCTTCCATTTATTTTCAGTTTGTATTATGAATGCGTATGTTTGTTTTCCAATGCATAGTTTCTATGATTGTTTATCTTAATTGCTAGAGCGGACTGTAAGTTATTATTGTGAACAATCTATTGCTAAGTTTGATATCAAAACCGGAGTTGTGGTATATAAACTTGTGAAGCAACTAAGCTTGATAATTGTAGCGGAACTACGTTATTAAACTTAGGGAGAACATTCGATCAAATGCAACACAAGCTGACAACTTGGTTGTTAAGATTAATGAATTTATCTAGATCTTAAGGCTGCCATTGGAATAAATCATTAGTGCGGACACTGTGATTGTTTGTTGGTTAGAGTTAGTTATACAGCGGATCTGTTAATTAACCAACGTTAAGAAAGATAAAAATTCAGAATATAAACTGGAGTTTCGTTTCAAGGATCAGTTCTGATTTCTGTTGGTTGATGTGTGCTTGCGACCAAGGTTTGTTTTCTTGATATATTTCAATTTCAATTGATTTTATTTGCTATTGTAATTTCTACCATAGTTTAGATCATTGCAAATCAAACCCCCCCAATTACATAACGTATAGCATAAAAATCTGAACTAAACCTTCCTCGTGGGATCGACCCCTTGCTTGCTCTATACTATCTTGTTTATTTTAAGCTAGGGTAATTAATTTGTGCGACCGCGACATCGCAACATCCATGAAGCCACGACTCTTATGGAAAAGCTCTTCAAGTTGCTTACTTGATTAAAAAGGGCTTTTTAAAGCATGTAATGCAAGCTATAGTTCATGGCTATGAAAGAAAAGAACATTCAGGCTCAAAAGGTGTTTGAGGGTTTCAAAGACCTATGATCAACATTAACTATTCATCAACTCTCATTCTCTTGTTGTCATTGTAGAGAAAGTGATACATAACCTTAATTTCAAAGATCAGAATTCTCTTAACATAGATCATAATTCTAATCTAACTTTTCTTTGATGAATAACCAATCTAATCTTTTTGAAGACACTAAAGGCTTTATCATAGATTCACCAAAAGATATGAAGCTTGATTTTTTTTTTACTTTTGGCATTTGCTGTGTCTTTCTTCAACTGAAACCTCTTTTGCCCCACTTAGAATTGATAGGCATTCTCCTTCCATTCCACTCTTTTTTCTTTTACATAGCCTCCCTCAAAGTTTTCTTGGATGGCCCTCCATCTATGGCTTTTCTTGTTCTAGCCCTTTCTCAATCATTGAACTTTTGTTCTAAACCTTTCTTTTATCCATTAATTCTATAGTGCCTTCAAAATATCTCTCATTTACACCCAGTATAGGGTGTGATCCTAGTCAGGATTTTTTTTTCAAAGAAAATATGTTACCAGGCTCAAAATGGGACTGCAAGGGATAATATTTCGAGAAATGTGAAAGGATAACAAAAATGGTCTTTTCTCATTTCAAGCAAGGTCGGTTAGAACCGATAAATTTTGACCTCATCCAGCGTAATGGTTGGGACTTGTAAGAGTCAATGATTCATGAGTCCATGAATTCAGACAGCTTTCTGATATTGATCGCCAACTATACCTCCAATTTCAATCACCAGGTTACAACTTGTATGCACACAATCCATCAATGCAAGGGAAAGATCCTGTGAAGGTAATAAAGGAGGCATTTGCGCAGGCACTTGTGTATTATTACCCTTTTGCTGGTAGGATTAGACAAGGGCCAGACAATAAGCTTATAGGAGAGTGTACTGGTGAGGGTGTCTTGTTCATCGAAGCCGATACCGATGCCACGGTCGAGCAGTTTGGTGATCCAATTCCATCTCCATTCCCATGCTTTCAGGAACTTCTTTACAGCGTCCCAGGATCAGAAGAGATCCTCGATACCCCATTATTGCTTTTTCAGGTACGTATAGGACATTATTGGCTCATGTTTATTTATTCTTTCATTACTATTATTATTATTATTATTATTATTATCATCGAGAAAATTCAAAAATATAATTAAAACAATGATGGTAATATTCCATCAATTACATTCTCATTCAGTATTAATAATTTTACATTATATTAACAGGTGACACGCTTGAAGTGTGGTGGTTTTGTACTTGGGCTCCGTTTTAATCACTTAATGAGTGATGGACTCGGCATGCTTCAGTTATTGAATGGCATAGGTGAGATTGCACGAGGTGCTCAATCCCCTTCAATTCTACCTGTGTGGCAAAGGGAACTCCTCTGTGCTAGGAATCCGCCACGAGTTACATGCAGACACAATGAATATGGTAATGATACTCCTGTTGCTGTTGATCCTATAGCCAAGGTGCCTAAATTCCGCGGCGAGGTTCACGCTGGAGCCCACCGTAGTTTTGTTCTTAACCGCAAGGAATTATCCAACATTCGTAGATGGATTCCTTCTCATTTACACCCATGTTCAAATTTTGAGGTAATAAGTGCATGCTTATGGAGATGCTATGCCATAGCATCTCAAGCGTTAATGAGGAGATGCGCATGCAAATACTCGTCAACGCACGTTCCAAATTTAACCCTCCATTACCGAAAGGATATTATGGTAACGTGCTAGCTTTGCCAGCAGCTTTAACAAATGCTAGGAAGCTTTGCTTAAACTCTTTAGGGTATGCATTGGAAATGATATATAAGAAATGCCAAGAATAGAATAACTGAGGAGTACATGAGATCATTGGCTGATCTAATGGAGATAACCAAATGGCAGCCTATAGCGTTGTTGTAACCTATTTTTGGGTCCCCACACAAAAATAAAAATAAATATATAAATATATAGCCAGAAGAAATTAGAAAAATAATAGGAGGTTGGAGCGCTCAGAAAAGGATCAGAAAAAAATTGATTAAAGAGATTCAAAACTACAAGGATTGAAATTTTTTACAGTATATACTTGAATGATGAGAGCCTTGTGGGAAAAGAAAATTTAATTTGAAGAGAAAAATCCAAAATTGGATGTTTATGGACTTAATTGGATTTTATTGAAGGTTTAATTGAATTTATAGAGGGTTTGATTGCAAGAAAAATTGATTTTTAAGTCAATTTGAGCTTTAATTGGAAGAAATTAAAGTTCTGGGGTCAAATTATAATTTTTAAGAGTTGATTTGGTCAAATCAGGGGCTTAATTGCATAAATATTGAAGTTTAATGGCCAATTAGGGACTTAATTGAGGAAATCTAAAACCAAGAACCAAATTGGAAAATGCGCGTAAATAGAGGGGCTGTAATTAACCCAATCAGGGGCCAAATTGAAGAAATTAGAAGTTTATTAGTCAATTGAGGGTAAAATTGCATAAATTAGAGACCAAGGACCAAAATAAAAAAGGTGGCCAAGTATAGGGGCGACTATTGAAATTGGCAGGGATGCAATTGAATTAATTCTTAAAATCCAAATTACATTGTGAGGACTTAAATGAACAAAGGATAAATTAAGGACTGATTTGGAAAAAAATTTGCTGGCGCCACATTTAAATGAAACGACGCGTTTTGTATAAAACGACGCCGTTTCATGTAAAAAAAAAAGAGGCAGAACAGTGTCGTTTTAAACGACACTGTTCTTCTTTCTCCTTCCCCCGGACGTGGAGCAGGAGAAGTGATTAGTACTTAAAAGTGCATTTTTATCAAGGTTTTATATCATCATTTTGCACTTGAAGTATCAATAACTCCTTAACTAAAGCGTGTTTTATAATAACATATCTAATTATATAAGATACCTTTAATTTATGGTAAATGTTCATCTTAAATGCAGGCCTATCACATAAATGAAAGAATTGATTGATGAGTTGAAGTACTGAAATTGAAAGGACAAAAAGATGGCCAAAGAGATGCTGGTGCAGTCCAAAAATATTTATCACATCAAAAATATTTGTGTTCCCTTCCGAAATTAGAGTCATCAGTTTGGAAGCAGCAAGTGTCTTCATAGAATACGAGCGTGACCCGATCAATCCCTCGTCAGCCATTTTGGGAGAAACCATGTTATCACTCAACAATTGCAGAACACATGGAAAAGGAGCCATGAGATGTTGCATCCCTATGTTGTATTTATAGACTATCAATCATATCAAAACGCCAAGGGACATCTTTAACAACTTTTGGTGGTTTGACCTGCGACCGTTAAAGGTTACCATGGATGAGACTTGGAAGAATTGGGATGAGAAAGCATGGATAGATAAATATGCAGCATTGCCAAGGAGCAACTTCAAATGGAAAGCACCATGGATGAACAACGCCATCTGCACAATGAGCTGTGGAAGCAAGATATGGGTTCCTTTGATTGGTGTAACTGGGTACATCAGTTACGCACCCGCCCTTGTAACAAGGCAGTTGAGTGGAATGCAGTATGCACCAAGAAGGATCAGAGCTCAATATATGGTGCAACTTGAGGAAGAGAGAGGTGCAAGAAAGGCCGTCGAGTCTGATATGAGAGATTACCAGAAGAGAGCTGAATCTTTTAAAGGAAGGATAATGGCTTTACAATCTGAGATCGAGATACGAGAAGAAGAGTTGAGAAGCCATTACTTCGAGATGGAAGAGGAGCTGAGTAAGGCTAAGCAAGAACATCAAGAATGTCAAGACTACATGGACATCTTTGCAGTTCAAATTAACTCCAAAATAGTCGAGCTGGATATAGAAAAGGAAGAACTGTAGAGGGTAAGGGATAAGTTGGCACGGTCGGAGGATATGGTTTGAGTTTTGGAAAGAAGTAATGAATCCTTAGGAGCCAGCAACGAAGTGATAATTGCAGATAACACCATGTTCCATGATAAGATAAGGCATATGACAAAGCAGGTAGAGCAAGCAGCTCGTTATGCGGAAAGGTTGCAACAACAAGCCACCCAAATTGGAAATGATGCTGCAAAGTATCAGGAATACATGGGGGTCATCACCTCTTTTATTGGGGACTTAGCTAATAGAGGAAATGCCTTTTAAAGGTAGCGATGTATAAAGCCCTTTTCTGTTATCATGTTGTATGAGCGACTTCTATTTATAAGAAGGCCATGACCTATTTTTCTTTCTAATGTGTTTTGGTAAGCTACTATGATAAGAACTTAGCAAACCCTCCTTTACAGTAATCAGGTCGACTCGGAAATCTTGCTTAAAGGATTACAAAAGTCATGAATCAACTCTAAAAATTTTTTGTCACATCATGTGCACCATATTTTCATCACGCATTTTGTTTTTAATTTATCATACGCATTCCAGATCGTGAAACATAGGTCCCACATCCAAAGTCCACCACACCCAGTCCAGATCGAGGATGGAGAACGAAGAAAGAGCTCACTTAGAGTCACATTATCAGACCGAGTTGGAATCTGTAAAAAATGAAGTTTCTCGGCTAACCGACCTACTCGAGCAACTTCTAAGAGCTAAGAATGGGGAGGGAACATCAGCACAACAACCTGAAGGAGCGCCAGCAGCTCACATCCCTCAAGCATCTCAAAACCAGGGGGCAAACTCGGCCAATGAACAACATTTTATGCCTATCACCCCTATCCAGCCAAATCATGCTTCAATCACTGTGGACTTAACAGCAGAGGGAATCCCGGATAATAGGTCTCCCAGTTTGATGGACCAAGACAAGTTGTTTGCTTTGGAAGAAAGATTAAGGGCAATTGAGGGTAATGACTGGTTTGACCCTATGCGAGCAGCTGAAGTATGTTTGGTACCAAACATCGTGGTTCCAAAAGATTTTAGGATACCAGAGTTCATTAAGTACACTGGTTTGGAATGCCCAAACACTCACCTTCGATCCTACTGCAATAAAATGGCTGAAGTAATCCGCGATGATATATAAATTGTTAATCTACTTCTTTCAAGATAGCCTCGTAGGATCCGCTTTGAGCTGGTACATGAGATTAGATAGTGTCAGGATCAAAAGCTAGAGAGACTTGGTGGAGGCCTTCCTTAAGCAGTACAAGTTTAACCTGGAAATCGCTCCTGATCGAACAAGTCTAATGTCAATGGATAAAAGGACCCAAGAGTCGGTAAGGGCCTATGCGCGAAGGTGGAGAGATGAGGCAATGCCTGTCCAACCCCCTTTGATAGAAACGGAGATGGTGACCTTGTTTGCAAATACCTTCAAGGCACCTTATTATGAGCATTTAATGGGTAGCTCCTCTGAGCATTTCTACGATGCGGTGTGCATAGCTGAAAGGATAGAGCAAGGGATTAAAGCTGGACGTATAACTGAGTCGTTGGAGAAGAAGGGTTTTTGTTGCGATGTCGCAGTCGCACAAATTAATTACCCTAGCTTCAAGCACAACACACAAGATAGTATAAAGCAAGCAAGGGGTCGATCCCACGAGGAAGATTCAAGTCAGATTTTTATGCTAGATGATATGCAATTTGGGGGGTTTGGATGTTATCTAGGCTAAAGCAAAAGAAAACAGAAAACTATCAAACAAAATTTAATAAAATCAGAAAATTATCAAGAGAACAAACCTTGGTCACAAGCACACATCCACCTACAGAAATCAGAACTGATCATGGAAACGAAACATTAATTTATATTCTAAATATTTATCTCTTCTTAACATTGGTTAGTTAACGGACCCGCCATATAACTAACCCTAACCATCAAACAACCACAGTGTCCGCACTAGTAATTTAATTTAATGGCAGCCTTAAGAACTAGATAAGTTGATTAATCAAGAAAACATAACTGCCCGCAGTCTATATTTGATTTGATTGAATGTTCTCCCTAAGATTAATAATGTAGATCCGCCACAATTATTAAACTCAGTTGCTTCACAAGTTCTTATACCACAACTCCGGTTTTGATATCAAACTTAGCAATAGATTGTCCACAATAATAACTTAGAGTCCGCTCTAACAATTAAAATAAACAATCATAGGAAAAATAAGCATAGGAGAACAAACATATTCATCATATAAACTGAAAAGAAAAGGTAAAATAAATCTCACAGTTCTTGAAATCCGAAGGTTTTCGTGTCCTTTCAACCAAGAAAAAGTGTTTAGCCTTGCATGTTTGTTGAACAACTAATCAAAAAAAAGGAAAAATGCATAATTTAGGGTTTCTTAGAGGAGGGGGTGTTTTTCTCTTCTTGGCTGGCTGCCCCCTTTCTCTTCTCTCATTCTTTTTATATTGTAGTAAACCCTAGGTCTCTATTTTACAAAATAGTCCTCCATTAAGTAGACTATTTACATTTAAGTACTTCAATAACTACTTTCCTAAAAAAGGAGAAATAGCCTTGCATGAAATCTTCAAGCTTTGACTTAGAGGAGCTAAATTGCTGAAATAAAAACTTGGATATCGGTTTAGATGCTTCGGAATGTAATTTGGACTCGTTTCTTCACGAAACTTGTTTGCTGGCAGAATTCAAATGTCATCTTTAAAAGCTCATATCGCCCTCATATGACATCTTTTTTGGCTGAAATTTTGATCCTTTATAGAACTTTGAGTCATGAATCCAAAAAAATTAAGTTTGCATCAATTGGACTTCTGTAGCTCCAGATATGCAAGTTGGAATGGCCGAAGGTCAACACTAGCAGATTGCGAGATTTGACTTTGAAGGCTGCGATTTCCATGCTCTTCCTTATTTTATTTTCTTGCCTTAGATTTCCAGAAAGGTATGGATGTTACCTTTTTAATGCCACTGGAATCACTTCATTTCAACCTCTAGAGCTCACGCTCTGCACAAAACATCGACCGAAGGTCAAATCTGCAAATTATCTCCAATTTACTCCTTTTTGCATCTTTCATCCAAAAATACCTTCAAAACATAGAACAAAGAATATCAAGGTATTTTATATATAAAACATAGGCAAAACACTAGTTAAATGTGGGTGAAACTATTGAATAATATGGTTGCATCAATGGGGAAATTTTGTATAAGAAATCATCTGACAGAACTTTGTTGAGATGTTTGGATGACGTGGAGGCAAAAGGTGGTAAAGAAATTTATGGAAAGAGATTTGATCTATCGATATGGTCCACTAGAAAATATTATAACTAATAATGTCCAAAACTTCAATAGCAAGATGATAATAGAACTCTGCACTAAATGGAAAATCAAGCATTTCAATTCCTTGCCATATAGGCCAAAGATGAATGGTCCAGTAGAAGCTGCTAATGAAAATGTCAAGATTATGTAGAAGATGGTGGTCACCTACAAGGATTGGCATGAGACGTTGCCATTTGCCCTTCACGTGTACCACACCACAATTTGAACTTCAACAGGAGCCACCCCGTACACTTTGGTATATAGAATGGAGGCGGTGATTCTTTTAGAAGTGGAAACCCCCTCATTACGAGTATTGGTAGAATTTGAGTTTAGAAGAGGTGGAATGGGTAAAAGTTAGATATGAATAGTTGAATCTGATCAGTAAAAAGAGGATAACTGCAATATGTCATCATCACGCATGACCAAATTATATGATAAGAAGGTCCGACCTTGAGGATTCCATGAAAGAGATCTTGTACTGAAGAAAATATAGCCTTTACCAGGAGAAGATCAGAGTAAATGAGCGCCAAACAATGAAGGCCCTTACATGTTAAAGAAAATGTTCTCGAGAGGAGCTTTATTTGTTATCTAGAATGGATTGAGAAGATCTAGTTAAACTTGTGAATGCTGACTTTATAAAGAAATACTATGCTCCCCAGTAAATAAAAGAATGTTCGACCATGAATTCTCTTTGTAAAGAACCCTTTTTTTCATAAAACGTATGATCTTATAGCATTTGAAATCTTTTAAAAGAACTGTTTTTTTTTCCCGCATGACTAAGGAGATGACTCCATCAATTAGAGAGAACCAAATCAAATCTAAACTTGACATAATTTTTGCACACCACACTGGGGGCAAGAAGTGCACGAAGTGCACATAGGGGTCCATAGTGAACCAAAGCCCAAAGGGGTATCATCATAGAACTGCTGAAACACCTTTTATGAGAGTTGCTTAAAAACAAATATGATGATTGCATTAAAAGTTTCAGTTTTCATGAATAAAACCAGATCCTTTGAGTTTTTCTCTAAAAATAATTTCTTAAAAATGGAATTAAAACATCTGCAAAAGTATAATAAAAGGCAATATTCAATGGAGCAAGAAAAGGCCCCATAAGGAACTAGAGATCTTTTCATCAAGCATAAAAGGATAGGAAATATAGCGCGTTGAGCATATTTCAGTTCAAGAGGATAGGTCGTACAAACAAATGGAAACAAGAGCTCGAAAAAGTCCACAACGGAAAGAGGGGACCTATGTTTCTAAAAATAGGTAACAAAAACATGCATGATATATTGTCATAACACTAACCTGGCAGGAAAAGGTGTGATGAAAGCCAAAATAGCTTCCAGGTTTTTGGGAACTGCTGAGGTACAAAATCTCAGGTCAACGGAACTAGAAAAGGATAGGAATTGTGAAGCGGCACTGCTTCATTCCTCGAGGTAAGATGATTTCTTTTAAAGTTCAAAACGGGCAGGTCACCCGATATTGAGATTATTTTTTGAATAAAAACAGAAAAAGCGTGGAGTATTTCTAAAAATCTTAAGATGAGCAGGTCACCCGATGTTGAGGCCATTGTTTAGAAAAAGCGTTGAATTTTTCTAAAAAATTTAAAATAGGAAGGTCATCCGATATTGAGACCATTTCCTAGAAAAATCATGGAGTTTTTCTATATAAAAAAAATTCTTTAAAAGGGGCAAGTCTACAGATATTGAGACCCCTTCTAAAATCCTTTTCAAAACAGATAGGTCGTCCATTACAAAAAGATCATTTTTTCTGGGTAGGTCACCCATTAGAATGAGACCATTCTCCTTTTTTTTTTACTTGGGTAGGTCACCCATAAGAATGAGACCACTCTTCCCCCTTTCCACTTGGGTAGGTCACCCATCACAATGAGACCATCATTTTTTTTCTGGGTAGGTCACCCATTAGAATGAGACCATTCTCCAATTTTTTTTTTACCTGGGTAGGTCACCCATTATAATGAGGCCATTCTTCCCCTAGGTAGGTCACCCATAAGAATGAGACCAATCCTCCCCTTTTCCACTTGGGTAGGTCACCCATCACAATGAGACCATTTTTTCTAGGTAGGTAACCCATTAGAATGAGACCATTCTCCATCTTTTTTTTACCTGGGTAGGTCATCCATTATAATGAGGCCATTCTTCCCCCTGGGTAGGTCACCCATAAGAATGAGACCACTCCTCCCCTTTTCCACTTAGGTAGGTCACCCATTAGAATGAGACTATTCTCTATTTTTTTTACCTGGGTAGGTCACCCATAAGAATAAGACCACTCTTTCCCTTTTCCACATGGATAGGTCACCCATCACAATGAGACCATTTTTTTTTTTTCTGGGTAGGTCACCCATTAGAATGAGACCATTCTCCATCTTTTTTTTACCTGGGTAGGTCACCCATTATAATGAGGCCATTCTTCCCCCTGGGTAGGTTACCCATAAGAATGAGACCACTCTTCCCCCTTTCCACTTGGGTAGGTCACCCATCACAATGAGACCATCATTTTTTTTTCTGGGTAGGTCACCTATTAGAATGAGACCATTCTCCATCCATCTTTTTTTACTTGGGTAGGTCACCCATTATAATGAGGCCATTCTTCCCCTAGGTAGGTCACCCATAAGAATGAGACCACTCTTCCCTTCTCTCCATTTGGGTAGGTCACCCGTCAGAATGAGACCATCTTGCTTTTGGGTGGGTCACACATCATAATGAGACCATACACACATTTTTGTATTGGTTGTGGTTAAAAGAGATAGCCAGATGGGATCTCAGGTTAACCCAATCACACACAAAGTTTAGCTTTGGTTAAAGGGAATCGCCAGATGGGATTTCAGGTTGACCGAGCTACACACCGACTTTGCTTCGAATTAAAGGAGATCGCCGGATGGGATCTCAGGTTAACCCAACCACAAATAGACTTTGCTTCGGTTAAAGGGAATCGCCAGATGGGATCTCAGGTTGACCGAGCTACACACCGACTTTGCTTAGGATTAAAGGAGATCGCCAGATGGGATCTCAGGTTAACCCAACCATGCACAGAGTTTAGCTTTGGTTAAAGGGAATCGCCAGATGGGATTTTAGGTTCACTGAGCTACACACCGACTTTGCTTCGAATTAAAGGAGATCGCCAGATGGGATCTCAAGTTAACCCAACCACACATAGAGTTTAGCCCCTTTCCACTTGGGTAGGTCACCCATTAGAATGAGACCATTCTCCATTTTTTTTTCCTTGGGTAGGTCATCCATTATAATGAGGCCATTCTTCCCCTAGGTAGGTCACCTATAAGAATGAGACCACTCTTCCCTTCTCTCCACTTTGGTAGGTCACCCGTCAGAATGAGACCATCTTGCATTTGGGTAGGTCACCCGTCATAATAAGACCATCTTTCATTTTGGGGTAGGTCACCCGTCATAATAAGACCACACATACATTTTTGTATTGGTTTTGGTTAAAGGAGATCGCCAGATGGGATCTCAGGTTAGCCCAACCACACACAGAGTTTAGCTTTGGTTAAAGGGAATCGCCAGATGGGATTTCAGGTTGACCGAGTTACACATCGACTTTGCTTCGGGTTAAAGGAGATCGCCAGATGGGATCTTAGGTTAACCCACTCAAAAGAGCAGGTCGCCCGTGAACATAGACCAATTTTCTTTTAAAAAAAAAGGGGCAGGTCACCCATGATAACGAGACCATTTTCTTTTAAAAATTGAAGTCCTTGGATGAGTGGATCACTCAGCAAACAAGGAAGACTTTTTTTTCTTTACAAGCTTACTATGCAAAACATTGAGGAGTTTTGCTTCGTAAGCATTGTAAAGAGGGGGCATCTGTTGCTACCCATTTTTTGACCCCTATTTTGATAAATTTTCAAATAAAAAATAAAATAAAATAATAAATAATAATAATAAGGGTTTACATGTGGTGATAATATAGAGCATCAGGGTTAAGGAAGCAAATATGTCAAGGAGATAATTACTAAATCATATATAATTACTGCAATATAAAATACCATAAATATATGATTTGATTTGTGTTGGTTAGGGAAAATAATCACTGCAATAAAAAAAATACCATATATATATGATTTGTTGGTGTTATTCATAGAAGACAATCTTTGCAATAATTATTGCAATATTTCTTTAAATAGCACGTTTAGAGATTTTTTATATAAGTGAACATCCAGCCATATACAAAGGAGGAGAAAAATATTCATAAGGGGGCACTTTTTTAGAAAAAAGGTAGCCAAACACAAAAAAACCCTAAAAATAAAAAAAAACCCTAAACCCATTTCTCTTCCTTAGCCGCAGCCCCCTCCTCTCTTAAAAAAAAAAACAGCCGCCGCCCATTCCCTCACCTTCTTCTCCTCTCACAACCTCCAACAACCGTCCCCAACTCTTCCCCATCTTCCTCTTCTGGTCGCTCCCTCCCTTTGAAAAAAAAAACAAAGTCGCCCTCCCTGCTTTTGATTTTTGCTCCCGTGAACCAGCACAAGCCTTCCTTTTCTCCATCCAACAGCCCACAAACGCCGTCCCTTCCTCACGCCAGTCGCCCACCCTTTAAGCAAACCAACAGCCTCCAGCGACACCCATCTTCAAGTCCCACTTCTCTCCTCATCTGTTTTGGCCTTCTCCCACAAACCCATGGTTCCCCATTTCCTCTGTTTCTCTCCCAAACCAGCAGTCGTCCCCATCTCCTTCCCCAGAGACCGCCCACTGCACTTCCTCATCTCCCTTTCCCGATCTCGATCTCCTTCATCGCCAATTGGCCAGCTCACCTAGACCAAATTTCAGCCTCCAATAAGCAGAGGCCAAAGAAACAGCCCGAATCCAGTACCGCCGCCGCCCAATCGCAGGAGCTGCCACCAGGAGAAGAAGGAGAGAACAACAAACTGAGAAGAAGAAAGAAGACAGAAGTTAACAGATCTAAAAAGGAAAAAATACAAGAACAATCTGGATAGAAATGGATTAAAATCAACTGCCTGCGTTTTCTTTTTTTCTTGTTGCAGGTCACTGCCGGCGAGGAAGGGAAGAAGGGGTGAAGCCAAGTCAGGTCCACCCTGTCCCTTGCTTTTTTTCTTGCGGCAGCGCGTGGAGGAGACGCGCCGCCACTATTCCTGCAGTCCAGATGGCCTCCCCTGCAATTCCTGGATTTTTGAGGGTCTGTTTTTGTAATTTTTACATGCTGGAATATGGATTTAAATTACTGTTAGTGGTTTTGTTTAATTTCTGTATTTGTTTAACATGTAATTATATATGGGTGTATGAGAAAAAATATAATAAAAAGGGATGTGTGCGTGTTTGTACCTTTTTATGTTATTAAATTATAAAATTAAAAAAGATTAAAAAAAATTTATTTAATGTTTTAATTTGTATATGGTCAAGTATCTGAAGGACAAATAAAATCATGTTGTATATTCCGTGAAAATGTAAGAACACGTTTCTACATATATTCTAGGATTTAATAGCTGATTTATTAAAGCCTTAAGAATTTGACTAATATGTTTAATTACGATTAACTATGATGTGTGTTTTACAAAGAAAATAAAAAAAAAGTTTTCTTGTGTGTTGCATACGGCCAATACCCTAACATATTTTGAATTTTCTCTTTAAAAAAAAACAAATATTTGAAGTTTTGAAAATGTGTTTTCGCATGGATTTCTTAAACACAATTAAAAAAATTATTTTCTTGCATTGCTGGATTTTACAACATGTTTGTAAAACTCTAAAGGGTATTAGCCAATATTTCAAAAAATACAAAAATCTTATTTTTGAGGGAATTCATCTATTATTCACCGTTAATGTTTGGATAAAGAAATCCCAAAGGGATGAATTTCCAAAATATTATTGGGAATAACTTGTTATTATTCACTGTTAATATTTGGATAAAGAAACCCTCAATGGTAAATATCCAAAATAATTTTCTAGGAATAATATGTCATTATACAACCTTGAAAGAAGCCTTGATTATAATCAAGGACATTTCAATTTTTGACTCCACGGTTTACAAGCCGTGAAAGTATGAAATACTAAGGCAAAAAGAGGCTTTTAAAGCGCTCTAAATTTCCTTAGATTTCTAATTATTTTTTTCCTCCTCCTTGCGATTTATAAGTCGCGAACACTTGAAATATCAAGGGAAAAATGTGTTTTTAAAGCACATTGAATCTCCTTGGATTTCTATCTTAATAAATTTAATCTGAATCAAACATAGATTTCAAGAGATCTGCATTGGTTCTCCTTGGTACTTTGTAGACATATCTAATGGTGTGATCCACATTGACCAAGGGTTATTTCTTTTTAAACTTTCAGCCCAAATCCATTCATCATAGCAAAACGTATCCTAGAAAAACACCAACACCATAGCAATTATAAGGCAAACCAAACACCAAGCAGCTTACCTTAGGTAGGGCGTACTAGGGGTGCTAATACCTTCCCTTTACGCAATCAGTCCCTTCCTTAGAATCTCTGAAAGACCCGTTAGGTTTCCTAGTGACCATAATACCAGGTGGCGACTCCTTTACACAAACAGAACAAAAGACCCCGAAATCAATCAAGGATCGCCGCGACGCCACGCTCCGCTTGCGAGGGTGTGACAATGGATATCAAGCTGATGAATTTTCCAACCACACGAAACGACAATGGAGAAGACTAATCTGACGGTCGCCTGTTTGATGACAGGACTAAAGGTTTCAGAGTAATCAATACCTTCTTGCTGAGTGAAACCTGACACGACCAAAAGATTGATGTCTTCTCCCAAGTGCAGGAGTGTCGAAGTAATAAATAACCCGGCAAGACCGGGGTCGAACCACAGGGAGGTTAATTGTATAAATTATAGATAACAATAATACAAAAGTAACAATAACAACAACAATAACAACGACAACAACAACAACAATAATAATAGTGTTAATAATAATAGTGAAGAAGAAGAGGAAGAAGTCGATGAGAACTTTGAGATGGAAGATTAACGTAAGAATTAAACAATGATAACAACAAATGTCAAGGTTAGAGGATCCACTAATGGTATTTCAAACAAGTATAGTATAAACCCTTATTATTCAATTGGAAACCACACACAAGGAGGTTCCAATCAGATTATAAATTGTTAACATGATTACATTAGCTATCTTATTCGAATAATGCTAATACTTGTAAATGTTGTCAGGCATTCATGATTATAACTTATGTTAACAACAAATCAAGTTCCTTTCATAGCTCAGGTGTCGGTTATACCATACAGTTTGGGCTATGAAAGTGCCAAGTATTTGTTGTACCAAGTGTTATACAACATAAATCTAGATTAACCATTTAACAAGCAAAGTATTAAAAGTGAACAAGATAACAAATATAAAGCATGTTAGTATCCAACATTAAGGTCCATGTTAAGTTTATATTATACTTATTCTTACACCATTAGTGTACCCTTTTCACCTTGACATAATTAACTTAGCTAGACATAATGAAAGAAAGAAACATAAATAAACAAGGAAAGGAAATGAAAAGCACAAGCAAGAGATTAATATAAGCAGAACTTAAGCATTACAAAATATAAAGAGAGAGCAAGAGCATGATCTTGATCTGAAAACCAAGATGCCTAAATACATGGCAAATGCCTCCTTTTATAGGCCAAAATTCGGAACTATTGATTTGTTGACTAATTGATGAGTGGGTGGCCACATCTTGACTTGGTGACAATTCTTATCTTCTTGTCTGCCAAAAACCTCATTGATGACGTCATAATTTGAACAAACTTGAATCATGAAAGTTATAGGAAATTGTCTCATCTTTCCAGGGTAAAAATTTGAGATCATTTGGACTTCTAGAACTCGAGATATGGTCTGAACACTGAACAGTGTCTGGGCTGCAGGACAGATTCGGACTTCTTCGTTGTTGTTACAATTTGGACTTGAAAACGGCCTTGTTAAATCTTGGGCTCCACATGAAAGTTGTAGGCCTATGTCTTATCTTTCTATCCATATAAAATGGACCTAAATCCAAGATCTACAGCTTCAGATATGACCCAATTACCGAACAGTGTTCCAGTTTGGACTGCACCAGCATCTCTTTTCTAAGTTTGGCCATCTCTTTGTCCTTTCAATTTCAGTACTTCAACTCATCAATCAATTCTTTCATTTATGTGATAGGCCTGCATTTAAGATGAACATTTACCATAAATTAAAGGTATCTTATATAATTAGATATGTTATTATAAAACATGCTTTAGTTAAGGAGTTATTGATACTTTAAGTGCAAAATGATGATATAAAACCTTGATAAAAATGCACTTTTAAGTACTAATCACACCCCCCAACCAGCTTATTACTAGTCCCTAGTGATTAAGGCGTTAAAATAGAAAAACAATTTGCAAATTCCACAAAGCAAGGCATTCATCATTCAACTTCCATTAATCTATTCAGATAAACAAACTCTCATTAAATTTTATATATCTGCTCAATACCTCTTAAACAAAATATTAATAAACCTTCCTTGTTATGTGCTCAATGTATGAATCATAGATTATGGGGCATATGTTGGAAGAAAACAATATTTTGTTCTAATGTTTAAGGTTAACTTCCTTAGGTTGGGATTATTTTATTTTATTTTATTATTATTATTTTTTTTAATATCTATACATATAACATAAAACACAATGCATCTTTAACCCATGTAACGAGCTTTCGGCTAATGACTCCCAGACCAGTTGATCTTAGGGCATTAGGTGTTGAGACACCCCTACGAGCTTAGTAACTCGGGTTGCAGATACTGATACGTAGATAGTGCAATGTTTGATTCCCTTAAGCTTTTCTCCTTAACCCATGTAACAAGCTTTGGGCCAATAGCTCCCAAGTCAGTTGACTTTAGGGTATTAGGTGTTAAAACACCCCTTCGGGCTTAATTGCTTAGGTTAGGGAGGCTATGAAACCAAACTTATCTATGTTTTTATTATCATCATTTTTTTCTCTTTTTTTTTTTTGTTTTTTTTTTTTTGTTTTTTTTTTTGTTTTTTTGGAAATTATAGACTATCCCTATCCCTTAGTTGTTACCTTTAACAAAAGAACATAAGTAATGTAATAATCCAATGTGCAACCCACAATCATATGTTAAAGTATGTGTGTGAAAATGAAGGTTTAAGAATATTTGTTAAATGAGTATATGAGCAGAACCAAGTGATAACAATGCGAGAGTTTGTAAACCTGAATATTTCAAGAAGTATTCTAATAGGCCTTGTTATGAATATTGCAAATAACCATTAGAAAATGTTTACTAAGATGCGTCTCAAGAGTCATTCCCCCTTACTCTGCCATCCTAGTAATAACAGTTTTGCAAAATGGTTTTTAAAACAAAAACAGTTAGTTGGTTAGTTTTTTTTTTTTTTTTTTTAAATCCTCTCCCCCCAACCAAAACGAGACATTGTCCTCAATGTCCTAAGGTAGAAAGATAGAGTATAGAAGACATCACCTGAAACAACGAACACTGACAAACCTGAAACACACTTAAACAAATATAACAAATAACAGAACAAAATACTATGTGAGAAATAAAACCAAAAGACACAAGGATTCACAAACGAAGGCTCAAATCCAATCTAAGCTTTTTACGGCTTTCTGTAGTTGACCAATTGATGCGACTCATGGAAGGATCAATTACAGGGGTGAAAGATTGTAGTTTGTCGATCAATTGTTCAGCAGTAGCAGCAGAGATTATGATTTGTCGTGCCGAAGATGTTAGAAATTCCTGTTCCACAGCTTGATCAAGAAAAGACAACAAAGTATCATAAAAACCATTAACATTGAGCAAACCTATAGGTTTATGGTGAATGTGAAGTTGGGCCCAAGAGGAAATATGAAAGATCTCTTCCAATGTGCCCAGACCACCTGGTAAGGCAATGAAGGCATCAGCATGGTTAAACATTGTATTCATTCGATCAAACATTGTGGAGACCTGTAGTTCCTCTCCAATTGTTCTTCCAATGATGTCCCCAAAACTTGACTACCTCCTAAAAATGCAGCTATCGCCACACCCCCCATTAACCTAAGGCTGCCTCCCCCATACACTAAATGAATCTTTTTCTCAGCTAGTACCTGACCAAGATGATTTGCTGCTTCTAAAAAAGCTATTTCCTTCCCAGGACTGGATCCACCGAAAACACAAATATTTTTTATGTGATAACTTGAGGAACCTGCCATTTCTACACGCTTCTATATCTGTCTAATGTAAGGGATGAGTAGAAATGAGGGGAAGGAAGAGAAGATTTTATAGATGAGAAATTGAAGATGCAATCATACCACCTATATGTAGGCCAGCTGGAGTCTCACACTCTCTCTCTTTATTTATTTATTTATTTTGAAAAAGCATGTGTATGTACAGGTAGTTGTGATTGTGGCTCACATCTTCCCTTGGTTTTACGTCCAAGAACGGCTTAAACGCCCTCTATGGGTCGGGGATAGGCTTCCCATCCAGTTTTCTTAAAAACTGGCAAACAGGGTCTTTTTTAGTCAGATTCCCAAGACTAAGTCTATCATGTTCTTTATGAAAATGGGGCCATAAATCATGAATTGCACGATGCACATCTCCACTAGGATGCGCCTCAAGGGTCAACAAAAGATTATCTAAAGACCCCTTACTCAGGCCATCCTTAATGAATTGTATTTTATCTTCACGGTTTATAGATACCATTCCTAAAGAACGACATGTTGCATTGCAAGTCCATCTGGCACATTTATGACAGACTTTCAGTCGTTTTGCACGACGTTTCTTTGCAAAAGTGCTTTTACCTGTTCCAGGCATGTGTGAAATGAAAGAATTGGAGGACTCACCTGATAATCGGACCTTTGCTTCAATCAGCCAGCGAATATCTTCAGGAATTCCATGATTCATTAACAACTTCAATCTTGCACACCTAGCACGGTAAATTTTTGTAATCGCATTCTGAGGCAGAGCGGGAAAGTACTTTTTCAATTTTTCAAGAATGGTGTCCATTTTGAAATGAGAATTGGAGAAGAGATGCAAAGAAGAGAGAAAGAGTAAAGAATTGCACAAATATAGATAGATATCAGTTATTATGGGAAACTGAAAGAACCGACTTAAGTCACGGAGTACCGTTATCCGCCTTTTGACCGGGGTGAGAGAAACTAGCAAAATGAAACACAAAACAATGTGAGAAAACTAATCAATCTTTATATACAGGATCACTCAATTCAATCGAGTCATTTTCAACTGAAAAATTATCAAAGTAAACTTTCAAACGATGTCCATTTACCTTGAAAACATTGCCATTCTTTGGATTCTCGATATCACAGGCCCCATATGGATACACATGTTTCACAATGAAAGGACCACTCCATCTTGATCTTAGTTTTCCAGGAAATAAATGGAGTCGAGAATTATAAAGCAAGACTTTTTGACCAACATTGAATGTTTTTCTCAATATTTTCTTGTCATGAAACTCTTTGATTCTTGCTTTATGAATTCTTGAATTTTCATATGCATCATTTCTTATTTCCTCAAGCTCATTTATTTGTAATTTTCGCAGTTGACCAGCATCATCAAGGTTTGAATTAAAAGCTTTAATAGCCCAATAAGCTTTATGTTCAAGTTCCACAGGCAAGTGACAAGGTTTTCCATAGACTAGTCTATAAGGTGACATACCTAATGATGTTTTATAAGCAGTTCGATAAGCCCAAAGTGCATCATTAAGTCTTAAAGACCAGTGATTGTGCATCAAAAGTATCATTAAGTCTCTTATTTTACATATGTATTTATTATTTTTATTTGGGTTTTTTTATAATAATTGATGTGCTTTTTAGTAATGAAGTTTCTTTTAATGTCTCGATAGGTTTTTGGAGCTTAAATGAATTATTTCAGAAAATTCAACGTCGGAATTCGGAACAAAGAATTGAAGAGAAATTTAGTTGAAGATTGAAGCAAATCTTGGTTCAAATAAGTGCTCCAAATTTGCCCCAAAAATCAATTCAAGTCCAATTCTAGAAAAGAATATCATATGATTTATTTCAAGCCCAAACATGCCTTATGTTGTGTGCAAACTTCAACCATCAAACACTCAAGGTTTCAAAGTCAATCTTAGCCCAAATAATAGGTACATTTGTATCCTTATTTGATGCTTAAATTCAGCCCCAAATCAGCCCCAAATCACCTTCCAAATCAGCCCAAACACAATCCATGATCCTACATGTCCACATAATAAATAACATTTGATTTATTTGGGTAATTCATTGATCCAAGAGGGCAAGCACATGGATGGAAAGCTGGAGGGGACATTGTGACATTATTTTGGGTCAAAAGAAGAAAGAGACAACTCATAAAGGAGGAAGAAAAACGTGCACCAAAGTGTTCTCCAAGCTGGCCTGGTTTGATTTTCCAGAACACCTTTCGGTGTTTTGTCCATAACTTTTGACTCAGATGTCCAAATGAGCTGTTCTTTAATGATCTGGAAAGCTAACAGAATGGCCTATAAATATGTCTCTAATAGCCATCTCCAGGGGAGGCTTCTAAAAGGGTCGAATTGCTGTCCAACGTTAGAGTCAGATTTGTGTCCGAATTTTTACTGAAATTGTGTTGTGTTCTTCTTTATAGATTTCGGTTCTTTAGCTTGTAAAACTCATTATTTCAGTTTGATTCAAGTCATTTTATGTTTATTGAAGTGTTATTATATCTAATCATGGTTGGCTAATCTTCTTCTTGGATCCAAATCAAGGATGATGGTGGTTGAGGTGAGTTCTTTAAGATATGAATGAATCTTAATGTCTATCTTTTCATTTTCTTCATGAATGTTTATTATTGCAAAGAAATTTTAGAAATCATTTAGGTAATGTTATAATCTTGAATTTTTATGCACAAACCTTAGTTTTGGTATAGAGATTGCTTGATTCAATGTCTTACTTAATATGAAAATACTTGTACATTCTTAAGCAATAATCAATCTTCATCCTTTTAAACTTCATTGTAATATCTTCCAATCTAATATCACCATCGTTGATATTAGGTTGAGTTATCTTATATATGTTAAAGGAATCACCAATACATCACCATTAAAATTGATTTGGACCAAGACTTACTTTTTCTTGTCATTTAAAATCTATTTACACTTTTTCATCTTTGAAAACAAATCCATCAATCATTTTCAACCAAGTTATTGTTAATTTAATTTCTCTTGAGTTTTGTTTTGTTACCTAGCTTAATTTCCAGATCTAGCTCTCTGTGGATATGACCTCGATCTTACCGAGTTAATTGCTACATCGCACACTCGTGCACTTGCGAGTTAAAACAAGCCGAACATAAAAAGCGGTCAAGCAATTTTGGCGCCGTTGCCGGGGAGCTAGCAAGCAAAGGTAACAAATTTCTATTTGATTATTGGAAAACAAAAAAAATACATAAAAATAAAAAATCAAATGGCTGGTTTTACCGCCTAAAAAAAATTTAATTTGACCTCAACTTTTCGGATATTGGACTGTGGACTGGACTATTAATTGTTGGATTTTTGTTGGTTCAACCATTTTTCTTTTATTGTCTATTCTAATTAGTTTATAATATTTATTGTTTATATTATAAGGCTGGTTTTACCGCCTCTTGTTTATTTTATTTTATTTTGTTGTTTATTGTTGTTATTTTTTTTATATTTATTGTCTGAAGTGCTTGGCCGGTACTACCGCCTTTTGTTCATTTTATTTTATTTTGTTGTTCATTGTTGTTATTTTTCTTATATTTATTGTCTGAAGTTCTTGGCCGGTACTACCGCCTTTTGTTCATTTTATTTTATTTTGTTGTTTATTGTTGTTATTTTTCTTATATTTATTGTCTGAAGTGCTTGGCCGGTACTACCGCCTTTTGTTCATTTTATTTTATTTTGTTGTTTATTGTTGTTATTTTTCTTATATTTATTGTCTGAAGTGCTTGGCCGGTACTACCGCCTTTTGTTCATTTTATTTTATAATTATCTTTTAATGTTTATTGTTGTTACTATTGCTTATTAGTTAGAGAGTGAATTTCTTAATTTGTTGTATTTTTATTTTTGAGCTATTACTTTATCTTTTACGTTTCATTTACTTTTATTTGCAATCTTTTTTTTCTTTTTCTTTTCCTTTCCTTTCGTATTCATATAATTGTTATATTATTGTTTTTTTTATCATGGCTAATGTTGAAGATGTAGAGGGTGAAGAGAGTGTTCAAGGTAATGGACCTCCACAATTCAATGATCAACCTAATTTTCGAACTCTTAGAGAGTATCTTCACCCGGCTAGACAAAGTACACCTTCGTGTATTATCTTACCTCTTAACCAACAAGCTTTCAATTTGAAACCGGGCATGATTCAACTTCTTCCCACATTTCACGGTATGGATTCTGAAAATCCATACATACACATTAAAGACTTTGAAGAGGTATGTAATACTTTTATTGATAGAACATGCACCGAGGAAACTATTCGTCTTAAATTGTTCCCATTCTCTCTAAAGGATAAAGCCAAGCTTTGGCTAAACTCCTTGCGTCCTAGGTCTATAGGTACATGGAGAGAAATGCAAGCTGAATTTTTGAAAAAATACTTCCCCACTCATAGAACGGCAGCCTTACAACGTCAAATGATGAATTTTTCTTGTAGTCCAAATGAGTCATTTCACCAAGCTTGGGAAAGGTTTAAAGACTTGTTAAATGCATGCCCCCACCATGGTTTTGAGATGTGGAGGTTAGTGAGTTTCTTCTACGACTCTCTTACCGCAGATTTTAAAAAGCTAGTGTCAACCATGTGTAATGGTGAGTTTTATGACAAAGAACCAAGTGAAGCCTTTGATTTCTTTGATCAATTGGCTGAAAACACAAAGCAATGGGAGACTTCTCTCCCACTTCATGTCGAGTCTAGAAACACCATTTCTCATTCAAGTGGGAAGTTCCAATTGAAAGAGACTGATGACCTCAATGCTAGATTAACCTCATTGGCTAGGAAAGTAGAGTCTCTTGAGATTAAAAAAGTGCATGTCATGAGTGAACAACAAGAGGAAAGTTGTGTTGTTTGTGAGAGCAAAGGGCATAAGACAACTGAGTGTCCTACCATTCCAGCCTTCAAGGAAGTGCTATATGGCCAAACTTCTTATTCAAGTAATGTTAGAAAGCCATTTTCAAACCAAGTAGGCAATCCCTACTCTGAGACCTACAATCCTGGATGGAGGAACCATCCAAATTTTGGATGGAGAAATGAGGGCCCTTCAGTACCTCAAACATTTCAACCTCCACCCCAACCATTTCATGCTCCCACACATAACACATACCAACCACCTCATAAGAGATCCCTAGAGGATACTCTTCAACAATTCATGCAAACACAAGGAGGAATCAACAACCAAGCTTATAAATTTCAAGACCAGACCAATAGGACCTTAGATGACATTCGAAGTCAACTAACCAAGTTGACTCAATCACTAAGCATTCAAGAGAAGGGAAAGATCCCAGCTCAACCAATGCCAAATCCTAGAGGTCAGGTACACATGAGTGAATCCTCATCTAGTGAACCTTCAAACCATGAACAAGTCCAAGCCATCACTACCCTTAGAAGTGGAAAGATTATTGACAAAGCTATAGGTTTTGGGATTCCTAGAAGTATTGTGGAGGAGGAATCTAGGCAAAGTGAAGAGGAAATCAAAACACAAGTGACAAATGAGAGCTTGAGTGACAAAGAAGGTGAGACAAATGAGAAAGAGATGAGTGAGAAAGGAGATGATTCAAGCAAAATTGGAGTCAAAGTGAGTGATTTAGAATTTGTTCCTAGAGCACCATTTCCACAAAGGTTAGGGAAACCTAAACATGATCTTATGAACTCAGAAATCTATGAATTGTTCAAACAAGTGAAAGTCATCATTCCACTCCTTGATGCAATTAAACAAGTCCCATCTTATGCAAAGTTCCTCAAGGACTTATGCACAGTCAAAAGGAAATTGAATGTGAAAGAAAGAGCCTTTCTAACTGAACATGCTAGTGCCATCATCCAGTTTAAGACCCCTCCCAAATACAAAGATCCTGGTTGTCCTACCATTTCATGCATTATTGGAAATCATAAGATAGACCAAGCTTTGTTAGATTTAGGAGCAAGTGTGAATTTGATACCCTACACTGTTTACGAACAATTAGGTTTAGGAGGAATCAAGCCTACTCGAATCACCCTTCAATTAGCTGATAGGTCAATCAAGATTCCTAGGGGTATTGTTGAGGATGTGTTGGTCCAAGTAGATAAATTCTACTTTCCTGTTGATTTTGTAGTGTTGGACACCGCACCTATTCAAGGTTCTAATGCTCCCATCCCAGTCATCTTAGGTAGACCTTTCCTAGCTACATCCAATGCTTTAATCAACTGTAGGAATGGGGTGATGAAATTGTCTTTTGGGAACATGACTGTGGAGATGAACATATTCAATGTCTCCAAACAAATTGGTGAACACGAGGACATTAGAGAGGTGGATTTGATCCAAACAGTTTGTCAAGAACACTTTGAGAGAGAATGGATAAAGGATCCATTGGAGAGAACTTTAATTCATGATGAAAGATTTTATTCTTTGGAATGTGTTGATGAGGAAGTAAGAGAACTCGAGACTTATCTAGATCCAATGCCTCTTATGTCAATAAGTCAATGGACCCCATCGTTTGAGCCTTTGATTTCACCCCAAGTGAAAGCTGAGGCATCTCTTGTCCAACCTTATAAACCAGAAAGGAAGCCTTTACCGAGTGATCTTAAGTATGCATTTCTAGGGGAAGATGAATCATATCCTATTGTGATTTCATCAAAACTTAGCATAGAGCAGGAACAAGAACTTTTGAGAGTGGTGAGAAAACACAAAAAAGCAATTGGGTGGACTATTACTGACTTGAAAGGAATTAGCCCTCTTTTATGTACACATAGAATCTATCTTGAAGAAGAGGCTAAAACTGTGAGGCAAATGCAAAGACGATTGAACCCAAACATGAAGGAAGTAGTAAGATGTGAAGTGCTTAAGCTACTTGATGCGGGTATCATTTACCCCATTGCAAACTCAAAATGGGTTAGTCCAACCCAAGTTGTCCCAAAAAAATCTGGAGTCACGGTAGTGAAAAATGAAAATAATGAGCTAGTACCAACTAGAATCCAAACTGGATGGCGTATGTGCATTGATTATCGTAAGTTGAACATGGTGACTAGGAAGGACCATTTTCCACTTCCATTTTTAGACCAAGTGCTTGAAAGAGTAGCCGGAAGAGCTTTCTATTGTTTTCTTGATGGATACTCAGGTTACAACCAAATTGAGATTTCTTTAGAAGACCAAGAAAAAACCACTTTCACTTGTCCTTTTGGTACCTATGCTTATAGAAGAATGCCTTTTGGCTTGTGTAATGCACCAGCCACTTTTCAAAGGTGTATGATGAGTATCTTTAGTGACATGGTGGAAAATTTTTTGGAAGTTTTCATGGATGATTTTTCAGTTTATGGGGATTCTTATGAGTTGTGTCTAATGCATTTAGAAAAAGTTCTTGAAAGGTGTGAAGAGAGGAATCTTGTACTTAATTGGGAGAAATGTCATTTTATGGTGACACATGGCATTGTCTTAGGTCACATTGTCTCTTCAAAAGGGATAGAGGTAGATAAGTCAAAGGTTGAAGTCATTCAAAAATTACCTACCCCTCGGACTGTGAAAGATGTGAGATCCTTTTTAGGACACGCTGGTTTTTACCGAAGATTCATTCATTCTTTTAGTACCATTGCCAAACCATTGTGTAACTTGTTGTCACAAGATGTTCAATTTGATTGGACATCAAAATGTCAAGAAGCTTTTGAAAAGCTTAAAGGGTTGTTGACCACTGCACCAATCATGCAAGCTCCTGATTGGTCTTTACCATTTGAACTGATGTGTGATGCTAGTGATTTGGCGGTAGGGGCTGTTTTAGGACAAAGAAAAGATAAGAAACCTCATGTCATTTATTATGCTAGCAAGACTTTGAATGATGCTCAATTGAATTACACTACAACTGAAAAAGAACTTTTAGCTGTAGTATTTGCATTGGACAAGTTTAGGTCTTATTTGGTTGGATCTCTTGTTATTGTTTTTACTGATCATGCAGCATTGAAATACTTGCTCACAAAACAAGATGTCAAGCCACGTTTGATTCGATGGATCCTCTTACTCCAAGAGTTTAACCTTGAAATTCGAGATAAAAAGGGAGTAGAGAATGTAGTGGCTGATCATTTGTCCCGTCTTTCAAGCTATGAGACCACAATTGATGAATCTCCAATAAATGAATTCTTTGCTGATGAAAATTTATTTTGTGCAGGTACTGTTTCCTACATTGGCTCTCCATGGTATGCTGACATAGCAAATTACCTAGCCACAAGTCAGATTCCTTCTCATTGGTCTAAACTTGACAAACAAAAATTCTTGCGTAACGTGCGCACCTTTTTTTGGGATGACCCCTACCTATTTAAATACTGCCCTGACCAAATTGTTAGGCGGTGCATCCCTGATCATGAAATTCCAAGTGTAATTAATTTTTGTCATGCATTAGCCTGTGGTGGGCATTTCTCTTCCAAGAAAACCACTGCCAAGATCTTGCAGTGTGGTTTTTATTGGCCCACCATGTTCAAAGATGTCCATGCCTTCTGTGTTGCATGTGACCGATGCCAACGACTAGGTAACCTTACTAGGCGTAACATGATGCCCCTAAACCCCATTCTTGTTTTGGAAATATTTGATTGTTGGGGGATTGATTTCATGGGACCTTTTCCAAGTTCATTTGGTTACCAATTCATCCTTGTAGCTGTTGATTATGTGTCTAAATGGGTGGAGGCCATTGCATCTCGAACCAATGACCATCGAGTTGTGGTCAAATTCTTGAAAGAAAATATTTTCTCTCGTTTTGGCATGCCCCGGGCTATGATTAGTGATGGGGGTAAGCATTTTTGTAACAAGCCCGTTGGGATTTTGATGAGAAAATATAGTGTAATTCACAAGGTCAGTACCCCCTATCATCCACAGACTAGTGGCCAAGCTGAGTTGGCAAATAGGGAGATCAAGAACATTCTAGAGAAAACAGTCAATCCAAACCGTAAAGATTGGTCCCTACGACTAGTTGATGCTTTGTGGGCATATCGCACTGCTTACAAGACCTCTTTAGGAATGTCTCCTTATAGGCTAGTTTATGGAAAGCCTTGTCATCTCCCTGTTGAGATTGAGCACCGTGCATATTGGGCCATCCGGCAATTCAATGATAATGAAAACGAGGTTGGCAAAAATAGAAAGCTTCAATTGGATGAATTAGAGGAGCTGAGAAATGATGCATTTGAAAATGCAAAAATTTCAAAACATAAGATGAAAGCTTTGCATGATAAACACATTTTTAGAAAATCCTTTCATGTTGGTCAAAAGGTTCTCTTGTATAATTCACGATTACATCTCTTTCCTGGGAAGTTAAGGACAAAATGGATTGGTCCATTTGTGATTAAATCCATCTCTGAGCATGGTGCATTTGAGGTAGAAAATCCTAAGAATGGAAATGTTTTCAAAGTAAATGGTCATCGATTGAAACCTTATCTTGAAAACTTTGTGGCTGAAGTTGAGACATTGGATCTTGAAGATCCAATACCATTGTAGTATCAGAAGTAATGAGTTTTTATTTTTATTTTTTTCATTTTTTTTTATTTTTTTTTTCTCTTTCTTCCATCTCTTATATTTTCTTGTTCATGCATTAGGGACAATGCATTATTTTAAGTTGGGGGGGTGTGAGGTTCTTTATTTTCAAAAAAAAAAAAAAAACATCAATGTTTTCTTTTAGTTGTGATATGCAGGTAAAAAAAATCAAGCAAGAAGTCAGCTCATGTCCAATTCAATCAGACATTCATCCTTGAGAACAAAAGGGGAGTAACAGTTTTCTAATCTTTATACTTTTCTTCTCTTTCTTTTTTACATTGAGGATAATGAAAAACTTAATTTTAGATATTTAATTATGTTGAATGCTTGAGATAACCATGCTTGTTAAAAAAAAAAAAAAAAACTTGCATTCGTATGTGAATGAGACTTGTTTAAGATCAACATTACATTTTTGGATTCATTATTGTGTTGAACATTGCATGCTTTAATTTGGGATAGATAATATCTTATAAAGCAAGATATAGCATACTTTTTTCTTAAGATTATTGAAGTACATCTTTCCTTGTAAAAGTTGTGTGAGTTGTGTGATTATGCATGAAAGATGAGTGTGATGCTTTACTTGTGATCATCCCTTTTGATCTAGTCCTAAACAAGGTTTAAGTAAATAGAGTAATCATTATTACACAAATGTGTACAAAATTCTATCTACTCCAATGTTTTGAGTTGCTCAGTAACTAGGGGTATTCATCACAAATGTTTATCTTTACGTCAAACGGCAGCTTGAAATATGAGTATGCAAAGCACTTTAAGTTTGTGACTTTGTGAGTAACCGGGTGCATTCATCACAAATGTTTGTATTCGCGTCAAAAGGGAAGTGACCACTTAAAGAAAAAGAATAAATAATATCTTCAAAAAAAAAAAAAAAGAGAAAAAAAAAAAGAAAAAAGAAAAAAATATATATAGATATTTCTCTAGTTTGCTACCTTGTTTGTAGTAGTAAGAAGGGAAGATTACAAGTTGAGTTTTTGCGTGAATCAATTATGTTGGTTGCATGATAAATACGATTGAATTTGGAATTTTGTATGGATGTTTGATTTAGAGAATGTGAGTATGCTTATTTTTCTTTATTTGTTATTGTGTACACTAAGTTAAAGATACCAATGTTTGCATGATATGTCCTTTAAGTGTGATGAGTCGAGCCTAATTATGTTATTATTATTCTTTTTATTTCAAAGGTTTTATGTTTTGTTTTGCTTGAGGACTAGCAAAATCTAAGTTGGGGGGTGTGATTGTGCATCAAAAGTATCATTAAGTCTCTTATTTTACATATGTATTTATTATTTTTATTTGGGTTTTTTTATAATAATTGATGTGCTTTTTAGTAATGAAGTTTCTTTTAATGTCTCGATAGGTTTTTGGAGCTTAAATGAATTATTTCAGAAAATTCAACGTCGGAATTCGGAACAAAGAATTGAAGAGAAATTTAGTTGAAGATTGAAGCAAATCTTGGTTCAAATAAGTGCTCCAAATTTGCCCCAAAAATCAATTCAAGTCCAATTCTAGAAAAGAATATCATATGATTTATTTCAAGCCCAAACATGCCTTATGTTGTGTGCAAACTTCAACCATCAAACACTCAAGGTTTCAAAGTCAATCTTAGCCCAAATAATAGGTACATTTGTATCCTTATTTGATGCTTAAATTCAGCCCCAAATCAGCCCCAAATCACCTTCCAAATCAGCCCAAACACAATCCATGATCCTACATGTCCACATAATAAATAACATTTGATTTATTTGGGTAATTCATTGATCCAAGAGGGCAAGCACATGGATGGAAAGCTGGAGGGGACATTGTGACATTATTTTGGGTCAAAAGAAGAAAGAGACAACTCATAAAGGAGGAAGAAAAACGTGCACCAAAGTGTTCTCCAAGCTGGCCTGGTTTGATTTTCCAGAACACCTTTCGGTGTTTTGTCCATAACTTTTGACTCAGATGTCCAAATGAGCTGTTCTTTAATGATCTGGAAAGCTAACAGAATGGCCTATAAATATGTCTCTAATAGCCATCTCCAGGGGAGGCTTCTAAAAGGGTCGAATTGCTGTCCAAAGTTAGAGTCAGATTTGTGTCCGAATTTTTACTGAAATTGTGTTGTGTTCTTCTTTATAGATTTCGGTTCTTTAGCTTGTAAAACTCATTATTTCAGTTTGATTCAAGTCATTTTATGTTTATTGAAGTGTTATTATATCTAATCATGGTTGGCTAATCTTCTTCTTGGATCCAAATCAAGGATGATGGTGGTTGAGGTGAGTTCTTTAAGATATGAATGAATCTTAATGTCTATCTTTTCATTTTCTTCATGAATGTTTATTATTGCAAAGAAATTTTAGAAATCATTTAGGTAATGTTATAATCTTGAATTTTTATGCACAAACCTTAGTTTTGGTATAGAGATTGCTTGATTCAATGTCTTACTTAATATGAAAATACTTGTACATTCTTAAGCAATAATCAATCTTCATCCTTTTAAACTTCATTGTAATATCTTCCAATCTAATATCACCATCGTTGATATTAGGTTGAGTTATCTTATATATGTTAAAGGAATCACCAATACATCACCATTAAAATTGATTTGGACCAAGACTTACTTTTTCTTGTCATTTAAAATCTATTTACACTTTTTCATCTTTGAAAACAAATCCATCAATCATTTTCAACCAAGTTATTGTTAATTTAATTTCTCTTGAGTTTTGTTTTGTTACCTAGCTTAATTTCCAGATCTAGCTCTCTGTGGATATGACCTCGATCTTACCGAGTTAATTGCTACATCGCACACTCGTGCACTTGCGAGTTAAAACAAGCCGAACATAAAAAGCGGTCAAGCAACCAGTCTTTCCTATTAGGGTTCACTGTTTTCTCCAAGATTTGTTTGATCTCCCTATTAGCAAGCTCTACCTGCCCACTAGTCTGAGGGTGATAAGGGGTGGCAACTTTGTGAGTGATTCCATATTTCTTCATTAAAGACTCAAATGGCTTGTTGCAGAAATGTGTTCCACCATCACTTATCATGGCTCGAGGGATTCCAAATCGACTCAAAATATTTTCTTTCAAGAATTTTATCACTGTTTTGTGATCATTGTTTCGACTTGGAATTGCCTCTATCCATTTTGAAACATAATCTACTGCGACTAATATGTACACGAAACCAAATGATGAAGGAAATGGACCCATGAAATCTATACCCCAACAGTCAAAGATCTCAATGACAAGAATAGGATTTAAAGGCATCATGTGACGTTTTGAAATAGATCCCAACTTTTGACAATTTTCACAAATCTTACAGAATGCATGTGAGTCCTTGAACATGGTGGGCCAGTAAAATCCGCATTGTAAGATTTTTGCAGTTGTCTTTCTTGATGAGAAATGGCCCCCACATGCCTCAGAATGACAAAATTTAATGACACTACTTACCTCATTGTCAGGAATGCATCTTCGAAATATTTGATCAGGACAATATTTGAATAAATAAGGGTCATCCCAATAAAAGTTCTTTACTTCGTTCAAGAACTTTCTTTTGTCTTGGGTACTCCAATGAGCTGGCAATTGTCCTGAAACAAGAAAATTAACAATATTAGCAAACCAAGGCATCGTAGAGACAGAAAATAAAGATTCATCAGGAAAGTAGTCATCGATTGGTGTGATGTCAGATTTTGAATCTGTTGTCAATCTTGACAAATGATCGGCGACAACATTTTCGGTGCCTTTCTTGTCTTTGATTGTGATATCAAATTCTTGAAGTAACAAAATCCACCGAACCAATCTAGCCTTAGAATCTTTCTTAGAAAGAAGATATTTCAATGCTGCATGATCACTGTAAACAACAACAGGTGAGCCAACAAGATAAGACCTGAATTTTTCACATGCAAATACTACTGCAAGTAATTCTTTTTCAGTAGTGGTGTAATTCATTTGAGCACTATTTAAAGTTTTACTTGCATAGTAAATCACATAAGGTTTCTTATCTTTTCTTTGTCCCAAGACAGCACCCACGGCATAATCACTAGCGTCACACATTATTTCAAAAGGTAAAGACCAATCAGGAGGTTGAATGATAGGAGCAGAAGTAAGCAAGTTTTTAAGTTTAACAAAGGCTTCTTCACAATGTTCAGTCCATTCAAAAATATTATCCTTTGTTAGAAGGTTGCTCAAGGGCTTAGATATTACACTAAAATCTTTGATGAACCTTCTATAAAAACCAGCATGTCCTAAGAATGATCTAACATCTTTAATGGATTTTGGTGTTGGCAAGTTAGCAATTAACTCGATTTTAGATTTGTCAACCTCAATTCCTTTTGATGAAACAATGTGACCAAGTACAATGCCGTTTGTTACCATAAAGTGACATTTTTCCCAATTCAGTACAAGATTCTTCTCTTCACATCTGCTCAAAACCTTTTCTAAGTTAGTCAAACAATCATCAAATGAATCACCAAAAACAGAAAAATCATCCATAAAAATCTCAAGAAAACGTTCAACCATATCACTAAATATACTAAGCATGCATCTTTGAAACGTGGCAGGTGCATTACATAATCCAAAAGGCATCCTTCGATATGCAAAAGTGCCAAATGGACATGTGAAAGTAGTTTTCTCTTGATCTTCCAATGCAATTTCAATTTGGTTATAACCTGAATAGCCATCTAGGAAACAATAAAATTCATGACCTGGAACTCTTTCTAGGATTTGATCCATGAAAGGTAAGGGAAAATGATCTTTTCTAGTCATTGAATTAAGTTTCCTATAATCAATGCACATGCGCCAACCAGTAATAGTCCTAGTTGGAATTAACTCATTTTTTTCATTTGTTATCACAGTGACTCCAGACTTCTTAGGTACCACTTGAGTAGGACTTACCCATTTGCTGTCAGAAATAGGATAAATGATTCCATTATCTAGAAGCTTAATGACTTCATTTTTCACTACTTCTTTCATATTAGGATTAAGCCTTCGTTGCATTTCTCTAGAGGGTTTAGCATTTTCCTCCAAATAAATCCTGTGAGTGCAAATCAAAGGACTAATTCCTTTTATGTCAGCTATGGTCCATCCTAATGCATTTTTATGCATTTTCAGAGTTTGTAATAACTTACCTTCTTGTTGTGCATTAAGTTTGGAAGAGATTATTACCGGAAAAGTTTCATTTTCTCCCAAAAATGAGTATTTGAGATTGAGGGGTAACGGCTTCAAATCAGGTTTTGGTGGTTGAACACTTGAAGGTATTGGCTCAATTGATCGTGGCGGCAATTCCTCAATTTGTGGTCTCCAATTACTTGCCTTTGATTCTTCCTGAAAATAGACCATTTGCAAATCATCAGATTCATCAATCTCAATTTCATTGGAAGTGGTTTGAAATTGATCATGAACTAATTTTTCAGTAAAGTCCACTTCCTGTAAATCATTATCATCTCCAGGTTGCTTGCAAATGTTGAAAATATTCATCTCCAATGTCATGTTTCCAAAAGATAGCTTCATCAGTCCATTCCTACAATTAATCAATGCATTAGAAGTTGCAAGAAATGGACGTCCTAAAATAACAGGAAATGAATTGCATGCTTCAACAGGTTGTGTGTCCAAGACAATAAAATCCACAGGATAAATGAATTTATCGACTTGTACTAACACATCTTCAACTATTCCTCTAGGCACTTTTACAGATCTATCGGCAAGTAAAAGAGTCACAGAAGTTGGTTTTAACTCACCTAGATTGAGACTTTGAAAAACTGAATATGGAAGTAAATTCACACTAGCTCCAAGATCAAGTAAGGCTCTTTCAATTTTATGTTCTCCAATAAAGCAAGAAATTGTAGGACAACCAGGGTCTTTATATTTCAAAGCATTATTGTTCTGAAGAATGGCACTTACTTGTTTGGCTAAAAAGGCTTTCTTTTTCACATTCAGTTTTCTCTTCACAGTGCATAGATCTTTCAAAAATTTAGCATAAGAAGGAACTTGCTTAATAGCATCCAACAAAGGTATATTGATCCTTACCTGTTTGAAAGTTTCAAAGATTTCAGAGTTGTGATTGACTTTCCTTTGTTTAGTCATGGCATGAGGAAATGGAAGTGCTGGCGGAGAATCAGTCTTTTCTTTGCAATGATCAGATTCAACCCCTTCCTTACCCTCAGAGATTGATTCATCATCATTCTCACAAGGTTCAAGAATGGGTTTTTCAATAACCTTACCACTACGAAGAGTGATGACTGATTTTACGTGATCCATGTGTTGGCTTCCCGAACTACTTGCATTCACATTGTATTGCCCCTTTGGATTTTGTTGTGGTTGAGATGGAAACTTACCTTTCTCTTGGAAACTGAGAGCAGATGTCAATTTTGCAAGAGTATCTTTAAAATCTGTCATGCTTTGAGCAAGTTGAGTGTTAATTGCCTCTTGCTTTTCCATAAATGCATGCAATGTTTCCTCAAGATTTCTTCTAGGAGGGGGAGCATAAGGAGGTGCATATCCATGAGAATTTTGGAAATTATGATGTGCTTGAAACGGTGGCTGTGAAGTTTGAGCATTATTGTTCTCACTCTTCCAACTGAAATTTGGATGATTTCTCCAACCAGGGTTATATGTTTGCGAATATGGGTTATGGTTGGGCCTTTGAAAACTGTTTAATGCATGGGCTTGTTCATGGAGACATTCTTTAAAAGAAGGCAAGGTTGGACAGTCATTGGTTGAATGTTTGTTGGTTTCACAGATTTGACATGCAATGTCTTGAACAGATTTTAATTGACCACTCTTTTTTAATTCTAGTGCCTCAACCTTTCTAGCTAAAGATGCAAACTTGGCTTGGAGGTCATGATCTTCCCTAAGGTTGTACATACCTCCACTAGATGTATGAGGTTGGGTTTTACTTGGTGCCTCATAAGTACCTGTGGTGTCCCAATTTTGCGCATTTTCAGCTAGCAAGTCTAGGTATTCCATTGCTTCATGCTTGACCGCTTTTTATGTTCGGCTTGTTTTAACTCGCAAGTGCACGAGTGTGCGATGTAGCAATTAACTCGGTAAGATCGAGGTCATATCCACAGAGAGCTAGATCTGGAAATTAAGCTAGGTAACAAAACAAAACTCAAGAGAAATTAAATTAACAATAACTTGGTTGAAAATGATTGATGGATTTGTTTTCAAAGATGAAAAAGTGTAAATAGATTTTAAATGACAAGAAAAAGTAAGTCTTGGTCCAAATCAATTTTAATGGTGATGTATTGGTGATTCCTTTAACATATATAAGATAACTCAACCTAATATCAACGATGGTGATATTAGATCGGAAGATATTACAATGAAGTTTAAAAGGATGAAGATTGATTATTGCTTAAGAATGTACAAGTATTTTCATATTAAGTAAGACATTGAATCAAGCAATCTCTATACCAAAACTAAGGTTTGTGCATAAAAATTCAAGATTATAACATTACCTAAATGATTTCTAAAATTTCTTTGCAATAATAAACATTCATGAAGAAAATGAAAAGATAGACATTAAGATTCATTCATATCTTAAAGAACTCACCTCAACCACCATCATCCTTGATTTGGATCCAAGAAGAAGATTAGCCAACCATGATTAGATATAATAACACTTTAATAAACATAAAATGACTTGAATCAAACTGAAATAATGAGTTTTACAAGCTAAAGAACCGAAATCTATAAAGAAGAACACAACACAATTTCAGTAAAAATTCGGACACAAATCTGACTCTAACTTTGGACAGCAATTCGACCCTTTTTGAAGCCTCCCCTGGAGATGGCTATTAGAGACATATTTATAGGCAATTCTGTTAGCTTTCCAGATCATTAAAGAACAGCTCATTTGGACATCTGAGTCAAAAGTTATGGACAAAACACCGAAAGGTGTTCTGGAAAATCAAACCAGGCCAGCTTGGAGAACACTTTGGTGCACGTTTTTCTTCCTCCTTTATGAGTTGTCTCTTTCTTCTTTTGACCCAAAATAATGTCACAATGTCCCCTCCAGCTTTCCATCCATGTGCTTGCCCTCTTGGATCAATGAATTACCCAAATAAATCAAATGTTATTTATTATGTGGACATGTAGGATCATGGATTGTGTTTGGGCTGATTTGGAAGGTGATTTGGGGCTGATTTGGGGCTGAATTTAAGCATCAAATAAGGATACAAATGTACCTATTATTTGGGCTAAGATTGACTTTGAAACCTTGAGTGTTTGATGGTTGAAGTTTGCACACAACATAAGGCATGTTTGGGCTTGAAATAAATCATATGATATTCTTTTCTAGAATTGGACTTGAATTGATTTTTGGGGCAAATTTGGAGCACTTATTTGAACCAAGATTTGCTTCAATCTTCAACTAAATTTCTCTTCAATTCTTTGTTCCGAATTCCGACGTTGAATTTTCTGAAATAATTCATTTAAGCTCCAAAAACCTATCGAGACATTAAAAGAAACTTCATTACTAAAAAGCACATCAATTATTATAAAAAACCCAAATAAAAATAATAAATACATATGTAAAATAAGAGACTTAATGATACTTTTGATGCACAATCACACCCCCCAACTTAGATTTTGCTAGTCCTCAAGCAAAACAAAACATAAAACCTTTGAAATAAAAAGAATAATAATAACATAATTAGGCTCGACTCATCACACTTAAAGGACATATCATGCAAACATTGGTATCTTTAACTTAGTGTACACAATAACAAATAAAGAAAAATAAGCATACTCACATTCTCTAAATCAAACATCCATACAAAATTCCAAATTCAATCGTATTTATCATGCAACCAACATAATTGATTCACGCAAAAACTCAACTTGTAATCTTCCCTTCTTACTACTACAAACAAGGTAGCAAACTAGAGAAATATCTATATATATTTTTTTCTTTTTTCTTTTTTTTTTCTCTTTTTTTTTTGAAGATATTATTTATTCTTTTTCTTTAAGTGGTCACTTCCCTTTTGACGCGAATACAAACATTTGTGATGAATGCACCCGGTTACTCACAAAGTCACAAACTTAAAGTGCTTTGCATACTCATATTTCAAGCTGCCGTTTGACGTAAAGATAAACATTTGTGATGAATACCCCTAGTTACTGAGCAACTCAAAACATTGGAGTAGATAGAATTTTGTACACATTTGTGTAATAATGATTACTCTATTTACTTAAACCTTGTTTAGGACTAGATCAAAAGGGATGATCACAAGTAAAGCATCACACTCATCTTTCATGCATAATCACACAACTCACACAACTTTTACAAGGAAAGATGTACTTCAATAATCTTAAGAAAAAAGTATGCTATATCTTGCTTTATAAGATATTATCTATCCCAAATTAAAGCATGCAATGTTCAACACAATAATGAATCCAAAAATGTAATGTTGATCTTAAACAAGTCTCATTCACATACGAATGCAAGTTTTTTTTTTTTTTTTAACAAGCATGGTTATCTCAAGCATTCAACATAATCAAATATCTAAAATTAAGTTTTTCATTATCCTCAATGTAAAAAAGAAAGAGAAGAAAAGTATAAAGATTAGAAAACTGTTACTCCCCTTTTGTTCTCAAGGATGAATGTCTGATTGAATTAGACATGAGCTGACTTCTTGCTTGATTTTTTTTACCTGCATATCACAACTAAAAGAAAACATTGATGTTTTTTTTTTTTTTTTTTTTTTTGAAAATAAAGAACCTCACACCCCCCCAACTTAAAATAATGCATTGTCCCTAATGCATGAACAAGAAAATATAAGAGATGGAAGAAAGAGAAAAAAAAATAAAAATAAAAATGAAAAAAATAAAAATAAAAACTCATTACTTCTGATACTACAATGGTATTGGATCTTCAAGATCCAATGTCTCAACTTCAGCCACAAAGTTTTCAAGATAAGGTTTCAATCGATGACCATTTACTTTGAAAACATTTCCATTCTTAGGATTTTCTACCTCAAATGCACCATGCTCAGAGATGGATTTAATCACAAATGGACCAATCCATTTTGTCCTTAACTTCCCAGGAAAGAGATGTAATCGTGAATTATACAAGAGAACCTTTTGACCAACATGAAAGGATTTTCTAAAAATGTGTTTATCATGCAAAGCTTTCATCTTATGTTTTGAAATTTTTGCATTTTCAAATGCATCATTTCTCAGCTCCTCTAATTCATCCAATTGAAGCTTTCTATTTTTGCCAACCTCGTTTTCATTATCATTGAATTGCCGGATGGCCCAATATGCACGGTGCTCAATCTCAACAGGGAGATGACAAGGCTTTCCATAAACTAGCCTATAAGGAGACATTCCTAAAGAGGTCTTGTAAGCAGTGCGATATGCCCACAAAGCATCAACTAGTCGTAGGGACCAATCTTTACGGTTTGGATTGACTGTTTTCTCTAGAATGTTCTTGATCTCCCTATTTGCCAACTCAGCTTGGCCACTAGTCTGTGGATGATAGGGGGTACTGACCTTGTGAATTACACTATATTTTCTCATCAAAATCCCAACGGGCTTGTTACAAAAATGCTTACCCCCATCACTAATCATAGCCCGGGGCATGCCAAAACGAGAGAAAATATTTTCTTTCAAGAATTTGACCACAACTCGATGGTCATTGGTTCGAGATGCAATGGCCTCCACCCATTTAGACACATAATCAACAGCTACAAGGATGAATTGGTAACCAAATGAACTTGGAAAAGGTCCCATGAAATCAATCCCCCAACAATCAAATATTTCCAAAACAAGAATGGGGTTTAGGGGCATCATGTTACGCCTAGTAAGGTTACCTAGTCGTTGGCATCGGTCACATGCAACACAGAAGGCATGGACATCTTTGAACATGGTGGGCCAATAAAAACCACACTGCAAGATCTTGGCAGTGGTTTTCTTGGAAGAGAAATGCCCACCACAGGCTAATGCATGACAAAAATTAATTACACTTGGAATTTCATGATCAGGGATGCACCGCCTAACAATTTGGTCAGGGCAGTATTTAAATAGGTAGGGGTCATCCCAAAAAAAGGTGCGCACGTTACGCAAGAATTTTTGTTTGTCAAGTTTAGACCAATGAGAAGGAATCTGACTTGTGGCTAGGTAATTTGCTATGTCGGCATACCATGGAGAGCCAATGTAGGAAACAGTACCTGCACAAAATAAATTTTCATCAGCAAAGAATTCATTTATTGGAGATTCATCAATTGTGGTCTCATAGCTTGAAAGACGGGACAAATGATCAGCCACTACATTCTCTACTCCCTTTTTATCTCGAATTTCAAGGTTAAACTCTTGGAGTAAGAGGATCCATCGAATCAAACGTGGCTTGACATCTTGTTTTGTGAGCAAGTATTTCAATGCTGCATGATCAGTAAAAACAATAACAAGAGATCCAACCAAATAAGACCTAAACTTGTCCAATGCAAATACTACAGCTAAAAGTTCTTTTTCAGTTGTAGTGTAATTCAATTGAGCATCATTCAAAGTCTTGCTAGCATAATAAATGACATGAGGTTTCTTATCTTTTCTTTGTCCTAAAACAGCCCCTACCGCAAAATCACTAGCATCACACATCAGTTCAAATGGTAAAGACCAATCAGGAGCTTGCATGATTGGTGAAGTGGTCAACAACCCTTTAAGCTTTTCAAAAGCTTCTTGACATTTTGATGTCCAATCAAATTGAACATCTTGTGACAACAAGTTACACAATGGTTTGGCAATGGTACTAAAAGAATGAATGAATCTTCGGTAAAAACCAGCGTGTCCTAAAAAGGATCTCACATCTTTCACAGTCCGAGGGGTAGGTAATTTTTGAATGACTTCAACCTTTGACTTATCTACCTCTATCCCTTTTGAAGAGACAATGTGACCTAAGACAATGCCATGTGTCACCATAAAATGACATTTCTCCCAATTAAGTACAAGATTCCTCTCTTCACACCTTTCAAGAACTTTTTCTAAATGCATTAGACACAACTCATAAGAATCCCCATAAACTGAAAAATCATCCATGAAAACTTCCAAAAAATTTTCCACCATGTCACTAAAGATACTCATCATACACCTTTGAAAAGTGGCTGGTGCATTACACAAGCCAAAAGGCATTCTTCTATAAGCATAGGTACCAAAAGGACAAGTGAAAGTGGTTTTTTCTTGGTCTTCTAAAGAAATCTCAATTTGGTTGTAACCTGAGTATCCATCAAGAAAACAATAGAAAGCTCTTCCGGCTACTCTTTCAAGCACTTGGTCTAAAAATGGAAGTGGAAAATGGTCCTTCCTAGTCACCATGTTCAACTTACGATAATCAATGCACATACGCCATCCAGTTTGGATTCTAGTTGGTACTAGTTCATTATTTTCATTTTTCACTACCGTGACTCCAGATTTTTTTGGGACAACTTGGGTTGGACTAACCCATTTTGAGTTTGCAATGGGGTAAATGATACCCGCATCAAGTAGCTTAAGCACTTCACATCTTACTACTTCCTTCATGTTTGGGTTCAATCGTCTTTGCATTTGCCTCACAGTTTTAGCCTCTTCTTCAAGATAGATTCTATGTGTACATAAAAGAGGGCTAATTCCTTTCAAGTCAGTAATAGTCCACCCAATTGCTTTTTTGTGTTTTCTCACCACTCTCAAAAGTTCTTGTTCCTGCTCTATGCTAAGTTTTGATGAAATCACAATAGGATATGATTCATCTTCCCCTAGAAATGCATACTTAAGATCACTCGGTAAAGGCTTCCTTTCTGGTTTATAAGGTTGGACAAGAGATGCCTCAGCTTTCACTTGGGGTGAAATCAAAGGCTCAAACGATGGGGTCCATTGACCTATTGACATAAGAGGCATTGGATCTAGATAAGTCTCGAGTTCTCTTACTTCCTCATCAACACATTCCAAAGAATAAAATCTTTCATCATGAATTAAAGTTCTCTCCAATGGATCCTTTATCCATTCTCTCTCAAAGTGTTCTTGACAAACTGTTTGGATCAAATCCACCTCTCTAATGTCCTCGTGTTCACCAATTTGTTTGGAGACATTGAATATGTTCATCTCCACAGTCATGTTCCCAAAAGACAATTTCATCACCCCATTCCTACAGTTGATTAAAGCATTGGATGTAGCTAGGAAAGGTCTACCTAAGATGACTGGGATGGGAGCATTAGAACCTTGAATAGGTGCGGTGTCCAACACTACAAAATCAACAGGAAAGTAGAATTTATCTACTTGGACCAACACATCCTCAACAATACCCCTAGGAATCTTGATTGACCTATCAGCTAATTGAAGGGTGATTCGAGTAGGCTTGATTCCTCCTAAACCTAATTGTTCGTAAACAGTGTAGGGTATCAAATTCACACTTGCTCCTAAATCTAACAAAGCTTGGTCTATCTTATGATTTCCAATAATGCATGAAATGGTAGGACAACCAGGATCTTTGTATTTGGGAGGGGTCTTAAACTGGATGATGGCACTAGCATGTTCAGTTAGAAAGGCTCTTTCTTTCACATTCAATCTCCTTTTGACTGTGCATAAGTCCTTGAGGAACTTTGCATAAGATGGGACTTGTTTAATTGCATCAAGGAGTGGAATGTTGACTTTCACTTGTTTGAACAATTCATAGATTTCTGAGTTCATAAGATCATGTTTAGGTTTCCCTAACCTTTGTGGAAATGGTGCTCTAGGAACAAATTCTAAATCACTCACTTTGACTCCAATTTTGCTTGAATCATCTCCTTTCTCACTCATCTCTTTCTCATTTATCTCACCTTCTTTGTCACTCAAGCTCTCATTTGTCACTTGTGTTTTGATTTCCTCTTCACTTTGCCTAGATTCCTCCTCCACAATACTTCTAGGAATCCCAAAACCTATAGCTTTGTCAATAATCTTTCCACTTCTAAGGGTAGTGATGGCTTGGACTTGTTCATGGTTTGAAGGTTCACTAGATGAGGATTCACTCATATGTACCTGACCTCTAGGATTTGGCATTGGTTGAGCTGGGATCTTTCCCTTCTCTTGAATGCTTAGTGATTGAGTCAACTTGGTTAGTTGACTTCGAATGTCATCTAAGGTCCTATTGGTCTGGTCTTGAAATTTATAAGCTTGGTTGTTGATTCCTCCTTGTGTTTGCATGAATTGTTGAAGAGTATCCTCTAGGGATCTCTTATGAGGTGGTTGGTATGTGTTATGTGTGGGAGCATGAAATGGTTGGGGTGGAGGTTGAAATGTTTGAGGTACTGAAGGGCCCTCATTTCTCCATCCAAAATTTGGATGGTTCCTCCATCCAGGATTGTAGGTCTCAGAGTAGGGATTGCCTACTTGGTTTGAAAATGGCTTTCTAACATTACTTGAATCAGAAGTTTGGCCATATAGCACTTCCTTGAAGGCTGGAATGGTAGGACACTCAGTTGTCTTATGCCCTTTGCTCTCACAAACAACACAACTTTCCTCTTGTTGTTCACTCATGACATGCACTTTTTTAATCTCAAGAGACTCTACTTTCCTAGCCAATGAGGTTAATCTAGCATTGAGGTCATCAGTCTCTTTCAATTGGAACTTCCCACTTGAATGAGAAATGGTGTTTCTAGACTCGACATGAAGTGGGAGAGAAGTCTCCCATTGCTTTGTGTTTTCAGCCAATTGATCAAAGAAATCAAAGGCTTCACTTGGTTCTTTGTCATAAAACTCACCATTACACATGGTTGACACTAGCTTTTTAAAATCTGCGGTAAGAGAGTCGTAGAAGAAACTCACTAACCTCCACATCTCAAAACCATGGTGGGGGCATGCATTTAACAAGTCTTTAAACCTTTCCCAAGCTTGGTGAAATGACTCATTTGGACTACAAGAAAAATTCATCATTTGACGTTGTAAGGCTGCCGTTCTATGAGTGGGGAAGTATTTTTTCAAAAATTCAGCTTGCATTTCTCTCCATGTACCTATAGACCTAGGACGCAAGGAGTTTAGCCAAAGCTTGGCTTTATCCTTTAGAGAGAATGGGAACAATTTAAGACGAATAGTTTCCTCGGTGCATGTTCTATCAATAAAAGTATTACATACCTCTTCAAAGTCTTTAATGTGTATGTATGGATTTTCAGAATCCATACCGTGAAATGTGGGAAGAAGTTGAATCATGCCCGGTTTCAAATTGAAAGCTTGTTGGTTAAGAGGTAAGATAATACACGAAGGTGTACTTTGTCTAGCCGGGTGAAGATACTCTCTAAGAGTTCGAAAATTAGGTTGATCATTGAATTGTGGAGGTCCATTACCTTGAACACTCCCTTCACCCTCTACATCTTCAACATTAGCCATGATAAAAAAACAATAATATAACAATTATATGAATACGAAAGGAAAGGAAAAGAAAAAGAAAAAGAAAAAAAAGATTGCAAATAAAAGTAAATGAAACGTAAAAGATAAAGTAATAGCTCAAAAATAAAAATACAACAAATTAAGAAATTCACTCTCTAACTAATAAGCAATAGTAACAACAATAAACATTAAAAGATAATTATAACAAGCATGAATAAAAGGCGGTAATACCGGCCAAGCACTTCAAACAATAAATATAAGAAAAATAACAACAATAAACAACAAAATAAAATAAAATGAACAAAAGGCGGTAGTACCGGCCAAGCACTTCAGACAATAAATATAAGAAAAATAACAACAATAAACAACAAAATAAAATAAAATGAACAAAAGGCGGTAGTACCGGCCAAGCACTTCAGACAATAAATATAAGAAAAATAACAACAATGAACAACAAAATAAAATAAAATGAACAAAAGGCGGTAGTACCAGCCTTATAATATAAACAATAAATATTATAAACTAATTAGAATAGACAATAAAAGAAAAATGGTTGAACCAACAAAAATCCAACAATTAATAGTCCAGTCCACAGTCCAATATCCGAAAAGTTGAGGTCAAATTAAATTTTTTTTAGGCGGTAAAACCAGCCATTTGATTTTTTATTTTTATGTATTTTTTTTGTTTTCCAATAATCAAATAGAAATTTGTTACCTTTGCTTGCTAGCTCCCCGGCAACGGCGCCAAAATTGCTTGACCGCTTTTTATGTTCGGCTTGTTTTAACTCGCAAGTGCACGAGTGTGCGATGTAGCAATTAACTCGGTAAGATCGAGGTCATATCCACAGAGAGCTAGATCTGGAAATTAAGCTAGGTAACAAAACAAAACTCAAGAGAAATTAAATTAACAATAACTTGGTTGAAAATGATTGATGGATTTGTTTTCAAAGATGAAAAAGTGTAAATAGATTTTAAATGACAAGAAAAAGTAAGTCTTGGTCCAAATCAATTTTAATGGTGATGTATTGGTGATTCCTTTAACATATATAAGATAACTCAACCTAATATCAACGATGGTGATATTAGATCGGAAGATATTACAATGAAGTTTAAAAGGATGAAGATTGATTATTGCTTAAGAATGTACAAGTATTTTCATATTAAGTAAGACATTGAATCAAGCAATCTCTATACCAAAACTAAGGTTTGTGCATAAAAATTCAAGATTATAACATTACCTAAATGATTTCTAAAATTTCTTTGCAATAATAAACATTCATGAAGAAAATGAAAAGATAGACATTAAGATTCATTCATATCTTAAAGAACTCACCTCAACCACCATCATCCTTGATTTGGATCCAAGAAGAAGATTAGCCAACCATGATTAGATATAATAACACTTTAATAAACATAAAATGACTTGAATCAAACTGAAATAATGAGTTTTACAAGCTAAAGAACCGAAATCTATAAAGAAGAACACAACACAATTTCAGTAAAAATTCGGACACAAATCTGACTCTAACTTTGGACAGCAATTCGACCCTTTTTGAAGCCTCCCCTGGAGATGGCTATTAGAGACATATTTATAGGCAATTCTGTTAGCTTTCCAGATCATTAAAGAACAGCTCATTTGGACATCTGAGTCAAAAGTTATGGACAAAACACCGAAAGGTGTTCTGGAAAATCAAACCAGGCCAGCTTGGAGAACACTTTGGTGCACGTTTTTCTTCCTCCTTTATGAGTTGTCTCTTTCTTCTTTTGACCCAAAATAATGTCACAATGTCCCCTCCAGCTTTCCATCCATGTGCTTGCCCTCTTGGATCAATGAATTACCCAAATAAATCAAATGTTATTTATTATGTGGACATGTAGGATCATGGATTGTGTTTGGGCTGATTTGGAAGGTGATTTGGGGCTGATTTGGGGCTGAATTTAAGCATCAAATAAGGATACAAATGTACCTATTATTTGGGCTAAGATTGACTTTGAAACCTTGAGTGTTTGATGGTTGAAGTTTGCACACAACATAAGGCATGTTTGGGCTTGAAATAAATCATATGATATTCTTTTCTAGAATTGGACTTGAATTGATTTTTGGGGCAAATTTGGAGCACTTATTTGAACCAAGATTTGCTTCAATCTTCAACTAAATTTCTCTTCAATTCTTTGTTCCGAATTCCGACGTTGAATTTTCTGAAATAATTCATTTAAGCTCCAAAAACCTATCGAGACATTAAAAGAAACTTCATTACTAAAAAGCACATCAATTATTATAAAAAACCCAAATAAAAATAATAAATACATATGTAAAATAAGAGACTTAATGATACTTTTGATGCACAATCACTTCATTAGGGTCTTTATCCTCAAAAGTTCCATTGCACATCAATTCAACCATTTGCCTATCTCTAGGAGTTAACCCTTCATAAAAATGTGAAACTAATCTCCATGTTTCAAAACCATGATGGGGGCAAGTATTAAGTAAGTCTCGATACCTATCCCAACATTGATAAAATGTTTCTCCTGGTTTTTGAGAGAAAGTAATGATTTGTCTTTTGAAAGAGTTTGTTCTGTGGGATGGAAAAAACTTCTTTAAAAATTGTTGTTGCATATCATCCCAAGCAGGAATGGATCCAGGTCTCAAATTTTGTAGCCATGTTTTAGCTTTATCTTTTAATGAAAAAGGAAAAAGCTTCAATCTAATGGTGTTCATGCTACAATTTGAGTCATTATATGTGTTGCAAACCTCCTCAAATTCCCTTAAATGCAAGTATGGATTTTCTAAATCTAAGCCATGAAAAGATGGTAAAAGTTGAATAATGCCTGTCTTAAAATTAAAATGAGATGCATCAGGAGGAAAAACTATGCATGAGGGTGCACTTGTTCTTGTGGGATTCATGTGATCTCTAAGAGTTCTAACCCGAATATTCTCATTATTCTCATTATGAAGCGATTGGTTATCTTCTTCAGCCATATTTTCTGAAAATGATGAGGATACCCTACAAAGTCTACCACTTAATGTACGTGACCACACTCTCATGCACGTGTAGGAGAATAAAATGAAGAAGAAAATAAAAGAAAGAGAAACAAAACAAAAGAAACAAAGTTAGATACAAGAAAAGAGAAAAGAGAAAAGAGAAAATAAAATAAATACTATAATTTGTACAAGAATTTACCTCCCCGGCAACGGCGCCAAAAACTTGACACGACCAAAAGATTGATGTCTTCTCCCAAGTGCAGGAGTGTCGAAGTAATAAATAACCCGGCAAGACCGGGGTCGAACCACAGGGAGGTTAATTGTATAAATTATAGATAACAATAATACAAAAGTAACAATAACAACAACAATAACAACAACAACAACAACAATAATAATAGTGTTAATAATAATAGTGAAGAAGAAGAGGAAGAAGTCGATGAGAACTTTGAGATGGAAGATTAACGTAAGAATTAAACAATGATAACAACAAATGTCAAGGTTAGAGGATCCACTAATGGTATTTCAAACAAGTATAGTATAAACCCTTATTATTCAATTGGAAACCACACACAAGGAGGTTCCAATCAGATTATAAATTGTTAACATGATTACATTAGCTATCTTATTCGAATAATGCTAATACTTGTAAATGTTGTCAGGCATTCATGATTATAACTTATGTTAACAACAAATCAAGTTCCTTTCATAGCTCAGGTGTCGGTTATACCATACAGTTTGGGCTATGAAAGTGCCAAGTATTTGTTGTACCAAGTGTTATACAACATAAATCTAGATTAACCATTTAACAAGCAAAGTATTAAAAGTGAACAAGATAACAAATATAAAGCATGTTAGTATCCAACATTAAGGTCCATGTTAAGTTTATATTATACTTATTCTTACACCATTAGCGTACCCTTTTCACCTTGACATAATTAACTTAGCTAGACATAATGAAAGAAAGAAACATAAATAAACAAGGAAAGGAAATGAAAAGCACAAGCAAGAGATTAATATAAGCAAAACTTAAGCATTACAAAATATAAAGAGAGAGCAAGAGCATGATCTTGATCTGAAAACTAAGATGCCTAAATACATGGCAAATGCCTCCTTTTATAGGCCAAAATTCGGAACTATTGATTTGTTGACTAATTGATGAGTGGGTGACCACATCTTGACTTGGTGACAATTCTTATCTTCTTGTCTGCCAAAAACCTCATTGATGACGTCATAATTTGAACAAACTTGAATCATGAAAGTTATAGGAAATTGTCTCATCTTTCCAGGGTAAAAATTTGAGATCATTTGGACTTCTAGAACTCGAGATATGGGCTGAACACTGAACAGTGTCTGGGCTGCAGGACAGATTCGGACTTCTTCGTTGTTGTTACAATTTGGACTTGAAAACGGCCTTGTTAAATCTTGGGCTCCACATGAAAGTTGTAGGCCTATGTCTTATCTTTTTATCCATATAAAATGGACCTAAATCCAAGATCTACAGCTTCAGATATGACCCAATTACCGAACAGTGTTCCAGTTTGGACTGCACCAGCATCTCTTTTCTAAGTTTGGCCATCTCTTTGTCCTTTCAATTTCAGTACTTCAACTCATCAATCAATTCTTTCATTTATGTGATAGGCCTGCATTTAAGATGAACATTTACCATAAATTAAAGGTATCTTATATAATTAGATATGTTATTATAAAACATGCTTTAGTTAAGGAGTTATTGATACTTTAAGTGCAAAATGATGATATAAAACCTTGATAAAAATGCACTTTTAAGTACTAATCAAAACCCCTAGCAACCAGACATGCTTTATACCTCTTGATGCTCTACCATCATATCTGTATTTAATCTTGTACACCCACCGACTACCAACAACATTCATAGAGGGGTGAAAAGGCACTAAGGTCCAAGTTCTGTTTGCACGTAAGGCCTGAATTATCTCATGCGTAGCACTATTTCATGCCTCATATCTGTTAGCATTATTAAAAACAAGTGGCTCATGAAAGGAAGGAGAAACTACCCGGCTGAAAGAGGCAGCAGAGCTTGTGGTAGTTGCAGTGGACAACGTTGTCTTTGGATGTCTTGGACGGAGGACCATGGGATGTTGACGAGCTGCTGGACATGGAGAAGTGGGACCTGTGACTGGAAGGTGCTGAAGAGGATATGAAGAGAGGTCTACACAGAGCTGCAGACCAGCTGGATAAGCAGTGGATGGACTAGTCGGTACTGTAGAAGATGGGGAGGCTGCGGCAGAGCTAGGATGTTCTGCAGTAGAACCAGGCTACTCTACTGCAGCAGATTGGAGAACATGTGATATCTGATGATGGAGAACCTATTCCTGCACAATAATCATTGGAAAGACAAGCATATAGTGACAGTATGGCAGTGTGGGATGGGGATGAAGGGGTGGCAGAAGCTATGGTTAAAGGGATGGTCTGGTGGGGTGCGGCAGAGGGCAGAATTGGATTATTGGGAGGAGCAGTTTAGGGAGTAGTAGGCTGAAAACATGGAGGGGTGTTCAAGGATGGAAGATAGGTAGGTTGTGTGGGAGGTACCGGTGAGGATGTTACTTGTTCAGACTTCTCAAAAGGAAAGACATGTTCATGAAAACGAACATGACAGGAAACATAAATACGATGAGATTCTAAATCAAGACAATAATAACCAAGATGGGATGAGCTATAGCCTAAAAACACACAAGGAGAAGACCGGAAATCTAATTTATGAGCATGATATGAACGCAAAAAGGAGAAACAAAGACACCCAAAAGTACGTAGGAAGTTATAATTAGGAGTGCGATGAAACAGACACTCAAACGAAGATGTATTTTGGAGAACATGAGTAGGCGTGTGATTAATAAGGTATACTGATGATTCAAAAGCATAGTTCCAAAATCGCAATGGTGCACTACACTGGCCTAAAAGGGTGAGGCCAGTTTCGATAATATGTCGATGACGACGTTCCACAGTGCCATTTTGTTCATAAGTATGAGAACAAATTAACCGAAGATGAATACCAATGGTCTGAAAAAATTTATTTAATTTACAAGATTCACCGCCCCAATTAGTTTGAGCAGATTTAATTTTAAGTGAAAACTGACGCTCAACAAGTGTTTGAAAATGTTGAAAAGTGGAAAAGACATCAGATTTCACAACAAGCGGATAATACCATATATGTTTGGTATGCGAATTTACAAAAATAACAAAATAGCGGAAGCCATCAGAAGAAAACATAGGGGCAGGACCCCAAACATCACTAAAAATTAATTCAAGTGGAGCAGAAGTTTTGTGACCCGTAGGTTGTAATGACAAACGGGACGACTTGCCTAAAGGACAAACTTGACACTAAGTAAGACAACGTCTAGAAGTACATACGATTTTATTGCCAAAAGCTAACAAATTGAAAATGTGAGGGGTTAGATGACCCAAACAACGATGCCACAGGTCGGCAGTCGTGGAGATGCAAGGAGACCAAAAAGCTTGAGGAATTGACGTGGCACAAGACTCGGAGAGGACATAAAGACCATCACGACTCTGATCGGAAAGGGGAACTTCCTTGGTGATGAGATCCTTCACATAAAACATAGAAGTGTGAAATTCAAAATAATCATGATTATCACGACAAAATTTTTGAACAGATAACAACGGTTTGGTAATGTGAGGCATATGCAGAACATTAGATAATGTAAACATGCGTTTTGGGGAATGTAATTTAGTATGTCCAATATGGGATATGTCAAGGCCCTTACCGTCACCAACATGCAAATAATTATTACCAAGATAGGGTGCAGAATCGGTCAGAGTTTCAAGATCAGGTGTGATGTGTTGATTTGCGCTAGTGTTGGGGAACCAAGTTGCACCAGAAATATTCCCAACAGCAAGATGAGCAGAGGGCTGCTGAGTGCTGCTGCAAAACTGGGAACAATTGGGAGCTGTGTGCCCAAAACTGCCGCACAATTGGCAGCGTACATGTTGTTGTCCAGACCACTGCCCAGCCCTGGAGTTACGCCTGGTCTGTTGCTAGTGATTTGGCCACCAATCAGATTGACCCCTGTTCTGGGGAGTGGAACGGTTGTTGTGGGGATGCTACTTACCTCTAGAGCGACCCCTATTGCGGTTGAAGTTGGGGCTGTGATGAGACATAGCATGGTGCGCAGAAAACTGGGGTGTTGGCAGCAGCGGTGGCTGCTACGGCAGAGAAAAAGACAGTAGAGAGGGAGCGACATCCATGGAATGGAAAGAGTTCTTGTGCAGAAATTCATGGGTAAGAAGATGGTTGTGAAGATCAGCATAGGACAGCGATTCTGTCTTGGTTATGAGACTCGTTACCAAGTCTTTGAACTCGCCACGAAGGCCACGAAACACATAAAAATTAAAGTCTTCAAGAGACATGGGGCGACCAGCAGCAGCCAATTCGTCAAATAACAATTTGGCTTGCTGCATGTATAGACTAACCGATGAGTCACGTTGCCGAAGGTCTTGAAAGGAGCCATGAAGTTGCATGATGCGAGAATTAGACAGAGAGGCAATCGCTTTCTCAAGAGTGCGCCAAACACAATGCGAGGTAGAACAATCTATCATGAGATGCAACACATCCACGGAGAGAGAGAGGAGAGCAAAGCACTCAAAATAAGCTGATCTTGTTGCTTCCAACGAAGAAAAAAAGGGCTGATGGTAGAGGAAGAACCAATAGAGCTGTCAAACATATGAGATGGAGGACACGACACTAAGCTATCAACGAAGTGAAAAACACCTTGACCAAGGAGATATGGCTTCATCTGCATTCTTCAATAGAGATAATTTGTGTTTGTAAGTTTTAGCGAAACAACTTGGTGAGTGTTTGCTAAAGGAACAATAGCTGTAGAGTGGGTTCCCATGAGAGGTAAAGGAACGACAGGGACTTGGGAGGAAGAATCAGAGAAAAGAAAAGAAAAAGAAAAGTTGAGGGATCAGTTTGGAAACCTAGGAATACTTCTTCTATAAATACCATGCTACAGTGAAATAGTGAGGGGGGAGAAAAATTTACTCACGGGGAGTGAAGGGAGAAAATTTACAGGCATGAAGGCGGAGAAAATTTGAGAGGAAAAGGGGCAGAAAAAAATAAGCCCTAAACCTAAATAGTTTCTCTGAAGCCGCCACTCTCCCTTCCCTATTCATCCTCTACAAGCCATCTTCCCTGCAAAGAGGGAGAACCCCACAAAACACAGGCCCTTTTCCTCTAAGAAAAACAAACCGACTCCCCTCCCCTTTGATCTTCTTCTTCCCTCTTTAGCCGGCCACACAGACCCGGTCATAAGAGGCCGCTCAACTTTTTCTTCCCCACACAGCTCCTCTTCAGACCACCATAACTCAGCCATAGCTACCATTTGCCCCCCTCTTCCTATGGTTTTCAGACCCTCTCACGGTCCTCGTCTCTCGGCCTTACCAGAGCCACCTCCTGTTTTGGCTCCTGCCCCGGCCAGACCTCACAGATCGTCCCTCTCTGTCACCAGCAGTCCTCTGCTGCCTCAGTGCTGGCTAAAAGAGAAAGAGAGTAGAAGGGACCGAGCTTAATGTGGTCCATTCCCCCTCTTTAGACCCCTACTTGCCTCATCGCCGACCAAAGAAGAAGGAGGGGTCAACGATTTACCCGATCCAGTGGGTATCCACAGCAGGTCGGCCACCAAAGAAGAAGGAAGAACAACAGATGGAAAACAAAACAAAAGCAGATCCGAAAAACAGTGAAAGAAAAAGATTTCACGTAGGTTGTGGCGCGTGGAGCAGACGCGCCGCCACCGCTCCTGCAGTTCCTGAGGGCCTTTTAATCACATTAAATCGCGAAGCAATTTACATCAGGTAGGGTGTGCTAGGGGTGCTAATTATAGTTTACTTCGTGGATAAGAGTACTCCTAAGATAAAATAAATCTTTTTGTATGGATAAGGCTACTCTTAAGATATCTTTCACGTATCATAATTTTTTTTTTCAAATCAAGTCATCCACGTCAAAACCGTTCAATATTAAGCAACATGATAGTGAATAGTAATTAAGATCATATCAAAGTATGTACTAAGAACAGTACATTAAATAATTTGAAATTTACAAAATAAACCCTAAAAAAATTAAGAACAGTGTCGGGCAGCCCTCTAAGGGTGTAGGAAATGTGGTGGTGCATTTGCTCCACACGCCACTGCCACTGGAGGCACGTGGGTTCACGCGTCGTCGCATGCAATGCCCGTAAACAGGTGGATCTGACCTGCTTTCTTCTTCTCTTCCCTTCCCTACCGATGGCGATGCCTTGACCTGCAAAACACCCAAAATCGCAACAAACAGTCGATTTTAGTGTTCTTTTCTCCTTCTCAGATCTGGTTCATTTGAGTCTTCTCCCTTTTCAAATCAGTCTCACTTCTGTTTTCTCTCTTCCTCCCGGTTTGATTTTTTCTTGTATTCTCTCTTCCTCAGGTGGCAGATCAGGCAGCTGTGTCTTGAGCTGATCTTGAGTTTGTCGTGTGGAAATGGGAACGACTGTTGACTCTATAGGCGCTGCCGTGTGTAAGCTGCTGCTAGAGGCTGGTTGTAGAAAATGACAAAGAGTGTTGCCCGGGCACTGCTGTGTGTGGGTTGCTGGCTCATTGGTGAGGACAGCGCTGCTGTGGCTAGTGGTGAAAACCGACTAAGAGGAGAGTGAGTGATTGTTTTGGCTGGTCTGTGGAAGAAAGGAAGACAGATCGGGGTTGGAAGAAGACAAAGATGTTGCTGTTGGGGATAGAGAGGAAGTCGTGGTTAGGCATGTGTGCGGACGAAGAAGAGAGGTGCTAGTCTTGGGAGAGAAAATTCAAAGCCAGGGGGCGGCGGCTTGTTTTTGGTAGAGATAGGGAATGAGCGGCGACTTCCGTGAGGGAGAAGAAAGGTTTCAAATTTTTAGGGTTTTTTGTGGCTCCTTAAATTGTGCAAAATTGCCTCCTCCCTCTGTTTTTGTGTGTTAGAGACTCATATTTATAGGTAAAATAATGTTTGGTCCTCAAACATGGTCTGTAACTCCCAGGTAAATTCCTGTATTTTGATTTACAAAAAAAAGGGACAAATAATTAAATAATATATATATATATATACGAGGAAGCGGTTTAAAGATCGACTGCCGTGCCATTCTTGTTGTGAAGGAAAGCCATTCCGAAAGCAGCTATAACCTTCACGGGGGATGTTGGCGGGCCATGTGAGGGCTTGAGAGGGAGAAGAAATTGAGTGGAAAATCATCAAGGTCCATCCAAAACAAATCATAAAAACAATTGTGAATTTTCAAATATATTGCTAGAAATTTTGGGGTTGTTACATGGTCCCTCAACTTCTTCTTTTTTTGTAAATTTTAATTTTTATTATTTTTTTGTATTTTTTGAAAATGAGCAATATCAACGTCGACTCAATGAGGAAAATCAATTATTTTAAAAATGACACGTGAAAAGTCGAACGCGTTCAAAAGACCTTTGAAAATTTAAATTCTTTTGAGACAATGCTAAAAATGCTAAAAACGATGCAAATATATTAAAAACATATTTTTAAAATTTTCATTGTTTTTCCCTATTTTTGGATTTTTCAAAAAATTTATCAAAAAGATGGGTCAAAAATTGGGTAGCAACAGATGCCCCCTCTTTACAATACTTACGAAGTAAAACTCCTCAATGTTTTGCATAGTAAGCTTCGTAAAGAAAAGAAAAGGAAAATGGCCTCATTATTTTGGGCACCTACCCTTTTGAAGAAAATCAGTCTACTTTCACAGGTGACCTACCCACACACTCACAATGGTCTATTTTCACGGGCGACCTGCCCACACATGCTCACAGTGGTCTATTTTCACGGGCAACCTACCCATATGCTCATTCTGGTCTATTTTCATGGGCGACCTGCCCACACATGCTCATAGTGGTCTATTTTCAGGGGCGACCAGCCCACACACTCACACTGGTCTATTTTCAGGGGTGACCAACCCATACACTCACACCGGTCTATTTTCAGGGGCAACCTGCCCAAGTGGAAAAAGAAAGAGTGGTCTCATTATAATAGGTAACCTACCCAGGTGGAAGAATGGTCTCATTGTAATTAGTGACCTACCCAAGGAGAAAAAAGGAAGAGTTGTCTCATTGTAATGGGTGACCTACTTGGGTGGAAGAATGATCTCATTGTAATAGGTGACCTACCGAGAAAAATGATGGTCTCATTATAATGGATGACCTACTTAGGTAGAAGAATTGTCTCATTATAAAGGGTGATCTAACCAAATAAAAAAAAACATGGAGAATGGTGTCATTGTAATGGGTGACCTACCCAAAGGAAAAAAAAAAAGGAAAAGTGGTCTCATTGTAATGGGTGACCTACTCAGAAAAAATGATGGTCTCATTATAATGGGTGACCTACCCAAGTGGAAAACGAGAATAGTGTGATGTCTTGGCGACATGATAAAGCTTGAAGGGAGATGAGGGCTCAAAGTCGCACTCAAAATAAGGCAAGGTTAGGAAACGCACTACCTGAAAGATAAGGGCTCAAAGGTGCACTTGAAAGGAAGAAGGATTAGAAAATGCCCTACCTGAGAGGTGAGGGCTCAAAGGCGCTCTAAAAAGAAGTAAGGGCTCAAAGGCGCACTCAAAATGAGGTAGGGTTAGAAAATGCACTACGTAAAAGGTGATGGTGAAACACCGATCTGACAATGTTGAAAGCAATGCATTATGATCAATATGCATGTATACTTACCTGAGAAATATAGGTCCCCCTTTTCCTCATGGAGTCTTTCTTTTTCTCAAAAGTTTGAGTCTTGGTAGCAAACTTCGATGGTCTTTTCGCTCTTGCTTACTTGAGTCATGTCTTGTGATATTGACCTCTAGGAAGGACTTGATATCATCATACTTCTTTGTTCTCCACCCTTTATCTCAAGGATTGTCAATTTTGCTCGACATTTTTCTTAGAAAGAGAATCATGAAGCAAGCCCTACCAGGTGTTTTCGATTGCCCCCCAACTTGATCATGCCCCCAAGTATTCAATTTGGTTTGGGGATGAGGATATATGAAGGAAGGTTTGACAAGGAGTTGTTTTCATGCAGAAATTTTGTAATTTCAAAGCTATTCCAGACATAGAAATTATTTTTACATCGATTCAAAGCAAACTCATTCTAAAGAAATTCAAGTGATTCCTATGGAGAGGTTTTCAGAAGTGATGAAAACTTTTTGTTTTGCTTTTGGTGAAAATATGAAATGACATTTTGTTGGTCAAGAGGTTCAAACTTCAATTTGAGGGTTACAAAGAACCGATTTTCAAAACATTCATTTTATTTGCATGAATAATGATTTGGTTCGCATGAGAAAACATTGCCTACCAATCCAAATTGCTCGGCTTTAATCAAAAAGAGCTTAATTAGGCATGTAATGTAGGCTTGGGCCCTTAGTTATGAAGAAAAATGACTTTTATAAGCTCAAAAGGTGTTTAAGGGATTTCAAGACTGAAGATCACTAGTGCTTATTTGATGGCCTTTTATCTTTGGAATGTCTTTCCAAAATGGTCTATTGTGCCCCTCAATGTTGGTCTTGGGCTCTTTCTCTTTATTTTCTTCATTCTTCACTTGGTTGAGTATCATCATATCAGTTATTTTTTAGAAACTCAAATCTTTTAGATCCTATGAATTTTTCTTCATACCCCCATCTTTGTTTGGGCACCTTTGACCATTGAGAAATTTTGTTTTGATGCCCCCTGGTTCATTTGAGACACTTTCAATCATTGATTTTTTTTTCTATATCTCTCGCACTTGCCCCCAGTGGGGTGTGATCCTAGCAAAGGTTATTTCAAAGCCGGGGGGGCTTTTTTTGGTAGAGATAAGGAATGAGCGGCGGCTTCCGTGAGGGAGAAGGAAGGGTTCAAATTTTTAGGGTTTTTTGTGGTTTAGGGTTTTGTGTGGTTCTTTAAATTGTGAAAAATTGCCCCACCCCTCCGTTTTTTTGTGTTATAGACTCATATTTATAGGCAAAATATTGTTTGGTCCTCAAACATGGTCCCTCAACTTTTTCTTTTTTGTAAATTTTGATTTTTCTTATTTTTTTGTATTTTTTAAAAACAAGCAATATCAACGTCGACTCAATAAGGAAAATCAATGATTTTAAAAATGACGCGTGAAAAGTCGAACGCGTTCAAAAGACCTTTGAAAATTTAAATTCTTTTAAAACAATGCTAAAAATGCTAAAAACGATGCAAATATATTAAAAACATATTTTTAAAATTTTCATTGTTTTTCACTATTTTTTTATTTTTCAAAAATTTTATTAAAAAGATAGGTCAAAAATTGGATAGCAACAGTTGTCATTCTATAGTATTTTATTGCAAAAGATTCAAATACTTTTACATTGAAATCACCAAACAAGTTGAAATCTATCAAAATATTTACATGAATAAAGCTAATGGAATATGGATATGAAGAATTTCAAAAAACCAATAGCAAAGATTGATCGTGCGATTAATGAGTTACCTCTTGCCACCCGATACGAAGCAAAGAATAGAATTATTTAATCTAAGTATGTAGTGTCGCACGTCACCCGCGTGGCGTTGTTTAGTGATTTTCATTCGTTTGCTTGATTCTTTTGGAGTCGCCACCTAGTATTCGATTCAGGGTTACTACAAAACCTATATGTACTGGTCTTTGTCAGAGATTCACGGGTAAGGGGCTGGTTGTGGCTAGGGAAGGTATTAGCACCTTTAACACACCCTACCTGTGGTAAGCTGCTTCGTGATTTGATGCGATTTAAAAGATCTTGAAAGTTGTCCTGCCAATGATTTCGTAAAAAAAAAAGTTATCCTCGGTAAGAGATCCTTATTTTATTAGGTAAATAAAATCTAATTGCTCTAACATCAATAAAACAAAACAAACTTTTCAATTTAATATCAAGAATACATCTTACGTATAAGATTATTTGTTTTTTTCCTATCAACATCAACTCGAATGAGGAAAATCATTGATTTTAAAATATAACGCGTAAAAAGTAAAACGTGTTCAAAAGACTTTTAAAAATTTAAATTCTCTTGAGACAATGTTAAAAATGCTAAAAATGATGCAAATACATTGAAAAAACATATTTTTTGGATTTTTGTTGTTTTTCGCTATTTCTTTATTTTTGAAAATTTTATCAGAAAAGTGGGTTAAAAATTAGGTAACAACATGTAGGTTCTTCATCTATGATTGGATATTGATCGGTATGACCCTAATTTATTCTCGTCGCATCCATAACCATAGTTTTATAAGAATTATTGTTGTCATTTACAACTTCATACACGTTGCTAGCACTAGAAGTTGACCAAACCATCCTTTTGACCATGGTTTCGTGAGGAATAAATGGTTTTTCAAGTGCATGCCAACACATATATTCCTCCAAGAACCCTTTGTGTAGAACATGTATCATTACAACATCTGGATCGAGAAACGTTTTCTTCTTACACATCTTGCATGGACACCTAATATTGCCTCCACTAATATTTCTTGGATTAGGTATTACGTAATTAATAAAACTCTAAACCTCATTAAAATAATCCATCCTCTGCAATCCTTAGGGTGAATCTCGATACATCCATGAACGATCATCCATGATTTCTATCGAAACTATATCAAATAATGATGACAACATGTATTAATTAACTATGTTAACTAAATAAATTTACAGAAATATTGGTTTAAGATTATTTAACTTACTTTAATACTTCTCTTAATTAATTACCAATTATCTAAGTACATACAAATTTGTATATTTTTCCAGAAATTACAACTTGAAAATAAAATTGACAAAATATAAAACGGATCCTTAAATAAGTCATTATTTATTTCATCACAACACACCTATGTTGGTAGTTTGATATAAGTTTCAACAATTTACAAACAAATATAATTTTACAAAATTTAAAACAAACCATAACACGTACAAAATCATAAATACAATTTATTTTATAGGTAACACTAGTGCTGTAATAAAGCTCAATAATTTATTGAGATTTTTACATTAAATAAACTTGAAATTATAAATGACTCATAAGGATATGTGAAAAAAGGAAAAAAATTACACTATAGAGTTTTTTTTTTTAACAAAGCTCAATGTAATTGAATTTTTTTTTTGTTTTTTTCAGTTTTGTTTAGATCTATCTATGGAGTATTTTGCTTTTGAAGTAGTTTCTGTTCTGCAAACTCTTATACGTCAACCTCACTAGCATTGACTTTTTCTCTCTTTTTTTATATGGAGCTTTCCTAAGTTATTATGGTGTTGCTTTGACTCGGGAAAAAAAAATAGAAAAAATAAATGGTTGTTGTCCAATGGATTTCCAAGTATTTTTGTTCAACAAAATGGCATGTATATGTTGATCAAAACCCTAATTTGTTTTTATACAAAAGATCAAAACCCTAATTAACTCACGAAACTATTGGAAACAAAATATTGATCTTATTATTGAATATAAAAGTGATAGCACACTAAACAAAATAATAGTCATGAGACTTAAATTTTACAACTGTAAACAATTTGAAAACACACATCACCAAATTTTCATGAAAACTCCAACTCATATGTCTAATTATACAATCACAACAAGGTCAAAGAGTACGGGCTTGCTGGTAATAAATAAATTTAAAGGCTTATTCGAACTTCGCCACCATCTGCTTTAAAATATTTTTTTTTGGTACCAAAGGCTTATCCGGCCATCTTATGGAAAGAGTCCTATATATATGTAAATACCTTGTATAGGAATAATTATCATGTATAGTACATTCCACCCGTGTATTATACACAACCCTAAAGGTATTTATATCAAGGAAGGGCTGCTGTGATTGGCGTCCAACACATTATACATTAATTCAATCTCTTTACAAAACTCAACGTGGTATCAGAGCAGCAACAAAATCTTCCTTCACGCTTCTGGTTTATTGTTCGGTCGTCTCCTCCAGACCGTTGCACTCCTCTGCTTTCGTCTTCATTCAGGGTAGTTTCTTTCAGCCCTTCCTTCCTCACTTGTCTGTCTGCCTCTCCCTCTCTCTTGACAATGGACAACCAAGAACAAGAACTTCAACATGGTGGTGCTGTTGCACCAATCTCTCAATCCTCTTTAGCGGCTGCTACTGCCAGCATAGTTCCTATGAACTCTTCTCTGGATACCATGAACAGGTCTGCCATCATTCCTCTTTCTAATACGCAGCAGGTAATCTCCTTACGACTCTCCAATACCAATTTCTTGTATTGGAGGATGCAGATGAAATCGTTTCTCTTGGGCCAAGGTGTGTACTCCTTTGTTGATGGCACCTCACCATGTCCTCCCTCTCATCTTATATCTACTACCACATCCTTACCATCGGTCAATCCTTCATATCTACTATGGACACAACAAGATCACCTAATCATGAGTGCTCTTTTATCCTCGCTCTCCACAGAAGTGCTGCATCTAGTTGTGGATTGTAAAACTTCTCAAGAAATCTGGACAACGCTGGAAACTGCCCTTGCTTCCCCTTCAAACTCACGGATTATGCAGCTCCACGGTGCATTCCAAGATTTACGACAGCACGATGACTCTGCCAGCACTTATTTGCAGAAGGCTAAGGCCTTGTTTGATGAACTTGCAGCTGCTGGCAGACCAATCTCCATGGCCGAATTTAATTTGTATGTGTTTCGGGGGTTACGTAGTGATTTTAAGGATTTGGTAACCAACCTGTCCACTAAGGCTGATCCCATCTCTTACACAGACCTCCATAGCCATCTCCTCACACATGAATTTCTCCATAAGGCTTCACTCCATCCTGCTGTAACAGCTCCTCTATTACCAACTCCATCACAGCAGCCATCTGTATTTTTTGGGCAGCGTCAGTTTGCTTCTAGTACTGGAAGAAGGGGCCGGTTTCGTGGGGGTTGGAGACAGAGTAATCGTAGCTACAATCGTGGGAATCATGGCTATAGTTTAGACTCAGCAAATAATAGTTATGGTTATGGTTCAGGTCCGAAATTTGGACAACAACAAAACCGGTTTTCATCTGGCTCTGGTCAGCAGTTTGGGCAGCAAGGAAACCGATTGGGAGGCTATAACAGAACTGCGAAGTGTCAGCTGTGTTATGACTATGGACATACCGCCCAGCAGTGCTCTCAATTGGCTACTCATAATCTACAAGCTAATGCCAATTTAGCATTTAATAATGCTCTTATAACTGCTCCTGTTACTTGGTTTCCTGATAGAGGTGCAAATCATCATGTGACACCGGACCTTGCGAGTATGACGAGCTCAGAACCTTATTGCGGTAATGATCATTTACATGTTGGCGATGGTAAAGGCCTCACTATTTCTAATATTGCTCACTCTAAAATTCGTTCACCCAAACGCACATTTACCTTATCCAATATTTTACATGTGCCTCACATTAAAAAATCTCTACTTTCTGTTCAAAAGTTTTGTCTTGAGAATAATGTGTTTTTTGAATTTCATCCATTTTTATTTTATGTTAAGGACCTCATGACAAAGGAGGTGCTTCTTTCCGGTCGGAGTAGAGATGGTCTATATATTTTATCCGCATCGTCTGCAATGTCGTTGCCTCAAGTCTTCTCGTCTACATGTGTCTCTACTTCTACTGATGTCTGGCATCGTCGGCTTGGACATCCTAGTCCACGCATTCTGAATTTTCTAGTGTCAACTAAACAAGTGTCCTGTACGTCAAAACAATTTAATTTTAATTGTCCAGCATGTCCTTTGGGAAAATCTTCTCGTCTGACTTTAAAAACTACGGGTCATCAAACTCAAGCTCCTCTTGATCTTATTTTTAGTGATGTTTGGGGTCATTCCCCTATGTTTTCATCCGATGGTTTTCGCTATTTTGTTATTTTTGTGGATGCCCATACCAAATTTATCTGGTTTTATCCTTTGGTTGCAAAATCTGATGTGTTTGCTATATTTCATCAATTTCAAGCACTTGTTGAGCGCCAATTTTCTTTAAAAATTAAGTCTGTTCAAACAGATTGGGGTGGTGAATATCGCAAACTCAATACATATTTCAAAACCATTGGTATTCAGCATCGTGTTATTTGTCCGCATACTCATGAACAAAATGGAATGGTTGAACGTCGTCATCGACATATTGTTGAAACTGGGCTCACTCTTCTTGGCCAATGTAAAGCTCCCCTAAAATACTGGAGTTATGCTTTTGAAAGTTCAGTATATTTGATTAATCGCATGCCCACTGTTTTTCTTAATCATAAAACACCATTTGAATGTCTTTTAAAATCACCTCCTGATTATGCTTTCCTTCGCACTTTCGGGTGTCTTTGCTTTCCATTTCTTCGTCCATACAATGCTCATAAGTTAGATTTTCGCTCATCCCCTTGTGTCTTTCTAGGATATAGCAATTCTCATTTAGGATATCGATGTCTTGATTTGTCATCAAATCGTATTTATCTTGCTCGTCATGTTCGTTTTCATGAAACTGTTTTCCCTCTTGACAAAACTGAATAGATTGTAGCTTCACCCATACAACCTCCTGCTGCTACTTTCTAGCCCATCCCATCATCCTATCCAAACACTCACCCGGCACCCCCTGCACATCACACAACCCTTTCGGCACCCTTACCATTACCTGCATATCACTGTCATGATCATTCCTCAGGTACAGGTTCAGACTTGCCGTTCTCTCTTGCTGGATCATCTACCGTCTTCCCTGTTGTTCCCACCAGCAGTGAACAAAGTGTGGAGGTCACCCCTGTTGGTTCCCCTGTCAGCTCCCATGTTCGTCTCCCCAGGAGTGAACAGATTGTGACTGTCTCACCTGCTGTTTCCCCTTCTCGGCTTGGCCCTGTATTGAGCTCCTCATCGCCAGGTTCTTCATCTATTTCCTCTCCTAGACTTAATTTATGTGTTGATTTGTCTCAATTCTCCCTTCAGCAAGCCACGACTAGTGAGTCTGCCACTCCCCCTCCTACTGCCCGCACTCACTCCATGGTACTTCGCCCACGTGCATCCAAGACAGCAAATTTTAGTGTCTCCCCTGCCTCCCGGGTAGTTTCTCTACCTCAACAGGAACCACTTTCTTTCAAAGATGCCAATCGGTACTTGATTTGGCATAATGCTATGATAGAGGAAATCAAGGCACTTCATGGTAATCACACTTGGTCACTGGTGCCCTTACATCCATCCATGAATGTGGTTGGCAGTAGGTGGGTTTATAAGATTAAGCGGCATGCCGATGGTCGAATTGACAGATATAAAGCACGGTTGGTTGCCCACGGTTTCACGCAGCAAGAGGGGATTGATTACTTGGAGACATTTAGTCCAGTGGTTAAGCCTACCACGGTTCGACTTGTGATCACGATTGCTGTCACACATGGTTGGAAAATTCATCAGTTAGATGTCCATAATGCCTTCTTGAATGGCATTCTTCAGGAAGAAGTGTACATGGCACAACCACCTGGCTTTGTTGATCCTACACTTCCATCTTATGTGTGTCGTCTTCATAAATCCTTGTATGGTTTGAAACAAGCACCTCGAGCATGGTACAATCGATTAAGTGAGTTTCTCATCTCCATTGGATTTTAGGCATCCAAGGTTGATACTTCTCTGTTTATTCTATTTTTTGGTGGTGCAATGATCTATCTGCTTGTGTATGTTGATGATATTCTATTAACTGGGAGTGACTCGGCCTTGCTTCAACGACTGATTACTTTGTTGAGTTCAGAGTTTAAGCTTCGGGACTTAGGGTCGGCTCACTTCTTCCTCGGAATAGAAGTTAAATCGACTTCTATGGGTCTCTTACTCAGTCAACACAAGTACACACTAGACATTATCCAACGAGCAGGTATGACTTCTTGCAAACCAGTTGATACTCCGTTGTCTCCCTCGTCTAAATTGGGATCTGTGCCTGGTACTCTTCACTCTACCCCAACACGGTATAGACATATTGTTGGTGCTCTACAGTACCTTACTTTCACTAGACCTGATATTTGCTATGCAGTAAACAAGGTGTGTCAGTTTATGCATGCTCCTACTGAGGACCATTGGGGGGCAGTTAAACGCATCTTACGTTATCTTCAGGCGACAGCCACCTATGGTCTGCATATTACTCGGGACTCCTCCTTGTCTCTTCATGGCTTTACTGATGCTGACTGGGCTGGCAGTATTGATGATCGAAAATCCACAGGTGGTTATCTTGTGTACCTTGGTTCCACTCCTATTTCCTGGAAATCTGGAAAACAACGCACTGTTGCTAGATCCTCTACAGAAGCTGAATACAAAGCCTTAGCTGATGGTACTGCTGAAATCTTGTGGATTCGCTCTTTGTTGTCAGAACTACGACTTCCATCTTCACCCAGTACTACGTTATGGTGTGATAATTTAGGGGCCACTTTTCTGTCTGCGAATCCAGTGTTTCACGCACGTACTAAACATGTTGAAGTTGATTATCACTTTGTTCGTGATCGCGTTGCTAAGAAAGAAATTCAGGTACGATTCATCTCTTCAAATGATCAACTAGCTGATGTTCTTACCAAGCCTCTCCCTCCAGTTTCGTTTGTTTTCTTTCGATCCAAGCTTCGGGTGGAGTCTCCACCTTCAGCTTGACGAGGCATCTTATGGAAAGAGTCCTATATATATGTAAATACCTTGTATAGGAATAATTATCATGTATAGTACATTCCACCCGTGTATTATACACAACCCTAAAGGTATTTATATCAAGGAAGGGCTGCTGTGATTGGCGTCCAACACATTATACATTAATTCAATCTCTTTACAAAACTCAACTGGCCAAGAATAGAATAATATCATAGCCTCTCCTGTCTTATAGGGAGCTTGGTATCATTTCTTGTTGTTCTTGACTTCTTTCTGGGTCATGCCTTGCCAATTCCTCTAATAGTATTGCAAATCTCTCCATAACTGGTGCACGTAAGGAAACCAAAAGCATAACCCCACGCTCTCCGTTCTTGAATCCATACGGCAGGAAATAGGTTCCTGCAATAGAAATTTCATCAGGCATAGCCTTGGGTGGCCCAGTATAAATTGTGTTGCCCCATCCATAGTCCACCTGATCGAACCCAAAACTTGTTAAGTCTGACACGACATATGATTGTAACCCTATAGGCTGCCCTTTGGTTATCTCCATTAGATCAGCCAATGATCTCATATACTCCTCAGTTATTCTATTCTTGGCATTTCTTATCATTTCCACTGCATACCCTAAAGAGTTTAAGCAAAGCTTCCTAGCATTTGTTACAGCTGCTGGCAAAGCTAGCACGTTACCATAATATCCTTTCGGTAATGGAGGGTTAAATTTGGAACGTGCGTTGACAAGCATTTGCATGCGCATCTCCTCATTAGGGTTAGCTTGAGATGCTATGGCATAGCATCTCCATAAGCATGCACTTATTACCTCAAAATTTGAACATGGGTGTAAATGAGAAGGAATCCATCTACGAATGTTGGATAATTCCTTGCGGTTAAGAACAAAACTACGGTGGGCTACAGCGTGAACCTGGCCGTGGAATTCAGGCACCTTGGCTGTAGGATCAACAGCAACAGGAGCATCATTACCATATTCATTGTGTCTGCATGTAACTCGTGGCGGATTCCTAGCACAGAGGAGTTCCCTTCGCCACACAGGTAGAATTGAAGGGGCTTGAGGACCTCGTGCAATCTCACTTATGGCATTCAATACCTGAAGCATGCCGAATGCATCAGTCATTGGGTGATTAAGACGGAGCCCAAGTACGAAACCACCACACTTCAAGCGTGTCACCTGTTAATATAATGTAAAATTATTAATACTTTATGAGAATGTAATTGATGGAATATTACCATCATTGTTTTAATTATATTTTTGAAATTTCTCGATAATAATAATAATAATAATAATAATAATAATAATGAAAGAATGAATAAACATTAGCCAATAATGTCCTGTACGTACCTGAAAAATCAATAATGGGGTATTGAGGATCCCTTCTGATCCTGGGACGTTGTAAAGAAGTTCCTGAAAGCATGGGAATGGAGATGGAATTGGATCACCAAACTGCTCCACCGTGGCATCGGCATCGGCTTCCATGAACAAGACACCCTCACCAGTACACTCAACTATAAGCTTATTGTCTGGCCCTTGTCTAATCCTACCAGCAAAAGGGTAATAATACACAAGTGCCTGCGCAATTGCCTCCTTTATTACCTTCACAGGATCTTTCCCTTGCATCGATGGATTGTAATTTGGTGATTGAAATTGGAGGTATAGTTGGCGATCAATATCAGAAAGCTGTCTGAATTCATGAGGTGTGGCCTTAGCTGGCGCAACTAATTCTGGTTCGCACCTTCTGACGGCGAACGATATGGAAGTTGGTGTTGCCATCGCACAAAAAGTGTGTTTGCTGCAAACTGTGATAAATGGTGGCTCTACCTCAGCAGTCAAGAATATTTTTGCTTGAAATGGAATGCATGGGAAGGCAAACTTGCTACATATTTATAGTAATAATGATTGTGTGGACATGCAGTAGGTGTGAAAGGTAGGAGCAGTAACAGTAGTAAATGATTACGTTTATAACAAGTTTTTTATTAATTTACCGTTATACTCATAGTTTTTTCCTTTATTCTTCGTTGAAAATTCTGTGAAGGAACTAACAAGTGAACGAATAAGAAGAAAATTCAAACATATATGAAAATTAAAAGGGCTTCTGAAAATTTCATTAATTTGTGGGGCTTGGAAATGTGATCACACCAACCTTGTAGATTATCCTAAAATTATTACTCCAATATGGTCATGCCCAGTACTAACCATGTTGGTTTTCCTTTCATAATATTGAGAAACCCTCTCTCCCTTGAATTATCTTTCAAGTTTAGAGGGGATAGATTTTGGGAAACTACGTGCCTAATGAAGGCCTAATGGAGGGGATTCCTTAGACTTTGACAAAGTTTGAATTTGAACCAACACTAGACAAATTAGTTCTCGACTAATTATTTGTTGTCGAAGAGTCTAAAATTGAGAAATTTATATTATATCTCGGGATTGGTTTTATACTCTAATATTCTTCACTTAAACCGTTATGGGTTATATTTTATCATTAAAAAAATATATAAATTATATTTTAAAATTTCATTTAATAATTTAAGTTTTTAAATTGAGATAATTCTTTAATATAATATTAAAATTTTATTGACCAAGCAGTCATGAGTTTATATTTCATCATCTTATTTTATTTGATAAAAATTAAACATTAAATAGTATAAACTTATATAAATTTTAAGTTCAAAAAACTTTTTTTTTAAGATATATTAAAGAAATAACATGGAGTTTTCTTCTTTTTTTTTCCTCCTTTTTCTTCTTCTTCTTCTTCTTTTGGGTTTTTTGGGAGGTCTTAGAAGCAATACAAAATGGCCCGGTTGTGGCCTTCCCTGGACCAAAATGTCTGTGAATACCTCTCAAGTTCTGCACGTAAGATTATATATTGTTTCCATAGATAATAGGCATTTACAACCAATAATTGATGAAGGTGTGACGTATTCTGCAATTTATTCCGCAACCAATCTGGTGCAAACACTTATATTAATAATAATAAAAAAAATCAAAAAAATATATACAAATATAAGTCGAAACCTACCGCTATTTTCGTAATTTATTTTGTAAGAAGATGTAAGTGTCTGCACCAGATTGCTTGCATTTCAACTAATTTCACGAGCTCTGAAGTTAACGACCATGTAAGCCTCCAGTAGCCATGAGGGAACTAGAACTCATGACTATTAAAAAATAAATTCAAAACCTGATTAATTGAGCTACCTCTCAAAATTATTTTAAATTATTCTTTTAGTTTTACGTATCAATACTTTTATATGTACTTTTTATAATTTTATTTTCATCGGAATATCATTATCTTATTATAGGTTCAATTGAAAAAATTTATGTGGTCGTGTCAGCAAGTTTCATCGGAAACAAATATGTTTTATCATTAAAAAAAAAACTTGATTGTTGCTGCCTACTTACTGAGAATTTTTTTTTTCTAGGGAAAAAAATTAAAAAATAACTTTGTTATTGATAAAAAAAAACAATAAAAATAAAATTGTTAACCAAATTTTACCTGAATTTTATCCTGTTAATTTTCCAAGCTATTCAAATATGAACTCAATCTGAAATAAATTTCAAGTTCAAAGTTCAATGATTTTAATTAGTAAGTTTTTTTTATATAAATTTTAAAGTTGGTTTGATGCTCAAAGAGATTTTATTATTATATATTAGTATTATTTTAGTTCAAATTTATAGACCAACTTACAAATAAATTTATTAAATCTTTTTTAATACATCAAACTCATATATGTCTACATGACATTTTTTCTATTGAATTAACTCTTTTATTTTTTAGATTATGTAATGAAAGAAATAAATAAAATAAAATAAACATGTGGAAATTAATTGAATTACTATAATTAATTAGGTTTGTTTAGGCTATTTTTTTTTAATCATTTAATTTTCATACTGAAGGAGAGAAGTTTTTTTTTAAAAAAAAAATAGAAGTTATTGGATTAGGCGTCGTCCAGCATTCAATTTAGTATCTAAAAGAAAAATTCCATGTAAGCGCATGAAATCATAGTATTATGATGGAAGGACTATTACAAAACAAAAGAAAGAGTAGAGGGACTCAATCAATTATAAAAAAACATAAGAGGCTCCAATAAAATAAAAAGTATAGGTACCAAATAATGGATAAAATCCATCTTCTTACAAAATAAATCATGAATAGCAGTGATTAGACTCTGAAGCCATCTTTCACTTATCATAATTATTTTTTTTATTTTCAAATCAAGTCATCCTCGTCCAAACCGATCATGCCTTATAGTTTACTTCGTGGAATTCGAATTTCCAATAATAACATAACCGATCAATAATAAGCAACATGATAGTGAATAGTAATTAAGATCATATCGAAGTATGTGCTAAGCAATCCATAAAATTACAAAGTGGTTAGGTGAACGATAAATCCAAGTTTTTATTCTACATGCAGTAGTTGACTGAATGCGTGTTGTTTGAATCAACTTGTTTCTAATCCCAACATGTTGAAATGTTTAACGTTCATTAATCACTTATCTTCAAGACCATTATATTGATTGAATGCGTGTTGTTTGAATTAATCAACTTGTTCAGTGATTAATTGAATGTCGTTTCAGTAACATAACGTTGATGAATGAATGAATTTATTCAAAGATTTAATTATAATTTATTTTATTGCAAAAGATTCTAGTACATTTACATTGAAATCACTGAACAAGTCGAAATCTATAAAAATATTTACATGAATAAAGCTAAATGGAATATGGATCTTGCGATTAATGAAAAATCAATAGCAAAGATTGATCTTGCGATTAATGAATTACCTCTCGATTCTTGCCAGCCGATACGAAGCAAAGAATATAATTATTTAATCCAGAGAGATAAACATCGAATCCTACAAATGAATTAGCTTCTGCCTACCTATCTTCAGTATTATTAAATATCAGATCGATGTAGGTTGGTCCCGTGTATACTCTAAGTATATTCTTACTTACAAGTGCATATCAAGTTGACTCACTACATGGGTAGTAGGTTATGTTCTTCTAACGAAAATGGCGGTAGGTTTCGACTTATATTTGTATATATTCTCTTTGATTTATTATTATTATTATTATTATTAATATAAGTGTCTGCGCCAGCTTGCGTGTATTTAAATTAATTTTACAGGCTTTGAAGTTAACGATCATGTAAGCCTTCAGTAGCCATGAAGGAACTAGAACTCGTGACTATTAGGAAGTAAACTCAAATTCTGACTAGTTGAGCTACCTCTCCAAGTTATTTTATATTATTTTTTTAGTTTTACATATCAATATTTTTATTTTTATTTTTATTTTTTATAATTTTATTTTCATTGGAATATCATTATCTCAAAAAGATTTTTAAAATAAAACACTTCAACTATTATCAAAATGATTATATGATTTGTTGTTAATTATAACTCTTGGGAAACATATGCATGCATCCTGCCTTGTATCTTCTGAGATTCTTATTAGGTTTTTTTATGGTAGATTTCAATTTAATTAGTAAGTTTTTTTATATAAATCTTAAGAAGTTGATTTGATGTTAAGAAGTTGATTTGATTCTCATTAGGTTTTTTTATATATATATAAATCTTCTGAGATTCTCATTAGGTTTTTTTTATTATTATTATTTTAGTTCAAATCTCGAGACCAACTTATAAATAAATGTATTAAGTCTTTTTTAATACATCAAAGTGATATAATATTCTGGAAAGATAATTTAAAGATATTTAATACTGATGAATGAATGAATTTATTCAAAGATTTAATTATAATTTATTTTATTGCAAAAGATTCTAGTACATTTACATTGAAATCACTGAACAAGTCGAAATCTATAAAAATATTTACATGAATAAAGCTAAATGGAATATGGATCTTGCGATTAATGAAAAATCAATAGCAAAGATTGATCTTGCGATTAATGAATTACCTCTCGATTCTTGCCAGCCGATACGAAGCAAAGAATATAATTATTTAATCCAGAGAGATAAACATCGAATCCTACAAATGAATTAGCTTCTGCCTACCTATCTTCAGTATTAAATATCACATGTAGGTTGGTCCCGTGTATACTCTAAGTATATTCTTAATTACAAGTGCATATCAAGTTGACTCACTACACGGGTAGTAGGTTTATGTTCTTCTAACGAAAATGACGGTAGGTGTCGAATTATATTTGTATATATTCTCTTGGATTTATTATTATTATTATTATTATTATTAATATAAGTAGTTGCGCCAGCTTGTATGTATTTCAATTAATTTTACGAGCTGTGAAATTAACGACCATGTAAATTTTTAGTAGCTATGAGGGGACTAGAACTCGTGACTATTAGAAAGTAAATCTAAATCCTGACTAGTTGAGCTACCTCTCAAAGTTATTTTAGATTATTCTTTTAGTTTTACATATCAATACTTTTATTTGTATTTTTTATAATTTTATTTTCATCAAAATATCATTATCTCAGAAAATTTTTTAAAATAAAACACTTCAACTATTATCAAAATGATTGTATGATTTGTTGTTAATTATAACTCTTGGGAAATATATGCGAATGCATCCTGCCTTCTATCTTCTGAGATTCTCATTAGGTTTTTTTATGATAGATTTCAATTTAATTAGTAAGTTTTTTTTATATAAATCTTAAGAAGTTGATTTGATGTTAAGAAGTTGATTTGATTCTCATTAGGTTTTTTTATATATAAATGATCTTCTGCGATTCTCATTAGGTTTTTTTTTATTATTATTATTTTAGTTCAAATCTCGAGACCAACTTATAAATAAATGTATTAAGTCTTTTTTAATACATAAAGTGATATAATATTCTGGAAAGATAATTTAATATTAATTGACATGAAAATACATCTTAACATTCGAATCAAAAAATATATATGCATGTTGTCGCTAACTTAGTTTTTTTTTTTTTTAATATAAGAAGAAGTCAATATGCCTGTTCAAAGCCATTTCTGAAAGAACACTCATAACAAATTAGAAATATGAGAGTACTAAGTCAATAGTGTAATAAACATGTATCTCTCTCTTAGTATGAGCTGGATATAGTTGTTTTGTTATAAAAAGAAGATGAGGTTGTAGATTATGACTTTTCAACAACACAGAAACCAAGGCCAGCCAGCCACCTTTCCTTTGGGTGAAGGAAGGAAAAGGACTTCAAATTTTCTAATTCTGACCTTATCTCCTCCTCCGCGCGCGGCCCCGGCGGGGGGTGGGTGGGGGTGGGGGAGTTTAAAGTTTACTCTTACATGGCATGGTTTAAAATATATGAACTTGTTGAAAATTAACTTATCCAATCCATACGAGAACATCGATCGATTGATCCATTTTCCTCATTTTTAATGGACAACGGACAAGGTTGAAGGTCATTGTAGAAGAGGGTGTTAGAAAGCTTAATAACAATCATGGTTTAAAATTATTTTTATTTTGAAATATATTAAAATAATATATTTTTTTAATTTTTTAAAAAATATTTTAAATATTAACATGTCAAAATAATTTAAAAATATTAAAAAATTAATTTTAAATAAAAAATTTAATTTTTTAAAAATACGATTTTAATCACGTTCTATACTTAATTAGAGATAGGATATATGGGCATATAATTAGTTCAAGAGAGTTCAAGTAGTAGAAGGGATTTAGACTGTTTTGGTTCAGATCTTCAGTTCTGGACCTTTACCGTTTGTCAAAATACATACATACCTTAACTATTTTCATTACATATGTGAATAGGTACGGAATTAGTTTTGTTATAAAAATATGCTTGAAAAAAAATTTGTCAGTACTGGACTGTAAGTTAAACCGAGTTACACAATTCAAGTTTATTATTTTTATTTAAAATAATAAAAATAAATCTTACTTTTAATATGATCAATTGAATTGTAGATTAATCTGTTAAGTAGAAGATTTATTTGGGTGAATGTAAAACTGATTATTTTATAATAGTCATGTATTTTAGAATTAAAAAAAAGAGAGAGGAGAAAAAAAGCAAGAAATTTTGTTCAGTCGAGCATTTATCTTGACACCTGAATCATATGGGTTTTCAAGGAATCCAAGGCCTACGACTAGGGTTCAGTTCAAGTGGGACTTCTTCACTTTGGGCCTTTATTATATATCCAACTCTCATTACTCTTAAGGCAATGGGCCTCTCTCCTGAGTCAAGACTTGCAGAATTGTGTGCTTACGATGATCTAATTAAGTTGTGTTTGTTTTTTTAAAAGTGATTTTTAAAAAATTATTTTTAAAATTTTTATATATTTGTTTATTATTAAAAAAATTGGTCAATAGAAAATACTTTACAGTTAATAAAAAACACTTTACAGTCAAAGAAAAACTTGACATAGTTTTCAAGAAACTGTTTTCCTTTTATTTTGAGCGGAAAACACTTTCCGGAAGTTGTGAAAAATTTAAAAATATCATATTATTTGCTGATTAAATCAAACTTGATCCTCAAACTTTTTATTGCTATATATATTTTGTTTTGAATATTTATTTTTCAATTTCATCCCTTATAATTTAATTTTTATATTAATTTTGCTCTTCATTTTTATTATTGTTATTTGCTTTTCCCTTATCATTTTTTAATTAAAATTGTTTATCTATTAAATTTGATCTTCATTCTTTTAATTGTTACTTATTTTATTTAAAATAATTTATGAAATGTTAATTATTATTATTTTAATTTCTTCATCTTTCAATCTTTTTATTTTTTAGATTTGATCTCTATTATTTTGATTATTATTTATTTTATTTGAGATAATTTATGAAATTATATTTTTTTTCAATTTCATTCTCATTCAACTTTTTAATTTATAAGATTTGTTCCTTATTATTTTAATAAACTTGAAAAAAATAAAACATTAATAAGTTATTTTTCAACTCATTTTCCATAATATAACCAAACACTGGAAAATATTTTTCAACTTAGTTTCCATTACACTGCCAAACATCAGAAAATAATTCACTTTAAAAAAAAAATTACTTTCCAGCATACAAATGGGGTCTAAAAAGAAACAAATCTTCTTGAACTCGACTGAGTCAATTCAATGTAAGATGTGAATCATGATTCAGGTAAATTAACTTAGGTAAATTAAAATCAAATGGATTTTAATAAGGCGTGGAGTGGGCATTGAATTGATTTGCAAGGACTATAATTAAGAGGTGGAATGACTCGCCTCTTCCTGTTCTCCAAAAACTCCTCACCGCTTATGTTTTGTTTTTTCTTCTTCTTTAATCTTTATAAAATTTTAAGATTATATATATATAATTTTAAGATTATATATTTTAAGATTTAATCTTTACAACTAAATCATTAACATTTGGAATGTTACATTATATATATATATATATATTCACTTACCGGGAATAACTAATATGTAAAACTAAGATTTGTTTTTATATTTATTTACTATTAAAAAATTAGTAAAAGAAAAACAGTTTTCACTTCGTGGAAAAATTTGGTTGTTTTCTAAAAAAGTATTTTTTTTATTTTGTATTACATTTTTTTTTAAGTTGAAAAAATTTAAAAATATAATGTTATTTGTTGCACCAAATCTAGTTATTAATTTTTTTATTACTATATATTTTGTTTTAATTTTTTTTATTTTATCCCTTATAATTTGATTTTTATATCGACTTTAGTTCTTTTATTATTTTTTAATTAAATGTTTTTTATCTATTTAAATTTGATTCTTATTTTTTTATTGTTATTTATTTTATTTGAGATAATTTATAAAATTAAAATTTTATTTTAATTTTATCATCTTTCAATTTTTTTACTTGTAAGTTATGGTCCTTATTTTATTTTAATAAACTTGAAAAAATATTAATAAATTCAAAAATAATTTAATTTAAAAAAAAAACACTTTTTTTTGTTAAAAATGTTCTCAAGATCAATTTAAAAGGTTAACATAATGACTAAATGATTGACCAATCAGACTCTCATCAAGTCTGACACTCTCAAGATCAATTGGCTAAATTGTGTGTTTCATGTGTGCAGATTTTTTAATATTTTATATTTATTTAATATATATTATTTTAAGTGAAATAAAACTTAAAATATCATATGAATAAAATTACTTTTTAATTTATTTTTTTTATAAAAAAACAAAACTTATAAACTAACTGTAAATGAAAATCAAAGTATTTGCACTCTTGATAAGGTTAAGTCAACAATAGTCCAAATTTAATGTACTAGTTGCTGCTATTAGACAAAATTAATCTAGTTAGTTCAGCTTTACATAGCCCAAATAGAAAGAGAATTTCTTTTTCATTGATGCTTTGGATTTATTATTTTATATGTGATATAATTCTTCTTTCTTGTTGATCATTATAATATAATTATAACGTATGTTAATATGACATGTTAACTATTCTAAAAAAAATATATATGTGTGTTATGGTAAATGAAAAACTGTCTGCTAAAAAAATCAGTTATAAAAATAGAGTTATGTTTTTTTAATACAAAATTGGGTTTATTAAATAAAAAAAATATTTTAAACATTAAAAACTCTTTGCTTTTTAAAAGTCTATTTATTTTATTTTTATTCTATTAATCTTTTCTTCCTTCTCAACATTGTTTTGAGATAGTTACATTTACAAATTAAATTTGCTGTTTATTTTTATTTATGTTATTAAAAATATTAAATTGAATAGACCTGAAAAACAAAATTACAATCTCGAAGGCAAGCACTAATTCTTTTCAAGGCTAGAGGATTTATCCTTTTACTGAATCTACATCTTGGAATTTCATTTTCTGTCAATAAATTTGTAAGTAGTTTTTATATATATATATATACTCATTCACATGTATTTATATATATTCATGTAGAAACTATATTACTGTACGGTACCACAATAACAAGTTAATCAAGTGACTTGCTATATATGAAAATACAAACTTCAAAAAAAAAAAAACCAAATTGTATCCCATAGCTAATGAAACAGCTGAAATTACTTCCCACCAAACCACAACTCAAAGACATGAATCTTCGTGAAATCACCTAATATCGAGGTGATCATGTAATAGGTAACCAACGAACGAACCTGATGCATATCGAGGTAATATGTTGATTTAATTTAGCCATTTAAAAAAGGATAGAAAATAAATAATTGCATCCATTTTACCTGAAAGAAATAATTATAAGCATGTTTTTCAAATTCCAATGCAAACTAATCATCTAACTCAATCATCATGACCAACTCCATCCTCTTCCTCTTTCTCTTCCCACCCTTTATTTCGGGTCCAGTTTCTACAAGTGCTGGTTGGCACGGAGCAACCAGTGCTTGAACCCTCAGCTACTTGAGATACCTGCAAAGCCAATTCAAGAATGGCATACACATTCTAACTTGTTAGTCTTATTGCTGAAGGAAGAGAGGCAAGAAATCATGTCAAATATGCAGCACCTCTGATTGAGCACTCATTGAACCATTTGATGTAGTAGCAAATTTTGTGGTCAGCTTTGGACATTGATGCACCTCCAACATCAACAAACAAGGGAATATGAAATCATAACATCCATGACTGAAGCAGGAAATACTTGTTAATTGTACAAGCAACAACTCCTGCAGATCAGGGAGCACCATCTCCTTCTCAACATTAACAGTCAAAGCATGATCACCCTGCCCAAATACTCCCAATAATTGAGAGGATTCTCTTACTCTAAGTATTCGGAGCTTTTTGAGACCCGAAGCCATGGCTACTGGGAAGAGACTCTTCAACTTGTTGCATCCTCTGATCTCAAGCCGACACAGATTAGGGAAGCATGAAGATTGGAGATCACTTCCTGACAATATTTGATCATTTTCATCGTCATTATCCTTAGCAATAATTTGCTCCAATTCCTCACAATTTGATATATCTAGAAATTTCAGTTGAATTAGACTAGCAATCATGCTGTTCGTGAATGCATGTGTCAGTCTGTCACACTGTTTCACCTTCAAAGTAGTCAAATTGCTCGGCACGAGACCCTTCCATATACACCTCATGTCAGGCAATAAGTTCAAGTGTAATGTTTCCAAACTCACGAGCGAAAGTTCATGCCCCCTTCTTCTATTAGTTACCAAACGTCCAACTTGCATTAAATCTTGTACTCCATTCATGTTTCCAATAGATATTTTTTTTAAATTCATAAACCCCTGCATCAAAAGAAAACAAGGGTACCAATTTGTTAGATGTAATTCATAGTAATTATTGTGCGCTTTTAAAACTAAACGAGAGGCAAGAAATCAAGTCAAATCAGCAGCACCTCTGATTGAGCACTCATTGAGTCATTTGATGTAGTAGCAAATGTTGTGGTCATCTTTGGGCATCCATCCACTTCCAACTTCTGCAAATGAGGGAACAAGAAATCATAACATCCATGACTGAAGCAGGAAATACTTGGTAATTGTACAAGCAACAACTCCTGCAGATCAGGGAGCATCATCTCCTTCTCAACATTATAGTCGAAGCATGATCACCCTGCCCAAATACTCCCAATGTTGTGTGGTCCCGCACCATGTGATGGGGGACCATCACATTAATTAGTAAGAGACAGCCTTGCTGTCTCTTTAAATTAAATGAGCTGCCACTGTAGCTGGCAGCAACAAAATTTGAGAAGAAACAGAGGAGAAAAACGTGAGAAAGAAAGAAGAGGAGGCAGCAGAGCAGTCTGTCTTCTTTCTTCGATTTCCAGTTTGTTCACCGTTGGATCGGGCTGAGATTTTGACAGCAGCTTCTAGATTTATTTTATTTGCATGAATAATGATTTGACCCGCACAAGAAAGCACTGCCTACCGATCCAAATTGCTTGCCTTTGATCAGAAAGGGCTTGATTAGGTACGTAATGTAGGCTTTGGCTATTGGTTACGAAGAAAAAGATATTACAGGCTCAAAAAGGTGTTTGGGGGATTTCAAGACTAAGGATCACTTGTGCTTATTTCCTAACCTTTTCTTTTGACTTTCTTGCCAAAATAGATTTCATGCCCCCCAGTATCGGGTTTGGGCTCTTTCTCTTCTTCATTCTTCGCTTTTGTTTAGTTGAGCATAATCAGCTCAGTTGTTTTTATGAGAAGCTCAACTCTTTTGGATCCTTTGGATTTTTTTACTCAAGTTACATGATCAATTCCAGCATCTATCTTCACTGCTTTGTCTAGACGATAATGACATGATCAACTCCAGCATCCATCTTCACTGCTTTGTCTGGATGATAATGAAGTCTTTTCCTATTGATGGTCTTTAAAACCTCTCTTGTTTGCCCCCCAGTATGGGGTGTAATCCTAGTCAAGGTTATTTTTTTAAAAAAACATTACTAGGCTAAAAAATAGGACTGCAAAGAATATATTTCAGCCTTGTGAAATGATTTATCAAAGATGGCCTTTCCTCATCTCAAACTCAATGCATTGAGGATCGATAGGTCTTGCTTTCATGCGTGTATGCAAAATGATTTATCCAATCAAATAAAACTAAGCTTTTGAGTCACCTCATGGGGTTTTATTTTTTGTTTTTGTTTTGTCTTTTTGCTTTCAATTTTCCTGTCTAAGGAATCACTTGAATTTCCAGAATGCATTTGTTTTGGACAAATACCAACATGATGTTTATTTTTGTACTTACTTTGGAGGTCCCAAAAATATCCTTGAAAACATATGAGATTCTTTGTGTTGTAGTTTTGTGAGCAAAAGTTGTACTCAAAATGTTATTTACATGTACTTACAACAAAAAAGAGTGAGATATGAACACAGGAAAGAACATGATCTTATTTAACAAGGGCTCATTTGACATAGACAGTCTGGTTCAAAAGCATAAAACAAAAGACAATAATAGGGCAAGCTTCATTGGTGAATCTGTTCTCACGCTAGCCTTCCTTTCAAAAGTTCTGTGTAGAGGATTCAAAAGACAATGTGGAACAACACCACAGTTAAAATTTATGTCCTTCAAAATTCATGTTATGATCTCCACACCCATGCTTGACCATTGATGCTTTCCAATTCCCCCAAACAATCCATTGCTAGTGTTTTTCTAATCCACTACTTCCAGCATGATTCGGTAGAGGATTCGTATTCACGTTAGGAGTGTCTTCAAATTCTATCCACCCAGCCTTGATTAATTGCAAAAGCTTTCTCTTGAAGGCATTGCAGGTATGGATGATATGCCCAACAATACCAGCATGGTATTCACAATTGAGTTCTGGCTTGTACCAATTAGGATAAGGTGGCTGCACAGGTGGCAGAGGTTTTGGAGCTATATAACCGATGCTTAATAGCTTTTGGTACATCTCATTCAGGGGTAGCGGTAGTGGAGGTAGTTGTTCTTGAACCCTTTGGTAATTTTTAATTTGGCTTTTGGCTTGAAATTTATGGGGCTCAGGTTTTATGTTGGTATTCTGGGATGGAGTGTGGTAGTTTTGGGATGAATTTTTCCTACCCCTGTAACCATCTTCAATATGGTGGACCTCTTTTCTTTCGAAGCCTTTTTTCTCGGTGGGTGTAAAAATTCTATCACTCTTGACGCCTTGCTCTATGCATTCACACACTATCACAGCATCAGTAAATTGCTAGGCTGAACTACCCATCACATGTTCATATTAGGGTGCTTTGAGTGTGTTGGCAAATAAAGAGACCATCTCTTTGTCCAGAAATGGAGGATGTACTTGAGCAGCTGATTCTCGCCATCTTTGAGCATATTCCCTTATGCTTTCTTTATCCCTTTTCTCTAGATTGGACAAGCTGGTTCTATCGGGAGTGATGTCCAAGTTGTACTTGTACTGTTTGATAAAAGCGTCCACCAGATCTTTCCATCTCTGAATTTTTGTGTTGTCCAATCTCATATACTAGCTCAAAGTTGCTCCACTTAAGCTGTCTTGAAAAAAATGCATAAGTAGTTTTTCATCATGTACTACTTCTGCCATTTTATTATAGTAGGACCTGAGATGAGTCATGGAGCATTGTATTCCACTGTATTTGATGAACTCAGGAACACAAAACTTCTTTGGTACAACCACGTTTGGGACCAAACACATCTCTGCTGCCCGTACCGGATCATATAAGTCTACTCCTTCAATGGCTTTAAGTCTAGCTTCCAACGCCTCTATCTTAGCTTGATTAATGCTATTAGGTGACTTAGCCTTGTGAGACTCGTTAGCAGATGCTTCCATGACTGTCGGGGCTGGTGCAAGTGTCGCTGACTGTAAAATGTTGGATTTTGCTTAGGCTCTTGAACATGTTCGCTCATTCTTTCTTCACGTTGAACTGTAGTAGGAGCCTGATTAAAGGTGACCGATCGGTTAGAAGGACCTTCACCAGAGGTATTTCTCAGTGTTTGCTCGAGTAAGCTAGTGAGATGAGCCACGCTTGTTTTCAGAGACTCCAACTCTTCTTGAAAATGGGCATCACGTTGAGCACGCTCTTCATCTTCCATGTTTCTTGCTCGAAGTCGGGTGTTGTAGACTTTTTGGGGACCTATATTTCAATATGCGGTATGTATGCATGTTACTTACAATGAAATAAGTTAGGAATTATAATTTATATGATGAACTCACCCTTCGAGGGGTGACACATGATCGTACCCCTTGCATGATGAAACAAGAATCTTGTTTCTTGTCCAAACTCTGCAAGGAAAATACTCTGCGTGATGGTCATTGTGTCACCCATAAGTCTTGAGTTCAAGATGCTTCAAGAAGGGTTTGTCTTTATACAACTAAAGTAGCACATACAATCTAAGGACAAGTTCTATTCATTATGTGAGCATGAGTAAGTTTTCTACCTGGTCTCAAAAGGATCTCATATCTGCCTAGTGACGATCTTCGTAAAGACAGTATAGGGGCGTTGCGAGAAATGGTTAAGGCACGTATACCCACCATTACCAAGCAGACACTCAGATATGAGTTGGGTGTTTCACGTATCTGAACCCTGACCAATGATCCTAGGGCAGATGGCTAATTCCCCACTTAACTTAGATGTTTTGTGTGTGCTATTCAAAATTTAAAGCATGTGATGCATGAGGCAATTCTATACAATGCACGAACAAATATGTACAGAAATTAAAGCGCGTAAGCAATAAATAAAAGAAAAGTATATTAAAAACACGCAAACCAACAAATAAAACACAATGACCAGACAAAAACAATGCCTAGTCCACAAGGTCCCCAGTGGAGTCGCCATTCTGTCGCACATATGCGGCGTCGCGACGATCGTCCACCCTCAAGGAAAAACATGGAATGGTATATTCCTGGAAAATATGTAAAGACAAGGAATTCTTGTCTCCTATCAGTGAAAAATATGGATTGGGAGTCGCCACCTAGTATTCTGGTTATTAGGAACCCTAACTAGTCTTTAGAGATCAGGTACGGAGACTGGTTGCGTAAAGGGAAGGTATTAGCACCCCAACTATGCCCTGCCTAAGGTAGGCTGTATTGTTTTAATGTCTGATAAAATCTAAGGTCGTGTTGTGGTTTCTTATTGTTCGGAATACGCATTACGTGTAATGTCATACCATAGGTTCTATTGTCCGAAAAAAGAATTAAATATCTGGAATATGCATTAAGTGTAATGTCATACCCCGGATACTAAGAGTCTAAAGAAAAAAAAGTTAAATTTTTTTGAAATGGGCCGGAACCGGCCCATATCAGTGGGCTGGGCCAGACCCGGCCCAAAACCAAATGGGCTGGTTACCGTGTCTAAGCACAATAACCAGCCCTCCATTAGTTGTAGAACGTGAATTAATTCACGTTCTGCATGAAGATGCAGATGGTGGTTGAGCAAAAGGAGAAAGAGACGGGGTAGCGGGAGGTTACCTGCGGTGGGGTCGAGGTAGTGCTGTTGGCGGCGGAGGCACGGTGGCCGGTGGTTTTCTCCTCCTTCTTCCTCTGTTTTTTTTTCGTTCTCCTGTCTTTTTCTTTTCTTTCTATTTTTTTTCTTTTCTTCTCTCTTCCTTCTCCCCTCTGTTGTGTTCTCTCTCTCTCTCATTCTCCCACTCTCCCTCTCGGTTTTTTTTGTTCTTTTTTTTTTGTGCCCCTTCCCCTGTTTTTATAGGCAAAAACAGGGGAAGGAGATATGGCCGGGGCGGCCACTGTGCTGCCGCCCCTCCACCATCCCTTCAACATGTGGAAAGTGGGCTCTGTCATGTCCTTGGTCGGCGTCTTTTTGAGCTAAAAGTAGGAAGGGATGTCGGTGAAAATGGGGAAGAAAAATCTTTTCTTCCCCTGCCTCGCTCGTCCAGGGAAAGAAGAAGACCCATGGTGCCGTCAAAATAGCACCGTTTCAGGCTTTTTTTTTTGTAACAGTGCATGAAACGGCGTCGTTTTTCCCAAAACACGCCGTTTCATTTAAATGAGAATTGGCGCCAAAATGCGTCATTCAAAATCAGGCCTTCAATTTGCGCGTGTTTTTCAATTTAGTCCTTGGTCTCGGATTTCTTCAATTAAGTCCCTAATTGGCCATTAAACTTCAATATTTATGCAATTAAGCCCCTAATTTGACCAAATTAACTTCCAAAAATTATAATTTGATCTCAGAACTTGAATTTCTTCCAATTAAAGCCCAAATTAACTCCAAAATCAATTTTTCTTGCAATCAAAACCACCATAAATTCAATTAAACCTCCAATAAAATTTAATTGAGTCCATAAACACATGATTTTGGACTTTTCTTCCTCAAATTGAATTTTCTTTGTCAACAGGGCTCTCATCAGTCAACAAAATATTGTCAAATTTTAATTTTTGTATTTTTAAACCTCCTTAACCAATTTTTGATCATTTTCTGAACATTCTGACATCCTTTTTTCACTGTTCTATTCTTTTGCTCATATTTTTTTTTGATTTTTTTGATTTTACCTTTTTTGTGTGGGGACCTAAAAATAGGTTACAACACATATATTCCTCTAAGAACCCTTTGTGTAGAAGATGTATCATTACAACATTTGGATCGAGAAACTTTTTATTCTTACACATCTTGCATGGACAGATAATACTGCCTCCACTAATATTTCTCGGATTAGGTATTACGTAATTAATAAAACTCTAAACCTCATTAGAATAATCTATCTTCTACAATCCTTAGGGTGAATCTCGATACATCCATGACTTCTATCGAACCTATATCAAATAATGATGACAACATGCATTAATTAACTACTACGTACATACAAAATTTTATATATTTACAGAAATTACAACTCGGAAATAAAATTGACAAAATATAAAACGGACCCTTAAATAAACCATTATTTATTTCATCACAACAGACCTAAGTTGGTAATTTGATACAAGTTTCAACAATTTACAAACAAATATAATTTTACAAAATCTAAAACAAACCATAACACGTACAAACTCATAAATCCATACAACAAGTTTCAAGTTTGTTTGAGAAAAAATAATAAAACAAGTAAACACCCAAACAAAATGCATATACTACCAAAATATGTAATAAAAAAATTAACATTTCAAAATTGTTTTCAAATTAAAAAAAAAATTGTATATTTGCTTACTTAAAATGGAAAATCCGCAATAAAATTTCAATCAGAACACGGATGTTGTCAAATAAAGTGTTGTTTGACTGGAAAAATTGCGGAATGATGAACTGTGTTGAGATGTGGGGGGTGTTTGTTTTGTTGCAGAGAGATTTTTTAAGGAAGAAGAAGAAATAGGGATGGAAAAGAAGGGTCGATGACCAGGTCAAATATTAACTATTATCGATGGATTTACCAACATAATTATTGTGTTTGTCAATCCATCAGCAATTCTGTCGGTATAACTGACACATCATTGTACGGGCTTCCATGTTTAAATCCAACTGTAATTTCATCTGTAACGGCGTCCACAAAAACTTAAACGTTATCATATTATTTGATTTTTTTTAATTCCTTCTATTTCGACTTGGATTCCCTTTGTATATACCGACGATATATTTCTGTTTGTAAATACTGACGGAGTTACCGATGGAAAAAATTCGTTAGTGATTCCATTTGTATTCGTAGATTTTCTGGTAGTGACTCATCTCTCCACTAGACATGAAAAATCATCTTTTTGGCTTAATTATTGACCTGCTAAAACAATTAAATTCAAAAACTAACTTAGAGATCGAAAAATTTATTTTATAGGTAACACTAGTGCCGTAATAAAGCTCAATAATTATTGAGGTTTTTACATTAAATAAAATTGGAATAGTAAGTGACTCATAAAGATATGTGGAAAAAGGAAAAAAATTACACTATAGAGTTTTTTTTTTAACAAAGCTCAATGTAATTGAATAATTTTTTTTTCAGTTTTGTTTAGATCTACTCTATAGAGTATTTGCTTTTGAAGTAGTTTCTGTTTTGCAAACTCTTATACGTCAACCTCACTAGCATGGACTTTTTCTCTCTTTTTTTATATATATTTTTTCATTTTTCTTTTGTCAAATAATAGCAATGACTTTTTTTTTTAGGATAATCGAGATAATATTGTCAGCATTCAAGCGCCCCGTTTTCATCTCTTATATTATATTGAGAGAGAGAGAGCAGAGAGTTGATTCACTTGATTCCTTAAAAAACAACTTCAAATTAATCTTTGAAAATTATTACTCAAAAACCTTCCAGTTTTCCCCAAGTCTTTATTTAGATACTTGCCATGTCATTAATAATCGTATGACATTAAAAACTTGTTTGTAATAATTAACTCTATCTCTTTCTAAATATTATAAAATCATTATTAGTATAGTTGAAATTAGACTCATTATACTTTTTAGCGAAACTGATAATCTATATAAAATTAAAAAGAAATTAAAATTTTAATTTAACTACACCTTATTAAAAACCAAATTTTTTTTTTTATTGAGCTTATTATAGGTTCAATTCAAAAAAGTTATGTGGTCGTGTCAGCAAATTTCCTGTCGGACGGACTAGTCCAGCATGGGTTTAAAAACACTTTGTACAAGTTTAGATAAACCGTATTTGTATAGATTTGTTTTAATTTCTTGTTCACAACTTCCTCTCTATGCTTTCTCACTTTAATTAACTTTTGAGTTAAAATCCATAAGCAAATGATAAAATTCTTGAATATTCTTTTTAAAAAAGTTTTTTCATCTAAAAAACTTAAAAATGTAACTCAAACAAAATTCTATGCAGCTTTCCTAAGTTATTATGGTGCTGCTTTGACTCAGGCAAAAAAATAGTAAAAATCAACGGTTGTTGTCCAATGAATTTGCAGTCATTTTTGTTCAACAAAATGGCATATATATGTTGATCAAAACCCTAATTTGTTTTTATATAAAAGATCAAAACCCTAATTAACTCACGAAACAAGGATCAATCAAACTATTGGAAACCAAATATTGATCTTATTATTGAATATAAAAGTCATGAGACTTAAATTTTACAACTGTAAACAATTTGAAACCACACAAATCACCAAATTTTCATTACAACTCCAACTCATATATCTAAGTATACAATCACAACAAGGTCAAAGAGTACGGGCTTGCTGGTAGTAAATAAATTTAAAGGCTTATTCAAACCTCGCCACCATCTGCTTTAAAATATTTTTTTTGGTACCAAAGGCTTATCCGGCCAAGAATAGAATAATATCATATCATAGCCTTTCCTCTGTCTTATAGGGAGCTTGGTATCATTTCTTGTTGTTCTTGGCTTCTTTCTGGGTCATGCCTTGCCAATTCCTCTAATAGTATTGCAAATCTCTCCATAACTGGTGCACGTAAGGAAACCAAAAGCATAACCCCACGCTCTCCGTTCTTGAATCGATACGGCAGGAAATAGGTTCCTGCAATAGAAATTTCATCAGGCATGGCCTTGGGTGGCCCAGTGTAAATTGTGTTGCCCCATCCATAGTCCACCTGATCGAACCCAATACTTGTTAAGTCTGACACGACATATGATTGTAACCCTATAGGCTGCCCTTTGGTTATCTCCATTAGATCAGCCAATGATCTCATGTACTCCTCAGTTATTCTATTCTTGGCATTTCTTATCATTTCCACTGCATACCCTAAAGAGTTTAAGCAAAGCTTCCTAGCATTTGTTACAGCTGCTGGCAAAGCTAGCACGTTACCATAATATCCTTTCGGTAATGGAGGGTTAAATTTGGAACGTGCGTTGACAAGCATTTGCATGCGCATCTCCTCATTAGGGTTAGCTTGAGATGCTATGGCATAGCATCTCCATAAGCATGCACTTATTACCTCAAAATTTGAACATGGGTGTAAATGAGAAGGAATCCATCTACGAATGTTGGATAATTCCTTGCGGTTGAGAACAAAACTACGGTGGGCTACAGCGTGAACCTGGCCGTGGAATTCAGGCACCTTTGCTGTAGGATCAACAGCAACAGGAGCATCATTACCATATTCATTGTGTCTGCATGTAACTCGTGGCGGATTCCTAGCACAGAGGAGTTCCCTTTGCCACACAGGTAGAATTGAAGGGGCTTGGGCACCTCGTGCAATCTCACCTATGGCATTCAATACCTGAACTATGCCGAGTGCATCGGTCATTGGGTGATTAAGACGGAACCCAAGTACAAAACCACCACACTTCAGGCGTGTCACCTGTTAATATAATGTAAAATTATTAATACTTTATGAGAATGTAATTGATGGAATATTACCATCATTGTTTTAATTATATTTTTGAATTTTCTAGATAATAATAATAATAATAATAATAATAACGACAGAATGAATAAACATTAGGCAATAATGTCCTGTACGTACCTGAAAAAGTAATAATGGGGTATTGAGGATCCCTTCTGATCCTGGGACGTTGTAAAGAAGTTCCTGAAAGCATGGGAATGGAGATGGAATTGGATCACCAAACTGCTCGACCGTGGCATCGGCATCGGCTTCGATGAACAAGACACCCTCACCAGTACAATCAACTATAAGCTTATTGTCTGGCCCTTGTCTAATCCTACCAGCAAAAGGGTAATAATACACAAGTGCCTGCGCAATTGCCTCCTTTATTACCTTCACAGGATCTTTCCCTTGCATCGATGGATTGTGTGCATACAAGTTGTAATGTGGTGATTGAAATTGGAGGTATAGTTGGCGATCAATATCAGAAAGCTGTCTGAATTCATGAGGTGTGGCCTTAGCTGGAGCAATCAATTCTGGTTCGCACCTTCGGACGGCGAACGATAAGGAAGTTGGTGTTGCCATCGCACAAAAAGTATGTTTGCTGCAAACTGTGATAAATGGTGGCTCTACCTCAGCAGTCAAGAATATTTTTGCTTGAAATGGAATGCATGGGAAGGCAAACTTGCTACATATTTATAGTAATAATGATTGTGTGGACATGCAGTAGGTGTGAAAGGTAGGAGCAGGGACAGTAGTAAATGATGAAGTTTATAAAACCATGAATTCATCAACGAGTGAGGTACTCGTTACCCACTACAACACCTAACTCATTTCCAATTCATTATTATTCTGGTTCATGATTCCCCACAGAAGAATCTTTTTATTAATTTATCGTTATACTCATAGTTTTTTCCTTTATTCTTCGTTGAAAATTCTGTGAAGGAACTAACAAGTGGACGAATAAGAAGAAAATTCAAACATATATGAAAATTAAAAGGGCTTCTGAAAATTTCATTAATTTGTGGGGCTTGGAAATGTGATCACACCAACCTTGTAGATTATCCTAAAGTTATTACTCCAATATGGTCATGCCCAGTACTAACCATGTTGGTTTTCCTTTCATAATATTGAGAAACCCTCTCTCCCTTGATTTATCTTTCAAGTTTAGAGGGGATAGATTTTGGGAAACTACGTGCCTAATGAAGGCCTAATGGAGGGGATTCCTTAGACTTTGACAAAGTTAGAATTTGAACCAACACTAGACAAATTAGTTGTCGACTAATTATTTGTTGTCCAAAAGTTTAAAATTTAGAAATTTATATTATATCCCGGGATTGGTTTTATACTCTAATATCCTTCACTTAAACCCTTTTGGGTTATGTTTTACCATATAAAAAATATATAAATCATATCCTGAGATCTCATTCAATAATTTAAATTTTTAAATTGAGATAATTTTTTATTGTAATATTAAAATTTTGTTGATCAAGTAATCATAAATTTAAATTTTATCATTTTATTTTATTTGATAAAAATTAAATATAAAATAGTATGAACTTATAAAAATTTCAAATCTAAAAAACTAAGATGTATTAAAAAAATAACATAGAGTTGAGAGGTCATTTACTATGATATCAATATTTTATTGACCAAGCGAGAGTTTAAATCTTATTTCCTCTTCTTTATCTTCTTTTGGGTTGTTTTAGGAGGTCTTAGAAGCAATACAAAATGGCCCGGTTGTGGCTTTCCCTGGACCAAAATGTCTGTGAATCCCTCTCAAGTTCTGCACATAAGATTATATATTGTTTCCTTAGATAGGCATTTACAACCAATAATTAATGAAGGTGTGACGTCTTCTGCAATTTGTTTGGCTCTCTAGCTAGTTGCTACTCAATTAATTTGTTTTTATTATTATTTATTTTTGCTACCAACTTCACCAGCGTTGACTTTTTGAGGAGCATCAACATTGATACATTGACTTCTAGCTAGTGCTATTCATGCCCCCCTATACGTCTCTTATAAATTTTATTCACATAATTAATTCATTAAAAAAATTAAAATCAAAAGGGTAATTTAGGATATGTTAATTGTGTACATAAGAAAAATAGAAGGAACTTGGAGGACGAAAGGCTGTGCGATTGGTTTGGATATAGGCTTCCTCTATGATCAGTTGATCATTGTAAAATATGCATCTTCTAGGCAGTGAAGCTAACAGCGAAAGATCAATGACTCACAAAACAGTCACAGGTGACCATATCATGAATATATTGTAAGCAAAGTTGAGGAAACAAATATGTTTTGTCATTAACTTGATTGTTGCTGCCTACTCATTGAGAATTGTTTTTTCTAGGATAAAAAAATTAAAAAATAACTTTGTTATTGATAAAAAAAAACAATAAAAATAAAATTGTTAACCAAATTTTACCTGAATTTTATCCTGGTTAATTTTCTAGACTATTCAAGTATGAACCCAATCTGAAATAAATTTCAAGTTCAAAGTTTAAAGATTTAAATCAGGAAGTTTTTTTATATAAATTTTAAAATTGGTTTGATGCTCAAAGAGATTTTATTATTATTATTATTATTATTAATTTAGTTCAAATTTGGAGACCAACTTACAAATAAATTTATTAAATCTTTTTTAATACATCAAACTGATATATGCCTACATGACATTTTTGGATTATGTAATTAAAGAAATAAAGAAAAGAATATAATTATTTAATCCAGAGAGATAAAAATCGAATCCTACAAATGAATTAGCTTCTGCCTAACTATCTTCAGTATTAAATATCAAATGTAGGTTGGTCCCGTGTATTAAGTATATTCTTAATTACAAGTGCATATCAAGTTGACTCACTACACGGGTAGTAGGTTTATGTTCTTCTAATGAAAATGGCGGTAGGTTTCGACTTATATTTGTATATATTCTCTTGGATTTATTATTATTATTATTAATATAAGTGTCTGCACCAGATTGCATGCATTTTAACTAATCTCATGGGATCTGAAGTTAACGACCATGTAAGCATTCAGTAGCTATGAAGGGACTAGAACTCATGACTATCAGGAAGTAGACCTAAAACCTGAGCTACCTCTCAAAGTTATTTTAGATTATTCTTTTAGTTTTACATATCAATACTTTTATATGTATTTTTTATAATTTTATTTTCATCGGAATATCATTATCTTATTATAGGTTCAATTGAAAAAAGTTATGTGGTCGTGTCAGCAAATTTCCTATCGGACGGACTAGTCCCTTATCCGTGAATCTTTGACAAGACAAAAAAACTAACAGTAATTTAAATACATGTTCAAACATGTAACCATTACAAAAAGGTCCCTAAAAAGTCCAGGAACTGCATAGGAGGCCCTCAGGAACTGTAGGAGCGGTGGCGGCGCATCTGCTCCACGCACCACAGCAACTGGCGGCGCGTGGGTTCACGTGCCGCTGCAAAATCCAAAAAGCATGGGGAGATCCGTAATGTCTTCCTTCCCTCTTCACCGTCCTGTCGGCTGTGAACAACGCCGTTACTTGCAAAACACCCAAAAACGCATACAAGCAAGTATGTTTTAGCTCACCGGTGACTCGCGTGATCGGATACCCATTGGATCGGGTAAATCGTTGACCCCTCCTTCTTCTTTGGTCAGCGGTGAGGCAAGCAGGGGTCTAAGAAGGGGGAACAGACCACATTAAGCTCAGTCCCTTCTCCTCTCTTTCTCTTTTAGCCGGCGTGAGGCAGTAGATGACTGCTGGTGACAGAGAGGGACGATCTGTGAGGTCTGGCTGGGGCAGGAGCCAAAACGGCAGGCGGCTCTAGTGAGGCCAAGACACGGGGACCGTGAGAGGGTCTGAAAACCACAAGAGGGGGGGAAACGACAGCTGTGGCTAAGTTGTGGTGGTCTGGAGAGGAGCTGTATGGGGAAGAAAAGGTTGAGCGGCCTCTTGTGGCTGGGTCTGTGTGGCTGGCTAAAGAGGGAAAAAGATCAAAGGGGAGAGGGGTCGGTTTGTTTTTCTTAGAGGAGAAGGCCCTGTGTTTTATGGGGTTCTCCCTCTTTGTAGGGAAGATGGCTTTGTAAAGGATGAATAGGGAAGGGAGAGTGGCGGCTTTAGAGAAACTATTTAGGTTTAGGGCTTATTTTTTTCTGCCCCTTTTCCTCTCAAATTTTCTCCGCCTCCATGCTTGTAAATTTTATCCCTTCTCTCCTCGTGAGTAAATTTTTCTCCCCCCTCATTATTTCACTGTAGCATGGTATTTATAGAAGAAGTATTCCTAGGTTTCCAAATTAGTCCCTCGACTTTTCTTTTTCTTTTCTTTTCTCTTTTTTTTGTAATTTTGATTTTTCTTATTTTTTTGTATTTTTTAATGTGAGCAATATCAACGTCGACTCAAAAAATCAGTGATTGTAAAATTAACGCGTTTGAAATACCTTTGAAAACTTAAATTCTTCTAAGATGACATTGAAAATGCTAAAATTGATGCAAATATATCAAAATGCATTTTTTAGGGGTTTTCTTTGTTTTTTGCTATTTTTTATTTTTTCTGAAAATTTATCAAAAACATGGGTAAAAAATTAGGTAGCAACAGATGCCTCCTCTTTGCAATGCTTACGAAGCAAAAATTCCTCAATGTTTTGCATAGTAAGCTTGTAAAGAAAACAAAAGGTCTTCCTTGCTTATTGAGTGATCCACTCAGCCAAGGACTTCGCTTTTCAAAAGAAAGTGGTCTTATTATCTTGGGTGACCCACCCATTTTGAAGAAAAGTGGTCTATTTTCAAGGGCGACCTGCCCACACATTTACATTGGTCTATTTTCAGGGGCGACTTGCCCACACATACTCACATTGCTCTATTTTCACAGACGACCTACCCACACATACTCACGCTGTTCTATTTTCAAGGGTGACCTGCCCACACATTCTCACGCTGCTCTATTTTCATGGGCGACCTGCCCACACATAGTCACACTGGTTTATTTTCAAAGGTGATCTACCCACACATTCTCATTGTGGTCTATTTTCAGGGGCGACCTGCCCATACATACTCACGCTAGTCTATTTTCAGGGGCAACCTCCCTACACATACTCACGCTGGTCTATTTTCAAGGGCGACCTACCCACACATTCTCATTGTGGTCTATTTTCAGGGGCGACCTGCCCATACATACTCACGCTGGTCTATTTTCACGGGCGACCTGCCCTTTTGATTGGGTTAACTTGAGATCCCATTCGACGATCTCCTTTAACCAGTACCAAAATTAGGGTGTAGCTTGGTCCCTAAAATCCCATCTGGCGATTTCTTTTTAACCTAAGCTAAACTCTGTGTGTGGTTGGGTTAACCTGAGATCCCATCTGGCGATCTCTTTTAACCAGAACCAATACAAAAATGTGTGTGTGGTCTCATTGTAATGGGTGACATAACCAGATGAAAGATGATAAGTGGAAAAAATGATGGTCTCATTGTGATGGGTGACCTACCCAAGTGGAAAAAATGATGGTCTCATTGTGATAGGTGACTTACCTGGAAAACAAAATGATGGTCTCATTATGATGGGTGACTTACCCAAATGAAGAAAGATGGTCTCATTATGATGGGTGACCTATCCACATGCAAGATGATCAAAATATGAATTAGTCTCATTGTTATGGGTGACCTACTCAGGTAAAAACATGGAGAATGGTCTCGTTGTAATGGGTGACCTACTACCCAGAAAAAGATGATGATCTCATTATGATGGGTGACCTACCCAAATGGAAAGATGAAAGGTGGTCTCATTATAATGGGCGACCTACCCAAATGGAAGATAATGGTCTCATTATGATGGGTGACCTACCCAGAAAAAGATGATTTACCTGGTAAAAAGGCTTGGCAAGTGAAGTCTTGACAGGATAAGGCTGACAAATGGCGCTTCTTGATTGTAAGGTTGACTTGAAGACTCCTCTTGATGATAGGGTTGATCTCCTCTTTTCTTTGAGATTCTCATACTAGTAGGGTTCATCTCATTCTCTTCTCGTTCCAGGATCTAAACCGATTCTTTGTTATTATCTACTCAATGATTCTTTCTATCCCCCCCTCTTTGATATACATGCATCCTTACTTGATTTGAAATATAGTTCCCCCCCTCTTTGATATTCCATCATCATAAGGGTGCCTTTGTTTGCATTTCAAAGCCTTCTTTATTCTTTCAATGCATTGGCTCATTCATGTGCTAGCTATCACTCAGTTGTAAATGCAGTGCCTATCTTAGGTTGTCTTCGACGGTTACTGCTCTCGTTGTTTATCAAGCTTGACCTTGCCCCAAGTGTGGTGTTGCTCGATTCATCATGAAGGATTTTCTCTCCTGGATTCTTCTGAGAATTATCCTCTGATTGATTGAGTGCATCATACCAACACCCATCAAGATGGTCAATCAATCATAAACTTGCCTCTAGTTGAAACATACCTTTCAAGTATATGTTATCATCAACCTTCTTAGAAACTATCAAGTCATCTAAGCATGCATCCCATAGCTTGTCGTAAAGGCTCATCATTGTTACGCTCAATGTTTTTCTCAAAAAGTTCTCACCCATCTAATAAGATCATGAAAAGAAATGCATTGGAATTATCAATGATGTTCAATTTATCACCCATATTCATACGATGAAGTGCACCTTTGAGCTTCAAAACAGATAGTCTCATCGTCAATCTTGATGGGTGGGTGCTTTCTTTTAACATTCATTCAAATGAAACCGCACGATAACATCTGTCGGGAATTGTAACCATGTTTCAGAGGTTAAACCCTAGATGACAATATAAAGATGTCCTTCAGGTACATCTTTACTCTCCATTGCTGCCGAGGTTTATTGGATCATGGATTGTTCCTTGAACAATATTTTCCAAGCATGATTTGAATGTGCTCGTTTAATAATTGTCCTTCTTTGAACACCATTGTCCCTAACTCATCAATTCATCCTCTAATAATCTTTCATTACCCCCTAGTTGATCTGAATACTGCTTGTTTTCCTTCTCAGGGTCCACTGTGTTTGTTGTTACTCATTTTTGGACCCCACGTGCTGGAGATGGTGTATACCTTTTTTGAACCAAGTGTTGGAGTTTAACTCATGTTTGCTGGAGGATTGATAAAAGTAGAGAAAGAAATATATTTTTTTCGAAACCCTATTTGAGTTGTTTTCTGCTCTCTTTATCCTTCCCCTTTGCTGCCAAAATCATAAGGTTTTCTTAGACTGACTAGGGGTCTTCATAATGCTAAATTCGTTCCTTTGTTATCTTGTTTTTTAAGGTTGGATAAATCCCTTAAATTTTGCACTAAAAAAACTGACTCAACTGCTATCGCAATTTTTTGTTCCAAATTAGGCTCTGATTCTGACTTGGTTTCGTACGATATCTGACCATCTTAGCTATATTCTGTCACTCATGACATGTTGAAAAATTGACCTAGACCTTTATTGGGTCCTAGGGATCACTGATCTTAGGGCAGACTCTTAGTCAGATTTGGATGCTCGGCATTGTCAAATCAAGAACCTTTCTGACCAATGAGATTACTGCCAGATTCTGTTCTTTAAAAAGATTTTATCTCCCTTCAACTCCTTCATCAAAGTTGTAGTCCTAGACGCGTAGATAAATTTGAGCTTTTAAATTGCTTGATTTCGATATCAGAAGCTCAAGATATTCCTGTTTGAAATCTAGCATGAAAACATAGAATCCTACCGCGAGAAGGTTTCCAGCCGAGTTTGGTTGCAATTCTGTTATTCAAAAAGAATTTATCTCACTTTGAATCCATCATCAAAGTTGTAGTCCGGACACGTAGATGAATTTTGGATTTTGGAATCGCTTGATTTTGATATCAGAAGCTCAAGATCTTCCCGTTTGAATATCTAGTGTGAAAGCAAGGATTCCTGCCGCGAGAAGGATTTTTGCCCAAGTTTGCAGGGACACAATTGCAAGATGCTTAAAGATTGAAGACCAATTGCAAGCCAATTTGAAGTCCTTTTATGGACCAAGGACCAAATGGAAACGATGTTAAAATAAGGGAGTTGATTGAAGATAAAATTAGAAGAAATTTTACCGGGTGACGAAATTGAAGAACAGGAATTAGATCAGAAAAGGAAAACAATGCTTCCCCGTCTGCAATTCTTTCTTTCATTTTTCTCTACACAGCTACCCCGGTTAGCTACCCCGGTTATCTTCTTTCCTTTTATCTGCAAACCACGTTTTTATTGCCTCATTTTAAAGGGAGCAGCTGGCTCTATGGAAGGAAAGAAAAGAGCCGCACCATCCTCTAACTAGGAAAGAAATCACTGCTGATCATAGAATCAGAATCAAATATTCTGGTTTTCTATTTCTGCTACCCGATATTACACCCTAGAGTTAATGTAATATTTGTTTCCTAAATAAAGCCATGTATATGCTATATAGAAGCCTCGGCTGCTGACCTAAAGAGGGGGGGGGGGAGACAGAAAAAGAAAGACAAAAAACGCAAGAGAGGTAGGCAGTTAGGAGAGAAAAAAAACGCATAGAACAGAGGGAGTTTCTTCCCTCATCCTTGCGTTGCTGTGAGATCAGGAAGGCAGGCAGTAGAAGAGAAAGAAGAGAAAAGAAAAGATGAAAAAAAGAGAGGAGAAACAAGGAAGAAGCAGGGACTGACTTTCAGTCTTTGCTCCATTCTTTCTGCGAATAAAATCTGCAGAACAGAGGAGAAGAAGGTGCAGAAAACCAGAAGAAAGAGAGGAGACTGAAACAGAGAAAGGAGTCTCTCTTTGGGTACCAGAGGCGAGAAAGCAGAAGCTCTGTCCATGTCCATCAGCTCGTAAGTCATCTTTGGCATTCAGAACAAGCAGGGATTTGCAGACAGTGGAGGAGTGAAAGAGCCGGGGTCGCCAGCGGACCAGGTAAGCCGTGTCTCTCCTCTCCCAGTTTTTTTGCATTTTGCATGGTAAGACACTGGCATTCTTAGTTTGCATTTGTTACTGTTCAAGTGAAATTTAATTCACTTGAACAGTAACCAGGGAAGGCAAATTCACTTGAACGTGTATTTAATTTTTTTTTTTGTGTTTTTTTTTTAAATATCAATCTCGTATTTATAATACCTGGTTTTTCGACGCAATGTGACAAATATACATATATATCAAAAAAAAATATTTTCTTGTGTGTTGCATACGGCCAATACCCTAACATGTTTTGAACGCTGTTTTTTTTTTACAAAAAATATTGAAAGTTTTGAAAAATATGTTTTCGCATGGATTTCTTAAACACAACAAAAATTGTTTTATTTCATTTCTGGATTTTACAACATGTTTGTAAAACTCCAAAGGGTATTGGCCAATATTCCAAAAAATATAAAAATCTTATTTTGGAGGGAATTTATCTATTATTCACCGCTAATGTTTGGATACAGAAATCCTTAAAGGACGTATATCCAAAATATTATTGAGAATAATTTATTATTATTCACTATTAATATTTGGATAAAGAAACCTGGGGTGGTAAATATCCAAAATAATTTTCTAAGAATAATAAATCCGCACACATCCTTGAAAGAAGCCTTGATTATAATCGAGGACATTTCAATTTTTTTTACTCCACGGTTCACGAACCGTGAGAGTATAAAACACTAAGGCCAAAAAAATTGGTTTTTTTAAAAGAGCCCTAGATTTCTAAATTTTTGTCCCTCCTCCTTGTGATTTACGAGTCGCAAACTCTTGAAATACTAAGGGAAAAATGAGCTTTCGAAGCACATGGAATCTCCTTGGATTTCTATCTTAATAAATTTAGTTTGAATTAAACCTAGGAAAACTGATGGGATTTAGAAAACACTAACACCATAGCAATTATAAAGCAAACCAAACACCAAGCAGCTTACCTTAGGTAGGGCGTACTAGGGGTGCTAATACCTTCCCTTTACGCAACCAGTCCCTTGCCTTAGAATCTCTAAAAGACTAGTTAGGGTTCCTAGTGACCAAAATACTAGATGGCGACTCCCTTTTACACAAAAAAAACAAAAAGGCCCTGAAACCAATCGAGGGTTCGCTGCGACGCCGTGCTCCGCTCACGAGGGTGCGACAGTATTGCCCCCAGGTGGTCAACTTTTCAAGAAGTGTCGAGAAAAGTTGATGTCATTCTTATCAAAGATTTTGCAAATTTGATCGATATTCATCTTGTTTGACAATCTTTCTTGTTCTGGAATCAAATCTCATATTTCAACGGTCATGTCTATTTAAGTCTAATTGCTGAAATGAAATCAGAGAGATGTCCGTTTTTAATTTTTTTTTTAATTTCAAGCTTCCTCGATCAAAGATCCTACACACATTATTCAATGCAGTCCTTTGATTGTCTTGTATTTTGAAAACAGAAACGACCCATTGTAAGATTAAAATGACTTTTTTCATGGTTCTTTGTGTCAGTTTTAATCTTTGATCTTGGGTATATCTTTTGATGGTTTGCGATGAGGTGACCTTCTATGAATTTCAAAAAACAAAAGACTCAAGTCAAAACTTGAGGATTCATCAAGAAAGATTGTTTTCTTTTTTAGCACCAATTTTATCAGCATGCATAATAACAAGTAGCTTAATCCATTGATGTAACCATATTATTCGATAGTTTCACCCACATTTACCTAATGTTTTGTCCATGTTTTATATATAAAATGCCTTGATATTCTTTGTTTTATGTTTTGAAGGCATTTTTGGATGAAAGATGCAAAAAGGAGTAAAATGGAGGTAATTGGCAGATTTGACGTTCAGTCGATGTTTTGTGCAGAGCGTGAGTTCTAGAGATCGAAATGAAGTGATTCCAGTGGCACTAAAAAGCTAACATCCATACCTTTCTGGAAATGTAATGCAAGAAAAATAAAAGGAGAAAAATCATGGAAATCACATCCTGCAAAGTCAAATCTCGCATTCTGCCAGTATTGACCTTTGGTCATTCAAAATTTAATATCTGGAGCTACAGAAGTCAAATTGATGCAAACTCAATTTTATTGGATTCCTAATTCAAAGACCTATCCACGCTCAAAATTTCAGCCAAAAACAATGTCATATGAGGGAGATATGATTTTTCAAAGATGACAACTGAATTCTGCCAGCAAACAGGTTTCATGAAGAAACGAGTCCAAATTACATTCCAAAGCATCAAAACCGACATCCAAGTTTTAATTTCAGCAATTTAGCTCCTCAAGAACATCAATCCAGAAGGTCAAGGAAGGCAGCCACCAACCTCAAGCCACAACCTCAAACCACCAACCACAAACCAGCTGCCAGCCACCAGCCGCCAGCCGCCTTCACACTACCACCATCTCTTGATGTTCACACTTGAACTTTGATTTTTCTTACTTACAATTTGTGTATAAATAGGCAGCTAAGTTTATGCTATGAAGAGAGCCAAGAGAGAGGGAGAGAGAGTGCAGTAGAATCAAAGAAAGAAGGGTGGCAGCCATAAGAGAAGAAACACAAACTCTCCCCTCTACAACCCAAAAATCATGTATTCTTTCATCTTTAGGAGTAGTTGTTCAATAGATATGCAAGGCTAAGCTCGTTTTCTTGGTTGCAAGGACGCAAACACCTTCAGATTTCAAGAACTGTGAGATTTATTCTTCCATTTATTTTCAGTTTGTATTATGAATGCGTATGTTTGTTTTCCAATGCATAGTTTCTATGATTGTTTATCTTAATTGCTAGAGCGGACTGTAAGTTATTATTGTGAACAATCTATTGCTAAGTTTGATATCAAAACCGGAGTTATGGTATATAAACTTGTGAAGCAACTAAGCTTGATAATTGTAGCGGAACTACGTTATTAAACTTAGGGAGAACATTCGATCAAATGCAACACAAGCTGACAACTTGGTTGTTAAGATTAATGAATTTATCTAGATCTTAAGGCTGCCATTGGAATAAATCATTAGTGCGGACACTGTGATTGTTTGTTGGTTAGAGTTAGTTATACAGCGGATCTGTTAATTAACCAACGTTAAGAAAGATAAAAATTCAGAATATAAACTGGAGTTTCGTTTCAAGGATCAGTTCTGATTTCTGTTGGTTGATGTGTGCTTGCGACCAAGGTTTGTTTTCTTGATATATTTCAATTTCAATTGATTTTATTTGCTATTGTAATTTCTACCATAGTTTAGATCATTGCAAATCAAACCCCCCCAATTACATAACGTATAGCATAAAAATCTGAACTAAACCTTCCTCGTGGGATCGACCCCTTGCTTGCTCTATACTATCTTGTTTATTTTAAGCTAGGGTAATTAATTTGTGCGACCGCGACATCGCAACATCCATGAAGCCACGACTCTTATGGAAAAGCTCTTCAAGTTGCTTACTTGATTAAAAAGGGCTTTTTAAAGCATGTAATGCAAGCTATAGTTCATGGCTATGAAAGAAAAGAACATTCAGGCTCAAAAGGTGTTTGAGGGTTTCAAAGACCTATGATCAACATTAACTATTCATCAACTCTCTTTCTCTTGTTGTCATTGTAGAGAAAGTGATACATAACCTTAATTTCAAAGATCAGAATTCTCTTAACATAGATCATAATTCTAATCTAACTTTTCTTTGATGAATAACCAATCTAATCTTTTTGAAGACACTAAAGGCTTTATCATAGATTCACCAAAAGATATGAAGCTTGATTTTTTTTTTACTTTTGGCATTTGCTGTGTCTTTCTTCAACTGAAACCTCTTTTGCCCCACTTAGAATTGATAGGCATTCTCCTTCCATTCCACTCTTTTTTCTTTTACATAGCCTCCCTCAAAGTTTTCTTGGATGGCCCTCCATCTATGGCTTTTCTTGTTCTAGCCCTTTCTCAATCATTGAACTTTTGTTCTAAACCTTTCTTTTATCCATTAATTCTATAGTGTCTTCAAAATATCTCTCATTTACACCCAGTATAGGGTGTGATCCTAGTCAGGATTTTTTTTTCAAAGAAAATATGTAACCAGGCTCAAAATGGGACTGCAAGGGATAATATTTCGAGAAATGTGAAAGGATAACAAAAATGGTCTTTTCTCATTTCAAGCAAGGTCGGTTAGAACCGATAAATTTTGACCTCATCCAGCGTAATGGTTGGGACTTGTAAGAGTCAATGATTCATGAGTCCATGAATTCAGACAGCTTTCTGATATTGATCACCAACTATACCTCCAATTTCAATCACCAGGTTACAACTTGTATGCACACAATCCATCAATGCAAGGGAAAGATCCTGTGAAGGTAATAAAGGAGGCATTTGCGCAGGCACTTGTGTATTATTACCCTTTTGCTGGTAGGATTAGACAAGGGCCAGACAATAAGCTTATAGGAGAGTGTACTGGTGAGGGTGTCTTGTTCATCGAAGCCGATACCGATGCCACGGTCGAGCAGTTTGGTGATCCAATTCCATCTCCATTACCATGCTTTCAGGAACTTCTTTACAGCGTCCCAGGATCAGAAGAGATCCTCGATACCCCATTATTGCTTTTTCAGGTACGTATAGGACATTATTGGCTCATGTTTATTTATTCTTTCATTATTATTATTATTATTATTATTATTATTATTATTATTATTATTATCATCATCGAGAAAATTCAAAAATATAATTAAAACAATGATGGTAATATTCCATCAATTACATTCTCATTAAGTATTAATAATTTTACATTATATTAACAGGTGACACGCTTGAAGTGTGGTGGTTTTGTACTTGGGCTCCGTTTTAATCACTTAATGAGTGATGGACTCGGCATGCTTCAGTTATTGAATGGCATAGGTGAGATTGCAGGACGTGCTCAATCCCCTTCAATTCTACCTGTGTGGCAAAGGGAACTCCTCTGTGCTAGGAATCCGCCACGAGTTACATGCAGACACAATGAATATGGTAATGATACTCCTGTTGCTGTTGATCCTATAGCCAAGGTGCCTAAATTCCGCGGCGAGGTTCACGCTGGAGCCCACCGTAGTTTTGTTCTTAACCGCAAGGAATTATCCAACATTCGTAGATGGATTCCTTCTCATTTACACCCATGTTCAAATTTTGAGGTAATAAGTGCATGCTTATGGAGATGCTATGCCATAGCATCTCAAGCGTTAATGAGGAGATGCGCATGCAAATACTCGTCAACGCACGTTCCAAATTTAACCCTCCATTACCGAAAGGATATTATGGTAACGTGCTAGCTTTGCCAGCAGCTTTAACAAATGCTAGGAAGCTTTGCTTAAACTCTTTAGGGTATGCATTGGAAATGATATATAAGAAATGCCAAGAATAGAATAACTGAGGAGTACATGAGATCATTGGCTGATCTAATGGAGATAACCAAATGGCAGCCTATAGCGTTGTTGTAACCCATTTTTGGGTCCCCACACAAAAATAAAAATAAAAATAAAAATATATAGCCAGAAGAAATTAGAAAAATAATAGGAGGTTGGAGCGCTCAGAAAAGGATCAGAAAAAAATTGATTAAAGAGATTCAAAACTACAAGGATTGAAATTTTTTACAGTATATACTTGAATGATGAGAGCCTTGTGGGAAAAGAAAATTTAATTTGAAGAGAAAAATCCAAAATTGGATGTTTATGGACTTAATTGGATTTTATTGAAGGTTTAATTGAATTTATAGAGGGTTTGATTGCAAGAAAAATTGATTTTTAAGTCAATTTGAGCTTTAATTGGAAGAAATTAAAGTTCTGGGGTCAAATTATAATTTTTAAGAGTTGATTTGGTCAAACCAGGGGCTTAATTGCATAAATATTGAAGTTTAATGGCCAATTAGGGACTTAATTGAGGAAATCTAAAACCAAGAACCAAATTGGAAAAGGCGCGTAAATAGAGGGGCTGTAATTAACCCAATCAGGGGCCAAATTGAAGAAATTAGAAGTTTATTAGTCAATTGAGGGTAAAATTGCATAAATTAGAGACCAAGGACCAAAATAAAAAAGGTGGCCAAGTATAGGGGCGACTATTGAAATTGGCAGGGATGCAATTGAATTAATTCTTAAAATCCAAATTACATTGTGAGGACTTAAATGAACAAAGGATAAATTAAGGACTGATTTGGAAAAAAATTTGCTGGCGCCACATTTAAATGAAACGGCGCGTTTTGTATAAAACGACGTCGTTTCATGTAAAAAAAAAAAGAGGCAGAACAGTGTCGTTTTAAACGACACTGTTCTTCTTTCTCCTTCCCCCGGACGTGGAGCAGGAGAAGTGATTAGTACTTAAAAGTGCATTTTTATCAAGGTTTTATATCATCATTTTGCACTTGAAGTATCAATAACTCCTTAACTAAAGCGTGTTTTATAATAACATATCTAATTATATAAGATACCTTTAATTTATGGTAAATGTTCATCTTAAATGCAGGCTTATCACATAAATGAAAGAATTGATTGATGAGTTGAAGTACTGAAATGGAAAGGACAAAAAGATGGCCAAAGAGATGCTGGTGCAGTCCAAATTGGAACACAGTTCGGTAATTGGGTCATATCTGGAGCTGTAGATCTTGGATTTAGGTCCATTTTATATGGATGGAAAGATAAGACATAGGCCTACAACTTTCATGTGGAGCCCAAGATTTAACAAGGCCGTTTTCAAGTCCAAATTGTAGCAACAAAGAAGAAGTCCGAATCTGTCCTGCAGCCCAGACACTGTTCAGTGTTCAGCCCATATCTCGAGTTCTAGAAGTCCAAATGATCTCAAAGTTTTACCCTGGAAAGATGAGACAATTTCCTAGAACTTTCATGATTCAAGTTTGTTCAAATTATGACGTCATCAATGACGTTTTTGGCAGACAAGAAGATAAGAATTGTCACCAAGTCAAGATGTGGCCACCCACTCATCAATTAGTCAACAAATCAATAGTTCCGAATTTTGGCCTATAAAAGGAGGCATTTGCCATGTATTTAGGCATCTTGGTTTTCAGATCAAGATCATGCTCTTGCTCTCTCTTTATATTTTGTAATGCTTAAGTTTTGCTTATATTAATCTCTTGCTTATGCTTTTCATTTCCTTTCCTTGTTTATTTATGTTTCTTTCTTTCATTATGTCTAGCTAAATTAATTATGTCAAGGTGAAAAGGGTACACTAATGGTGTAAGAATAAGTATAATATAAACTTAACATGGACCTTAATGTTGGATACTAACATGCTTTATATTTGTTATCTTGTTCACTTATAATACTTTGCTTGTTAAATGGTTAATCTAGATTTATGTTGTATAACATTTGGTACAACAAATACTTGGCACTTTCATAGCCCATACTGTATGGTACAACCGACACCTGAGCTATGAAAGGAACTTGATTTGTTGTTAACATAAGTTATAATCATGAATGCCTGAAAACATTTACAAGTATTAGCATTATTCGAATAAGATAACTAATGTAATCATGTTAACAATTTATAATCTGATTGGAACCTCCTTTGTGTGTGGTTTCCAATTGAATAATAAGAGTTTATACTATACTTGTTTGAAGTACCATTAGTGGATCCTCTAACCTTGACATTTGTTGTTATCATTGTTTAATCCTTACGTTAATCTTTCATCTCAAAGTTCTCATCAACTTCTTCCTCTTCTTCTTCACTATTATTATTATCACTATTATTATTATTATAGTTGTTGTTGTTACTATTGTTGTAATATTATTGTTGCTTATAATTTATACAAGTAACCTCCCTGTGGTTCGACCCCGGTCTTGCCGGGTTATTTATTACTTCGACACTCCTGCACTTGGGAAAAGACATCAATCTTTTGGTCGTGTCAAGTTTTTGGCGCCGTTGCCGGGGAGGTAAATTATTGTACAAATTATAGTATTTATTCTATTTTCTCTTTTCTTTTTTCTCTTTTCTTGTATCTAACTTTGTTTCTTTTGTTTGGTTTCTCTTTCTTTTATTTTCTTCTTCTTTTTATTCTCTTCTTACACGTGCATGAGAGTGTGGTCACGTACATTAAGTGGTAGACTTTGTAGGGTATCCTCATCATTTTCAGAAAATATGGCTGAAGAAGATAATCAATCGCTTCATAATGAGAATAATGAGAATATTCGGGTTAGAACTCTTAGAGACCACATGAATCCCACAAGAACAAGTGCACCCTCATGCATAGTTTTTCCTCCTGATGCATCTCATTTTAATTTTAAGACAGGCATTATTCAACTTTTACCATCTTTTCATGGCTTAGATTTAGAAAATCCATACTTGCATTTAAGGGAATTTGAGGAGGTTTGCAACACGTATAATGACTCAAATTGTAGCATGAACACCATTAGATTGAAGCTTTTTCCTTTTTCATTAAAAGATAAAGCTAAAACATGGCTACAAAATTTGAGACCTGGATCCATTCGTGCTTGGGATGAAATGCAACAACAATTTTTAAAGAAGTTTTTTCCATCCCACAGAACAAACTCTTTCAAAAGACAAATCATTACTTTCTCTCAAAAACCAGGAGAAACATTTTATCAATGTTGGGATAGGTATCGAGACTTACTTAATACTTGCCCCCATCATGGTTTTGAAACATGGAGATTAGTTTCACATTTTTATGAAGGGTTAACTCCTAGAGATAGGCAAATGGTTGAATTGATGTGCAATGGAACTTTTGAGGATAAAGACCCTAATGAAGCAATGGAATACCTAGACTTGCTAGCTGAAAATGCGCAAAATTGGGACACCACAGGTACTTATGAGGCACCAAGTAAAACCCAACCTCATACATCTAGTGGAGGTATGTACAACCTTAGGGAAGATCATGACCTCCAAGCCAAGTTTTCATCTTTAGCTAGAAAGGTTGAGGCACTAGAATTAAAAAAGAGTGGTCAACTAAAATCTGTTCAAGACATTGCATGTCAAATCTGTGAAACCAACGAACATTCAACCAATGACTGTCCAACCTTGCCTTCTTTTAAAGAATGTCTCCATGAACAAGCCCATGCATTAAACAATTTTCAAAGGCCCAACCATAACCCATATTCGCAAACATATAACCCTGGTTGGAGAAATCATCCAAATTTTAGTTGGAAGAGTGAGAACAATAATGCTCAAACTTCACAGCCACCGTTTCAAGCACATCATAATTTCCAAAATTCTCATGGATATGCACCTCCTTATGCTCCCCCTCCTAGAAGAAATCTTGAGGAAACATTGCATGCATTTATGGAAAAGCAAGAGGCAATTAACACTCAACTTGCTCAAAGCATGACAGATTTTAAAGATACTCTTGCAAAGTTCACATCTGCTCTCAGTTTCCAAGAGAAAGGTAAGTTTCCTTCTCAACCACGACAAAATCCAAAGGGGCAATACAATGTAAATGCAAGTAGTTCTGGAAGCCAACACATGGATCAAGCCAAATCAGTCATCACTCTTCGTAGTGGTAAGGTTATTAAAAAACCCATTCTTGAACCTTGTGAGAATGATGATGAGTCAATCTCTGAGGGTAAGGAAGGGGTTGAACCTAATCATTGCAAAGAACTTGGACCTTAGTGCCTTTTCACCCCTCTATGAATGTTGTTGGTAGTCGGTGGGTGTACAAGATTAAATACAGATATGATGGTAGAGCATCAAGAGGTATAAAGCATGTCTGGTTGCTAGGGGTTTTGATTAGTACTTAAAAGTGCATTTTTATCAAGGTTTTATATCATCATTTTGCACTTGAAGTATCAATAACTCCTTAACTAAAGCGTGTTTTATAATAACATATCTAATTATATAAGATACCTTTAATTTATGGTAAATGTTCATCTTAAATGCAGGCCTATCACATAAATGAAAGAATTGATTGATGAGTTGAAGTACTGAAATGGAAAGGACAAAAAGATGGCCAAAGAGATGCTGGTGCAGTCCAAATTGGAACACAGTTCGGTAATTGGGTCATATCTGGAGCTGTAGATCTTGGATTTAGGTCCATTTTATATGGATGGAAATATAAGACATAGGCCTACAACTTTCATGTGGAGCCCAAGATTTAACAAGGCCGTTTTCAAGTCCAAATTGTAGCAACAAAGAAGAAGTCCGAATCTGTCCTGCAGCCCAGACACTGTTCAGTGTTCAGCCCATATCTCGAGTTCTAGAAGTCCAAATGATCTCAAAGTTTTACCCTGGAAAGATGAGACAATTTCCTAGAACTTTCATGATTCAAGTTTGTTCAAATTATGACGTCATCAATGACGTTTTTGGCAGACAAGAAGATAAGAATTGTCACCAAGTCAAGATGTGGCCACCCACTCATCAATTAGTCAACAAATCAATAGTTCCGAATTTTGGCCTATAAAAGGAGGCATTTGCCATGTATTTAGGCATCTTGGTTTTCAGATCAAGATCATGCTCTTGCTCTCTCTTTATATTTTGTAATGCTTAAGTTTTGCTTATATTAATCTCTTGCTTATGCTTTTCATTTCCTTTCCTTGTTTATTTATGTTTCTTTCTTTCATTATGTCTAGCTAAATTAATTATGTCAAGGTGAAAAGGGTACACTAATGGTGTAAGAATAAGTATAATATAAACTTAACATGGACCTTAATGTTGGATACTAACATGCTTTATATTTGTTATCTTGTTCACTTATAATACTTTGCTTGTTAAATGGTTAATCTAGATTTATGTTGTATAACATTTGGTACAACAAATACTTGGCACTTTCATAGCCCATACTGTATGGTACAACCGACACCTGAGCTATGAAAGGAACTTGATTTGTTGTTAACATAAGTTATAATCATGAATGCCTGAAAACATTTACAAGTATTAGCATTATTCGAATAAGATAACTAATGTAATCATGTTAACAATTTATAATCTGATTGGAACCTCCTTTGTGTGTGGTTTCCAATTGAATAATAAGAGTTTATACTATACTTGTTTGAAGTACCATTAGTGGATCCTCTAACCTTGACATTTGTTGTTATCATTGTTTAATCCTTACGTTAATCTTTCATCTCAAAGTTCTCATCAACTTCTTCCTCTTCTTCTTCACTATTATTATTATCACTATTATTATTATTATAGTTGTTGTTGTTACTATTGTTGTAATATTATTGTTGCTTATAATTTATACAAGTAACCTCCCTGTGGTTCGACCCCGGTCTTGCCGGGTTATTTATTACTTCGACACTCCTGCACTTGGGAAAAGACATCAATCTTTTGGTCGTGTCAAGTTTTTGGCGCCGTTGCCGGGGAGGTAAATTATTGTACAAATTATAGTATTTATTCTATTTTCTCTTTTCTTTTTTCTCTTTTCTTGTATCTAACTTTGTTTCTTTTGTTTGGTTTCTCTTTCTTTTATTTTCTTCTTCTTTTTATTCTCTTCTTACACGTGCATGAGAGTGTGGTCACGTACATTAAGTGGTAGACTTTGTAGGGTATCCTCATCATTTTCAGAAAATATGGCTGAAGAAGATAATCAATCGCTTCATAATGAGAATAATGAGAATATTCGGGTTAGAACTCTTAGAGACCACATGAATCCCACAAGAACAAGTGCACCCTCATGCATAGTTTTTCCTCCTGATGCATCTCATTTTAATTTTAAGACAGGCATTATTCAACTTTTACCATCTTTTCATGGCTTAGATTTAGAAAATCCATACTTGCATTTAAGGGAATTTGAGGAGGTTTGCAACACGTATAATGACTCAAATTGTAGCATGAACACCATTAGATTGAAGCTTTTTCCTTTTTCATTAAAAGATAAAGCTAAAACATGGCTACAAAATTTGAGACCTGGATCCATTCGTGCTTGGGATGAAATGCAACAACAATTTTTAAAGAAGTTTTTTCCATCCCACAGAACAAACTCTTTCAAAAGACAAATCATTACTTTCTCTCAAAAACCAGGAGAAACATTTTATCAATGTTGGGATAGGTATCGAGACTTACTTAATACTTGCCCCCATCATGGTTTTGAAACATGGAGATTAGTTTCACATTTTTATGAAGGGTTAACTCCTAGAGATAGGCAAATGGTTGAATTGATGTGCAATGGAACTTTTGAGGATAAAGACCCTAATGAAGCAATGGAATACCTAGACTTGCTAGCTGAAAATGCGCAAAATTGGGACACCACAGGTACTTATGAGGCACCAAGTAAAACCCAACCTCATACATCTAGTGGAGGTATGTACAACCTTAGGGAAGATCATGACCTCCAAGCCAAGTTTTCATCTTTAGCTAGAAAGGTTGAGGCACTAGAATTAAAAAAGAGTGGTCAACTAAAATTTGTTCAAGACATTGCATGTCAAATCTGTGAAACCAACGAACATTCAACCAATGACTGTCCAACCTTGCCTTCTTTTAAAGAATGTCTCCATGAACAAGCCCATGCATTAAACAATTTTCAAAGGCCCAACCATAACCCATATTCGCAAACATATAACCCTGGTTGGAGAAATCATCCAAATTTTAGTTGGAAGAGTGAGAACAATAATGCTCAAACTTCACAGCCACCGTTTCAAGCACATCATAATTTCCAAAATTCTCATGGATATGCACCTCCTTATGCTCCCCCTCCTAGAAGAAATCTTGAGGAAACATTGCATGCATTTATGGAAAAGCAAGAGGCAATTAACACTCAACTTGCTCAAAGCATGACAGATTTTAAAGATACTCTTGCAAAGTTCACATCTGCTCTCAGTTTCCAAGAGAAAGGTAAGTTTCCTTCTCAACCACGACAAAATCCAAAGGGGCAATACAATGTAAATGCAAGTAGTTCTGGAAGCCAACACATGGATCAAGCCAAATCAGTCATCACTCTTCGTAGTGGTAAGGTTATTAAAAAACCCATTCTTGAACCTTGTGAGAATGATGATGAGTCAATCTCTGAGGGTAAGGAAGGGGTTGAACCTGATCATTGCAAAGAAAAGACTGATTCTCCGCCAGCACTTCCATTTCCTCATGCCATGACCAAACAAAGGAAAGTCAATCACAACTCTGAAATTTTTGAAACCTTCAAACAGGTAAGGATCAATATACCTTTGCTGGATGCTATTAAACAGGTTCCTTCTTATGCTAAATTTTTGAAAGATCTGTGCACTGTGAAGAGAAAACTGAATGTGAAAAAGAAAGCCTTTTTAGCCGAACAAGTAAGTGCCATTCTTCAGAACAATAATGCATTGAAATATAAAGACCCTGGTTGTCCTACAATTTCATGCTTTATTGGAGAACATAAAATTGAAAGAGCTTTACTTGATCTTGGAGCTAGTGTGAATTTACTTCCATATTCAGTTTTTCAAAGTCTCAATCTAGGTGAGTTAAAACCAACTTCTGTGACTCTTTTACTTGCCGATAGATCTGTAAAAGTGCCTAGAGGAATAGTTGAAGATGTGTTAGTACAAGTCGATAAATTCATTTATCCTGTGGATTTTATTGTCTTGGATACACAACCTGTTGAAGCATGTAATTCATTTCCTGTTATTTTAGGACGTCCATTTCTTGCAACTTCTAATGCATTGATTAATTGTAGGAATGGACTAATGAAGCTATCTTTTGGAAACATGACATTGGAGATGAATATTTTCAACATTTGCAAGCAACCTGGGGATGATAATGATTTACAGGAAGTGGACTTTACTGAAAAATTAGTTCATGATCAATTTCAAACCACTGCCAATGAAATTGAGATTGATGAATCTGATGATTTGCAAATGGTTTATTTTCAGGAAGAATTAAAGGCAAGTAATTGGAGACCACAAATTGAGGAATTGCCGCCACGATCAATTGAGCCAATACCTTCAAGTGTTCAACCACCAAAACCTGATTTGAAGCCGTTACCCCTCAATCTCAAATACTCATTTTTGGGAGAAAATGAAACTTTTCCGGTAATAATCTCTTCCAAACTTAATGCACAGCAAGAAGGTAAGTTATTACAAACTCTGAAAATGCACAAAAATGCATTAGGATGGACCATAGCTGACATAAAAGGAATTAGTCCTTTGATTTGCACTCACAGGATTTATTTGGAGGAAAATGCTAAACCCTCTAGAGAAATGCAACGAAGGCTTAATCCTAATATGAAAGAAGTAGTGAAAAATGAAGTCAATAAGCTTCTAGATAATGGAATCATTTATCCTATTTCTGACAGCAAATGGGTAAGTCCTACTCAAGTGGTACCTAAGAAGTCTGGAGTTACTGTGATAACAAATGAAAAAAATGAGTTAATTCTAACTAGGACTATTACTGGTTGGCGCATGTGCATTGATTATAGGAAACTTAATTCAATGACTAGAAAAGATCATTTTCCTTTACCTTTCATGGATCAAATTCTAGAAAGAGTTGCAGGTCATGAATTTTATTGTTTCCTAGATGGCTATTCAGGCTACAACCAAATTGAAATTGCATTAGAAGATCAAGAGAAAACTACTTTCACATGTCCATTTGGTACCTTTGCATATCGAAGAATGCCTTTCGGATTATGTAATGCACCAGCCACGTTTCAAAGATGCATGCTTAGTATATTCAGTGATATGGTTGAACGTTTTCTTGAGATTTTTATGGATGATTTTTCTGTTTTTGGTGATTCATTTGATGATTGTTTGACTAACTTAGAAAAGGTTTTGAGCAGGTGTGAAGAGAAGAATCTTGTACTGAATTGGGAAAAATGTCACTTTATGGTAACAGACGGCATTGTACTTGGTCACATTGTTTCATCAAAAGGAATTGAGGTTGATAAATCTAAAATCGAGTTAATTGCTAACTTGCCAACACCAAAATCTATTAAAGATGTTAGATCATTCTTAGGACATGCTGGTTTTTATAGAAGGTTTATCAAGGATTTTAGCGTAATATCTAAGCCCTTGAGTAACCTTCTAACAAAGGATAATATCTTTGAATGGACTGAACATTGTGAAGAAGCCTTTGTTAAACTTAAAAACCAGCTTACTTCTGCTCCAGTCATTCAACCTCCTGATTGGTCTTTACCTTTTGAAATAATATGTGACGCTAGTGACTATGTCGTGGGTGCTGTCTTGGGACAAAGAAAAGATAAGAAACCCTATGTGATTTACTATGCAAGTAAAACTTTGAATAGTGCTCAAATGAATTACACCACCACTGAAAAAGAGTTACTTGCAGTAGTATTTGCATGTGAAAAATTCAGGTCTTATCTTGTTGGCTCACCTGTTGTTGTTTTTAGTGATCATGCAGCGTTGAAATATCTTCTTTCTAAGAAAGATTCTAAGGCTAGATTGGTTCGGTGGATTTTGTTACTTCAAGAATTTGATATCACAATCAAAGACAAGAAAGGCACCGAAAATGTTGTCGCCGATCATTTGTCAAGATTGACAACATATTCAAAATCTGACATCACACCAATCGATGACTACTTTCCTGATGAATCTTTATTTTCTGTCTCTACGATGCCTTGGTTTGCTAATATTGTTAATTTTCTTGTTTCAGGACAATTGCCAGCTCATTGGAGTACCCAAGACAAAAGGAAGTTCTTGAACGAAGTAAAGAACTTTTATTGGGATGACCCTTATTTATTCAAATATTGTCCTGATCAAATATTTCGAAGATGCATTCCTGACAATGAGGTGTGCAAGATTGAAGTTGTTGATGAATCATGGAATTCCTGAAGATATTCGCTGGCTGATTGAAGCAAAGGTCCGATTATTAGGTGAGTCCTCCGATTCTTTCATTTCACACATGCCTGGAACAGGTAAAAGCACTTTTGCAAAGAAACGTCGTGCAAAACGACTGAAAGTCTGTCACCGATGTGCCAGATGGACTTGTAATGCAACATGTCGTTCTTTAGGAATGGTATCTATAAACCGTGAAGATAAAATACAATTCATTAAGGATGGCCTGAGTAAGGGGTCTTTAGATAATCTTTTGTTGACCCTTGAGACGCATCCTAATGGAGATGTGCATCGTGCAATTCATGATTTATGGCCCCATTTTCATAAAGAACATGATAGACTTAGTCTTGGGAATCTGACTAAAAAAGACCCTGTTTGCCAGTTTTTAAGAAAACTGGATGGGAAGCCTATCCCCGACCCATAGAGGGCGTTTAAGCCGTTCTTGGACGTAAAACCAAGGGAAGATGTGAGCCACAATCACAACTACCTATACATACACATGCTTTTTCAAAATAAATAAATAAATAAATAAATAGAGAGAAAGAGTGTGAGACTCCAGCTGGCCTACATATAGGTGGTATGATTGCATCTTCAATTTCTCATCTATAAAATCTTCTCTTCCTTCCCTTCCCCTCATTTCTACTTATCCCTTACATTAGACAGATATAGAAGTGTGTAGAAATGGCAGGTCCCTCAAGTTATCACATCAAAAATATTTGTGTTTTCGGTGGATCCAGTCCTGGGAAGGAAATAGCTTTTTTAGAAGCAGCAAATCATCTTGGTCAGGTACTAGCTGAGAAAAAGATTCATTTAGTGTATGGGGGAGGCAGCCTTGGGTTAATGGGGGGTGTGGCAATAGCTGCATTTTTAGGAGGTAGTCAAGTTTTGGGGGTCGTCCCCGAAGCTTTAACAAAAGGGGACATCATTGGAAGAACAATTGGAGAGGAACTACAGGTCTCCACAATGTTTGATCGAATGAATACAATGTTTAACCATGCTGATGCCTTCATTGCCTTACCAGGTGGTCTGGGCACATTGGAAGAGATCTTTCATATTTCCTCTTGGGCCCAACTTCACATTCACCATAAACCTATAGGTTTGCTCAATGTTAATGGTTTTTATGATACTTTGTTGTCTTTTCTTGATCAAGCTGTGGAACAGGAATTTCTAACATCTTCGGCACGACAAATCATAATCTCTGCTGCTACGGCTGAACAATTGATCGACAAACTACAATCTTTCACCCCTGTAATTGATCCTTCCATGAGTCGCATCAATTGGTCAACTACAGAAAGCCGTAAAAAGCTTAGATTGGATTTGAGCCTTCGTTTGTGAATCCTTGTGTCTTTTGGTTTTATTTCTAACATAGTATTTTGTTCTGTTATTTTTTATATTTGTTTAAGTGTGTTTCAGGTTTGTCAGTGTTCGTTGTTTCAGGTGATGTCTTCTATACTCTATCTTTCTACCTTAGAACATTGAGGACAATGTCTCGTTTTGGTTGGGGGGAGAGGGTAGTAGTAATTAAAAAAAAAAAAAACTAACCAACTAACTGTTTTTGTTTAAAAACCATTGGGCAAAACTGTTATTACTAGGATGGTAGAGTAAGGGGGAATGACTCTTGAGACGCATCTTAGTAAACATTTTCTAATGGTTATTTGCAATATTCATAACAAGGCCTATTAGAATACTTCTTGAAATATTCAAGTTTACAAACTCTCGCATTGCTATCACTTAATTCTGCTCATATACTCATTTAACAAGTATTCGTAAACCTTCATTTTCACACACACACTTTAACATATGATTGTGGGTTGCACATTGGATTATTACATTATTTATGTTCTTTTGTTAAAGGTAACAACTAAGGGATAGGGATAGTCTATAATTTGCAAAAAAAAAAAAAGAAAAAAAAAAAAAAAGAAAAAAAAGAAAAAAAGAAAATGATGATAATAAAAACGTAGATAAGTTTGGTTTCGTAGCCTCCCTAACCTAAGCAATTAAGCCCGAAGGGGTGTTTTAACACCTAATACCCTAAAGTCAACTGACTTGGGAGCTATTGGCCCAAAGCTTGTTACATGGGTTAAGGAGAAAAGCTTAAGGGAATCAAACATTGCACTATCTACGTATCAGTATCTGCAACCCGAGTTACTAAGCTCGTAGGGGTGTCTGAACACCTAATGCCCTAAGATCAACTGGTCTGGGAGTCATTAGCCGAAAGCTCGTTACATGGGTTAAAGATGCATTGTGTTTTATGTTATATGTATAGATATTAAAAAAAAAAGAGTAAAATAAAATAAAATAATCCCAACCCAAGGAAGTTAACCTTAAACATTAGAACAAAATATTGTTTTCTTCCAACAAAAGCCCCATCATCTATGTTTCATACATTGAGCACATAACAAGGAAGGTTTATTAATATTTTGTTTAAGAGGTATTGAGCAGATATATAAAATTTAATGAGAGTTTGTTTATCTGGATATATTAATGGAAGTTGAATGATGAATGCCTTGCTTTGTGGATTTTGCAAATTGTTTTTCTATTTTAACGCTTTAATTACTAGGGACTAGTAATAAGCTGGTTGGGGGGTGTGATTAGTACTTAAAATGCATTTTTATCAAGGTTTTATATCATCATTTTGCACTTGAAGTATCAATAACTCCTTAACTAAAGCGTGTTTTATAATAACATATCTAATTATATAAGATACCTTTAATTTATGGTAAATGTTCATCTTAAATGCAGGCCTATCACATAAATGAAAGAATTGAATGATGAGTTGAAGTACTGAAATTGAAAGGACAAAAAGATGGCCAAAGAGATGCTGGTGCAGTCCAAATTGGAACACAGTTCGGTAATTGGGTCATATCTGGAGCTGTAGATCTTGGATTTAGGTCCATTTTATATGGATGGAAAGATAAGACATAGGCCTACAACTTTCATGTGGAGCCGAAGATTTAACAAGGCCGTTTTCAAGTCCAAATTGTAGCAACAAAGAAGAAGTCCGAATCTGTTCTGCAGCCCAGACACTGTTCAGTGTTCAGCCCATATCTCGAGTTCTAGAAGTCCAAATGATCTCAAAGTTTTACCCTGGAAAGATGAGACAATTTCCTAGAACTTTCATGATTCAAGTTTGTTCAAATTATGACGTCATCAATGACGTTTTTGGCAGACAAGAAGATAAGAATTGTCACCAAGTCAAGATGTGGCCACCCACTCATCAATTAGTCAACAAATCAATAGTTCCGAATTTTGGCCTATAAAAGGAGGCGTTTGCCATGTATTTAGGCATCTTGGTTTTCAGATCAAGATCATGCTCTTGCTCTCTCTTTATATTTTGTAATGCTTAAGTTTTGCTTATATTAATCTCTTGCTTATGCTTTTCATTTCCTTTCCTTGTTTATTTATGTTTCTTTCTTTCATTATGTCTAGCTAAATTAATTATGTCAAGGTGAAAAGGGTACACTAATGGTGTAAGAATAAGTATAATATAAACTTAACATGGACCTTAATGTTGGATACTAACATGCTTTATATTTGTTATCTTGTTCACTTATAATACTTTGCTTGTTAAATGGTTAATCTAGATTTATGTTGTATAACATTTGGTACAACAAATACTTGGCACTTTCATAGCCCATACTGTATGGTATAACCGACACCTGAGCTATGAAAGGAACTTGATTTGTTGTTAACATAAGTTATAATCATGAATGCCTGAAAACATTTACAAGTATTAGCATTATTCGAATAAGATAACTAATGTAATCATGTTAACAATTTATAATCTGATTGGAACCTCCTTTGTGTGTGGTTTCCAATTGAATAATAAGAGTTTATACTATACTTGTTTGAAGTACCATTAGTGGATCCTCTAACCTTGACATTTGTTGTTATCATTGTTTAATCCTTACGTTAATCTTTCATCTCAAAGTTCTCATCAACTTCTTCCTCTTCTTCTTCACTATTATTATTATCACTATTATTATTATTATAGTTGTTGTTGTTACTATTGTTGTAATATTATTGTTGCTTATAATTTATACAAGTAACCTCCCTGTGGTTCGACCCCGGTCTTGCCGGGTTATTTATTACTTCGACACTCCTGCACTTGGGAAAAGACATCAATCTTTTGGTCGTGTCAGGAAGGTAGACAGTTTTCTTCCTCTTTCTTCATTAATTCCTGCGAGCAGCGTGCCCTGCAGAAGTCTCGAAACCCCAAGCCTTGATGATGAGAAGTCAGGGTCGCCGCACCTTGCCAACCACGCCCACTGGCCGGCCAACCCGGCGCTGCCCTGCTCCCCATGCACAGCAATAAAGAGCCCCCACTCCCTTGGCCCTATAAATGGAGACCCAACGCCAGCACCGAGGAGGGGGAGAGAGAGAGAGAAAGAGGAGAGAAAAAAGAAAAAGAAAAGGGGAAGTGAATAGAGGAAAGGAGAACCGGAACCGTAAGAAACCACTAGTAAACCCAAACTGAGAGGGAGGAAAACAGACCAAAAAGGAAAGAACCGGGGAAGACACAAACAAGAGAGGGACTGTGAGGTTTAGAGGAAAGGAAAGCAAATAAAAAAAAAAACAAAACAAACTGAGAGGGACAGTGAGAGGTAAAGGAGAGTGGACCGTGAGGGTTAAGAAAAACGATACTAACCCTGGACAAGGTCAGGTCTAGGAAAGAAACACCATCTAAATCCAAACAAAAGGGGAAAGGAAACGCAGCAGAAGAAGAGGAGGAGAACGGAGGAGAAGGGAAGAACAAAAGCCTTTTTTTTCCACCGCCTGAAGCAGTAACATTACTGTTTGGAGCCGCCTCCCGTGAGCCACAACACCGCCACCGGCCTCCACCGCAGCACCGCCAGTGAAGCAGCCAGACCAGCAACGCACCACCTCCTCCATGCCAGGTAACTTTTCTCCCCCTAATTGTTTGCACTTTCGTTGTTTTATTTCCCTGCATGCAGAACGAATAGTGTTCTGCATGTAGGAGGGGAGGGGGAAAATAATTCCCCCCTGATGTTATGTTGCTAGGCCAGGCTGATTTTGGCCCAGCATTGTTGGTTTTTTCTTCTCTGGGCCAGACTAGTTCTGGCCTATCCCTGCTGTCTAGGCCAGGTCTGGCCCAGACGAAAATAGGAGACTTTGTTGGGCCGAGATCGGCCCAATCCCTGCTGGGCCGAGATCGGCCCAATCCCTTTTTGGGCTGAGTCCGGCCCAGTTAGTTGGGTCGGCCCAGCCCACCAAACATTATTTATTATTTATTATAATGTTTTTTTATATTATTTATATATAGATATATATCCAAAAAAAAATTCTAAAAAATCCTTGAAAAATATTGTTGATTTTCCTGCATATTTTTATCAAAATGGCTTAATATTGGTTTGTATTTTTATACCGTAAAGATACAAATCCAGTATTAAAATACCCGGTTTTCGTCAAAACCTCAAAAAAAAATTTAAAATAAAAAAATGTTTTGCTTTCAAAAAAATTCTGAAAAATCTTTAAAAAATATTGTTGATTTTCCTGCATATTTTCATCAAAATGTCTTAATATTGGTTTGTATTTTTATACCGTAAAGATACAAATCCAGTATTAAAATACCCGATTTTCGTCAAGACATCAAAATATATATATATATATATATATATATATATATATATATATATATATATATATAAAATGATGTTTTTGTGTTAATGCATACGGCCCAGTCTCTCCAAAATTAACCAAAAAAAAATCATCACATCATATTTTCATATAACAAAAAAAATATATGTATTAGCATGCACTTTGGCTTTAACAACAAGTTTGTTGGAACCACGAGAACTAGGCCAATATTTCAAAATTTCTAAAAAAATCTTTTTGTCTTCCTTTAGAATTACGAATTTATACGTAAAACGTATTCCTGATATTAAAAATATAGTTTTTATATAGAAGTTAGAACAGTTACGATTTTACCCGATAAGATAAGGACCTCCTTACCGAGGAGGACTTTTCTTAAACCATAGACAGACCAACAACTAGAAACACGATAACACCTTAGCTTTTTATCAGACAATCAAACAATGCAGCTTACCTTAGGTAAGGCGTATTTGGGGTGCTAATACGTTCCCTTTACGCAACCAGTCCCCTTACCCGATCTTTGAGACCAGTTAGGGTTCCTAGTGATCAAAATACTAGGTGGCGACTCCCATTCCATTTTCTACCAATAAACGACAAGAATTTCTTGTCTCCCTATATTTGCCAAATAGATTTACATTTTAGATTTAAAGTGGGACATATATTTTCGCTGCGACGCTGCACACATGCAACAGAATGACAACTCCACTGGGGACCTTGTAGACTAAGCTTTGTTTTTGTCTGATTTATTTGTGTTTTCGTGTGTTTATTGTTAATATGCCTTTCCTTTTATTATTTGCGTATTTGCTTTTTATTTTACACATACTGATCATGCATTGTATAAAATTGTCTCATGCATCACTTACTTTGATTTTGAGAAGCACACACAAGCCTTAAGTTAGGTGGGGTATTAGCGATTTGCCCTATGACTATTGGTCAGGGTTCAGATGCGTGAAACACCCAACTCATATCTGAGTGCCTGCTTGGTAATGGTGGGCATACGTGCCTTAACTGTTCCTTGCAACGCCCACATACTGTCTTTACGAAGAACATCACTGGGCAGATATGAGACCCCTTCAAAGACCAGATAGAAAACCTACCCGTTCTCACTTAATAAATAGAGCTTGTCCTTAGGATATGTATCTTATGTTCATTTGCATCATGATTAATAATGTTAAATTCATCAATCCAGGTTTTTGAGCTGAAATCATGACTAAATACCTATCTTTCCAAGAGTTTGGGCAAGAATCTGAGTTGACTCAGGTAGCTGAAGGAAAATGCCCAAGAATCGATGCTAGTAGGTTGCCTTGCGTTACCAAGATAAATCACATGGTAAATGACTTGGGGAAGTTATCGTCTATTATGGAATATATTGATGAGACTATTTTTGAAAGGCGATATGGGAGAATTGCACAACTAATGAGGTTACCCGTACAAGCAGCAGCAATCAAAGCCCTACTGAATTTTTGGGATCCTAGTTATCGGAGTTTTACCTTTGGGAACATTGATATGACACCGACTTTGGAGGAATATGAAAGGATTCTAGATTTTCCAAACAACAGCCACAAGATCTACCTCAGGTGAAGATTTGAGGACACAATTTCGGAGGTAGTCAGTTTATTAGGCCTGGGAAAGATCAGCCAATGTAGAGTCGCCGAGGGGGGTTTCAAATGGAAGGTCATTGAAGCCCGAATGAAGAAAAATGCTGAAGAAGGCAAGTTGGGAGATGAACGATACAGGTTGGTGGCCTTCGCCATTTTTGGACTAGTATTGTTCCCTTCCGAAATTAGAGTCATCAGTTTGGAAGCAGCAAGTGTCTTCATAGAATACGAGCGTGACCCGATCAATCCCTCGTCAGCCATTTTGGGAGAAACCATGTTATCACTCAACAATTGCAGATTACATGGAAAAGGAGCCATGAGATGTTGCATCCCTATGTTGTATTTATAGACTATCAATCATATCAAAACGCCAAGGGACATCTTTAACAACTTTTGGTGGTTTGACCTGCGACCGTTAAAGGTTACCATGGATGAGACTTGGAAGAATTGGGATGAGAAAGCATGGATAGATAAATATGCAGCATTGCCAAGGAGCAACTTCAAATGGAAAGCACCATGGATGAACAACGCCATCTGCACAATGAGCTGTGGAAGCAAGATATGGGTTCCTTTGATTGGTGTAACTGGGTACATCAGTTACGCACCCGCCCTTGTAACAAGGCAGTTGAGTGGAATGCAGTATGCACCAAGAAGGATCAGAGCTCAATATATGGTGCAACTTGAGGAAGAGAGAGGTGCAAGAAAGGCCGTCGAGTCTGATATGAGAGATTACCAGAAGAGAGCTGAATCTTTTAAAGGAAGGATAATGGCTTTACAATCTGAGATCGAGATACGAGAAGAAGAGTTGAGAAGCCATTACTTCGAGATGGAAGAGGAGCTGAGTAAGGCTAAGCAAGAACATCAAGAATGTCAAGACTACATGGACATCTTTGCAGTTCAAATTAACTCCAAAATAGTCGAGCTGGATATAGAAAAGGAAGAACTGTAGAGGGTAAGGGATAAGTTGGCACGGTCGGAGGATATGGTTTGAGTTTTGGAAAGAAGTAATGAATTCTTAGGAGCCAGCAACGAAGTGATAATTGCAGATAACACCATGTTCCATGATAAGATAAGGCATATGACAAAGCAGGTAGAGCAAGCAGCTCGTTATGCGGAAAGGTTGCAACAACAAGCCACCCAAGTTGGAAATGATGCTGCAAAGTATCAGGAATACATGGGGGTCATCACCTCTTTTATTGGGGACTTAGCTAATAGAGGAAATGCCTTTTAAAGGTAGCGATGTATAAAGCCCTTTTCTGTTATCATGTTGTATGAGCGACTTCTATTTATAAGAAGGCCATGACCTATTTTTCTTTCTAATGTGTTTTGGTAAGCTACTATGATAAGAACTTAGCAAACCCTCCTTTACAGTAATCAGGTCGACTCGGAAATCTTGCTTAAAGGATTACAAAAGTCATGAATCAACTCTAAAAATTTTTTGTCACATCATGTGCACCATATTTTCATCACGCATTTTGTTTTTAATTTATCATACGCATTCCAGATCGTGAAACATAGGTCCCACATCCAAAGTCCACCACACCCAGTCCAGATCGAGGATGGAGAACGAAGAAAGAGCTCACTTAGAGTCACATTATCAGACCGAGTTGGAATCTGTAAAAAATGAAGTTTCTCGGCTAACCGACCTACTCGAGCAACTTCTAAGAGCTAAGAATGGGGAGGGAACATCAGCACAACAACCTGAAGGAGCGCCAGCAGCTCACATCCCTCAAGCATCTCAAAACCAGGGGGCAAACTCGGCCAATGAACAACATTTTATGCCTATCACCCCTATCCAGCCAAATCATGCTTCAATCACTGTGGACTTAACAGTAGAGGGAATCCCGGATAATAGGTCTCCCAGTTTGATGGACCAAGACAAGTTGTTTGCTTTGGAAGAAAGATTAAGGGCAATTGAGGGTAATGACTGGTTTGACCCTATGCGAGCAGCTGAAGTATGTTTGGTACCAAACATCGTGGTTCCAAAAGATTTTAGGATACCAGAGTTCATTAAGTACACTGGTTTGGAATGCCCAAACACTCACCTTCGATCCTACTGCAATAAAATGGCTGAAGTAATCCGCGATGATATATAAATTGTTAATCTACTTCTTTCAAGATAGCCTCGTAGGATCCGCTTTGAGCTGGTACATGAGATTAGATAGTGTCAGGATCAAAAGCTAGAGAGACTTGGTGGAGGCCTTCCTTAAGCAGTACAAGTTTAACCTGGAAATCGCTCCTGATCGAACAAGTCTAATGTCAATGGATAAAAGGACCCAAGAGTCGGTAAGGGCCTATGCGCGAAGGTGGAGGGATGAGGCAATGCCTGTCCAACCCCCTTTGATAGAAACGGAGATGGTGACCTTGTTTGCAAATACCTTCAAGGCACCTTATTATGAGCATTTAATGGGTAGCTCCTCTGAGCATTTCTACGATGCGGTGTGCATAGCTGAAAGGATAGAGCAAGGGATTAAAGCTGGACGTATAACTGAGTCGTTGGAGAAGAAGGGTTTTTGTTGCGATGTCGCGGTCGCACAAATTAATTACCCTAGCTTCAAGCACAACACACAAGATAGTATAAAGCAAGCAAGGGGTCGATCCCACGAGGAAGATTCAAGTCAGATTTTTATGCTAGATGATATGCAATTTGGGGGGTTTGGATGTTATCTAGGCTAAAGCAAAAGAAAACAGAAAACTATCAAACAAAATTTAATAAAATCAGAAAATTATCAAGAGAACAAACCTTGGTCACAAGCACACATCCACCTACAGAAATCAGAACTGATCATGGAAACGAAACATTAATTTATATTCTGAATATTTATCTCTTCTTAACATTGGTTAGTTAACGGACCCGCCATATAACTAACCCTAACCATCAAACAACCACAGTGTCCGCACTAGTAATTTAATTTAATGGCAGCCTTAAGAACTAGATAAGTTGATTAATCAAGAAAACATAACTGCCCGCAGTCTATATTTGATTTGATTGAATGTTCTCCCTAAGATTAATAATGTAGATCCGCCACAATTATTAAACTCAGTTGCTTCACAAGTTCTTATACCACAACTCCGGTTTTGATATCAAACTTAGCAATAGATTGTCCACAATAATAGCTTAGAGTCCGCTCTAACAATTAAAATAAACAATCATAGGAAAAATAAGCATAGGAGAACAAACATATTCATCATATAAACTGAAAAGAAAAGGTAAAATAAATCTCACAGTTCTTGAAATCCGAAGGTTTTCGTGTCCTTTCAACCAAGAAAAAGTGTTTAGCCTTGCATGTTTGTTGAACAACTAATCAAAAAAAAGGAAAAATGCATAATTTAGGGTTTCTTAGAGGAGGGGGGTGTTTTTCTCTTCTTGGCTGGCTGCCCCCCTTCTCTTCTCTCATTCTTTTTATATTGTAGTAAACCCTAGGTCTCTATTTTACAAAATAGTCCTCCATTAAGTAGACTGTTTACATTTAAGTACTTCAATAACTACTTTCCTAAAAAAGGAGAAATAGCCTTGCATGAAATCTTCAAGCTTTGACTTAGAGGAGCTAAATTGCTGATATAAAAACTTGGATATCGGTTTAGATGCTTCAGAATGTAATTTGGACTCGTTTCTTCACGAAACTTGTTTGCTGGCAGAATTCAAATGTCATCTTTAAAAGCTCATATCGCCCTCATATGACATCTTTTTTGGCTGAAATTTTGATCCTTTATAGAACTTTGAGTCATGAATCCAAAACAATTAAGTTTGCATCAATTGGACTTCTGTAGCTCCAGATATGCAAGTTGGAATGGCCGAAGGTCAACACTAGCAGATTGCGAGATTTGACTTTGAAGGCTGCGATTTCCATGCTCTTCCTTATTTTATTTTATTGCCTTAGATTTCCAGAAAGGTATGGATGTTACCTTTTTAATGCCACTGGAATCACTTCATTTCAACCTCTAGATCTCACGCTCTGCACAAAACATCGACCGAAGGTCAAATCTGCAAATTATCTCCAATTTACTCCTTTTTGCATCTTTCATCCAAAAATGCCTTCAAAACATAGAACAAAGAATATCAAGGTATTTTATATATAAAACATAGGCAAAACACTAGTTAAATGTGGGTGAAACTATTGAATAATATGGTTGCATCAATGGGGAAATTTTGTATAAGAAATCATCTGACAGAACTTTGTTGAGATGTTTGGATGACGTGGAGGCAAAAGGTGGTAAAGAAATTTATGGAAAGAGATTTGATCTATCGATATGGTCCACTAGAAAATATTATAACTAATAATGTCCAAAACTTCAATAGCAAGATGATAATAGAACTCTGCACTAAATGGAAAATCAAGCATTTCAATTCTTGCCATATAGGCCAAAGATGAATGGTCCAGTAGAAGCTGCTAATGAAAATGTCAAGATTATGTAGAAGATGGTGGTCACCTACAAGGATTGGCATGAGACGTTGCCATTTGCCCTTCACGTGTACCACACCACAATTTGAACTTCAACAGGAGCCACCCCGTACACTTTGGTATATAGAATGGAGGCCGTGATTCTTTTAGAAGTGGAAACCCCCTCATTACGAGTATTGGTAGAATTTGAGTTTAGAAGAGGTGGAATGGGTAAAAGTTAGATATGAATAGTTGAATCTGATCAGTAAAAAGAGGATAACTGCAATATGTCATCATCACGAATGACCAAATTATATGATAAGAAGGTCCGACCTTGAGGATTCCATGAAAGAGATCTTGTACTGAAGAAAATATAGCCTTTACCAGGAGAAGATCAGAGTAAATGAGCGCCAAACAATGAAGGCCCTTACATGTTAAAGAAAATGTTCTCGAGAGGAGCTTTATTTGTTATCTAGAATGGATTGAGAAGATCTAGTTAAACTTGTGAATGCTGACTTTATAAAGAAATACTATGCTTCCCAGTAAATAAAAGAATGTTCGGCCATGAATTCTCTTTGTAAAGAACCCTTTTTTTCATAAAACGTATGATCTTATAGCATTTGAAATCTTTTAAAAGAACTGTTTTTTTTTCCCGCATGACTAAGGAGATGACTCCATCAATTAGAGAGAACCAAATCAAATCTAAACTTGACATAATTTTTGCACACCACACTGGGGGCAAGAAGTGCACGAAGTGCACATAGGGGTCCATAGTGAACCAAAGCCCAAAGGGGTATCATCATAGAACTGCTGAAACACCTTTTATGAGAGTTGCTTAAAAACAAATATGATGATTGCATTAAAAGTTTCAGTTTTCATGAATAAAACCAGATCCTTTGAGTTTTTCTCTAAAAATAATTTCTTAAAAATGGAATTAAAACATCTGCAAAAGTATAATAAAAGGCAATATTCAATGGAGCAAGAAAAGGCCCCATAAGGAACTAGAGATCTTTTCATCAAGCATAAAAGGATAGGAAATATAGCGCGTTGAGCATATTTCAGTTCAAGAGGATAGGTCGTACAAACAAATGGAAACAAGAGCTCGAAAAAGTCCACAACGGAAAGAGGGGACCTATGTTTCTAAAAATAGGTAACAAAAACATGCATGATATATTGTCATAACACTAACCTGGCAGGAAAAGGTGTGATGAAAGCCAAAATAGCTTCCAGGTTTTTGGGAACTGCTGAGGTACAAAATCTCAGGTCAACGGAACTAGAAAAGGATAGGAATTGTGAAGCGGCACTGCTTCATTCCTCGAGGTAAGATGATTTCTTTTAAAGTTCAAAACGGGCAGGTCACCCGATATTGAGATTATTTTTTGAATAAAAACAGAAAAAGCGTGGAGTATTTCTAAAAATCTTAAGATGAGCAGGTCACCCGATGTTGAGGCCATTGTTTAGAAAAAGCGTTGAATTTTTCTAAAAAATTTAAAATAGGAAGGTCATCTGATATTGAGACCATTTCCTAGAAAAATCATGGAGTTTTTCTATATAAAAAAAATTCTTTAAAAGGGGCAAGTCTCCAGATATTGAGACCCCTTCTAAAATCCTTTTCAAAACAGATAGGTCGTCCATTACAAAAAGATCATTTTTTCTGGGTAGGTCACCCATTAGAATGAGACCATTCTCCATTTTTTTTTACTTGGGTAGGTCACCCATAAGAATGAGACCACTCTTCCCCCTTTCCACTTGGGTAGGTCACCCATCACAATGAGACCATCATTTTTTTTCTGGGTAGGTCACCCATTAGAATGAGACCATTCTCCAATTTTTTTTTTACCTGGGTAGGTCACCCATTATAATGAGGCCATTCTTCCCCTAGGTAGGTCACCCATAAGAATGAGACCAATCCTCCCCTTTTCCACTTGGGTAGGTCACCCATCACAATGAGACCATTTTTTCTAGGTAGGTAACCCATTAGAATGAGACCATTCTCCATCTTTTTTTTACCTGGGTAGGTCATCCATTATAATGAGGCCATTCTTCCCCCTGGGTAGGTCACCCATAAGAATGAGACCACTCCTCCCCTTTTCCACTTAGGTAGGTCACCCATTAGAATGAGACTATTCTCTATTTTTTTTACCTGGGTAGGTCACCCATAAGAATAAGACCACTCTTTCCCTTTTCCACATGGATAGGTCACCCATCACAATGAGACCATTATTTTTTTTTCTGGGTAGGTCACCCATTAGAATGAGACCATTCTCCATCTTTTTTTTACCTGGGTAGGTCACCCATTATAATGAGGCCATTCTTCCCCCTGGGTAGGTTACCCATAAGAATGAGACCACTCTTCCCCCTTTCCACTTGGGTAGGTCACCCATCACAATGAGACCATCATTTTTTTTTCTGGGTAGGTCACCTATTAGAATGAGACCATTCTCCATCCATCTTTTTTTACTTGGGTAGGTCACCCATTATAATGAGGCCATTCTTCCCCTAGGTAGGTCACCCATAAGAATGAGACCACTCTTCCCTTCTCTCCATTTGGGTAGGTCACCCGTCAGAATGAGACCATCTTGCTTTTGGGTGGGTCACACATCATAATGAGACCATACACACATTTTTGTATTGGTTGTGGTTAAAAGAGATAGCCAGATGGGATCTCAGGTTAACCCAATCACACACAAAGTTTAGCTTTGGTTAAAGGGAATCGCCAGATGGGATTTCAGGTTGACCGAGCTACACACCGACTTTGCTTCGAATTAAAGGAGATCGCCGGATGGGATCTCAGGTTAACCCAACCACAAATAGACTTTGCTTCGGTTAAAGGGAATCGCCAGATGGGATCTCAGGTTGACCGAGCTACACACCGACTTTGCTTAGGATTAAAGGAGATCGCCAAATGGGATCTCAGGTTAACCCAACCATGCACAGAGTTTAGCTTTGGTTAAAGGGAATCGCCAGATGGGATTTTAGGTTCACTGAGCTACACACCGACTTTGCTTCGAATTAAAGGAGATCGCCAGATGGGATCTCAAGTTAACCCAACCACACATAGAGTTTAGCCCCTTTCCACTTGGGTAGGTCACCCATTAGAATGAGACCATTCTCCATTTTTTTTTCCTTGGGTAGGTCATCCATTATAATGAGGCCATTCTTCCCCTAGGTAGGTCACCTATAAGAATGAGACCACTCTTCCCTTCTCTCCACTTTGGTAGGTCACCCGTCAGAATGAGACCATCTTGCATTTGGGTAGGTCACCCGTCATAATAAGACCATCTTTCATTTTGGGGTAGGTCACCCGTCATAATAAGACCACACACACATTTTTGTATTGGTTTTGGTTAAAGGAGATCGCCAGATGGGATCTCAGGTTAACCCAACCACACATAGAGTTTAGCTTTGGTTAAAGGGAATCGCCAGATGGGATTTCAGGTTGACCGAGTTACACATCGACTTTGCTTCGGGTTAAAGGAGATCGCCAGATGGGATCTTAGGTTAACCCACTCAAAAGAGCAGGTCGCCCGTGAACATAGACCAATTTTCTTTTAAAAAAAAAAAGGGCAGGTCACCCATGATAACGAGACCATTTTCTTTTAAAAATTGAAGTCCTTGGATGAGTGGATCACTCAGCAAACAAGGAAGACTTTTTTTTCTTTACAAGCTTACTATGCAAAACATTGAGGAGTTTTGCTTCGTAAGCATTGTAAAGAGCGGGCATCTGTTGCTACCCATTTTTTGACCCCTATTTTGATAAATTTTCAAATAAAAAATAAAATAAAATAATAAATAATAATAATAAGGGTTTACATGTGGTGATAATATAGAGCATCAGGGTTAAGGAAGCAAATATGTCAAGGAGATAATTACTAAATCATATATAATTACTGCAATATAAAATACCATAAATATATGATATGATTTGTGTTGGTTAGGGAAAATAATCACTGCAATAAAAAAAATACCATATATATATGATTTGTTGGTGTTATTCATAGAAGACAATCTTTGCAATAATTATTGCAATATTTCTTTAAATAGCACGTTTAGAGATTTTTTATATAAGTGAACATCCAACCATATACAAAGGAGGAGAAAAATATTCATAAGGGGGCAATTTTTTAGAAAAAAGGTAGCCAAACACAAAAAAACCCTAAAAATAAAAAAAAACCCTAAACCCATTTCTCTTCCTTAGCCGCAGCCCCCTCCTCTCTTAAAAAAAAAAACAGCCGCCGCCCATTCCCTCACCTTCTTCTCCTCTCACAACCTCCAACAACCGTCCCCAACTCTTCCCCATCTTCCTCTTCTGGTCGCTCCCTCCCTTTGAAAAAAAAAACAAAGTCGCTCTCCCTGCTTTTGATTTTTGCTCCCGTGAACCAGCACAAGCCTTCCTTTTCTCCATCCAACAGCCCACAAACGCCGTCCCTTCCTCACGCCAGTCGTCCACCCTTTAAGCAAACCAACAGCCTCCAGCGACACCCATCTTCAAGTCCCACTTCTCTCCTCATCTGTTTTGGCCTTCTCCCACAAACCCATGGTTCCCCATTTCCTCTGTTTCTCTCCCAAACCAGCAGTCGTCCCCATCTCCTTCCCCAGAGACCGCCCACTGCACTTCCTCATCTCCCTTTCCCGATCTCGATCTCCTTCATCGCCAATTGGCCAGCTCACCTAGACCAAATTTCAGCCTCCAATAAGCAGAGGCCAAAGAAACAGCCCGAATCCAGTACCGCCGCCGCCCAATCGCAGGAGCTGCCACCAGGAGAAGAAGGAGAGAACAACAAACTGAGAAGAAGAAAGAAGACAGAAGTTAACAGATCTAAAAAGGAAAAAATACAAGAACAATCTGGATAGAAATGGATTAAAATCAACTGCCTGCGTTTTCTTTTTTTCTTGTTGCAGGTCACCGCCGGCGAGGAAGGGAAGAAGGGGTGAAGCCAAATCAGGTCCACCCTGTCCCTTGCTTTTTTTCTTACGGCAGCGCATGGAGGAGACGCGCCGCCACTATTCCTGCAGTCCAGATGGCCTCCCCTGCAATTCCTGGATTTTCGAGGGTCTGTTTTTGTAATTTTTACATGCTGGAATATGGATTTAAATTACTGTTAGTGGTTTTGTTTAATTTCTGTATTTGTTTAACATGTAATTATATATGGGTGTATGAGAAAAAATATAATAAAAAGGGATGTGTGCGTGTTTGTACCTTTTTATGTTATTAAATTATAAAATTAAAAAAGATTAAAAAAAATTTATTTAATGTTTTAATTTGTATATGGTCAAGTATCTGAAGGACAAATAAAATCATGTTGTATATTCCGTGAAAATGTAAGAACACGTTTCTACATATATTCTAGGATTTAATAGCTGATTTATTAAAGCCTTAAGAATTTGACTAATATGTTTAATTACGATTAACTATGATGTGTGTTTTACAAAGAAAATAAAAAAAAAGTTTTCTTGTGTGTTGCATACGGCCAATACCCTAACATATTTTGAATTTTCTCTTAGCTAGTACCTGACCAAGATGATTTGCTGCTTCTAAAAAAGCTATTTCCTTCCCAGGACTGGATCCACCGAAAACACAAATATTTTTTATGTGATAACTTGAGGAACCTGCCATTTCTACACGCTTCTATATCTGTCTAATGTAAGGGATGAGTAGAAATGAGGGGAAGGAAGAGAAGATTTTATAGATGAGAAATTGAAGATGCAATCATACCACCTATATGTAGGCCAGCTGGAGTCTCACACTCTCTCTCTTTATTTATTTATTTATTTTGAAAAAGCATGTGTATGTACAGGTAGTTGTGATTGTGGCTCACATCTTCCCTTGGTTTTACGTCCAAGAACGGCTTAAACGCCCTCTATGGGTCGGGGATAGGCTTCCCATCCAGTTTTCTTAAAAACTGGCAAACAGGGTCTTTTTTAGTCAGATTCCCAAGACTAAGTCTATCATGTTCTTTATGAAAATGGGGCCATAAATCATGAATTGCACGATGCACATCTCCACTAGGATGCGTCTCAAGGGTCAACAAAAGATTATCTAAAGACCCCTTACTCAGGCCATCCTTAATGAATTGTATTTTATCTTCACGGTTTATAGATACCATTCCTAAAGAACGACATGTTGCATTACAAGTCCATCTGGCACATCGGTGACAGACTTTCAGTCGTTTTGCACGACGTTTCTTTGCAAAAGTGCTTTTACCTGTTCCAGGCATGTGTGAAATGAAAGAATTGGAGGACTCACCTGATAATCGGACCTTTGCTTCAATCAGCCAGCGAATATCTTCAGGAATTCCATGATTCATTAACAACTTCAATCTTGCACACCTAGCACGGTAAATTTTTGTAATCGCATTCTGAGGCAGAGCGGGAAAGTACTTTTTCAATTTTTCAAGAATGGTGTCCATTTTGAAATGAGAATTGGAGAAGAGATGCAAAGAAGAGAGAAAGAGTAAAGAATTGCACAAATATAGACAGATATCAGTTATTATGGGAAACTGAAAGAACCGACTTAAGTCACGGAGTACCGTTATCCGCCTTTTGACCGGGGTGAGAGAAACTAGCAAAATGAAACACAAAACAATGTGAGAAAACTAATCAATCTTTATATACAGGATCACTCAATTCAATCGAGTCATTTTCAACTGAAAAATTATCAAAGTAAACTTTCAAACGATGTCCATTTACCTTGAAAACATTGCCATTCTTTGGATTCTCGATATCACAGGCCCCATATGGATACACATGTTTCACAATGAAAGGACCACTCCATCTTGATCTTAGTTTTCCAGGAAATAAATGGAGTCGAGAATTATAAAGCAAGACTTTTTGACCAACATTGAATGTTTTTCTCAATATTTTCTTGTCATGAAACTCTTTGATTCTTGCTTTATGAATTCTTGAATTTTCATATGCATCATTTCTTATTTCCTCAAGCTCATTTATTTGTAATTTTCGCAGTTGACCAGCATCATCAAGGTTTGAATTAAAAGCTTTAATAGCCCAATAAGCTTTATGTTCAAGTTCCACAGGCAAGTGACAAGGTTTTCCATAGACTAGTCTATAAGGTGACATACCTAATGATGTTTTATAAGCAGTTCGATAAGCCCAAAGTGCATCATTAAGTCTTAAAGACCAGTCTTTCCTATTAGGGTTCACTGTTTTCTCCAAGATTTGTTTGATCTCCCTATTAGCAAGCTCTACCTACCCACTGGTCTGAGGGTGATAAGGGGTGGCAACTTTGTGAGTGATTCCATATTTTTTCATTAAAGACTCAAATGGCTTGTTGCAGAAATGTGTTCCACCATCACTTATCATGGCTCGAGGGATTCCAAATCGACTCAAAATATTTTCTTTCAAGAATTTTATCACTGTTTTGTGATCATTGTTTCGACTTGGAATTGCCTCTATCCATTTTGAAACATAATCTACTGCGACTAATATGTACACGAAACCAAATGATGAAGGAAATGGACCCATGAAATCTATACCCCAACAGTCAAAGATCTCAATGACAAGAATAGGATTTAAAGGCATCATGTGACGTTTTGAAATAGATCCCAACTTTTGACAATTTTCACAAATCTTACAGAATGCATGTGAGTCCTTGAACATGGTGGGCCAGTAAAATCCGCATTGTAAGATTTTTGCAGTTGTCTTTCTTGATGAGAAATGGCCCCCACATGCCTCAGAATGACAAAATTTAATGACACTACTTACCTCATTGTCAGGAATGCATCTTCGAAATATTTGATCAGGACAATATTTGAATAAATAAGGGTCATCCCAATAAAAGTTCTTTACTTCGTTCAAGAACTTTCTTTTGTCTTGGGTACTCCAATGAGCTGGCAATTGTCCTGAAACAAGAAAATTAACAATATTAGCAAACCAAGGCATCGTAGAGACAGAAAATAAAGATTCATCAGGAAAGTAGTCATCGATTGGTGTGATGTCAGATTTTGAATCTGTTGTCAATCTTGACAAATGATCGGCGACAACATTTTCGGTGCCTTTCTTGTCTTTGATTGTGATATCAAATTCTTGAAGTAACAAAATCCACCGAACCAATCTAGCCTTAGAATCTTTCTTAGAAAGAAGATATTTCAATGCTGCATGATCACTGTAAACAACAACAGGTGAGCCAACAAGATAAGACCTGAATTTTTCACATGCAAATACTACTGCAAGTAATTCTTTTTCAGTAGTGGTGTAATTCATTTGAGCACTATTTAAAGTTTTACTTGCATAGTAAATCACATAAGGTTTCTTATCTTTTCTTTGTCCCAAGACAGCACCCACGGCATAATCACTAGCGTCACACATTATTTCAAAAGGTAAAGACCAATCAGGAGGTTGAATGATAGGAGCAGAAGTAAGCAAGTTTTTAAGTTTAACAAAGGCTTCTTCACAATGTTCAGTCCATTCAAAAATATTATCCTTTGTTAGAAGGTTGCTCAAGGGCTTAGTTATTACACTAAAATCTTTGATGAACCTTCTATAAAAACCAGCATGTCCTAAGAATGATCTAACATCTTTAATGGATTTTGGTGTTGGCAAGTTAGCAATTAACTCGATTTTAGATTTGTCAACCTCAATTCCTTTTGATGAAACAATGTGACCAAGTACAATGCCGTTTGTTACCATAAAGTGACATTTTTCCCAATTCAGTACAAGATTCTTCTCTTCACATCTGCTCAAAACCTTTTCTAAGTTAGTCAAACAATCATCAAATGAATCACCAAAAACAGAAAAATCATCCATAAAAATCTCAAGAAAACGTTCAACCATATCACTAAATATACTAAGCATGCATCTTTGAAACGTGGCAGGTGCATTACATAATCCAAAAGGCATCCTTCGATATGCAAAAGTGCCAAATGGACATGTGAAAGTAGTTTTCTCTTGATCTTCCAATGCAATTTCAATTTGGTTATAACCTGAATAGCCATCTAGGAAACAATAAAATTCATGACCTGCAACTCTTTCTAGGATTTGATCCATGAAAGGTAAGGGAAAATGATCTTTTCTAGTCATTGAATTAAGTTTCCTATAATCAATGCACATGCGCCAACCAGTAATAGTCCTAGTTGGAATTAACTCATTTTTTTCATTTGTTATCACAGTGACTCCAGACTTCTTAGGTACCACTTGAGTAGGACTTACCCATTTGCTGTCAGAAATAGGATAAATGATTCCATTATCTAGAAGCTTAATGACTTCATTTTTCACTACTTCTTTCATATTAGGATTAAGCCTTCGTTGCATTTCTCTAGAGGGTTTAGCATTTTCCTCCAAATAAATCCTGTGAGTGCAAATCAAAGGACTAATTCCTTTTATGTCAGCTATGGTCCATCCTAATGCATTTTTATGCATTTTCAGAGTTTGTAATAACTTACCTTCTTGCTGTGCATTAAGTTTGGAAGAGATTATTACCGGAAAGTTTCATTTTCTCCCAAAAATGAGTATTTGAGATTGAGGGGTAACGACTTCAAATCAGGTTTTGGTGGTTGAACACTTGAAGGTATTGGCTCAATTGATCGTGGCGGCAATTCCTCAATTTGTGGTCTCCAATTACTTGCCTTTGATTCTTCCTGAAAATAGACCATTTGCAAATCATCAGATTCATCAATCTCAATTTCATTGGAAGTGGTTTGAAATTGATCATGAACTAATTTTTCAGTAAAGTCCACTTCCTGTAAATCATTATCATCTCCAGGTTGCTTGCAAATGTTGAAAATATTCATCTCCAATGTCATGTTTCCAAAAGATAGCTTCGTCAGTCCATTCCTACAATTAATCAATGCATTAGAAGTTGCAAGAAATGGACGTCCTAAAATAACAGGAAATGAATTGCATGCTTCAACAGGTTGTGTGTCCAAGACAATAAAATCCACATGATATATGAATTTATCGACTTGTACTAACACATCTTCAACTATTCCTCTAGGCACTTTTACAGATCTATCGGCAAGTAAAAGAGTCACAGAAGTTGGTTTTAACTCACCTAGATTGAGACTTTGAAAAACTGAATATGGAAGTAAATTCACACTAGCTCCAAGATCAAGTAAGGCTCTTTCAATTTTATGTTCTCCAATAAAGCAAGAAATTGTAGGACAACCAGGGTCTTTATATTTCAAAGCATTATTGTTCTGAAGAATGGCACTTACTTGTTCGGCTAAAAAGGCTTTCTTTTTCACATTCAGTTTTCTCTTCACAGTGCACAGATCTTTCAAAAATTTAGCATAAGAAGGAACTTGCTTAATAGCATCCAACAAAGGTATATTGATCCTTACCTGTTTGAAAGTTTCAAAGATTTCAGAGTTGTGATTGACTTTCCTTTGTTTAGTCATGGCATGAGGAAATGGAAGTGCTGGCGGAGAATCAGTCTTTTCTTTGCAATGATCAGATTCAACCCCTTCCTTACCCTCAGAGATTGATTCATCATCATTCTCACAAGGTTCAAGAATGGGTTTTTCAATAACCTTACCACTACGAAGAGTGATGACTGATTTTACGTGATCCATGTGTTGGCTTCCCGAACTACTTGCATTCACATTGTATTGCCCCTTTGGATTTTGTTGTGGTTGAGATGGAAACTTACCTTTCTCTTGGAAACTGAGAGCAGATGTCAATTTTGCAAGAGTATCTTTAAAATCTGTCATGCTTTGAGCAAGTTGAGTGTTAATTGCCTCTTGCTTTTCCATAAATGCATGCAATGTTTCCTCAAGATTTCTTCTAGGAGGGGGAGCATAAGGAGGTGCATATCCATGAGAATTTTGGAAATTATGATGTGCTTGAAACGGTGGCTGTGAAGTTTGAGCATTATTGTTCTCACTCTTCCAACTGAAATTTGGATGATTTCTCCAACCAGGGTTATATGTTTGCGAATATGGGTTATGGTTGGGCCTTTGAAAACTGTTTAATGCATGGGCTTGTTCATGGAGACATTCTTTAAAAGAAGGCAAGGTTGGACAGTCATTGGTTGAATGTTCGTTGGTTTCACAGATTTGACATGCAATGTCTTGAACAGATTTTAATTGACCACTCTTTTTTAATTCTAGTGCCTCAACCTTTCTAGCTAAAGATGCAAACTTGGCTTGGAGGTCATGATCTTCCCTAAGGTTGTACATACCTCCACTAGATGTATGAGGTTGGGTTTTACTTGGTGCCTCATAAGTACCTGTGGTGTCCCAATTTTGCGCATTTTCAGCTAGCAAGTCTAGGTATTCCATTGCTTCATTAGGGTCTTTATCCTCAAAAGTTCCATTGCACATCAATTCAACCATTTGCCTATCTCTAGGAGTTAACCCTTCATAAAAATGTGAAACTAATCTCCATGTTTCAAAACCATGATGGGGGCAAGTATTAAGTAAGTCTCGATACCTATCCCAACATTGATAAAATGTTTCTCCTGGTTTTTGAGAGAAAGTAATGATTTGTCTTTTGAAAGAGTTTGTTCTGTGGGATGGAAAAAACTTCTTTAAAAATTGTTGTTGCATATCATCCCAAGCAGGAATGGATCCAGGTCTCAAATTTTGTAGCCATGTTTTAGCTTTATCTTTTAATGAAAAAGGAAAAAGCTTCAATCTAATGGTGTTCATGCTACAATTTGAGTCATTATATGTGTTGCAAACCTCCTCAAATTCCCTTAAATGCAAGTATGGATTTTCTAAATCTAAGCCATGAAAAGATGGTAAAAGTTGAATAATGCCTGTCTTAAAATTAAAATGAGATGCATCAGGAGGAAAAACTATGCATGAGGGTGCACTTGTTCTTGTGGGATTCATGTGATCTCTAAGAGTTCTAACCCGAATATTCTCATTATTCTCATTATGAAGCGATTGGTTATCTTCTTCAGCCATATTTTCTGAAAATGATGAGGATACCCTACAAAGTCTACCACTTAATGTACGTGACCACACTCTCATGCACGTGTAGGAGAATAAAATGAAGAAGAAAATAAAAGAAAGAGAAACAAAACAAAAGAAACAAAGTTAGATACAAGAAAAGAGAAAAGAGAAAAGAGAAAATAAAATAAATACTATAATTTGTACAAGAATTTACCTCCCCGGCAACGGCGCCAAAAACTTGACACGACCAAAAGATTGATGTCTTCTCCCAAGTGCAGGAGTGTCGAAGTAATAAATAACCCGGCAAGACCGGGGTCGAACCACAGGGAGGTTAATTGTATAAATTATAGATAACAATAATACAAAAGTAACAATAACAACAACAATAACAACAACAACAACAATAATAATAATAGTGTTAATAATAATAGTGAAGAAGAAGAGGAAGAAGTCGATGAGAACTTTGAGATGGAAGATTAACGTAAGAATTAAACAATGATAACAACAAATGTCAAGGTTAGAGGATCCACTAATGGTATTTCAAACAAGTATAGTATAAACCCTTATTATTCAATTGGAAACCACACACAAGGAGGTTCCAATCAGATTATAAATTGTTAACATGATTACATTAGCTATCTTATTCGAATAATGCTAATACTTGTAAATGTTGTCAGGCATTCATGATTATAACTTATGTTAACAACAAATCAAGTTCCTTTCATAGCTCAGGTGTCGGTTATACCATACAGTATGGGCTATGAAAGTGCCAAGTATTTGTTGTACCAAGTGTTATACAACATAAATCTAGATTAACCATTTAACAAGCAAAGTATTAAAAGTGAACAAGATAACAAATATAAAGCATGTTAGTATCCAACATTAAGGTCCATGTTAAGTTTATATTATACTTATTCTTACACCATTAGTGTACCCTTTTCACCTTGACATAATTAACTTAGCTAGACATAATGAAAGAAAGAAACATAAATAAACAAGGAAAGGAAATGAAAAGCAGAAGCAAGAGATTAATATAAGCAAAACTTAAGCATTACAAAATATAAAGAGAGAGCAAGAGCATGATCTTGATCTGAAAACCAAGATGCCTAAATACATGGCAAATGCCTCCTTTTATAGGCCAAAATTCGGAACTATTGATTTGTTGACTAATTGATGAGTGGGTGGCCACATCTTGACTTGGTGACAATTCTTATCTTCTTGTCTGCCAAAAACGTCATTGATGACGTCATAATTTGAACAAACTTAAATCATGAAAGTTATAGGAAATTGTCTCATCTTTCCAGGGTAAAAATTTGAGATCATTTGGACTTCTAGAACTCGAGATATGGGCTGAACACTGAACAGTGTCTGGGCTGCAGGACAGATTCGGACTTCTTCGTTGTTGTTACAATTTGGACTTGAAAACGGCCTTGTTAAATCTTGGGCTCCACATGAAAGTTGTAGGCCTATGTCTTATCTTTCTATCCATATAAAATGGACCTAAATCCAAGATCTACAGCTTCAAATATGACCCAATTACCGAACAGTGTTCCAGTTTGGACTGCACCAGCATCTCTTTTCTAAGTTTGGCCATCTCTTTGTCCTTTCAATTTCAGTACTTCAACTCATCAATCAATTCTTTCATTTATGTGATAGGCCTGCATTTAAGATGAACATTTACCATAAATTAAAGGTATCTTATATAATTAGATATGTTATTATAAAACATGCTTTAGTTAAGGAGTTATTGATACTTTAAGTGCAAAATGATGATATAAAACCTTGATAAAAATGCACTTTTAAGTACTAATCAAAACCCCTAGCAACCAGACATGCTTTATACCTCTTGATGCTCTACCATCATATCTGTATTTAATCTTGTACACCCACCGACTACCAACAACATTCATAGAGGGGTGAAAAGGCACTAAGGTCCAAGTTCTGTTTGCACGTAAGGCCTGAATTATCTCATGCGTAGCACTATTTCATGCCTCATATCTGTTAGCATTATTAAAAACAAGTGGCTCATGAAAGGAAGGAGAAACTACCCGGCTGAAAGAGGCAGCAGAGCTTGTGGTAGTTGCAGTGGACAACGTTGTCTTGGGATGTCTTGGACGGAGGACCATGGGATGTTGACGAGCTGCTGGACATGGAGAAGTGGGACCTGTGACTGGAAGGTGCTGAAGAGGATATGAAGAGAGGTCTACACAGAGCTGCAGACCAGCTGGATAAGCAGTGGATGGACTAGTCGGTACTGTAGAAGATGGGGAGGCTGCGGCAGAGCTAGGATGTTCTGCAGTAGAACCAGGCTACTCTACTGCAGCAGATTGGAGAACATGTGCATCTGATGATGGAGAACCTATTCCTGCACAATAATCATTGGAAAGACAAGCATATAGTGACAGTATGGCAGTGTGGGATGGGGATGAAGGGGTGGCAGAAGCTATGGTTAAAGGGATGGTCTGGTGGGGTGCGGCAGAGGGCAGAATTGGATTATTGGGAGGAGCAGTTTAGGGAGTAGTAGGCTGAAAACATGGAGGGGTGTTCAAGGATGGAAGATAGGTAGGTTGTGTGGGAGGTACCGGTGAGGATGTTACTTGTTCAGACTTCTCAAAAGGAAAGACATGTTCATGAAAACGAACATGACAGGAAACATAAATACGATGAGATTCTAAATCAAGACAATAATAACCAAGATGGGATGAGCTATAGCCTAAAAACACACAAGGAGAAGACCGGAAATCTAATTTATGAGCATGATATGAACGCAAAAAGGAGAAACAAAGACACCCAAAAGTACGTAGGAAGTTATAATTAGGAGTGCGATGAAACAGACACTCAAACGAAGATGTATTTTGGAGAACATGAGTAGGCGTGTGATTAATAAGGTATACTGATGATTCAAAAGCATAGTTCCAAAATCGCAATGGTGCACTACACTGGCCTAAAAGGGTGAGGCCAGTTTCGATAATATGTCGATGACGACGTTCCACAGTGCCATTTTGTTCATAAGTATGAGAACAAATTAACCGAAGATGAATACCAATGGTCTGAAAAAATTTATTTAATTTACAAGATTCACCGCCCCAATTAGTTTGAGCAGATTTAATTTTAAGTGAAAACTGACGCTCAACAAGTGTTTGAAAATGTTGAAAAGTGGAAAAGACATCAGATTTCACAACAAGCGGATAATACCATATATGTTTGGTATGCGAATTTACAAAAATAACAAAATAGCGGAAGCCATCAGAAGAAAACATAGGGGCAGGACCCCAAACATCACTAAAAATTAATTCAAGTGGAGCAGAAGTTTTGTGACCCGTAGGTTGTAATGACAAACGGGATGACTTGCCTAAAGGACAAACTTGACACTAAGTAAGAGAACGTCTAGAAGTACATACGATTTTATTGCCAAAAGCTAACAAATTGAAAATGTGAGGGGTTAGATGACCCAAACAACGATGCCACAGGTCGGCAGTCGTGGAGATGCAAGGAGACCAAAAAGCTTGAGGAATTGACGTGGCACAAGACTCAGAGAGGACATAAAGACCATCACGACTCTGATCGGAAAGGGGAACTTCCTTGGTGATGAGATCCTTCACATAAAACATAGAAGTGTGAAATTCAAAATAATCATGATTATCACGACAGAATTTTTGAACAGATAACAACGGTTTGGTAATGTGAGGCATATGCAGAACATTAGATAATGTAAACATGCGTTTTGGGGAATGTAATTTAGTATGTCCAATATGGGATATGTCAAGGCCCTTACCGTCACCAACATGCAAATAATTATTACCAAGATAGGGTGCAGAATCGGTCAGAGTTTCAAGATCAGGTGTGATGTGTTGATTTGCGCTAGTGTTGGGGAACCAAGTTGCACCAGAAATATTCCCAACAGCAAGATGAGCAGAGGGCTGCTGAGTGCTGCTGCAAAACTGGGAACAATTGGGAGCTGTGTGCCCAAAACCGCCGCATAATTGGCAGTGTACATGTTGTTGTCCAGACCACTGCCCAGCCCTGGAGTTACGCCTGGTCTGTTGCTAGTGATTTGGCCACCAATCAGATTGACCCCTGTTCTGGGGAGTGGAACGGTTGTTGTGGGGATGCCACTTACCTCTAGAGCGACCCCTATTGCGGTTGAAGTTGGGGCTGTGATGAGACATAGCATGGTGCGCAGAAAACTGGGGTGTTGGCAGCAGCGGTGGCTGCTACGGCAGAGAAAAAGACAGTAGAGAGGGAGCGACATCCATGGAATGGAAAGAGTTCTTGTGCAGAAATTCATGGGTAAGAAGATGGTTGTGAAGATCAGCATAGGACAGCGATTCTGTCTTGGTTATGAGACTCGTTACCAAGTCTTTGAACTCGCCACGAAGGCCACGAAACACATAAAAATTAAAGTCTTCAAGAGACATGGGGCGACCAGCAGCAGCCAATTCGTCAAATAACAATTTGGCTTGCTGCATGTATAGACTAACCGATGAGTCACGTTGCCGAAGGTCTTGAAAGGAGCCATGAAGTTGCATGATGCGAGAATTAGACAGAGAGGCAATCGCTTTCTCAAGAGTGCGCCAAACACAATGCGAGGTAGAACAATCTACCATGAGATGCAACACATCCACGGAGAGAGAGAGGAGAGCAAAGCACTCAAAATAAGCTGATCTTGTTGCTTCCAACGAAGAAAAAAAGGGTTGATGGTAGAGGAAGAACCAATAGAGCTGTCAAACATATGAGATGGAGGACACGGCACTAAGCTATCAACGAAGTGAAAAACACCTTGACCAAGGAGATATGGCTTCATCTGCATTCTTCAATAGAGATAATTTGTGTTTGTAAGTTTTAGCGAAACAACTTGGTGAGTGTTTGCTAAAGGAACAATAGCTGTAGAGTGGGTTCCCATGAGAGGTAAAGGAACGACAGGGACTTGGGAGGAAGAATCAGAGAAAAGAAAAGAAAAAGAAAAGTTGAGGGATCAGTTTGGAAACCTAGGAATACTTCTTCTATAAATACCATGCTACAGTGAAATAGTGAGGGGGGAGAAAAATTTACTCACGGGGAGTGAAGGGAGAAAATTTACAGGCATGAAGGCGGAGAAAATTTGAGAGGAAAAGGGGCAGAAAAAAATAAGCCCTAAACCTAAATAGTTTCTCTGAAGCCGCCACTCTCCCTTCCCTATTCATCCTCTACAAGCCATCTTCCCTGCAAAGAGGGAGAACCCCACAAAACACAGGCCCTTTTCCTCTAAGAAAAACAAACCGACTCCCCTCCCCTTTGATCTTCTTCTTCCCTCTTTAGCCGGCCACACAGACCCGGCCATAAGAAGCCGCTCAACTTTTTCTTCCCCACACAGCTCCTCTTCAGACCACCATAACTCAGCCATAGCTACCATTTGCCCCCCTCTTCCTATGGTTTTCAGACCCTCTCACGGTCCTCGTCTCTCGGCCTTACCAGAGCCACCTCCTGTTTTGGCTCCTGCCCCGGCCAGACCTCACAGATCATCCCTCTCTGTCACCAGCAGTCCTCTGCTGCCTCAGTGCTGGCTAAAAGGGAAAGAGAGTAGAAGGGACCGAGCTTAATATGGTCCATTCCCCCTCCTTAGACCCCTACTTGCCTCATCGCCGACCAAAGAAGAAGGAGGGGTCAACGATTTACCCGATCCAGTGGGTATCCACAGCAGGTCGGCCACCAAAGAAGAAGGAAGAACAACAGATGGAAAACAAAACAAAAGCAGATCCGAAAAACAGTGAAAGAAAAAGATTTCACGTAGGTTGTGGCGCGTGGAGCAGACGCGCCGCCACCGCTCCTGCAGTTCCTGAGGGCCTTTTAATCACATTAAATCGCGAAGCAATTTACATCAGGTAGGGTGTGCTAGGGGTGCTAATTATAGTTTACTTCGTGGATAAGAGTACTCCTAAGATAAAATAAATCTTTTTGTATGGATAAGGCTACTCTTAAGATATCTTTCACGTATCATAATTTTTTTTTTCAAATCAAGTCATCCACGTCGAAACCGATCAATATTAAGCAACATGATAGTGAATAGTAATTAAGATCATATCAAAGTATGTACTAAGAACAGTACATTAAATAATTTGAAATTTACAAAATAAACCCTAAAAAAATTAAGAACAGTGTCGGGCAGCCCTCTAAGGGTGTAGGAAATGTGGTGGTGCATTTGCTCAACACGCCACTGCCACTGGAGGCGCGTGGGTTCACGCGTCGTCGCATGCAATGCCCATAAACAGGTGGATCTGACCTGCTTTCTTCTTCTCTTCCCTTCCCTACCGATGGCGATGCCTTGACCTGCAAAACACCCAAAATCGCAACAAACAGTCGATTTTAGTGTTCTTTTCTCCTTCTCAGATCTGGTTCATTTGAGTCTTCTCCCTTTTCAAATCAGTCTCACTTCTGTTTTCTATCTTCCTCCCGGTTTGATTTTTTCTTGTATTCTCTCTTCCTCAGGTGGCAGATCAGGCAGCTGTGTCTTGAGCTGATCTTGAGTTTGTCGTGTGGAAATGGGAACGACTGTTGACTCTATAGGCGCTGCCGTGTGTTGGTTGCTGCTAGAGGCCGGTTGTAGAAAATGACAAAGAGTGTTGCCCGGGCACTGTTGTGTGTGGGTTGCTGGCTCATTGGTGAGGACAGCGCTGCTGTGGCTAGTGGTGAAAACCGACTAAGAGGAGAGTGAGTGACTGTTTTGGCTGGTCTGTGGAAGAAAGGAAGACAGATCGGGGTTGGAAGAAGACAAAGATGTTGCTGTTGGGGATAGAGAGGAAGTCGTGGTTAGGCATGTGTGCGGACGAAGAAGAGAGGTGCTGGTCTTGGGAGAGAAAATTCAAAGCCAGGGGGCGGCGGCTTGTTTTTGGTAGAGATAGGGAATGAGCGGCGACTTCCGTGAGGGAGAAGAAAGGTTTCAAATTTTTAGGGTTTTTTGTGGCTCCTTAAATTGTGCAAAATTGCCTCCTCCCTCTGTTTTTGTGTGTTAGAGACTCATATTTATAGGTAAAATAATGTTTGGTCCTCAAACATGGTCTGTAACTCCCAGGTAAATTCCTGTATTTTGATTTACAAAAAAAGGGACAAATAATTAAATAATATATATATATATATACGAGGAAGCGGTTTAAAGATCAACTGCCGTGCCATTCTTGTTGTGAAGGAAAGCCATTCCGAAAGCAGCTATAACCTTCACGGGGGATGTTGGCGGGCCATGTGAGGGCTTGAGAGGGAGAAGAAATTGAGTGGAAAATCATCAAGGTCCATCCAAAACAAATCATAAAAACAATTGTGAATTTTCAAATATATTGCTAGAAATTTTGGGGTTGTTACATGGTCCCTCAACTTCTTCTTTTTTTGTAAATTTTAATTTTTCTTATTTTTTTTTATTTTTTGAAAATGAGCAATATCAACGTCGACTCAATGAGGAAAATCAATTATTTTAAAAATGACACGTGAAAAGTCGAACGCGTTCAAAAGACCTTTGAAAATTTAAATTCTTTTGAGACAATGCTAAAAATGCTAAAAACGATGCAAATATATTAAAAACATATTTTTAAAATTTTCATTGTTTTTCCCTATTTTTGGATTTTTCAAAAAATTTATCAAAAAGATGGGTCAAAAATTGGGTAGCAACAGATGCCCCCTCTTTACAATACTTACGAAGTAAAACTCCTCAATGTTTTGCATAGTAAGCTTCGTAAAGAAAAGAAAAGGAAAATGGCCTCATTATTTTGGGCACCTACCCTTTTGAAGAAAATCAGTCTACTTTCACAGATGACCTACCCACACACTCACAATGGTCTATTTTCACGGGCGACCTGCCCACACATGCTCACAGTGGTCTATTTTCACGGGCAACCTACCCATATGCTCATTCTGGTCTATTTTCATGGGCGACCTGCCCACACATGCTCATAGTGGTCTATTTTCAGGGGCGACCAGCCCACACACTCACACTGGTCTATTTTCAGGGGTGACCAACCCATACACTCACACCGGTCTATTTTCAGGGGCGACCTGCCCAAGTGGAAAAAGAAAGAGTGGTCTCATTATAATAGGTAACCTACCCAAGTGGAAGAATGGTCTCATTGTAATTAGTGACCTACCCAAGGAGAAAAAAGGAAGAGTTGTCTCATTGTAATGGGTGACCTACTTGGGTGGAAGAATGATCTCATTGTAATAGGTGACCTACCGAGAAAAATGATGGTCTCATTATAATGGATGACCTACTTAGGTAGAAGAATTGTCTCATTATAAAGGGTGATCTAACCAAATAAAAAAAAACATGGAGAATGGTGTCATTGTAATGGGTGACCTACCCAAAGGAAAAAAAAAAGGAAAAGTGGTCTCATTGTAATGGGTGACCTACTCAGAAAAAATGATGGTCTCATTATAATGGGTGACCTACCCAAGTGGAAAACGAGAATAGTGTGATGTCTTGGCGACATGATAAAGCTTGAAGGGAGATGAGGGCTCAAAGTCGCACTCAAAATAAGGCAAGGTTAGGAAACGCACTACCTGAAAGATAAGGGCTCAAAGGTGCACTTGAAAGGAAGAAGGATTAGAAAATGCCCTACCTGAGAGGTGAGGGCTCAAAGGCGCTCTAAAAAGAAGTAAGGGCTCAAAGGCGCACTCAAAATGAGGTAGGGTTAGAAAATGCACTACGTAAAAGGTGATGGTGAAACACCGATCTGACAATGTTGAAAGCAATGCATTATGATCAATATGCATGTATACTTACCTGAGAAATATAGGTCCCCCTTTTCCTCATGGAGTCTTTCTTTTTCTCAAAAGTTTGAGTCTTGGTAGCAAACTTCGATGGTCTTTTCGCTCTTGCTTACTTGAGTCATGTCTTGTGATATTGACCTCTAGGAAGGACTTGATATCATCATACTTCTTTGTTCTCCACCCTTTATCTCAAGGATTGTCAATTTTGCTCGACATTTTTCTTAGAAAGAGAATCATGAAGCAAGCCCTACCAGGTGTTTTCGATTGCCCCCCAACTTGATCATGCCCCCAAGTATTCAATTTGGTTTGGGGATGAGGATATATGAAGGAAGGTTTGACAAGGAGTTGTTTTCATGCAGAAATTTTGTAATTTCAAAGCTATTCCAGACATAGAAATTATTTTTACATCGATTCAAAGCAAACTCATTCTAAAGAAATTCAAGTGATTCCTATGGAGAGGTTTTCAGAAGTGATGAAAACTTTTTGTTTTGCTTTTGGTGAAAATATGAAATGACATTTTGTTGGTCAAGAGGTTCAAACTTCAATTTGAGGGTTACAAAGAACCGATTTTCAAAACATTCATTTTATTTGCATGAATAATGATTTGGTTCGCATGAGAAAACATTGCCTACCAATCCAAATTGCTCGGCTTTAATCAAAAAGAGCTTAATTAGGCATGTAATGTAGGCTTGGGCCCTTGGTTATGAAGAAAAATGACTTTTATAAGCTCAAAAGATGTTTAAGGGATTTCAAGACTGAAGATCACTAGTGCTTATTTGATGGCCTTTTATCTTTGGAATGTCTTTCCAAAATGGTCTATTGTGCCCCTCAATGTTGGTCTTGGGCTCTTTCTCTTTATTTTCTTCATTCTTCACTTGGTTGAGTATCATCATATCAGTTATTTTTTAGAAACTCAAATCTTTTAGATCCTTTGAATTTTTCTTCATACCCCCATCTTTGTTTGGGCACCTTTGACCATTGAGAAATTTTGTTTTGATGCCCCCTGGTTCATTTGAGACACTTTCAATCATTGATTTTTTTTTCTATATCTCTCGCACTTGCCCCCAGTGGGGTGTGATCCTAGCAAAGGTTATTTCAAAGCCGGGGGGGCTTTTTTTGGTAGAGATAAGGAATGAGCGGCGGCTTCCGTGAGGGAGAAGGAAGGGTTCAAATTTTTAGGGTTTTTTGTGGTTTAGGGTTTTGTGTGGTTCTTTAAATTGTGAAAAATTGCCCCACCCCTCCGTTTTTTTGTGTTATAGACTCATATTTATAGGCAAAATATTGTTTGGTCCTCAAACATGGTCCCTCAACTTTTTCTTTTTTGTAAATTTTGATTTTTCTTATTTTTTTGTATTTTTTAAAAACAAGCAATATCAACGTCGACTCAATAAGGAAAATCAATGATTTTAAAAATGACGCGTGAAAAGTCGAACGCGTTCAAAAGACCTTTGAAAATTTAAATTCTTTTAAAACAATGCTAAAAATGCTAAAAACGATGCAAATATATTAAAAACATATTTTTAAAATTTTAATTGTTTTTCACTATTTTTTTATTTTTCAAAAATTTTATTAAAAAGATAGGTCAAAAATTGGATAGCAACAGTTGTCATTCTATAGTATTTTATTGCAAAAGATTCAAATACTTTTACATTGAAATCACCAAACAAGTTGAAATCTATCAAAATATTTACATGAATAAAGCTAATGGAATATGGATATGAAGAATTTCAAAAAACCAATAGCAAAGATTGATCGTGCGATTAATGAGTTACCTCTTGCCACCCGATACGAAGCAAAGAATAGAATTATTTAATCTAAGTATGTAGTGTCGCACGTCACCCGCGTGGCGTTGTTTAGTGATTTTCATTCGTTTGCTTGATTCTTTTGGAGTCGTCACCTAGTATTCGATTCAGGGTTACTACAAAACCTATATGTACTGGTCTTTGTCAGAGATTCACGGGTAAGGGGCTGGTTGTGGCTAGGGAAGGTATTAGCACCTTTAACACACCCTACCTGTGGTAAGCTGCTTCGTGATTTGATGCGATTTAAAAGATCTTGAAAGTTGTCCTGCCAATGATTTCGTAAAAAAAAAAAAGTTATCCTCGGTAAGAGATCCTTATTTTATTAGGTAAAGAAAATCTAATTGCTCTAACATCAATAAAACAAAACAAACTTTTCAATTTAATATCAAGAATACATCTTACGTATAAGATTATTTGTTTTTTTCCTATCAACATCAACTCGAATGAGGAAAATCATTGATTTTAAAATATAACGCGTAAAAAGTAAAACGTGTTCAAAAGACTTTTAAAAATTTAAATTCTCTTGAGACAATGTTAAAAATGCTAAAAATGATGCAAATACATTGAAAAAACATATTTTTTGGATTTTTGTTGTTTTTCGCTATTTCTTTATTTTTGAAAATTTTATCAGAAAAGTGGGTTAAAAATTAGGTAACAACATGTAGGTTCTTCATCTATGATTGGATATTGATCGGTATGACCCTAATTTATTCTCGTCGCATCCATAACCATAGTTTTATAAGAATTATTGTTGTCATTTACAACTTCATACACGTTGCTAGCACTAGAAGTTGACCAAACCATCCTTTTGACCATGGTTTCGTGAGGAATAAATGGTTTTTCAAGTGCATGCCAACACATATATTCCTCCAAGAACCCTTTGTGTAGAACATGTATCATTACAACATCTGGATCGAGAAACGTTTTCTTCTTACACATCTTGCATGGACACCTAATATTGCCTCCACTAATATTTCTTGGATTAGGTATTACGTAATTAATAAAACTCTAAACCTCATTAAAATAATCCATCCTCTGCAATCCTTAGGGTGAATCTCGATACATCCATGAACGATCATCCATGATTTCTATCGAAACTATATCAAATAATGATGACAACATGTATTAATTAACTATGTTAACTAAATAAATTTACAAAAATATTGGTTTAAGATTATTTAACTTACTTTAATACTTCTCTTAATTAATTACCAATTATCTAAGTACATACAAATTTGTATATTTTTCCAGAAATTACAACTTGAAAATAAAATTGACAAAATATAAAACGGATCCTTAAATAAGTCATTATTTATTTCATCACAACACACCTATGTTGGTAGTTTGATATAAGTTTCAACAATTTACAAACAAATACAATTTTACAAAATTTAAAACAAACCATAACACGTACAAAATCATAAATACAATTTATTTTATAGGTAACACTAGTGCTGTAATAAAGCTCAATAATTTATTGAGATTTTTACATTAAATAAACTTGAAATTATAAATGACTCATAAGGATATGTGAAAAAAGGAAAAAAATTACACTATAGAGTTTTTTTTTAACAAAGCTCAATGTAATTGAATTTTTTTTTTGTTTTTTTCAGTTTTGTTTAGATCTATCTATGGAGTATTTTGCTTTTGAAGTAGTTTCTGTTCTGCAAACTCTTATACGTCAACCTCACTAGCATTGACTTTTTCTCTCTTTTTTTATATGGAGCTTTCCTAAGTTATTATGGTGTTGCTTTGACTCGGGAAAAAAAAATAGAAAAAATAAATGGTTGTTGTCCAATGGATTTCCAAGTATTTTTGTTCAACAAAATGGCATGTATATGTTGATCAAAACCCTAATTTGTTTTTATACAAAAGATCAAAACCCTAATTAACTCACGAAACTATTGGAAACAAAATATTGATCTTATTATTGAATATAAAAGTGATAGCACACTAAACAAAATAATAGTCATGAGACTTAAATTTTACAACTGTAAACAATTTGAAAACACACATCACCAAATTTTCATGAAAACTCCAACTCATATGTCTAATTATACAATCACAACAAGGTCAAAGAGTACGGGCTTGCTGGTAATAAATAAATTTAAAGGCTTATTCGAACTTCGCCACCATCTGCTTTAAAATATATTTTTTTGGTACCAAAGGCTTATCCGGCCATCTTATGGAAAGAGTCCTATATATATGTAAATACCTTGTATAGGAATAATTATCATGTATAGTACATTCCACCCGTGTATTATACACAACCCTAAAGGTATTTATATCAAGGAAGGGCTGCTGTGATTGGCGTCCAACACATTATACATTAATTCAATCTCTTTACAAAACTCAACTTGGTATCAGAGCAGCAACAAAATCTTCCTTCACGCTTCTGGTTTATTGTTCGGTCGTCTCCTCCAGACCGTTGCACTCCTCTGCTTTCGTCTTCATTCAGGGTAGTTTCTTTCAGCCCTTCCTTCCTCACTTGTCTGTCTGCCTCTCCCTCTCTCTTGACAATGGACAACCAAGAACAAGAACTTCAACATGGTGCTGCTGTTGCACCAATCTCTCAATCCTCTTTAGCGGCTGCTACTGCCAGCATAGTTCCTATGAACTCTTCTCTGGATACCATGAACAGGTCTGCCATCATTCCTCTTTCTAATACGCAGCAGGTAATCTCCTTACGACTCTCCAATACCAATTTCTTGTATTGGAGGATGCAGATGAAACCGTTTCTCTTGGGCCAAGGTGTGTACTCCTTTGTTGATGGCACCTCACCATGTCCTCCCTCTCATCTTATATCTACTACCACATCCTTACCATCGGTCAATCCTTCATATCTACTATGGACACAACAAGATCACCTAATCATGAGTGCTCTTTTATCCTCGCTCTCCACAGAAGTGCTGCATCTAGTTGTGGATTGTAAAACTTCTCAAGAAATCTGGACAACGCTGGAAACTGCCCTTGCTTCCCCTTCAAACTCACGGATTATGCAGCTCCACGGTGCATTCCAAGATTTACGACAGCACGATGACTCTGCCAGCACTTATTTGCAGAAGGCTAAGGCCTTGTTTGATGAACTTGCAGCTGCTGGCAGACCAATCTCCATGGCCGAATTTAATTTGTATGTGTTTCGGGGGTTACGTAGTGATTTTAAGGATTTGGTAACCAACCTGTCCACTAAGGCTGATCCCATCTCTTACACAGACCTCCATAGCCATCTCCTCACACATGAATTTCTCCATAAGGCTTCACTCCATCCTGCTGTAACAGCTCCTCTATTACCAACTCCATCACAGCAGCCATCTGTATTTTTTGGGCAGCGTCAGTTTGGTTCTAGTACTGGAAGAAGGGGCCGGTTTCGTGGGGGTTGGAGACAGAGTAATCGTAGCTACAATCGTGGGAATCATGGCTATAGTTCAGACTCAGCAAATAATAGTTATGGTTATGGTTCAGGTCCGAAATTTGGACAACAACAAAACCGGTTTTCATCTGGCTCTGGTCAGCAGTTTGGGCAGCAAGGAAACCGATTGGGAGGCTATAACAGAACTGCGAAGTGTCAGCTGTGTTATGACTATGGACATACCGCCCAGCAGTGCTCTCAATTGGCTACTCATAATCTACAAGCTAATGCCAATTTAGCATTTAATAATGCTCTTATAACTGCTCCTGTTACTTGGTTTCCTGATACAGGTGCAAATCATCATGTGACACCGGACCTTGGGAGTATGACGAGCTCAGAACCTTATTGCGGTAATGATCATTTACATGTTGGAGATGGTAAAGGCCTCACTATTTCTAATATTGCTCACTCTAAAATTCGTTCACCCAAACGCACATTTACCTTATCCAATATTTTACATGTGCCTCACATTAAAAAATCTCTACTTTCTGTTCAAAAGTTTTGTCTTGAGAATAATGTGTTTTTTGAATTTCATCCATTTTTATTTTATGTTAAGGACCTCATGACAAAGGAGGTGCTTCTTTCCGGTCGGAGTAGAGATGGTCTATATATTTTATCCGCATCGTCTGCAATGTCGTTGCCTCAAGTCTTCTCGTCTACATGTGTCTCTACTTCTACTGATGTCTGGCATCGTCGGCTTGGACATCCTAGTCCACACATTCTGAATTTTCTAGTGTCAACTAAACAAGTGTCCTGTACGTCAAAACAATTTAATTTTAATTGTCCAGCATGTCCTTTGGGAAAATCTTCTCGTCTGACTTTAAAAACTACGGGTCATCAAACTCAAGCTCCTCTTGATCTTATTTTTAGTGATGTTTGGGGTCATTCCCCTATGTTTTCATCCGATGGTTTTCGCTATTTTGTTATTTTTGTGGATGCCCATACCAAATTTATCTGGTTTTATCCTTTGGTTGCAAAATCTGATGTGTTTGCTATATTTCATCAATTTCAAGCACTTGTTGAGCGCCAATTTTCTTTAAAAATTAAGTCTGTTCAAACAGATTGGGGTGGTGAATATCGCAAACTCAATACATATTTCAAAACCATTGGTATTCAGCATCGTGTTATTTGTCCGCATACTCATGAACAAAATGGAATGGTTGAACGTCGTCATCGACATATTGTTGAAACTGGGCTCACTCTTCTTGGCCAATGTAAAGCTCCCCTAAAATACTGGAGTTATGCTTTTGAAAGTTCAGTATATTTGATTAATCGCATGCCCACTGTTTTTCTTAATCATAAAACACCATTTGAATGTCTTTTAAAATCACCTCCTGATTATGCTTTCCTTCGCACTTTCGGGTGTCTTTGCTTTCCATTTCTTCGTCCATACAATGCTCATAAGTTAGATTTTCGCTCATCCCCTTGTGTCTTTCTAGGATATAGCAATTCTCATTTAGGATATCGATGTCTTGATTTGTCATCAAATCGTATTTATCTTGCTCGTCATGTTCATTTTCATGAAACTGTTTTCCCTCTTGACAAAACTGAATAGATTGTAGCTTCACCCATACAACCTCCTGCTGCTACTTTCCAGCCCATCCCATCATCCTATCCAAACACTCACCCGGCACCCCCTGCACATCACACAACCCTTTCGGCACCCTTACCATTACCTGCATATCACTGTCATGATCATTCCTCAGGTACAGGTTCAGACTTGCCGTTCTCTCTTGCTGGATCATCTACCGTCTTCCCTGTTGTTCCCACCAGCAGTGAACAAAGTATGGAGGTCACCCCTGTTGGTTCCCCTGTCAGCTCCCCTGTTCGTCTCCCCAGGAGTGAACAGATTGTGACTGTCTCACCTGCTGTTTCCCCTTCTCGGCTTGGCCCTGTATTGAGCTCCTCATCGCCAGGTTCTTCATCTATTTCCTCTCCTAGACTTAATTTATGTGTTGATTTGTCTCAATTCTCCCTTCAGCAAGCCACGACTAGTGAGTCTGCCACTCCCCCTCCTACTGCCCGCACTCACTCCATGGTACTTCGCCCACGTGCATCCAAGACAACAAATTTTAGTGTCTCCCCTGCCTCCCGGGTAGTTTCTCTACCTCAACAGGAACCACTTTCTTTCAAAGATGCCAACCGGTACTTGATTTGGCATAATGCTATGATAGAGGAAATCAAGGCACTTCATGGTAATCACACTTGGTCACTGGTGCCCTTACATCCATCCATGAATGTGGTTGGCAGTAGGTGGGTTTATAAGATTAAGCGGCATGCCGATGGTCGAATTGACAGATATAAAGCACGGTTGGTTGCCCACGGTTTCACGCAGCAAGAGGGGATTGATTACTTGGAGACATTTAGTCCAGTGGTTAAGCCTACCACGGTTCGACTTGTGATCACGATTGCTGTCACACATGGTTGGAAAATTCATCAGTTAGATGTCCATAATGCCTTCTTGAATGGCATTCTTCAGGAAGAAGTGTACATGGCACAACCACCTGGCTTTGTTGATCCTACACTTCCATCTTATGTGTGTCGTCTTCATAAATCCTTGTATGGTTTGAAACAAGCACCTCGAGCATGGTACAATCGATTAAGTGAGTTTCTCATCTCCATTGGATTTTAGGCATCCAAGGTTGATACTTCTCTGTTTATTCTATTTTTTGGTGGTGCAATGATCTATCTGCTTGTGTATGTTGATGATATTCTATTAACTGGGAGTGACTCGGCCTTGCTTCAACGACTGATTACTTTGTTGAGTTCAGAGTTTAAGCTTCGGGACTTAGGGTCGGCTCACTTCTTCCTCGGAATAGAAGTTAAATCGACTTCTATGGGTCTCTTACTCAGTCAACACAAGTACACACTAGACATTATCCAACGAGCAGGTATGACTTCTTGCAAACCAGTTGATACTCCGTTGTCTCCCTCGTCTAAATTGGGATCTGTGCCTGGTACTCTTCACTCTACCCCAACACGGTATAGACATATTGTTGGTGCTCTACAGTACCTTACTTTCACTAGACCTGATATTTGCTATGCAGTAAACAAGGTGTGTCAGTTTATGCATGCTCCTACTGAGGACCATTGGGGGGCAGTTAAACGCATCTTACGTTATCTTCAGGCGACAGCCACCTATGGTCTGCATATTACTCGGGACTCCTCCTTGTCTCTTCATGGCTTTACTGATGCTGACTGGGCTGGCAGTATTGATGATCGAAAATCCATAGGTGGTTATCTTGTGTACCTTGGTTCCACTCCTATTTCCTGGAAATCTGGGAAACAACGCACTGTTGCTAGATCCTCTACAGAAGCTGAATACAAAGCCTTAGCTGATGGTACTGCTGAAATCTTGTGGATTCGCTCTTTGTTGTCAGAACTACGACTTCCATCTTCACCCAGTACTACGTTATGGTGTGATAATTTAGGGGCCACTTTTCTGTCTGCGAATCCAGTGTTTCACGCACGTACTAAACATGTTGAAGTTGATTATCACTTTGTTCGTGATCGCGTTGCTAAGAAAGAAATTCAGGTACGATTCATCTCTTCAAAGGATCAACTAGCTGATGTTCTTACCAAGCCTCTCCCTCCAGTTTCGTTTGTTTTCTTTCGATCCAAGCTTCGGGTGGAGTCTCCACCTTCAGCTTGATGGGGCATCTTATGGAAAGAGTCCTATATATATGTAAATACCTTGTATAGGAATAATTATCATGTATAGTACATTCCACCCGTGTATTATACACAACCCTAAAGGTATTTATATCAAGGAAGGGCTGCTGTGATTGGCGTCCAACACATTATACATTAATTCAATCTCTTTACAAAACTCAACTGGCCAAGAATAGAATAATATCATAGCCTCTCCTGTCTTATAGGGAGCTTGGTATCATTTCTTGTTGTTCTTGGCTTCTTTCTGGGTCATGCCTTGCCAATTCCTCTAATAGTATTGCAAATCTCTCCATAACTGGTGCACGTAAGGAAACCAAAAGCATAACCCCACGCTCTCCGTTCTTGAATCGATACGGCAGGAAATAGGTTCCTGCAATAGAAATTTCATCAGGCATAGCCTTGGGTGGCCCAGTATAAATTGTGTTGCCCCATCCATAGTCCACCTGATCGAACCCAAAACCTGTTAAGTCTGACACGACATATGATTGTAACCCTATAGGCTGCCCTTTGGTTATCTCCATTAGATCAGCCAATGATCTCATGTACTCCTCAGTTATTCTATTCTTGGAATTTCTTATCAATTCCAACGCATACCCTAAAGAGTTTAAGCAAAGCTTCCTAGCATTTGTTACAGCTGCTGGCAAAGCTAGCACGTTACCATAATATCCTTTCGGTAATGGAGGGTTAAATTTGGAACGTGCGTTGACAAGCATTTGCATGCGCATCTCCTCATTAGGGTTAGCTTGAGATGCTATGGCATAGCATCTCCATAAGCATGCAGTTATTACCTCAAAATTTGAACATGGGTGTAAATGAGAAGGAATCCATCTACGAATGTTGGATAATTCCTTGCGGTTAAGAACAAAACTACGGTGGGCTACAGCGTGAACCTGGCCGTGGAATTCAGGCACCTTGGCTGTAGGATCAACAGCAACAGGAGCATCATTACCATATTCATTGTGTCTGCATGTAACTCGTGGCGGATTCCTAGCACAGAGGAGTTCCCTTCGCCACACAGGTAGAATTGAAGGGGCTTGAGCACCTCGTGCAATCTCACCTATGGCATTCAATACCTGAAGCATGCCGAATGCATCAGTCATTGGGTGATTAAGACGGAGCCCTAGTACAAAACCACCACACTTCAAGCGTGTCACCTGTTAATATAATGTAAAATTATTAATACTTTATGAGAATGTAATTGATGGAATATTACCATCATTGTTTTAATTATATTTTTGAATTTTCTCGATAATAATAATAATAATAATAATGAAAGAATGAATAAACATTAGCCAATAATGTCCTATACGTACCTGAAAAATCAATAATGGGGTATTGAGGATCCCTTCTGATCCTGGGACGTTGTAAAGAAGTTCCTGAAAGCATGGGAAAGGAGATGGAATTGGATCACCAAACTGCTCGACCGTGGCATCGGCATCGGCTTCGATGAACAAGACACCCTCACCAGTACAATCAACTATAAGCTTATTGTCTGGCCCTTGTCTAATCCTACCAGCAAAAGGGTAATAATACACAAGTGCCTGCGCAATTGCCTCCTTTATTACCTTCACAGGATCTTTCCCTTGCATCGATGGATTGTGTGCATACAAGTTGTAATGTGGTGATTGAAATTGGAGGTATAGTTGGCGATCAATATCAGAAAGCTGTCTGAATTCATGAGGTGTGGCCTTAGCTGGCGCAACCAATTCTGGTTCGCACCTTCGGACGGCGAACGATATGGAAGTTGGTGTTGCCATCGCACAAAAAGCGTGTTTGCTGCAAACTGTGATAAATGGTGGTTCTACCTCAGCAGTCAAGAATATTTTTGCTTGAAATGGAATGCATGGGAAGGCAAACTTGCTACATATTTATAGTAATAATGATTGTGTGGACATGCAGTAGGTGTGAAAGGTAGGAGCAGGAACAGTAGTAAATGATTACGTTTATAAAACCATGAATTCATCAACGATTCCCCACTACAACACCTAACTCATTTCCAATTCATTATTATTGTGGTTCCTGATTCCCCACAGAAGAATCTTTTTATTAATTTACCGTTATACTCATAGTTTTTTCCTTTATTCTTCGTTGAAAATTCTGTGAAGGAACTAACAAGTGGACGAATAAGAAGAAAATTCAAACATATATGAAAATTAAAAAGGCTTCTGAAAATTTCATTTGTGGGGCTTGGAAATGTGATCACACCAACCTTGTACATTATCCTAAAATTATTACTCCAATATGGTCATGCCCAGTACTAACCATGTTGGTTTTCCTTTCATAATATTGAGAAACCCTCTCTCCCTTGAATTATCTTTCAAGTTTAGAGGGGATAGATTTTGGGAAACTACGTGCCTAATGAAGGCCTAATGGAGGGGATTCCTTAGACTTTGACAAAGTTTGAATTTGAACCAACACTAGACAAATTAGTTCTCGACTAATTATTTGTTGTCGAAGAGTCTAAAATTGAGAAATTTATATTATATCTCGGGATTGGTTTTATACTCTAATATTCTTCACTTAAACCGTTATGGGTTATATTTTATCATTAAAAAAATATATAAATTATATTTTAAAATTTCATTTAATAATTTAAGTTTTTAAATTGAGATAATTCTTTAATATAATATTAAAATTTTATTGACCAAGCAGTCATGAGTTTATATTTCATCATCTTATTTTATTTGATAAAAATTAAACATTAAATAATATAAACTTATATAAATTTTAAGTTCAAAAAACTTTTTTTTTAAGATATATTAAAGAAATAACATGGAGTTTTCTTCTTTTTTTTTCCTCCTTTTTCTTCTTCTTCTTCTTCTTTTGGGTTTTTTGGGAGGTCTTAAAAGCAATACAAAATGGCCCGGTTGTGGCCTTCCCTGGACCAAAATGTCTGTGAATACCTCTCAAGTTCTGCACGTAAGATTATATATTGTTTCCTTAGATAATAGGCATTTACAACCAATAATTGATGAAGGTGTGACGTATTCTGCAATTTATTCCACAACCAATCTGGTGCAAACACTTATATTAATAATAATAAAAAAAATCAAAAAAATATATACAAATATAAGTCGAAACCTACCGCTATTTTCGTAATTTATTTTGTAAGAAGATGTAAGTGTCTGCACCAGATTGTTTGCATTTCAACTAATTTCACGAGCTCTGAAGTTAACGACCATGTAAGCTTCCAGTAGTCATGAGGGAACTAGAACTCATGACTATTAAAAAATAAATTCAAAACCTGATTAATTGAGCTACCTCTCAAAGTTATTTTAGATTATTCTTTTAGTTTTACGTATCAATACTTTTATATGTACTTTTTATAATTTTATTTTCATCGGAATATCATTATCTTATTATTATAGGTTCAATTGAAAAAATTTATGTGGTCGTGTCAGCAAGTTTCATCGGAAACAAATATGTTTTATCATTAAAAAAAAAACTTGATTGTTGCTGCCTACTTACTGAGAATTTTTTTTTTCTAGGGAAAAAAATTAAAAAATAACTTTGTTATTGATAAAAAAAAAACAATAAAAATAAAATTGTTAACCAAATTTTACCTGAATTTTATCCTGTTAATTTTCCAAGCTATTCAAATATGAACTCAATCTGAAATAAATTTCAAGTTCAAAGTTCAATGATTTTAATTAGTAAGTTTTTTTTATATAAATTTTAAACTTGGTTTGATGCTCAAAGAGATTTTATTATTATATATTAGTATTATTTTAGTTCAAATTTATAGACCAACTTACAAATAAATTTATTAAATCTTTTTTAATACATCAAACTCATATATGTCTACATGACATTTTTTCTATTGAATTAACTCTTTTATTTTTTAGATTATGTAATGAAAGAAATAAATAAAATAAAATAAACATGTGGAAATTAATTGAATTACTATAATTAATTAGGTTTGTTTAGGCTATTTTTTTTTAATCATTTAATTTTCATACTGAAGGAGAGAAGTTTTTTTTTAAAAAAAAAATAGAAGTTATTGGATTAGGCGTCGTCCAGCATTCAATTTAGTATCTAAAAGAAAAATTCCATGTAAGCGCATGAAATCATAGTATTATGATGGAAGGACTATTACAAAACAAAAGAAAGAGTAGAGGGACTCAATCAATTATAAAAAAACATAAGAGGCTCCAATAAAATAAAAAGTATAGGTACCAAATAATGGATAAAATCCATCTTCTTACAAAATAAATCATGAATAGCAGTGATTAGACTCTGAAGCCATCTTTCACTTATCATAATTATTTTTTTTATTTTCAAATCAAGTCATCCTCGTCCAAACCGATCATGCCTTATAGTTTACTTCGTGGAATTCGAATTTCCAATAATAACATAACCGATCAATAATAAGCAACATGATAGTGAATAGTAATTAAGATCATATCGAAGTATGTGCTAAGCAATCCATAAAATTACAAAGTGGTTAGGTGAACGATAAATCCAAGTTTTTATTCTACATGCAGTAGTTGACTGAATGCGTGTTGTTTGAATCAACTTGTTTCTAATCCCAACATGTTGAAATGTTTAACGTTCATTAATCACTTATCTTCAAGACCATTATATTGATTGAATGCGTGTTGTTTGAATTAATCAACTTGTTCAGTGATTAATTGAATGTCGTTTCAGTAACATAACGTTGATGAATGAATGAATTTATTCAAAGATTTAATTATAATTTATTTTATTGCAAAAGATTCTAGTACATTTACATTGAAATCACTGAACAAGTCGAAATCTATAAAAATATTTACATGAATAAAGCTAAATGGAATATGGATCTTGCGATTAATGAAAAATCAATAGCAAAGATTGATCTTGCGATTAATGAATTACCTCTCGATTCTTGCCAGCCGATACGAAGCAAAGAATATAATTATTTAATCCAGAGAGATAAACATCGAATCCTACAAATGAATTAGCTTCTGCCTACCTATCTTCAGTATTAAATATCACATGTAGGTTGGTCCCGTGTATACTCTAAGTATATTCTTAATTACAAGTGCATATCAAGTTGACTCACTACACGGGTAGTAGGTTTATGTTCTTCTAACGAAAATGACGGTAGGTGTCGAATTATATTTGTATATATTCTCTTGGATTTATTATTATTATTATTATTATTAATATAAGTAGTTGCGCCAGCTTGTATGTATTTCAATTAATTTTACGGGCTGTGAAATTAACGACCATGTAAATTTTTAGTAGCTATGAGGGGACTAGAACTCGTGACTATTAGAAAGTAAATCTAAATCCTGACTAGTTGAGCTACCTCTCAAAGTTATTTTAGATTATTCTTTTAATTTTACATATCAATACTTTTATTTGTATTTTTTATAATTTTATTTTCATCAAAATATCATTATCTCAGAAAATTTTTTAAAATAAAACACTTCAACTATTATCAAAATGATTGTATGATTTGTTGTTAATTATAACTCTTGGGAAATATATGCGAATGCATCCTGCCTTCTATCTTCTGAGATTCTCATTAGCTTTTTTTATGATAGATTTCAATTTAATTAGTAAGTTTTTTTTATATAAATCTTAAGAAGTTGATTTGATGTTAAGAAGTTGATTTGATTCTCATTAAGTTTTTTTATATATAAATGATCTTCTGCGATTCTCATTAGGTTTTTTTTTATTATTATTATTTTAGTTCAAATCTCGAGACCAACTTATAAATAAATGTATTAAGTCTTTTTTAATACATAAAGTGATATAATATTCTGGAAAGATAATTTAATATTAATTGACATGAAAATACATCTTAACATTCGAATCAAAAAATATATATGCATGTTGTCGCTAACTTAGTTTTTTTTTTTTTTAATATAAGAAGAAGTCAATATGCCTGTTCAAAGCCATTTCTGAAAGAACACTCATAACAAATTAGAAATATGAGAGTACTAAGTCAATAGTGTAATAAACATGTATCTCTCTCTTAGTATGAGCTGGATATAGTTGTTTTGTTATAAAAAGAAGATGAGGTTGTAGATTATGACTTTTCAACAACACAGAAACCAAGGCCAGCCAGCCACCTTTCCTTTGGGTGAAGGAAGGAAAAGGACTTCAAATTTTCTAATTCTGACCTTATCTCCTCCTCCGCGCGCGGCCCCGGCGGGGGGTGGGTGGGGGTGGGGGAGTTTAAAGTTTACTCTTACATGGCATGGTTTAAAATATATGAACTTGTTGAAAATTAACTTATCCAATCCATACGAGAACATCGATCGATTGATCCATTTTCCTCATTTTTAATGGACAACGGACAAGGTTGAAGGTCATTGTAGAAGAGGGTGTTAGAAAGCTTAATAACAATCATGGTTTAAAATTATTTTTATTTTGAAATATATTAAAATAATATATTTTTTTAATTTTTAAAAAAATATTTTAAATATTAACATGTCAAAATAATTTAAAAATATTAAAAAAATTAATTTTAAATAAAAAATTTAATTTTTTAAAAATACGATTTTAATCACGTTCTATACTTAATTAGAGATAGGATATATGGGCATATAATTAGTTCAAGAGAGTTCAAGTACTAGAAGGGATTTAGACTGTTTTGGTTCAGATCTTCAGTTCTGGACCTTTACCGTTTGTCAAAATACATACATACCTTAACTATTTTCATTACATATGTGAATAGGTACGGAATTAGTTTTGTTATAAAAATATGCTTGAAAAAAAATTTGTCAGTACTGGACTGTAAGTTAAACCGAGTTACACAATTCAAGTTTATTATTTTTATTTAAAATAATAAAAATAAATCTTACTTTTAATATGATCAATTGAATTGTAGATTAATCTGTTAAGTAGAAGATTTATTTGGGTGAATGTAAAACTGATTATTTTATAATAGTCATGTATTTTAGAATAAAAAAAAGAGAGAGGAGAAAAAAAGCAAGAAATTTTGTTCAGTCGAGCATTTATCTTGACACCTGAATCATATGGGTTTCAAGGAATCCAAAGCCTACGACTAGGGTTCAGTTCAAGTGGGACTTCTTCACTTTGGGCCTTTATTATATATCCAACTCTCATTACTCTTAAGGCAATGGGCCTCTCTCCTGAGTCAAGACTTGCAGAATTGTGTGCTTACAGTGATTCCTAATTAAGGTTTGTTTGTTTTGTAGAAAGTAATTTGTAAAAAATTATTTTTTAAATTTTTATATATTTTTTTATTATTAAAAAATTTAGTTAATGAAAAATACTTTTCGGTCAATGAAAAATACTTTACAGTTAAAGAAAAATTTAATTTAGTTTTTAAGAAAATATTTTCCTTTTATTTTGAACGAAAAACACTTTCTAGAAATTATAAAAAATTTAAAAATATCATATTATTTACTGATTATATAAAATTTTAAGCTTTTACAACTAAATCATTCACATTTGGAATGTTACATTACATTATATATATATTCACTTATCGGGAATAACTGATCTATAAAACTAAGATTTGTTTTTATATTTATTTACTATTAAAAAATTAGTAAAAGAAAAATAGTTTTCACTTCGTGGAAAAATTTGGTTGTTTTCTAAAAAAATATTTTTTTTATTTTGCATTACATCTTTTTTAAGTTGAAGAAATTCAAAAATATAATGTTATTTGTTATACCAAATCTAGTTATTAATTTTTTTATTACTATATATTTTATTTTGATTTTTGTTTTTATTTTATCTCTTATAATTTGATTTTTATATCGACTTTAGTTCTTTTATTATTTTTTAATTAAATGTTTTTTTATCTATTTAAATTTGATTCTCATTTTTTTATTGTTATTTATTTTATTTGAGATAATTTATAAAATTAAAATTTTATTTTAATTTTATCATCTTTCAATTTTTTTACTTGTAAGTTATGGTCCTTATTTTGTTTTAATAAACTTGAAAAAATATTAATAAATTCAAAAATAATTTAATTTTTTAAAAAACACTTTTTTTTGGTTAAAAATGTTCTCAAGATCAATTTAAAAGGTGAACATAATGACTAAATGATTGACCAATGAGACTCTCATCAAAGTCTGATACTCTCAAGATCAATTGGCTAAATTGTGTGTTTCATGTGTGCAGATTTTTTAATATTTTATATTTATTAAATATATATTATTTTAAGTGAAATAAAACTTAAAATATCATATGAATAAAATTACTTTTTAATTTATTTTTTTTTATAAAAAAACAAAACTTATAAGCTAACGGTAAATGAAAATCAAAGTATTTGCACTCTTGATAAGGTTAAGTCAACAAGAGTCCAAATTTAATGTACTAGTTGCTACTATTAGACAAAATTAATCTAGTTAGTTCAGCTTTACATAGCCCAAATAGAAAGAGAATTTCTTTTTCATTGATGCTTTTGATTTATTATTTTATATGTGATATAATTCTTCTTTCTTGTTGATCATTATAATATAATTATAACGTATGTTAATATGACATGTTAACTATTCTTATAAAAATATATATGTGTGTTATGGTAAATGAAAAACTGTCTGCTAAAAAAATCAGTTATAAAAATAGAGTTATGTTTTTTTAATACAAAATTGGGTTTATTAAATAAAAATATTTTTAACATTAAAAACTCTTTGCTTTTTAAAAGTTTATTTATTTTATTTTTATTCTATTAATCTTTTCTTCCTTCTCAACATTGTTTTGAGATAGTTACATTTATAAATTAAATTTGCTGTTTATTTTTATTTATGTTATTAAAAATATTAAATTGAATAGACCTGAAAAACAAAATTACAATCTCGAAGGCAATCACTAATTTTTTTCAAGGCTAGAGGATTTATCCTTTTACTGAATCTACATCTTGGAATTTCATTTTCTGTCAATAAATTTGTAAGTAGTTTATATATATATATATATATATATATATATATATACACTCATTCACATGTATTTTCTGTCAATAAATTTGTAAGTAGTTTATATATACGGGTAAGTAGAAACTATATTACTGTACGGTACACACAATAACAAGTTAATCAAGTGACTTGCTATATATGAAAATACAAACTTAAAAAAAAACAAAACCAAATTGTATCCCATAGCTAATGAAACAGCTGAAATTACTTCCCACCAAACCACAACTCAAAGACATGATTCTTCGTGAAATAACCTAATATCATGTAAGAGGTAACCAACGAACCTGATGCATATCGAGGTAATATGTTGATTTAATTTAGCCATGTAAAAAAGGATAGAAAATAAATAATTGCATCCATTTTACCTGAAAGAAATAATTATAAGCATGTTTTTCAAATTCCAATGCAAACTAATCATCTAACTCAATCATCATGACCAACTCCATCCTCTTCCTCTTTCTCTTCCCACCCTTTATTTCGGGTCCAGTTTCTACAAGTGCTGGTTGGCACGGAGCAACCAGTGCTTGAACCCTCAGCTACTTGAGATACCTGCAAAGCCAATTCAAGAATGGCATACACATTCTAACTTGTTAGTCTTATTGTTGAGGGAAACAAGAAATAAAAACACTAAAAGAGAGGCAAGAAATCATGTCAAATCAGCAGCACCTCTGATTGAGCACTCATTGAACCATTTGATGTAGTAGCAAATTTTGTGGTCAGCTTTGGACATTGACGCACCTCCAACATCAACAAACAAGGGAATATGAAATCATAACATCCATGACTGAAGCAGGAAATACTTGGTAATTGTACAAGCAACAACTCCTGCAGATCAGGGAGCACCATCTCCTTCTCAACATTGACAGCTGAAGCATGATCACCCTGCCCAAATACTCCCAATAATTGAGGGGATTCTCTTACTCTAAGTATTCGAAGCTTTTTGAGACTTGAAGCCATGGCTACTGGGAAGAGACTCTTCAACTTGTTGCATCCTCTGATCTCAAGTCGACACAGATTAGGGAAGCATGAAGATTGGAGATCACTTCCTGACAATATCTGATCCTTTTCATCATCATTATCCTTAGCAATAATTTGCTCCAATTCCTCACAATTTGATATATCTAGAAATTTCAGTTGAATTAGACTAGCAATCATGCTGTTTGTGAATACATGTGTTAGTCTGTCACACTTTTTCACCTTCAAAGTAGTCAAATTGCTCGGCACGAGACCCTTCCATATACACCTCATGTCAGGCAATAAGTTCAAGTTTAATGTTTCCAAACTCACGAGCGATAGTTCATGCCTGCTTCTTCTATTAGTTACCAAACGTCCAACTTGCATTAAATCTTGTACTCCTTTCAAGTTTGCAATAGATATTTTTTTCAAATTCATAAACCCCTGCATCAAAAGAAAACAAGGGTACCAATTTGTTAGATGTAATTCATAGTAATTATTGTGTGCTTTTCAAACTAAACGAGAGGCAAGAAATCAAGTCAAATCAGCAGCACCTCTGATTGAGCACTCATTGAGTCATTTGATGTAGTAGCAGATTCTGTGGTCAGCTTTGGACATTGACAAACCCTCAAAATTGACAAACAAGGGAAAAAGAAATTATAACATCCAGGACTAAAGCAGGAAATACTTGGTAATTGTACAAGCAACAACTCCTGCAGATCAGGGAGCACTATCTCCTCCTCAACATTAACAGTCAAAGCATGATCACCCTGCCCAAATACTCCCAATAATTGAGAGGATTCTCTTACTCTAAGTATTCGGAGCTTTTTGAGACCTGAAGCCATGGCTACTGGGAAGAGACTCTTCAACTTGTTGCATCCTCTGATCTCAAGCCGACACAGATTAGGGAAGCATGAAGATTGGAGATCACTTCCTGACAATATTTGATCATTTTCATCGTCATTATCCTTAGCAATAATTTGCTCCAATTCCTCACAATTTGATATATCTAGAAATTTCAGTTGAATTAGACTAGCAATCATGCTGTTTGTGAATGCATGTGTCAGTCTGTCACACTTTTTCACCTTCAAAGTAGTCAAATTGCTCGGCACGAGACCCTTCCATATACACCTCATGTCAGGCAATAAGTTCAAGTGTAATGTTTCCAAACTCACGAGCGAAAGTTCATGCCCCCTTCTTCTTTTAGTTACCAAACGTCCAACTTGCATTAAATCTTGTACTCCTTTCATGTTTCCAATAGATATTTTTTTCAAATTCATAAACCCCTGCATCAAAAGAAAACAAGGGTACCAATTTGTTAGATGTAATTCATAGTAATTATTGTGCGCTTTTAAAACTAACCGAGAGGCCAGAAATCAAGTCAAATCAGCAGCACCTCTGATTGAGCACTTATTGAGTCATTTGATGTAGTAGCAAATGTTGTGGTCAGCTTTGGGCATCCATCCACCTCCAACTTCCGCAAATGAGGGAACAAGAAATCATAACATCCATGACTGAAGCAGGAAATACTTGGTAATTGTACAAGCAACAACTCCTGCAGATCAGGGAGCATCATCTCCTTCTCAACATTCACAGTTGAAGCATGATCACCCTGCCCAAATACTCCCAATAATTGAGGGGATTCTCTTACTCTAAGTATTTGGAGCTTTTTGAGACCTGAAGCCATGGCTACTGGGAAGAGACTCTTCAACTTGTTGCATCCTCTGATCTCAAGCCGACACAGATTAGGGAAGCATGAAGATTTGAGATCACTTCCTGACAATATTTGATCATTTTCATCGTCATTATCCTTAGCAATAATTTGCTCCAATTCCTCGCAATTTGATATATCTAGAAATTTCAGTTGAATTAGACTAGCAATGATGCTGTTTGTGAATACATGTGTCAGTCTGTCACACTTTTTCACCTCCAAAGTAGTCAAATTGCTCGGCACGAGACCCTTCCAAATACACCTCAAGTCTGGCAATAAGTTCAAGTGTAATGTTTCCAAACTCACGAGCGACAATTCATGCCCCCCTCTTCTATTAGTTACCAAATGTTCAACTTGCATTAAATCTAGTACTCCTTCCAAGTTTTCAATAGATATTTCTTTCAAATTCATAAATCCCTGCTTAAAAAAAAACAACGGGAATATAAAATCAGATTATTGATCATTTAAATTATTTTTTCATAAAAAGTGAAGAAAATTGTAGAAACAAAAACATGAAAAATATTAAAATATATATGTTTTTTGAATTCAACACAAATTTGAAATATTGTATTTAAAAAGAAAGTTTCAATTTTTACATTTTTTTACTCTAACTTTATGAATTTTTTGAACAGTTCATAAGTTGCAGCACTGAAACAAAAAACTCAATATTCTCAGACGAAGCTTTATCATCGGGTCCAAATATTTTCCATTAATCGGCGGAAAAGCCTCAATTTCACTCCTTTAAAATTCAGTGGATGGCTAAAGGATTTGCTAGCATTTATCCATTTACTTTTGGTTTAGAAATAAGAAATTACATTACAGTAATTGATGTCTAACTTCCTAAGCCAATTTAAATCATCAATTAAATTCAGTGGATGGTTAAAGAACTTATCAATTACTTTAGTTTTAGAAGTTTGGAGGAAGATAGAACAAATTATCACAATGTATTGAAGTTGACAATTTAAATTAGAAAAGAAAAAAAAATGGAGAAATATAAAGGACGTACTCGAAGCTGTGCGAACAAATTACCCCCGTCTTCGTGGCCAGAGATGCTTAGACATTGCAAAGAAGGCAATTGGGCAGCAAAATCCTTTGGACCAAAAAAGCTGCACTTTGAAAGATACAATTTTCTTAGCTGAGGGAAGTTGATGATGCCATCTTTAATTTTAGACTTGACGATGATGTCTTCTCCTTCTCCACTGTAAAATACTTGCTTTAAATTGCCATAAAAATAAATCTCCATCTCTTCCAGGTTCTGAAGATTTAGAGACACGGAGACAGGGAAGACATACTCAAGTTTAATACAATAAATTAAACGAAGAATTTTTAATCTTGGGAAGCAAAAAGACTTTGGAATTATTTCCCCTTCGTCATCCTTCTCTCTGATAAGACGCTTCAATTCATCGCAATGTTTTATCTGTAGTGTTTCCAGATGAATAAGACTTTGAGCGAGTGACGGCGTGAAGATAAATGTCAGTTTGTCAAGAAACGACAACTCCAGATGAATAAGACTTTGAAGGCTGACATGTTTAATGGGCCCCTTCCATATCCATTTGAGCTCAGGTAACCGGTGCAGCTGTAACGTTGTTAAAGATGACAGCAGCCGCAGCCTCACCCAATTAGTTCCTTCATCAGCCTCACCCAATTCAAATACCTCTTCCAATGATTCGCATTCATAAATTTCCACACTTTTTAGATTTTTCATAGCTTGCCGCCATTTTGCTGGAAACAGAGTGCGAATATCCCCACATTTTTCCACTTTGACATGTTCTAATCTTTGTAAGAGGTCCTTTTGCGACCCATGGCCATGGGTGGTCATCTGATCAGAGGACAATACTATATTTCTTAAACCCTTCACTCTCATGAAAACAATTTGAGACACAGTAGGAAACAACTGCTCGAATGTCTTTGCATTTAAGGATGTGGCGTTGATTTCACCCAAATATAATCTTGTCTTTGCAGTTGGGTATTTTTTATAGAGTAACTCAATCCCTAACACTATATCATATTTGAGCAACCTGGGAAAAACAAAATCTCTGGGAATGCTTTCAACCTTCGGTATCTTCAATGATAATACAGCTAAATGAGACAGCGAATTTAGCTCTGTGAGGCTTGCATTCATTCCTCCCCTGCTTGTCCCTACGACATCCCATTCCTTAAAGCTGTTTCGCCCGATCAACAGCTCTTCTAACTTCTTCAAACTTCCAATCAAATTCACAGGAATCCTTCCTAGATTTCGACAACCTGTCACGTCCAACAACCTCAACTCCTTGAGCTCCCCCATTTCACCAGGTAATTCTTCACTGGAGTCGCGCCCTATAAAACCAAGAATCTCAAGTCTTTGCAGCTTTCTCAACCAAATGAGGTCCTTGCATTTACACTCCATCAACAGCAACGATTGAAGGTTCGTTGAGAATTGAAGTGATTGCAATGAAAAACACCCTCCCTTTAGAGACAAAACTTCAATTTCTTTCATCCCTTCAAAAAACCTCTCTGGAACATTCAAACCACGATCCAGTTCTAATAATAGAACTTTGAGCTGTGGACACATCAATCCTTCAGGAAGATCTGTTAGTTTATTGCCCATTAACGAGATTACTGTACAACCTTCAAAGCTTTTATTCCTCATTGGCCACTCCTTCAACCCAAAGCCAGCCTTTACCATGAATCCGTATTTTTCTGATGATGCTATCTGAATAGCAACATCACGAACCAAGTCATGCATTTTGACATATTCTTCAGTTTCAGTTCCTAACAGCATACAACAAGCTTTGAGGTTTTTGATTGCCACATAAACTCGTTTCCTTGCATCTTCAATGGACTCCACATCTTGATGTAACCCATAGCCAACTGCGTATCTTGTCAAGTCCTCAATTGGAATGTTGTAATCTTCTGGAAATAAACAGCATAGCAAGAAACATAACTTGGTTTTCTCGTGCTTCAAATAATCATAGCTCAACTTAAGACATGCATATGCATTTTTTTGTTCATCAATTTGTTCCATGTCCGGAAATTGAGACTTTTTTAGCTGATCAAATGCTACTTCCCACTCAACTGCAGATTTATCTCTTAGAGCCCTTCCCACTGTCACAAGTGCTATAGGCAATCCTTTACATTCTCTCGCAACCTCCTTTGCCACTCTGTTCAAGTCAGAGTCCTCATCACGTAAACCTGCATTTATTTTGAATAAAGCCCATGCTTCATTTTCAGACAGGACTCTTAAAAACACTTTTTCCTGGCAATCCATAGAAGAACATATGTCTTCAAGACGTGTTGTTAGAAGAATTTTACAACCCCTGTGAGCATCACCAAATGGGATCCCTATCTCTTTCAAGTTAATATATTTCCAAACATCATCCAGGATTATAAGCATCTTCTTCTCTGTCTTCAGTCTGTGCCATAATAGATCTGCTCTCCCTTCCTCGGTAATTTTGTCAAAATGCAGACCTAAACGATCTGCCATTCGATCCTGGATGCCTGTGACATTTGGATTCTGGGACAGTGTAGCCATCAAAACTTCATCAAACAGCTGCAACTCTTTGGCTCTCCTGCCCACTTCATTCACCAGGGTGGTTTTACCCACCCCTCCCATGCCGTACAGTCCGATCATATTGACATTGTCATCTTTGAGAGCTTTCATAACCCGTTCGAAAGCTTCTTCTGACGATTTTGAGAGCATGAATTCCTTTGATGGAAGAAATTTTATCTCTTGAAGAGGTGCTTTGTGGGACACTTGTGGAAATTTTCTGCTATTTTCTTCAAGTTTTCTCAAAGTCTCCGTCTTCTTTGCCAGTGCATTGCTTAACTTGAATTGTCGCGTCGGATTTGGACACCAAGTAAAGCATTTGCCAATTTCCCTTTTTTCATTTTGCAAACGATTCACACCTTCAATTTCGTTTTTTGCATCTTCCAGCCATTTGTTGACATCAATCTCAATTTCTTCAGCATTCCTTTTAGCAACGTCGACAGCATCTTGCAGACGATAAAATGCCAAAGCCAGATTCATCATTTGTTCATCGAATTCTTGAACAAAATTGTTGAAACAGAAGATGTAACGGAACTGCCTTATTGCTGGTTCCACCAAGAGTTCTGCTATCTTAGATACAATGGATCCACCAACACTTTCGATAGCCATTTTTCACCAATCTGAAAAATTAGAGATATAAGAATGCCGACTGTGAGAGTGAGTCATTAAAAGTAAAATAGGCATTGAGAGATAATAGTAATTTTATTACCTTATTTTGTGAAAATAAATGTGGAAAGCACTGGTACTGACTGCTCAATAATAAAATATAGCGAGAGGAACAAAAGGAGAAGGCCTTTAGCTCTGTATGGAAGCCAGCTTCAAGAGCAACAAGGCAAGGTATAAGAAGAACGATCATGCTATTCACACTTACCCTAACAATTATTTACACAATTGTTCTTAGATCTCTGTGCTTTTCCATAAAAAAGATAGATATACTTATAATGAATATATTTATAAAAGAACGACTTTATGTTGAAAAGAGGAGAAGTATTAAAACAAAATAGTTAGAGCAGCAATTCCCATAAAAAAAAATGCAATTTGATGACATAATTAATGGAACGAACTCAACAAAGGATCAATCTTAGGCAACAAAAATCTGTAATGACTATCTCTATCCATGCCACGAGTAAAAGTCACACTTATTTACGCAACAGCTTTATCTAATGAAGCTGATTTGGTTTCAATTTTATTATCTTAATTTTAAACACTATTTTCCTCGATTATTATGTAATGGGAATATCTAATCTATCCTTCTTTTTTTATATATCTAGTTCATAGATCTATGTGCTTTTTCCATAAAACAAAGATAGAAATACTTTTTTTTTCTTCTCAAAACCAATAAACAGAATTTCATTAGTGAAAGATAGCAAACCACCGATCTAACGAATACATTGAAATAAAATAGTTTACACTTATGAGTTTAAAGCAGCAATTCCCACAAAAATGCAATTTTATGAAATAATTAAGATAAAATAGCATAATATAAAGATAATGACAAACAAATAAAATTAAGAATAATATGCACAAGTGCTCACCTAGCAAAGAGAGTAAGGAATGGAAGGCTGATGATGATCACTTTGACACCTGCACGAATGATACTAGCTCCTCATCTCTTCCAATAACACATAAGTAATCTAAAGCTATGATCGGTCTTCTTTTTTTTTGTTTCTTTTTTAGAAAATTATGAATAAGGAGAAAAAAAAAACTTTTTTATAAAATTATGAATAAGGAACTCAACAAGGGATCAAACTTAGGAAACTAAAATCTGCAATGACTAAGGTTTGATAAAATAATGGTGAGAAGAGGTCAATTCCCTGTCATTTTCACGACGACAATAATGTTGTTTTAAAAACTTTGCATGAGATATTAATAACAAAGGTTCTCTCGTACGCGACTTTTTTTTTCGTTTAAGAAAATAAAATAATTTGAATGATTATTAGATATTTTAAAAATATTTTTGAAAAAAAAATAAATTTTATTTATTTTTTATGTACTTCAAATTAATTTTTTTTTAGTTTTTTTATTATTTTAATGTGTTGATGTTAAAAATAATTTTTTAAAAATAAAAAATATATATTATTTTGATCTATTTCCAAACGAAAAATCCTTTGAAAATTAAACACTACCATACTCCTAAACACTCCTAAATTCATGAGTTATTAGATTATTGCATCTATTTAGATTAATTAATTTTATTAAAGTAACACGTTTTTTTCTTTTTTAATTTTTTTTTCTTAGTCAAGTTTAGATCGGATTTAGATAGTTTAGCTGAATTTTAACAGATAAATTTATTTTTCAATTCAACTAGAAACAAAAAAGAAAACATGAAGTTATTTTGCAAATCCTTTGATGAAGGAATCAAAAGAAAACATGAAATTAAAACACTATAATCCTTTGATATTTTGCAAAAAAGAAAACATGAAGTTATTAGTAGAAGTAATCAAGGTGGATGAAGGAAGAGATCTACAACAAGTAACAATCAGAAGATATCACCAATCTGGAAAAAAATAGGAAGCACTGCATCAAATGACGGGGAACTAAAATTAATTAACCTAAAAATCTTTTGATATTTTAATTGCGCATATAAAGCATATCAATCATGAAGTAATTTAACTGACGTTAGTGTCTCGTGTTCTAACTTCTACTATTCTATTTACCTTAACTCTGCCGTGAGGTAAATAATTTTTTTAAAATATAAAAAAATTATTTGATGATAATATTAAAATATTAATTTTAATATTAGTTCTTCCAACAATAATTTTAATTTATAAAATTCATGATCTTAGTTATGGACTTCACTAGATTTAATAACTTAAAAAAATTATTTTTATTTAATGATGTGATTAAAAAATTAATGCTCAAAAATTTGAGTTTCAACCCAATATCAGGAAGTTTGTTTGAGACCACAACAACTTTATAAAAAATACACCAAAATAAATTATGAAGTCCAATAATTAATATTTTTTTAAATTGAGATATGAAAAGATGTTATTTATATTTTATAAAAACAAATTAAAAATATATCTGAACTAATAAATCAAAATGAGTTGTTGTCACTAATTTAATATTAAAACATGAAGTTAATTAGTCTTCATAGTAGAAATAAAATATAGATATGTATGCAAATATTTTACATTGATTGTTCTTTTTATCTTAATCTTGTTTAGGACAAATCAAACTAATTTCTTTAAAATATCATGCAACTAAAAACATATAAAAAAATTAATCACTATTTAAAAAATAGAGCTCCTTTAATAGAAACATATAATGGAAATGGATAAAAAAAAGTCAATAAGTCAAACCTAAGAACCTAATTTTCAATTTATTTGCATATAAAAACACCATAAAAACCTCCTCCATGTACTAAAAACAAAATCCTAAAATCATTCAAAAAATAAAAATCAACCAAATAAAAGAATTAAAAAAAACTCAATCTACTTTTCAAGCATGTTTATAGAAAAAAACTACTATCATTAAACTTTTTCTCGTATAATAAAACTCTTTGGTATCAAGAACAACGAGTTTCGTCTCTAAAAAGTGCTCATTCACCAACTTTATTGTTCTTTCACTATTTTCAAACAACTTTCTCTTTTATTTATTAAACTCAATGGCTGAAAATGTTATGAAATGAATTTTGAACTAAAATTAAATTTGCAAAAACTAAAGGAATTGTAGAGTAAAAAAAGGAAAGTAAGTGAACTAAACATGACTTTTTCTAACAAATTTAAGATTTATCATTGGATTTCTCTATATTTTATACTTTGGTACTCTATTGTTGAATTTTTTCTTTCTTTCCTTAATAAATTTTAAGGATAATTATAAAAATACCCCTGAACTTTTAGTCTATTTTTTGTTTTCAATCTAAGATTTAATAAGTTATTGTTTGCCCCGTGATCAACATGAAAAATCAAATTAAACAAAAATATATTTTTTCCCTTATATATAATAAATGTAAGTCTACATAACTTTCTTATAAACCTCTTTTTTTTTTAATCTCAAACATGATTTTTCTCTCCAACCTCTCTCTTAAGCAAATTTGGTCAAATTCAACTTTTTTTCTTAAATTTTCTTTTCAATCAAACTCCTAAATTTCTTTAAAAAAGCACAAAACACCATGATGGGGTGTAAAAAAATAGCACTTGTTAAAATAATATGAAAAAAGGTTACAATCTTAAAAAAATTGAAATTTCAAATTGTTTTTTAACCAACTTTTTAGAATGATTGAAGTTTAAAATTATGTTTAATGTTCAGGAGTCGCCGCCTAGTATAATGGTTGCTAGAAATCTATGGTCTATGAGAGTCTGAGTGTGGGATTGGTTGTGTAAGGAAAAAACACATCATCCCCAGTGCACCCTACCTAAGATAAGATGTATTGTTGTTTGATTGTTTCTAGGTCGGGTTTCTATTCGTTGGTTACGTTTAAGGTTCAAGGCAGATATCTCTTCATGAGAGAATCTCTACCGTATCGGATTAAATCATAACCATTCTAAAGCCAAAAAATCAGCATCGCATTTATTTTTTGCCTTGTATCTTTAACACCCGAGGATGTACTTTATCGTATAATTTTACACCTAACAGATATTAAAGTCTACATCTGGATTCTAAAACAAAGATTGAAATTTTTTTTTTGATATTTTGATCAAATCCTAATGGATAATCATAAACCGGTTACGCTATCCTTTTTTAAAAAAAATTTAGCTTTATTTTCGTAGGATTATCATTGTTTCAATAGTAAAATACCTATCTTCTGCCTACCTATCTTCAGTATTATTAAATATCAGATGTAGGTTGGTCCCGTGTATACTCTAAGTATATTCTTAATTACAAGTGCATATCAATTGGACTCACTGCACGGGTAGTAGGTTTATGTTCTTCAAACATTGGACACTGAAACTTACCTACCACCAACTTAGTTTTTTTTTTTTTTTAATATAAGAAAAGGTCAATATGCCTGTTCAAAGCCATTTCTGAAAGAACACTCATAACAAATTAGAAATATGAGAATACTAAGTCAATAGTGTAATAAACATCTATCTCTTAGGATGAGGTTATAGATTTTTGACATTTCAACAACACAAAAACCAAGGCCAGCCAGCCACCTTTCCTTTGGGTGAAGGAAGGAAAAGGACTTCAAATTTTCTAATTCTGACCTTATCTCCTCCTCTGTGTGTGTTCTAACTGTGTGCGTGTGCACGAGAGAGGGGGGGGAGAGAGAGAGATTTCTACCAATCTTTTTTACTTAGTTTAAAGTTTACTCTTACAATTTTAGGGTCAGTAATTTAACATGGCATGGTTTAAAATATATGAACTTGTTGAAAATTAACTTGTCCAATCCATACAGAACATCGATCGATTGATCCATTTTCCTCATTTTTAATGGACAGTGGACAAGGTTGAAGGTCATTGACGATATATCTTCACTTTGGGCCTTTATTATATTACCAACTTTCATTACTCTTAAGGCAATGGGCCTCCCTCCTGAGTCAAAGACTTGCAGAATTGTGTGCTCAGGATGATTGATTCCCTAACTAAGAGGAAACAAATTTTATTAAACTCGACTGAGTCAACTCAGTACAAGATGTGAATCATGATCCAGGTAAATTAACTTAGGTAGATTAAAATCAAATGGATTTTAATAATGAGTGGAGTGGGCATTGAATTGATTTGCAAGGACTATAAATAAGAGGTGGAATGACTCGCCTCTTCCTTTCTGTTCTCCAAAAACTATTGATATTTTGATATTTTGATATTTTAAGAGGTGGAACTAAAAATTAACCCAGAAATCTTTTGATATTTTAATTGCTCATATAAAGCATATCAATCATGAATTAGTTCAATTGACGTTAGTGTCTCGTGTTCTGACTTCTACTATTCTATTTACCTGTACTCCGTTGTGAGGTAAATAATTTTTTTAAAATATAAAAACATTATTTGATGATAATATTAAAATATTAATTTTAATATTAGTTCTTCCAACAATAATTTAAATTTGTAAAATTCATGATCTGAATTTATGAACTTCACTAGATTTAATAACTTAAAAACAAACTATTTTTATTTAATGATATGATTAAAAAATTAACGCTAAAAAATTTGAGTTTCAACCTAATATTAAGATGTTTGTTTGAGACCATAATAACATTATAAAAAACACATCAAAATAAATTATGAAGTTCAATAATTAATATTTTTTAAATTAAGATATGAAAAGATGCTATTTATATTTTATAAAAACAAATTAAAAATATATCTGAACTAATAAATCAAAAGGAGTTGTTGTTACTAATTTAATATTAAAACATGAAGTTAATTAGTTTTCATAGTAGAAATAAAATATAGATATGTATGCAAATATTTTACAACTAATTTCTTTTTAATCTTAATCTTGTTTAGGACAAATCAAACTAATTTCTTTAAAATATCATGCAACTAAAAACATATAAACAAATTAATCACTATTTAAAAAATAGAGCTCCTTTAATAGAAACATATAATGGAAATGGATTAAAAAAGTCAATAAGTCAAACCTAAGAACCTATTTTTCAATCCATTTTTATATAAAAACACCATAAAAACCTCCATGTAATAAAAACAAAATCCCAAAATCATTCAAAAAATAAAAATCAACCAAATAAAAAAATTAAAAGAAACTCAATCTACTTTTCAAGCATGTTTATAGGAAGAAACACCCACCATCAAACTTTTTCTCGTATAATAAATCTCGTTGGTATCAAGAAAGATGAGTTTGCCTCTAAAAAGTGCTCATTTACCAACTTTATCGTACTTTCATTATTTTCAAACGACTTTTTCTTTTATTTATTAAATTCAATGGCTGAAAATGTTATAAAAATAAATTTTTGAACTAAAATTAAATTTGCAAAAACTAAAGGAATTGTAGGATAAAAAAAGGAAAGTAAGTGAACTAAACATGACTTTTTCTAACAAATTTAAGATTGATCATTGGATTTCTCTATATTTTATACTTTGGTACTCTATTGTTGAACTTTTTCTTTCTTTCCTTAATAAATTTTAAGGATAATTAAAAAAATGCTCCTGTACTTTTAGTCTATTTTTTATTTTCAATCTAAGATTTGATAAATTATTATTTGCCCTCGTGATCAACATGAAAATAAAATTAAACAAAAAGATATGTTTTCCCTAATATATAATAAATGTAAGTCTACATAACTTTCTTACAAACCTCGTTTCTTTATCTCAAACATGATTTCTCTCTCCAACCTTTCTCTTAAGCAAATTTGGTCAAATTTAACTTTTTTCTTCAATTTTCTTTTCAATCAAACTCCTAATTGTTCCTCAAAACTATAGATGGCATGCTTGTACTTGTTTTAGACTACTTTTAGCTTCTAAAATTTCATTATTCGTTGATTTCATCCCAAATCATAATTTTTATTTTTTATGATTTTTTAATTTTTTTCAACAACTTTTTTTTTAAAAAAATATGTCCAGTTTTGTCTACAAATTATCTGATGCACAATTTATGTGTTTTTTAAAAGAGGTAAAAATTGTGTTATTAACAATAAATCAAAAATGTATCACGTCTATTTAATAAAACATATGGAGTATTAAAGATATAATTAAATATTTAAAAGAGTTGTTAACGCTAATAAAAGATCAAGTTGAGAAGTTAAGAGATCTCCCAAATGGATTTCAAATTAAATTGGACAGGAGCCTACCCGATGTGCCCTAGTTAAAATCTAGTTTGATATTACGAAAAAAAATCAAGTTAATTTCTTTTTGAGTTTTCTTTTTATACACTAAGATAACAATATTTTGTTCGACTTGGATTATCTCGAGTTAAGTCGTCAAACCCATAAACTCAGCGATGGGCACGCATGGGTTCAATAACTTGTTTTTTTAGATATTTTTTTCTAACTATAAGATAATAAAAGCTAACATGCAAAGAAAAGCTACCTAAAAAAGTTCAAGTAAAGAAAACCACAGTGGAGGTTTGTTAAAAAAAGAGTACCTTTAAAATGTTATAAAAAATAAAAATCAAATGGTATTTAATCAACCAACAAGTAAAAATATTTTATCAATTAAATAAACTTTTTATATGTAAAAAAAGCACAAAGCACCATGATGGGGTGTAAAGAAATAGCACTCGCTAAAATAATATGAAAAAAGGTTACAATCTTAAATAAAAAATTGAAATTTCAATGGTATCCGATAAAAAAAATTCAAATTGTTTTTTAACCAATCCTTTAGAATGATTAAAGTTTAAAATGTAGAGGAAAAAAGAAAGCACGAGATGCCAGACGCGTGGGCTTGTGGACCTGACCCATTAAAAAAATGCAATTTGATGACATTATTAAGATAGTATGCATAATATAATATAAAGAAAACGATAAACAAATAGAATAATAATTTTTACAAGTACTCACCTAGCAAAGAGAGAAGAAATGAATGGAAGGTTGATGATGATCACTTTGACACGATACTACCTCCTCATCGCTTCCAATAATTAATCTATAAGCTATGATCGGTCAATGTTTTTGTTTTTTTTTTGGAAAATTATGAATAAGGAGGAAAAAAAACAAGAATTTGATAAAATTTAATGATAAAACTTCTGAAAGTTTAATGATAAAATTGATAAAATAAAATTGATGATAACATTGAAACAATAATTTTAATTATCCTAACTTTTTCAACAATGATAAATGTAAAGTGTGGACTTTTGAGGTATCAAAGACCTGCAAATAAAGTTTGTTTATTTGCAACACAGAAAATTCTAGTTTTGCCTTTGACTATGAATTTTCTATTAACTAACTTTTTCCATAGTAAAGTGTTGTACTTCAATGAAAAGAAATACAGTTAGATAAATAGCTAATGTTATGTTGATGGTTGGATAAAAAAAATTAATGTAAAAGAAATAATGTTTAGGTAGTGAAAAATTTATTAATAGTGTTATTAAACTTGATCTAACAAGTCAACTTTAAAATATTTTAAACTGATTTTTTATCTAGCTTGAGATTCAAATCAAATTGTTTAGGAGTTATTCTAATATAACTCAATCGACTAAGCTTGTTTAAAAATAATTTGGAAAACCAATGAGAACATGGTTTGACTTTTAAAAAGATTGGAAATTTTTTTTATATTATAATTAAATCATAATAGATAATTATAAACTACTTACGTTATTTTTTTTAGCTTTATTTTCGTTGGAATATCATTGTTTCAATAGTGAAATACCTATCTTCAATATTATTAAATATTAGATGTAGGTTGGTCTCGTGTATACTCTAAGTATATTCTTAATTACAAGTGCATATCAATTGGACTCACTGCACGGGTAGTAGGTTTATGTTCTTCTAACATTGGACATTGAAACTTACCTGCCACCAACTAACTTAGTTTTTTTTTTTTTAATATAAGAAAAGGTCAACATGTCTGTTCAAAGCCATTTCTGAAAGAACACTCATAACAAATTAGAAATATGAGAATACTAAGTCAATAGTGCAATAAACATCTATCTCTTAGGACAGCCACCTTTCCTTTGGGTGAAGGAAGGAAAAGGACTTCAAATTTTCTAATTCTGACCTTATCTCCTCCTCTGTGTGTGTGTGTGTTCTAATTCTGACCTTATCTCCTCCTCTGTGTGCATGTGCACGAGAGAGGGGGAGAGAGAGAGAGAGATTTCTACCAATCTTTTTAGGGTCAGTAATTTAACATGGCATGGTTTAAAATACATGAACTTGTTAAAAATTAACTTGTCCAATCCATACGAGAACATCGATCAATTGATCCACTTTCCTCATTTTTAATGGACAGTGGACAAGGTTGAAGGTCACTGGCGTGATGTCTAAATCATTTTTAATGGACTTGACGATATATCTTCACTTTGGGCCTTTATTATATTTCCAACTTTCATTACTCTTAAGGCAATGGCCTCCCTCCTGAGTCAGAGACTTGCAGAATTGTGTGCTCGGGGGTGATTGATTTCTTAACTAACATCTTGTTTGTTTGCTGGAAAATAATTTTTTTTAAAAAATAAATTTTAGAAAAATAAATTTTTTTTTATATTTGATAGTGTAATAAAAAATAAGTTGGAAAATATTTTCTAGTGTTTGGTTATATCATGGAAAATGAGCTGAAAAATAACTTATTAATATTTTATTTTTCTCAAGTTTATTAAAATAATAAGGAACAAATCTTACAAATTAAAAAGTTGAATGAGAATGAAATTGAAAAAAATATAATTTCATAAATTATCTCAAATAAAATAAATAATAATCAAAATAATAGAGATCAAATCTAAAAAATAAAAAAAATGAAAGATGAAGAACTAAAAATAATAATAATTAACATTTCATAAATTATTTCAAATAAAATAAGTAACAATCAAAAGAATGATGACCAAATTTGATAGATAAAAAATTTCAATAAAAAAATAATAAGAAAAAAACAAATAACAATTATAAAAATAAGGACGAAAGTTAATATAAAAATTAAATTTTAAGAGATAAAATTAAAAAAATAAATATTCAAAACAATATATATATAGCAATGAAAAGTTTGATGACTAAATTTGATATAATCAGCAAATAATATGACATTTCTAAATTTTTCACAACTTCCGGAAAGTGTTTTCGGTCCAAATTTTTCAGGAAAACACTTTCCTGAAAACCAAGTCAAATTTTCTTTTGTCTGGAAAGTGTTTTCCGTTGACCAACTTTTCTAATAGCAAACAAACACAGTAAAATTTGAAATGTGATTTTCCAGAAAGTGAATTCCGAGAAAAAAACATAGCCCTCTCTAAAGAAACAAATTTTCTTAATCTCGACGGAGTCAACACTGTACAAGATGTGAATCATGATTCAGGTAAATTAACTTAGGTAAATTAAAATCAAATGGATTTTAATAATGAGTGGAGTGGGCATTGCATTGATTTGCAAGGACTATAATTAAGAGGTGGAATGACTCGCCTCTTCCTTCCTGTTCTCCAAAAACTACTCACCGCTTGTGTTCTTTTTTTATTATTTTTATTCTTTAATCTTTATAACAGTTTTAAGTTTTCACAACTAAATCATTCACATTTAGAATGTTACATTAAAAAAAACAAAAACCTGAGTTTGCTTTCAAAACATTGATATAGTCAAACCGGGATGGTTAACTGATCTGTAAAACTCATAAAGGCATGGCTTTAACTTAGGAGAACAAAATGCAATGAATAGCTGCCATTAATGAGACCTTTGCATTTTCTTCATTCATCTCTATCTTCACCAAATACCTTGTTAGCTATAACAACCAGCCAGTAAATTACTGATATTATGTACTGAAAAGTCTATTTTATCTGTTATTATTTAACATTTCCAGCCAAGCTTGCTTCTTAAGCTAATTTAGACACCGTCTAGTATGTGAAAAATTATTTTTTGATTTAAAATTTTTTTTATATATATTTTTTATTTTAATATAATGATATTAAAAATATTTTTTAAAAAAAAATATATTATTTTAATATAATCCTAATCATAAAAAATTTTAAAAATAACCTCAATTATATTATCAATCATTAGTCATACTTATTATATCCTATTAGATATTCTAATGAATTTATAAAATTAAACTCAAAAATAATATCATTTTAGTTTTTAATAAAATAATATTATTTTGAAAAAAAAATATTTTTGGATAAAAAAACAAAAAAATAAAATTAAAGTTAATCAATCCAGTTTCATCTAAATTGAATCAAGTCAATTAAATTTAACCAATCAATAAACAATGAATCAGACGATGTTATTTTATTTTAAGTTCAAATTAGTCCTTCACCTTTTGATTTAGTTTAATTGCACCCCTAATTAACCCTATATTTTTTATTTAGTGCAATTTAGCCCCTATCAAATTACAATTTTAACCCCTAATTTACGCATCTTTTTCAATTTGGTCATTGGTCTCAGATTTATGCAATTTGACTCTCAATTGACCGTTAAACTTTTAATTTTCTTCAATTTCACCTCCGGTGTTTGTCAATTAATCCCCTATAGTTCGGATCCTTGACTGTGAAAGTTTTTAATTTGACCCGTAATTAACCCCAAAACTTTAATTTTCTTGTGATTTTGCCCCTGATTCCAATCAATTAACTTGGTAAAAAATAAATTTGGTCTTCTAAAATTTCAATTTTCTCAATTAAGTTTAAATTAGGCTCTCAAACTTAATATTCCACCAATTAAGCTTCTAATAAAATTAATTTTACCTTTTTAAAGTATAATTAAGTCCTTGCACTTAATTAAATCCTTTAATTGAACAAAAATTAATTCTTTAATATAATTAAACTTCAATTTGGCTCATGATTAAATCAAATTGGCCTATTAAAAATTTAATTATGTCATTGGACTTAATTTTTATGCAAATTCATCCCATAATCATTTAATTTGATCTTGAAATTGCATTATTTCTCAATTTTGGGGTATAATAACGTATATTTAGGCCTCGAATTTCCTCCAAAATGACAGCTTGATTTCTATGTGTTTTTGAAATCTTCCTCGATCCACTTTCTTCACATCACCAACTTTTATTTTATTTTTTTATTTTTATTTTAAAAGAAAAGGAAATAAATTTGAGAAATAACTTAGAAATGAGTTATGAAATTATATATGATGTTAACTTTAAATATTATCTCAAGTGTTATTGCTCTTGTCACTATTTAATGGTCACATTAATATTGAATTAATATACATTTACTTAAATACTTAATTGTACAAAATAAAAATTAAACACTTATTTAAAAAATAAAATTAAACATTCAAAATTGTTTTATCACATATTCGAACACTTATTTAATTATTTTTATCTATGTATGCCATGAGTAAAAGTCTCACTTATTTACACAATAGCTTTATCTAATGAAGCTGATTTGGTTTTAGTTTTATTAGCTTAATTTTACACACTCATTTCCTTGATTATTAAGTAATGGGAATATCTATCCTTTCTTTTTTTATATCTAGTTCATAGATTTATGTGCTTTTTCCATAAAACAAAAAGAGAAACACTTTTTTTTTCCTTCTCAAAACCAATAAAAAGAATTTCATTAGTGAAAGATAGCATACCTTTCATGGGAGTCAAAAACAAAATCCTAAAATCATTCAAAAAATAAAAATCAACCAAATAAGAAAATCTAAATGGAACTCAATCTACTTTTCATGCATGTTTATAGGAAGAAATCATCATCATCAAACTTCTCTCGTATAATGAAACTTGTTGATACCAAGAACGATGAGTTTATTAAATATGCTCATTACTTTATCTCTCTTTCGTTGTTTTCAAATGACTTTCTTTTTTATTTCTTAAACTCAAGGACTAAAAATATTAAGAAAATGGACTTTTAAACTAAAATTAAAATTACAAAAACTAAAGGAACTGTAAAGTAAAAAAAAATAAGTCAACTAAACATAACTTTTTCTAACAAATTTAAGATTGATCATTGGATTTGTCCTTATTTTATACTTTAGTACTCTATTGTTGATTTTTTTTTCTTTCCTTAATAAATTTTAGGGGTAATTATAAAAAAATCTCATATTTTTTTGGTCTGTTTTTTGTTTTCAATCTAAGGTTTGAGAAATTACGATTTGCCTCTGATTAGAACTCAAAAGTGCATTTTTATTAAGGTTTTATATCATCATATTGCACTTAAAGAATCATTAAATTCTCTAACTTGAGCATGTTTTATAATAACAAGTCTAATAACATAAGATATCTTTAATTTATGTTAAATGTTTATTTTGAATGCATGCCTATCTCACAATTTAAAGAATTGATTGATGTGTTAAAATTGAGAAGACAAAAAGAGGGCTAAGTTTAAAGAAGAGATGTTGGTTTAATTCAAACTGAAACATCACTCGGTTATTAGATCATAACTGGAGCTTTAGAGCATGGATTTAGGTTTGGTTTATATGGATGGAAAGCTAAGACATAGGCCTAAAACTTTCATGAGAGTCCAAAATTCAAAATGATCGTTTTCAAGTTCAAATTGTAGCAACAAAAGAGAAGTCGGAATCTGTCCTACAGACCAGACATTGTTCAGTATTCAGCCCATATCTTGAGTTTCAAAAGTCCAAATGAGCTCATTCTTGTTTGGTTGGAAAGCTGAGACAAATGCGAAGACCTTTCATGAGGACTATTTGTTCAAATTCTGATGTTAGCAATGACGTTTTGTTCAGACAAGAAGATAATGGTTGTTACCTAGTCAAGAGGTGGCCACCCACTCAATAATTAGTCATCAAATCAATAGTTCTGAATTTTAGCCTATAAAAAGAAGAATTTGCCATACATTTAGATATCTTGGTGTTCAGATCAAGATCACTCTCTCTCTTTGTATTTTAATGTTCAAGTTTTATTTTATGTTATATTAGTCTCTTGTTTATGCTTTTCATTTCATTTCATTTCCTTTACTTAGTTAATGTATATCATTATTTTGTTTTTATTTTGTTTATTTATATTTTTTTTCTTCATTATTTTTAGCTAAGTTAATTTTGTCAAGGTAAAAAAGTTACACTAATGGTGTAAGAATAAATATAATATAAACTCAACATGGACTTTAATGTTTGATACTAACATGTTTTATATTTGTTATATTACTCACTCTTCATACCTTGCTTGTTAAATGATTAATCTAGATTTGTGTTGAACAACCCTTAGTACAACAAATACTTGGCACTTTCTTAGCCTACTGTATGGTATAACCGACATTTGTGCTATGAAAGGAACTTGATTTGTTGTTAACATAAGTTATCACCATGAATACTTGACCACATTTACAAGTATTGGCATTACTCAAATAAGATAATTAATATAATCATGTTAATAATTTATAATCCGATTAGAACCTCCTTTGTGTGTGGTTTCCAGTTGAGCAATAAAAGGAGTTTATACTATACTTATTTCAAATATCATTAGTGGATCCTCTAACCTTGACAATTGTTTTATCCTTGTTTAATCCTTACATCAATATCAAATCTCAAAAGTTCTCTTCAACTTCTTTTCGTTTATTGTTTATAATTTTATATAGTTCACCTCCATGTGGTTCGACCCCGGTATTGCCGAGTTATTTATTACTTCGACACTCCTGCACTTGGGATAAGACATCAATCTTCTGATCGTGTCAGCCTCCATGATCAACATGAAAAATCAGATTAGACGTTTTCCTAGTATATAATAAATGTAAGTCTACATAATTTTCTTACAAATCTCTATTCTTTCTCTTATACATGATTTCTCTCTCCAACCTCTCTCTTAAGCAAATTTGGTCAAATTCAACCTTTTTCTTCAATTTTCTTTTTAATCAAACTCCTAATTAGACCTCAAAATTATAGTTGGCCTAATTGTAACTGTTTTAGACCACAGCTTGCTTCTAAAATTTCATTATTTGCTTGATTTCATCCCAAATCATAGTTTGTATTTTTTGTGATTTTTTGAATTTTTTATATTTTTCAACAATTGTTTCTTTTTTAAAAAATATATCTAGTTTTGTCTACACAATGTTTTCAATTTAAGTGTTTTTTAAAGGGGGTAAAAAATGGATTATTGATAATGAGTAAAAAATGTATCACATCTATTTAATAAAACATATGAAGCATTAAAGGCATAATTAAACATTAAAAAGAGTTGTTAACGATAACAAAAGACCAAGTCGAGAAGTTAACAATTTATTAAGGTCATGAGAACTAGGCCAATATTTCAAAAATACCAAAAGAGTTATTTTGTTTTCTTTTAATATCTGAGATTACGAACTTATATGTAAGACGTATTTCAAATATTAAATAAGAGTTCATTCTTTTTTTATCAACATTAGAACGATTAGGTTGTACCCGATAAGATAAGGATCTCTTTACCGAGAAAGACTTTTCTTAAACCTTAAACAGATCAATCATTAGAAAATACGACAATATCTTAGTTTATATCAGACAATTAAACAAAGCAGTTTACCTTAGGTATGGCGTATTTAGGGTGTTAATACCTTCTCTTTACGCAACCAGTCTTAGTGCCCGATCTATGAGACCAGTTAGGGTTCTCAATGATCAAAATATTAGGTAGTGACTCTCATCCCTCTTTCCACTAATAAAAGATAAGAATTATTTGTCTCACCCATTTTTCTAGATACATACTAGAGTGGACAACCGTCGCGACACCGCATACCTACAATAGAATGACGACTCCACTAGGACCCTTGTGGACCAAGCTTTGTTTTTGTTTGATTTTTATGTTTCATTATTTGGTTTTGTGTGTTTATTGTTAATATGCATTTCCTTTTGTTATGTGCTTATACGCTTTAAATTCTGTACATATTGTTTCATACATTGTATAGAATTGCTTCGTGCATAACATGTTTTAAATTTTTCAAGCACACATATTTGAGTGTATGCTTGGTAATGGTGGGTATACATGTTTTAACCATTTCTTGCAATGTCCCCAAACTATCTTTACGAAGATCGTTACTGAGTAGATATAAGACCCTTTTGAGACTAGATAATCAACCTACCCTTTTTCTCACATAAAGAATAGAACCTGACCTTAGGTTGTATGTGCTACCTTTATTTTACATCGAAGTAAGCCCTTCTTGAAGCATCTTGAACTTAGGACTTACGGGTGACACAATGATCGTCACTCAGGAAATTTTCGTTGCAAAGTTTGAGTAAGAATCAAAATTCTTGTCTCATCATAAAAGAGTTACGACCATGTGTCATCCTTTGAAGGATGAGTTCATCATATAAAACATGCTAATACATTTATATATGCATGCTCGCAGTTTGGAATAAAGGTCCCCCAATTCTTTTTTTCTCTCCACAGTTAAGAGTTGCCGACATCTGATAGTGTTAAGAAGGATTCACTCAAACTTCCAATTGAGAAACATAGCTTGTGGTAATAAGAGCCTCTACTCCACCATGGACTCAACTTGTGATCTATGTCGGGATGCCATCTATGAAGTTCTGACGTGTTTATCAAACAAATCTATGGGGAAATATAGGCTTCTTTTTAAGGAATACAATAAGTTAACCTATGATTCTACTTTTATAAAGCTACATGGCCAAAGAACAAACATCGTCTCTATTTTCCTTATCCAAAGCATGATTAAGAATGGATATCATGTTTCTTTTATTTAGATTAATGTTTTGAAGCCTCATCCTAAAATATCATTTGATTTTCTTCCCGACCACATAGAGATGTGTCATCGACGAATCAATGAATTTTACTTTGCCACGTATACAATGGACTATGTTATTATATGTGCAACCCTTCTATCAAACAATGACAAAAGATACCAAATCCAAAGACACAATATGATATTATAGAATCTGGCCTAATGATTGAAAGGTCAAAGCCTTTATGATACAAGATTGTGAGATTCTCAAAGTTCAAGTTTTGCTCACATAAAGAATTCTATATGTACCACTGCATTAGAGTCAAGTTGTTTGAATTAGCAACTTGGAAATGGAAGTTGTTGGATGAAATAAAGTTGCCGCAAGAAGAATCCCTTCATCACATGACAAAAGCATTTATGAATGACTAATTTGGAAGAAACACGTCTTTGCATTTGATGTGAAAGGGAGAGTCATTGTTTGTTTTCACTTCCCTTACCAGTTTCTGAAGGTAAAGATAACAAAGATATTGGACTTATTGAATACAAAGGAAAGCTTGTCATAACCTACATTGATAAGGAAAGTAATTTCATGGAAGTATGGATCATGAAGGATCATAACAAAAAATAATGGAGCAAGAGGCATTCGATAAACATAGGGGTTTTAACAAGGAAAGAACGCCACCCTACCCTGTCACTATGACTGGACAAAGGCAGGGTAGCTCCCGCTTCCCCTACCCTTATAAATACCCCTAATTAGGCGGTGAGGGAGGGACAATAGTTTTGAAAGGATTAGAGATGAAGGGATGAAGAAAAACAGAGAAATAGAAAGAGGAACATAGGAGGAGGACGGACAAAAAAGAGGTGTCGCATGTGTGCGGCGTCGCGACGAATAACATCCACTTTGTTGTTTTGGGTAATCGGGAAAATAGGGGAGACAATGAATTCTTGTATTTTATTCGTGAAAAGCGGGAATGAGAGTCATCGCCTAATATTTTGGTCAATAGAAACCCTAATTGGTCTCAAATATCGGGTACGAGAACTGGTTGCGTAAAAGAAAGGTATTAGTACTCCAAATACACCCTACCTCAGAAGCTGCATTGTTTGATTGTTTGAGAAAATTCAAGGTATCATTGTGTTTTCTGATTGTTGATCTGTCTAACGTTTAAAAAAAGTCCTCTTCGGTAAAGAGATCATTACCTTATCGGGTAAATCCTGCCATTTTAATATCGTGAATATGTTTTACGTATAAATTTATAATCCTGAATACTAAAATAAAACAAAATATTTTTGTTATGTTTTGAAATATTGGCCTAGTTCTCGTGACTTTAATAAATTAGTTATTAAAGCCAAAATACATGTTAATAATATTTTTGAGATTTTTGTTGTATGAAAATACAATATGATTTTTTTAGACTTGGCCATGTCGCACGTGTGCGGCGTCACGACGATCGTCCACCCTCTCAGGTAAGTGTATCTCTATCTCATATCTATGGGCAAACAAGGAATCCTTGTCTTTTATCAGTGGAAAATGGAATGGGAGTCACCACCTAATATTTTGATCACTAGGAACTCTAATTGGTCTCAGAGATTGGGTACATGGACTGGTTAAATAAAGGGAAGGTATTAGCACCCTAAATACGTCTTACCTAATGTAAGCTACACTGTTTAATTGTCTGATATATGTTAAGGTATTATTGTATTCCTAATTGTCGGTCCGTCTATGGTTTAAGAAAAGTCTTCCTCAGTAAAGAGATCATCATCTTATCGGGTAAAAACCTAACCGTTCTAACGTCAATAAAGAAGAACTACCTTTTTAATATTGGAATACGTTTTACGTATAAATTCGTAATCCCAGATACTAAAAGAAAAAAAAATATTTCTTTTGATATTTTAAAAATATTGGCCTAGTTCTCGTGGCTTTAATAAACTGGTTATTAAAGCCAAAATGCATGCTAACATATATTTTTTGAATTTTTGTTGAATGAAAATATGATTTTTTTTTCGAGATACTTGGCTGTATGCATAAAAGCAAGATTTTTTTTTATGATATTTTTTATTTGAAAACCCGGTATTTTAATACAAGATTTGTATTTTTATTTTATGATATTTTTTTATTTGAAAACTCGGCATTTTAATATAAGATTTATATTTTTACGGTATAAAAATACAATCCAGTATTAAACAAAATTGATAAAAAATACACGGGGAAATCCTAAATTTCTCGAAATGATTTTTCTGAATCTTTTGGATTGGGATGGGCCAGACCTGGCCCAAAAGGAAACTGGGCCAAGATCAGCCCAAAAATAAAATCGGGCCAGAACCGACCCAAAATGAGAACCAACTTTCTACAAGGCTGGACTCAGCCCAACCGTGTGGGTTGGAATGTCCAGCTCAAGGGAACAAATGACTGGTTACTATTCTGAGCACAGTAACCAGTTAATTATACTTAGCTGGTTACTGTTCAACACAATAACTAGCAAATTATATTTCATTTGCTGCAGAACGTGAATTGCTCACGTTCTGCATGCAAATGAGGAGAACAGAGAAGAGAGGACAGAGAAAGGGAAACGATTATCTGGAATGAAGGAGCGTGGTTGTTGTCTCTAGTGATTGCTCGCGATGATGCTAGAAGGCAATATGCGGTGGTGCTGTTGGAGGTTGTTATCCAGAGAATTGCTTGGCTGGTTGTCAGTCCTTCTTCTTCTTCTCTGTGTATTTTTCTTTTGTGGTTCTCCTCTCTGTTTCTGTTTTCCTTTTTGTCGTTCTTTTTGTTTCTGTTTCTCTTAAGTCTACCCTCTCTTCTCTGTTTCTCTCAAATCCTAGTCCCCTGTTCATCTCTGTTTTCAACTACTAAAAACACACGACCCTCTTTTGTTTTCTCCCATGTTTCTTTCTTTTTTCCCCTCTGTTTTGATTTCTCTCTTCTATCCAAAAAAATCTATATCTTTTTCAACTCTCAAGATACGCCTCCCTCCTCCTTCCTATGGTGCCCCCCTCTGGTATTTATAAGCAGAGGAGGAGAGGGCCACCTTACCCCTACCATAGTGCAAGGTAAGGTGGGCTAAGGAGCTCACAAGGCATGGCTCCCTTAGCTTTCTTCATCATTGTGGTGTGGTGGCAGGGTATGTGTGGGCATGGGTTGTGCCGGGTTTCTTGGACAAGTGGGGTGGAGAGAGAGGGATTGGCGTTACAGGGGAGAGAAACCTTTCCTTCCCCTGCCTCTGCGTGTCTAGGGGAAGAAGAAGACCCATGGTGTCATTCAAAACGGTACCCTTTTGACCTTTTCTTTAACAATACATGAAACGACGTCGTTTTGATCAAAACGCGCCATTTTGTTTAAAAGAAAAGGGTGTCAAAACGTTAATTTTAGAATAAGTCCTTCAATTTACATGTTTTTTCCATTTGGGTCCTTGGTTTCGGATTTCTTCAATCAAGTACCTAATTAGCCATCAAATTTAAATATTTATGCAATTAAGCCCCTGATTTGATCCAATCAACTCTTAAAAATTATAATTGGACTCCAGAACTTTAATTTCTTCCAATTAAAGCCCAATTTGACTTAAAAATCAATTTTCTGATTTTTTGTCAACTTTGCACTCGATTTTCTTCTTGCTCCGAACATGAAATTTGCTCTTATTTATAGGCGGTGGAAGAGGGCAATCTTGTCTTCACGAGGGAAAAATTTTCAGCCCTTGATTTGAATGGAAGAATCCAGACCGTTCGTTCAAAGTGTGCACCTCGAACTGCCAAATTTGATAGTCCAAGGCTGCCCGAGGTGGCCACATTAGGCCGGTCATCGGAGCAGTTTTGATGTTTATAGGCCTGAACGGATAATTCTCGGAGATAGAGGGGTTTTAGGTGGCCATTTTGGTGCATGATTTGTCAATTTTGGGGCACAAAACGAGGCATTAAATGCACCTGTAAAACTGCTACCCTGACAGCTTCACGGGGAAGATGATGAATAGTGACCAGGCGACGCATCGCCTGGTCTCTCCTTTTTTTTTAACGCCAAAACGACGCCGTTTTGGGTTAAAATTAGGGACTTTATCGATTTTCAATTTAGTCCTCCAGCTTTCAATTGCTTCCAATAGAATCCCTAATTGACCCTAAACTTTTGATTTAATGCAATTAGGTCCCAACATAACCTCAACTTCGGCCCTGGATTTACGCGCATTTTGCAATATGATCCTTGGTCTCGGATTTATGCAATTTCATCCCTAATTGACCATTAAACTTTCAATTTCTTCAATTTGACCCTCGGATTTTGTCAATTAAGCCCCTTAATTTTGGCGCCTGTTGCAGATTAGTCCTTGGCTGCGAATTTTGTCAATTTAGCCCCTAAGTGACCCCAAAACTTCAATTTTCTTGCAATTTGGCCCCTAATTTCAATCAATTAACTTGGTAAAAATTAATTTGGTCTCTTAAAATTCCAATTTTTTCAATTAAGCCCAAATTAGGCTCCCAAACTTAATTTTTCACCAATTAAGCCCCAAATAAAATTAATTTGACCCATTTAAAGTATAGTTAAGTCCTTGCACTTAATTAAATCCTTCAATTGGACCCAAATTAATTCTTAAACATAATTAAAATTTAATTTGGCCTATGATTAAATCAAATTGGCCTATTAAAAATTTAATTATGTCATTGGACTTAATTTTTATGCAAATTTGTCCAATAATCATTTAATTTAACCTTGAATTTGTATTTTTTTCTCTATTTTTGGGCATAATGGGGCACAATTAAGTCTTAAATTTCCTCCAAAAATTGCAACTTGATTTCCCTGCCTACTTTCTCCACATTGTCAGCCTTTATTATTATTTATTGTCTTTATTTTGAAAAAAAATTTTATTTTGAAAAATAACTCAGAATTGGATTATGACAAGAACAATGGACCGGTACATGGTCACCAGACTCCCCAACAGCTCCACAATGAACACAACAATTATCAGATTCCACCCCTTTTTGCATCAGACGAGCCTTTGTGAAATTACAAAAAAGAATTTCTTTGATCAAGTTTCATGAACTACTCTACTCACACACATATTTTATAACGAGAATCTCATTATATACAAGTCTGGTATTGAAATGGGACTTGATCAAAGAAATTCTTGATCAAAGGCTCAAGAACACGAGAGAGATAGAAGAAGAAGAAAACTCAAAAAGGCAGGGAAAGAGAGAATCAAATAGCAGAGGAGAAGGGAAGCCTGAATCAGAACAACGAACGAAGCCTTTCTTCAGAACCTCAGCACCAGGCGAATCCCAGCGACCAACGTCCGCCCAGGTGAGTTTCTTTCTTCCTATGCTTGCAATTTTAATTATCTCCTCCTTACTGTGCAGAGCGTACGTGACGTGCTTCAAACGTGCTTCTTTTTTTTTTCTTTTTAGCTTCGATGTATATTTGATTTATATATTTTTACAGTGAAATTCGAATATATACATTACATATTAGTTTTTATTATTTTTTTTCTAAAAAAGAATAAAATAATAATAATAATTTTTTAAAAAAAATTATAGATTTCTTCAATGGCACTGGAGAATACCATATTTTTCAGATAATGTAATATTTATCAACGCTAGAATTGGAAATATTTATAGATGAATATTCATTAACACCAAAGACATAAATATTAAAGGAAGATCATAACAAAACAGAATAAATTTTTAGTAATTTAAGACAAAATCAGTAATACATTTTACTTCAAGTAGGACGCTTAAGAGATGATATTATGTTTTCTTTTGCGTAACCAATCTCGTACCATAGAATCTCTGTTAACCAGTTAAGATTTTTAGTTATTATAATTCTAGGTAATGATTCTTTACATTAGACATTTTCTCTATAAAAACAAAATATCAAATATTTGTTTTTCTTCATAAATCTTTTTTATAAAATCATATTGATGATAGGTGCTCCAATAACTATAACTGAAATGGGAATAGAGAGTCCAGGAATCTTACACAAAAATAAAGTGATCAAGTATTTAATTAAAAGGTCAGACTAACCACACAAAAATGTACAAATTATAGAAGAAAAAGTAAAAGGACAACAAAGGAGAGTGAATACTCCTCTTATTCCTGTAACAAAAATAAAAACGACATCAACAAAGTCTTGAGAAGCAGCATATATAACATGAGATCCCCGCAAACTCAGACAATGGATCACCTTCAAACAGATGCAACAACAACAACAACAAAATTGCTTAAGTTGACACTTCTGTTATGGCCTCTTAACTAGGCTTTCTATTTTGGTTCAAACGCTAGCTGGGCCTGGCTGATGATGATGTTGGACTTAACATGTTTTTTCAATAATAGTATAAATTTAATGGACTAGTTGTTGCTGTAAGTTCAGCTTTACATATCACAAATACAAAGGGGATTTCTTTTTCATTGATGCTTTTGATTTGTTCATCATTGTAATATAATCACACTCGCATGTTAATTAATATGACATGTTTACTATTCTAAAAAAAATAATTATATGTGTTATGGTGAATGAAAAACTCTGTAAAACTGTGTCAATTAGTTTTAAAATAGAGTCATGCTTTAAAAAAAAAAATACAAAATTGGATCTATTAAATAAAAAACAACTCTTTGGTTCTTAAAAAGTCTATTTATTTTATTTTTCTTCTATTAATTCTTTTTCCTTCTCAACATTGTTATGAGATAGATACATTTATAAATTAAATTTTCTGTTTATTTTCATTTGTGTTATTAAAAATATTAAATTGAATAGACCTGAAAAACAAAATTGCAACCTCGAAGGCGAGCACTAATTTTTTCAAGGCTATAGGATTTATCATTTTACTCACATCTTGGAATTTCATGTTTTGTCAATAAATTTGTAAGTTGATTTATATATATATATATACTCATTCACATGTATATATATTTAAGTAGAAACCATATTATTGTACAGCATATTACTGTACGGTACGCACAATAACAAGTTAACCAAGTTACTTGAAAAATACAAACTTCAGAAAAAATAAAAATTGTTACCACATAAAGAATATGTAATAAAAATAGAACATCAAAATGATAGAAAAAAACATGTTGATGAGGAGAATCAGAATCTACACATTAAACAATAAGCATACAAACGAATAAACATTATGCCGTTGTTTTTTAAGGTTCAGACACTTGAAAAGAAACACAAATGGGCAAACAAACAAAAGCCCTTTTTTGGAGGTTCGCACAATAAATTACTAAACACATAACATTATCCTTATTTCTGGAAGTTCACACAGCAAACATATGAAATGAGACAAATTGTTGTAGCTAATGCAACAGCTGGAATTACTTCCCACAAATGTCGATTTGATTAATCCAACCATTTAAACAAGGATAGAAGATAAATAGTTGCAGCCATTTTACCTGCAAGAATGAATTACTAGCATGTTTTTCAAATTCCAATGCCAAACTAATCATTTGACTCCATCCACTTCCTCCTTTTCCTCTTCCCACCCAATTTTCTGGATCCACGTTCTACAAGTGCTGGTTGGCACGGAGCAACCAGTGCTGGAACCCTCAGCTACTTGAGATACCTGCAAAGCCAATTCAAGCATGGCATACACATTCTAACTTGTAAGTCTTATTATTGAGGGAAACAAGAAATAAAAACACTGAAAGAGAGGCAAGAAATCATGTCAAATATTCAGCACCTTTGATTGAGCACTCATTAAATCATTTGATGTAGTAGCAAATCTTGTGGACAGCTTTGGACAATGACGCACCACCAATATCGACAAACAAGGGAATATGAAATCGCAACATCCATGACTGAAGTAGACAATGCTTGGTAATTTTTCTAGAATCAGCCACTCCAAATCAGGGAGCACCATCTCCTTCTCAATATTGGCAAGTGAAGCATGATCATCTTGCCCAAATACTCCCAATAATTGAGAGGATTCTTTTACTTTAAGTATTTGAAGCCTTTTGAGACCTGAAGCCATGGCTACTGGGAAGAGACTCTTCAACTTGTTGCATCCTGTGATCTCAAGGCGACACAAATTAGGGAAGCATGAAGATTGGATATCACTTTCTGAAAATATTTGATCCTTTTCATTGTCATTATCCTTAGCAATTATTTGCTCCAATTCCTCACAATTTGATATCTCTAGAACTTTAAGTTGAGCCAGACTAGGAATCATGTTGGCCGTGAATACACGTGTCAGCCTGTTACACTCTTTCACCTCCAAAGTAGTCAAATTGCTTGGCATGAGACCCTTCCAAATACACCTCAACTCTGGCAATACATTCAAGTGTAGTGTTTCCAAACTCACAAGTGAAAGTTCATGCCCAGCTCTTCTATTAGTTACCAAACGTTCAACTTGCATTAAATCTTGTACTCCTTCCATATTTCCAATAGATATTTTTTTCAAATTAATAAACCCCTGCATCAAAAGAAAACAATGGGAATATAAAATCATATTTTTTTCATATTTATGATAATCTGAATATAAACTATTATTTTATATTAATTAAATTAAAAGAAATCATGAAAAAATATACTTATTAACTCAAAAAAAATTAATTTTTTATATTCGATTTATAATAAAAAAATTATGTCATTATCCAAAAATATAAATATAAAAGCAAATAATTTGAATTTCACATATTAATAAATTTTTTTAATAAAAATGCTTGATTATTGATCATTTAAATTATTTTTTTCATAAAAAAGTGAAAAATAATTGTAAAGAAAACATGAAAAATATATATAAAAAAAATATGTTTTTTGAATTCAATACAAATTTGGTGCTTTTGAAGTTCTTTGAATGAGAAAATATTGAATTTAAAAAGAAAGTTTCAATTTTTAGTACTTTTTGACTCTATTGTTTTAAAAGATAGAACAAATTATCACAATGTATTGACGTTGACAATTTAAATTAGAAAAGAAAAAAAAATGGAGAAATATAAAGGACGTACTCGAAGCTGTGCCAACAAATTACCCCATTGTTCGTGGCCTTCAATGGTTAACTCTTGCAAAGAAGGCAATTGGGCAGCAAAATCCTTTGGACCAAAAAAGCTGCACTTTGAAAGAGACAATTTTCTTAGCTGAGGGAAGTCGATGATGCCATCTTTAATTTTAGACTTGACGATGATGTCATCTCCTTCTTCACTGTAAAATACTTGCTTTAAATTGTCAGCTGAATGAATCTCCATCTCTTCGAGGTTCTGAAGACTTGGAGACACGGAGACAGGGAAGACATATTCCAGTTCATCACAGCGACTTATAGAGAGAGTTTTTAATTTTGGGAAGCCAAGAGACTCTGGAATTATTTCCCTTTCACCATCCTCTTCTCTGATAAGACGCTTCAATTCATCGCAATCTCCTATCCGTAGTGTTTCCAGATGAATAAGACTCTGAACTAGGGACGGTGTGAAGATAAATGTCAGTTTGTCAAGATAATACAACTCTAGAAAACTAAGACTTTGGAGGCTGACATGCCTGGTGGGCCCCTTCCATATACAATTGAGCTCAGGTAAATGAAACAGCCGTAACGTTGTTAAAGATGGCAGCAGCGGCAGCTCCTTCTCCTCGTTAATTCCTTCATCAGCCTCACCCAATTCAAATACCTCTTCCAATGATTCGCAGTGATGAATTTCCGCACTCCTTAGATTTTTCAAAGCTTGCCGCCATTTTGCTTGAAACAGAGTGCGAATATCCCCACAAGCGCTCACTTCTACATGTTCTAATCTTTGAAAGAAGTCCTTTTGCGACCCATGACCATGGGTGGTCATTTGATCAGAGGACAATACTATATTTTTTAAACCCTCCACTCCCCAAAATTCAATATAAGACACAGTAGGAAACAACTGCTCAAATGTCTTTGCATTTAAGGATGCGGCGTTTATATCACCCAAATATAATCTTTTCGAGGCTGTGTGTTTTTTATAGAATAAATAATACCGATCCCCTAACACTATATCATATTCGAGCAACCTGGGAAAAACAAAATCTTTGGGAATGCATTCAACCTTCGGTATCTTCAATGATAATACAGCTAAATGAGACAGCGAATTTAGCTCTGTTAGGCTTGCATTCATTCCTTCTGTGCTATCACATCCAACAACATCCCATCCCTCAAAGCTCCCATCCCCGATCAACAGTTCTTCTAACTTCTTCAACCTTCCTATCAAATTCACAGGAATCCTTCTTAGGAATCGACAACCTGTCAAATCCAACAACCTTAACTCCTTGAGCTCCCCAATTTCATCAGGTAATTCTTCAACGGAGCCGCACCCAATGAAACCAAGAATCTTAAGTCTTTGCAGCTTTCTCAACCAAATGAGGACCTTGCATTCACACTCGATCAACAGCAACGATTGAAGGTTCGTTGAGAATTGAAGCGATTGCAATGACAAACACCCTCCCTTTAGAGACAAAACTTCAATTTCTTTCATCCCTTCAAAAAACCTCTCTGGAACATTCAAACCATCATCCAGTCCTAACAATAGGACTTTGAGCTGTGGACACACCAATCCTTCAGGAAGTTCTGTGAGTTTATTGCCATTAACGAAATTACTGTACAACCTTCAAAGCTTTTATTGCTCACTGGCCACTCCTTCAACTCAAAGCCAGCCTTTACCATGAATCCGTATTTTTCTGATGATGCTATCTGAATAGCAACATCACGAACCAAGTCATGCATTTTCACATATTCTTCACTTTCAGTTCCTAACAGCATACAACAAGCTTTGAGGTTTTTGATTGCCACACAAACTCGTTTCCTTGCATCTTCAATGGACTCCACATCTTGATGTAACCCATAGGCAACTGCATATCTCGTCAACTCCTCGATTGGAATGTCGTAATCTTCTGGAAATAAACAGCATAGCAAGAAACATAACTTGACTTTCTCGTGCTTCAAATAATCATAGCTCAACTTAAGACATGCATATGCATTTTCTTGTTCATCAATTTCATCCATGTGCCGAAATTGAGAGTTTTTGAGCTCTTTAGACGCTACTTCCCACTCAACAGCAGATTTATCTCTTAAAGCCCTTCCCACTGTCACAAGTGCTATAGGCAATCCTTTACATTCTCTCGCAACCTCCTTCGCCACTGTGTTCAAGGTAGAGTCCTCATCATGTAAACCTGCATTGATTTTGAAGAAAGCCCATGCTTCATTTTCTGATAAGAGACTTAAGAACACTTTTGGCTGGCACTTCATAGAAGAACATATGTTTTCAAGACGTGTTGTTAGAAGAATTTTACAACCCCTGTGAGCATCACCAAATGGGATCCCTATCTCTTTCAAGTTAATAACTTTCCAAACATCATCCAGGATTATAAGCATCTTCTTCTCTGTCTTCAGTCTCTGCCATAATCGATCTGCTCTCCCTTCTTTAGTCTTTTCGCCAAAATGCAGACCTAAACTATCTGCCATTCGATCCTGAATGTCTATGACATTTGGATTCTGGGACAGTGTAGCCATCAAAACTTCATCAAACAGCTTCGACTCTTTGGCTCTCCTTCCTACTTCTTTCACTAGAGTGGTTTTACCCACCCCTCCCATGCCGTACAGTCCGATCATATTGACATTGTCATCTTTGAGAGCTTTCATAATCTGTTCGAAAGCTGCTTTTGACCATTCTGAAGGCGTGAATTCCTCTGATGGAAGAAATTCTATGCCTTGAAGAGGTAGTTTGTGGGACACTTTTGGAAACATACTGTTTGCTTCAAGTTTTCTCAAAGTCTCCGTCTTCTTTGCCAGTGCCTTGCTTAACTTCAATTGTCGCGTCGGATTTGGACACCAAGTAAAGCATTTGCCAATTTTTTCCTTTTCATTTTGCAAATGATTCACACCTTCAATTTCGTTTTTTGCTTTTTCCAGCCATGTGTTGACATTAATCTCAATTTCTTCAGCATTCCTTTTAGCAACGTCGACAGCATCTTGCAGAGGATAAAATGCCAAAGCCAGGCTCATCATTTGTTCATCGAATTCTTGAACAAAATTGTTGAAACAGAACATGTAACGGAACTGCCTTATTGTTGGTTCCACCAAGAGTTCTGCTATCTTAGATACAATGGATCCACCAACACTTTCGATAGCCATTTTTCACCAGTCTGAAAAATTAGAGATATAAGAATGCCGACTGTGAGAGTGAGTCATTACAAGTAAAATAGGCATTGAGAGAATGAAAATAGTAATTTTATTACCTTAATTTGTGAAAATATATGCGGAAAGCACTGGTACTGACTGCTCAATAATAAAATATAGCGAGAGGAACAAAAGGAGAAGGCCTTTAGCTCTGTATGGAAGCCAGCTTCAAGAGCAACAGGGCAAGGTATAAGGAGAACGATAAACATTTAATTCCTTGTCCTAACATAACAATTATTTACACAATAGTTCATAGAACATTGAAAAAAAATACCACCGATCTAACGAATACATTGAAAAAAAAAGTTTACACTTGTGAGTTTAAAGCAGCAATTCCCACAAAAATGCAATTTTATGAAATCATTAAGATAAAAAGCCTAATATAAAGATAATTACGAACAAATAAAAGAATAATATGTACAAGTACTCACCTAGCAAAAAAAAAAAAAAAAAAAAAGAGAAAGGAATGGAAGGTTGATGGTGATCACTTTGACACATGATAGTAGCTCTTCATCGCTTCCAATAACACATATAATTAAATCTAAAGCTATGATCGGTAAATGTTTTTTTTTTTTTTTGAAAATTATGAATAAGGAGAAAAAAAGACTTGCAAGGAACTCAACAAAGGATCAAACTAAGGCAACTAAAATCTGCAATGACTATCTCTGCATCAAACTTAGGCAATCTGTAATTAGACCAAGGTTATTGGTGGCATCCAACCGCTGTTTCTCTTTTTCACCCTCTTTTGTGGTTTTATTTTATTTCAGTCCTTCCATTTTTTTCTATTTCACCCTTTGATGCTTCAAATTGTTTTTTTTTTAATTTGATTTAATAGGGTGTTGTTTTTTTTTTTTAACTAGGGAGTCTATTTCAACTACACACCTTAAGAGTAAATTTAACCTCTTCAGATGGGGAACTAAGAATTAACCTATAAATCCTTCTATATTAATTGCGCATATAAAGCATATCAATCATGAAGTAATTCAATTGACGTTAGTGTCTCGTGTTCTAACTTGTAATATTTTATTTACCTGTACTTTGCTGTGGGGTAAATAAATTTTTAAAAATAAAAAAAAATATTTAATAATAATATTAAAAGATTAATTTTAATATTAAATTTTCCAATAATAATTTTAATTTGTAAAATTCATGACGTGAGTTATTCAATAGAGATGGCAATGGATACCACAGTCAGATTTTGTACTAATATTTATATCCAAATCAAACTCAATAGGATTTCAAGATATTGTAAGAATTCGCTTCTCTTAGCGATGAGCTGTTTGTGCAAAGAAAATTCAATAGAGATGGCAATGCATGCTCATGGTCATTATTTATATAGGCTAGTATATATAGATTTTTTATATCTAAACCTAACTCAATCGGATTTCAAGTATCTATAATTCTTAATTTGATGAAAATCAAACACCCCTTTCAAATCTCAAACTCTAATTAATTAACCAAAACAACAACATTAGCCGCGACAACAAGTTTATTAATGCAGTATCCCTACCTCATATGAGACCCAAATTTTCGCCATCATGTTTTACTTAAACCAATAATTAAAAATAAAAAAAATAAACTTTTTAATAAAAAAATAAATTTTCAATAACTAAAAGGATTGAAAAATTATAATTCAAACAAAGTAAACTTGTGCTAATTTTAAAACTACCATCTACTTTTTTCCGTTGTTGTTTTCTCTTCAATATTTTATTTTTTAATTTTACCCTTTTATAATATACCAAAAGCTTGACCATTAGAGTTTTTAAACTCCACCGAAAGTATTGGAGCATTAGAGTTTTTAAAAGACAAAACGGGGACAAGTGCTTTCCGCTAGTCCAAGATACACACCATGATATGGTGATTGAATGCGTACTGTTTGAATCAACTTGTTTCTAATCTCAACTTGTTGAATTGTTTAACGTTCGTTCACTTATCTTTAAGGCCATTATATTGATTGAATGCGTGTTGTTTGAATTAATCAACTTGTTCAGTGATTAATTTAATGTTGTTTCAGTAACATTAACGTTGATTAATGAATTTATTCAAAGATTTAATTATAATTTATTTTATTGCAAAATACTCTAATTATACATTTACATTGAACAAGTCGAAATCCATAAAAATATAAAGATTGATCTTGCAATTAATGAGTTACCTCTCGATTCTTGCCACCCGATACGAAGCAAAGAATATAATTATTTAATCCAGAGAGATAAACATCAAATCCTACAAATGAATTAGCTTTTGCCTACCTATCTTCAGTATTATTAAATATTCAATGTAAACTATCTAGGTGGTGGTCCAATGGTAAGAACTTGGGACCAAGAGATTTGCTTCTTTTATGGTCTCAGGTTCGAATCCTGTAGTTGCTCATATGATGGCCACTGGAGGCTTACATAGTCGTTAACTTCAGGGCTCGTGGGATTAATCGAGGTGTGTGCAAGCTGGCCCGGACACCTATGTTAAACTAAAAAAAAATATTCAATGTAGTCCAGTGCAAACAAGCTGATTTGAATACTTATATTAAACTAACAAAAAATATCCGGTGTATAAATATATTCTTAATTACGAGTGCATATCAATTGGACTCAGTGCACGGGTAGTAGGTTTATGTTCTTCTAACATTGGACATTGAAACTTACCTGCCACCAACTAACTTAGTTTTTTTTTTTTTAATATAAGAAAAGGTCAACATGTCTGTTCAAAGCCATTTCTGAAAGAACACTCATAACAAATTAGAAATATGAGAATACTAAGTCAATAGTGTAATAAACATCTATCTCTCTCTTAGGATGAGCTGGATATAGATTATGACATTTCAACAACACAAAAACCAAGGCCAGCAACCTTTCCTTTGGGTGAAGGAAGGAAAAGGATTCAAATTTTCTAATTCTGACCTTATCTCCTCCTCTGTGTGTGTGTGTTCTAATTCTGACCTTATCTCCTCCTCTGTGTGCATGTGCACGAGAGAGGGGGAGAGAGAGAGAGAGATTTCTACCAATCTTTTTAGGGTCAGTAATTTAACATGGCATGGTTTAAAATACATGAACTTGTTAAAAATTAACTTGTCCAATCCATACGAGAACATCAATCGATTGATCCGTATTCCTCATTTTTTAATGGTGCATTTTTAAAGGACAAGGTTGAAGGTCATTGGTGTAATGTCTAAATCATAGGGTTTTGAATTGTAGATTAATATGTGAAGTCGCAGATTTGTTTGGCAGAATAAGAGAAAAGAAAAAAAAACAAGAAATTTTTTTCAGTCCAGCATTTATCGAGACACCTAAATCATATGGGTTTTAGAGGAATCCAAAGCCTACGACTAGGTTCAGTTCAAGTGGAACTTGACGATATATCTTCACTTTGGACCTTTATTATATTTCCAACTTTCATTACTCTTAAGGAAATGGGCCTCTCTCCTTGGTCAAGACTTCCAGAATTGTGTGCTTAGGATGATTGATTCCCTGACCAAGAAGAAACAAATTTCAATAAATGATATTAAACTCGACTGAGTGAATTAGTTTGGTAAATTAATTTAGATTAATTAAAATAAAATAAATTTTATTTGGTTAATTTTCATATAATTTATTTTTAAATCTATCTGAGATAAGCTACTAATTAAAAAATATATTTTTAAATTTTTTTTATGTTTGTTTATTATTAAAAAATTGATACAAAAATACTTTTCAAATAAAAAATTTGGTTTGTTTTTAGAATAGTATTTTTCTTTTCATTTGTACATATTATACTTTTAAAAATTTTTAAAAAATTAAAAAAAAATATCATATTATTTATTTATTATATTAAATCTAATCCTTAATTTTTTATTAATATATAGATATATATACATATATATATTTTTTTTATTTTGAATTTTTTTATTTTTAAATTTTATTCTTTAAAATTTGGTTTGGTTTAATTTTTATATCAACTTGGGTTTTTATTTTTTTTGTTATTTATTTTTATTTTATTATTTTTTTAATTAAATTTTTTAACTATTATATTTAATTTTCATTCTTTTATAGTTATTTATTTTATTTTAAATAATTTATAAAATTATAATATTTTTTTAATTTCATCATTTTTAACTTTTTTTTATTTCTTAGTTGTGGTTTTTTTAATAAATTAAAAAAAATATTAATAAGTTATATTTCAGTTTATTTTTTTATAAAACTATAAAAAACAAAAAAAAATCAATTTTTTAAAAAATACTCTTTTTTCACAAATATAAAATTAAAAAAATTATTCCGATATCAATTTAAAAGATTAACACGACGAATAAATCATTGACCGGTCAGAACTCTCATCAAGTCTGGAACTTAGGAGTAAATAAGATCATTAATGCCGGCAATGATGAAATTCCCGAAATATTTGTACTATGACTCCAATCTTTTATGACAGAGAATTGTCTACTTTCGTAATAATCTTCAACCATTTACCTACTCGTGTGTTTCACGCGTATAGATCTTTTAAAACAAGACAAAGAATTGTGCGTTCGAGACACGCGCATATCATGAGAGTGAAACTTAATTCTCCCACTGGCTCCCCAATGAAAAAGACATGGTTTTAACTGAAGAGAATAAAATGCATTGAATGGCTGCCATTTCCTTAAGAGTAATGAAAGTTGGAAATATAATTCCGATGTTAAACAAATATAACAACAAAGAATTGTGCGTTCGAGGCACGCGCATATCATGAGAGTGAAACTTAATTCTCCCACTGGCTCCCCAATGAAAAATTATTTTTATTTAAAATTATTTTTTATTTTTTATTGTTTTAATATAATGATACCAAAAATAAATTTTAATAAATAAAAAATATATATTATTTTGATATAATTATATAAAAAACAAATTCAATTATATTATCAATCACTGATTATAATTGTTATATCTTATTAGAAGTTTGCTAATCAAAATTTAGGTCATGAATTTGTAAAATTAAACTAAAAACAATGTTGATTTAATTTATAAAAAATAGTATTGTTTTGAAAAAAATATTATAATTTTAAATAAAAAAAATTAGTGTTAATCAATCAAATCTCTTTGAAATATATCAAGTTGGTTAAATTTCACCAAGTCAATTTAAATTTAACCAGGTTTATCTATAAATCAATTTAAAATAAAATTCATTTTAAACTAAGTTATTAGTAGAAGAATTATCAAACCATTGTTTAATAATATCTATGCATGTGATTTTATAATGGATTGACACATAAAACAATTGATGCAAAAACTTAAAAAAAGTGTGCCTTCTCTCATGGTAATTGATTTTTAAAGATTACACGTGGTACAACGATGATTGTTATAGAACTGTGCATCGGTTGGCAGCCGCTCCATGCGTTTTCACTCCCCTACATAAGATTAGTTGAAATTGAGCATTCTTTGTAATCATTTCTCATTTAACATCGATCTATATAATCGTGTGTATGTTCTTAAAATTATTTGAAGACAAAACTTGATTTTAATTTACGTATCAATGTGAGTATATATAATTATCAAATAAAAAAAATCAATTAATTGTATCAATAAATTGGGAAGAAAATGGCTTTTTTCAAATAGACAAAAATAATTTATCACTTTTAATAAGTAGAGTATTTTTCTTCTTTTATATATATATATATATATATATATATATATATATATATATATATATATCTTTTTCTATATAGTATATATTGATACCCAACAGCAGTAGCAATTCAGAGATTTTGATCACAAAAGACTTGCTAGGAGGGTTTTCAAAGGTTAGTAACAAAGATTTGGATCTGGAATTGCAATTCACAAAAACTTGGGATGTGCCTCTTAATTTAAAGGTATATATGGTTTTATACCCTATCTTTTTTATAGCCAAGAAACAATCTTGATAGTTTCTCTCATATTGATGAACAGTTTTTGTACAGAATTTAAGCTTCTGGTTATCATTTCGATTAAATACATATTTTTCAGTAGCCACGAAACATAAATCTTTTATTTTTTAGTTTAGAAGAACTGACTGTTCTTGTTTTTGGCTGTAGTCGAATAATATTAATTGTTGATGAATTGGGATTTTCTTGCAGTCTGCAGGGAAGGTATACTCGCAGAGATGCAACTTTGTAAGCTCGCCATTACCATCCCTTGACAACACGAAGCATCACAAACAGAGAACCATCCAAGAATCAGAGGTTCAAGATTCTAAGTCTCCGCCATTGAGGTTCTTGGAAGAAAGCTGCTTGGAATTGAAACTTGTACCTTCAATTCATTGTGAAAGTGTATGCACTCTTGATAAGGTAAAGTCTGCTTTGCAAAGAGAAGAGAAAGAGATCATGACTAAGAAGAGATCACCACCACCACCACCACCAACCCCACCAGCCAGTGACATTAAAGAAGATGAGATTAGCACCTACATTCTCTTCAACAGGAGTATTTGCTGCTGCTTGCACTGGTTGCTTGCTATATGTGATTACATTGAAGACCAATCCCAAGTGCCCTAGCTGTAACTTCACTGTTCCATCTCCATTAGTTACGAAGAAGCCCAGAATTGACCTCAATGCTTCACTTTGATTCTGTAATCATGTTTCAAGAAAAGAGGAGAACTAGTCAAGTCCTGTGTACTTGAATTCTTGAAAATTATGATTCTGTGTATGAAAAATAGGTTTTTTTTCCTTTTATATATGTCTTAGGCCAATGTAGGATAGGTGAAACCCTGATAATTGCCTGAATATTTGAAAAACTTTATAAGAAGGTAATAGAATTAAAGAACATGTCGTTTGCCTTGTGGGTTTTTCATGCCTTTCAAAATGTACATAGATCAATATGATGTCATGAAAATCTTGATGCTAGCTTTTCGCATTGAAAATGCGATTATTCTTTTGGTGCTGGTTTAAGGCCCTCAGCTTCGATGGATTGCATGAATCCGACTAAAAAGGGTTTAGTCTTGTTATGTATAATTTGAATCAAGGATACTATTACGATATATAATGGAAATTAAACTTGATTTGGCTTGAAATGTTAATATAACACCTGGTCAATCCGATTCTAAGCTAAATTTGACCTTGATTGATCTAGCGATTTATTGTTAAAATCTATTTTAATTTTTTTAAAATAATTTTATTTTAAATTGATACAGATAAACTTAAATTAATTTATTTAACTTATTACTTGGATCTTGAGCTGAACCATGAATTCACAGAGGTTCATAACTTTGCTTTATACATGTACAAACCTAACATGGGATTCACTAGCTTTTAACACCGTCAATGCTACGATCAATAAATCATTTTTCCTTTAGTCATTTTTAGTGTTACAATACATTTATTTGAGCAAGACAAGATGTCTCTCCCCATGCCTAATTTCCAACTCAGGAGGCCTTTTATTGATGTTTTAGATCATTTATACATGTTACTTAAAGAAAAAGAGCAGCGGAAGATTTTTACAGATAAAAAATAGCCTTAAACCACTGCTACTTCCGCGAGAGTCTACTCACAGACTCGCATAAAAGAGGCGGTCCAATGCTGACAACAATGTCTTCATTTAATGAGCCACGTCAACATCAAGCAATTAAGGCGAGGAAATCTTAACTCAACCTTGGACAACTAACTATGGCAACGTCCCTGTCGAACACGTGTCAATCTAAAACAAGACCAAGCATTAATGGTTTCTTAAACTCAAGTGCCACATGTCAAACATTTTGGTGGCTGTCATTTAATGTGGCTGTCGCTCTAAGCGAGCCCAGGACGAAACTAAATGAAATGATCAAATGCTTTAAGAGAATCAGAAATTAAATGAAAAAAATTAGGTTATATTTGTTTAATATTCAAGGGTGATACCAATAAAAAAAACATAAAAATATATTTGATGGAAGAAATCCCTTTCAACACTGATACCTCTGCGAACTCTGCGGAAAAAAACATCAGTAGCATGCCAGCAGCCACGCATTATCAAAGCCCCCTCCTCATCACGCAAGACAAACGCTGCTCCCATAGCCTCTTCATTATTGTCAACTGCTGCATCTATATTGCATTTGATAAAACCAGGAGGAGGTTTCTCCCATTTAGGCAAACTAGGATGAATTGCTATATGTGGTGGTGTAAACCGAGAAGCAGACCAGCTAGAGAGAAAGTCCAGACCTGCTTGAACAGCTCTATAGGACGAGAAGGAATAATTGTTCCTTACCTGTTCGTTTCTCGTATTCCAAATAGCCCAGATTGTGACTGCAAATCTTAACAACAAATTCTCATCAAACAACTGGAAGTAGGAAAAAAACCATTGCGGAAAGCTGACATTGCTTGAGAAGGATTCCACCCCTTTTGCATCAGACCAGCCTTTGTATGAGTTGTATTATTTCGTTGATTGATAGCTTCTAAGATATATCTCCACAAGGATAAAGCCCTTAATATTTTATGTAGTTCACCACTGTGCTAACTTTGCCCCTTAGGAGGTTAATCCCCATGAGGCACTTGTTCCTCACTTTTTTGGGTAGAAGTTGCTTGAGTTCATATTTATGTTATAGGCCGTGGGTCTGGCTTATGATGTTGTATTTAGCATGTTTTTTTAACAATAGTCCAAATTCAATGGACTAATTGTTGTGTGTGATAGAATTAATCTAGTAAGTTTAGCTTTAGACAGCCCAAATAAATAGAAAGGTGATTTCTTTTTCATTGATGCCTTTTGATTTATTATTTTATATTTAAGTATAATTCTTCATTCTTGTTGATCATTATAATATAATCTTACTGGTATGTTAATATGACATGTTAACTATTTTTAACATTAAAAACTCTTTGCGTTTTAAAAGTCTATTTATTTTATTTTTATTCTACAAATCTTTTTTTCCTTCTCAACATTGTTTTGAGATAGTTACATTTATAAATTAAATTTGCTGTTTATTTTCATTTGTATTATTAAAAATATTAAATTGAATATACCTGAAAAAAAATATTACAATCTCAAAGGCAAACACTAATTCTTTTCAAAGCTAGAGGATTTATCCTTTTACTTGCATCTTGGAATTTCATATTCTGTCAATAAATTTATAAATTGATATATATATATATATATATATATATATATATATATATATATATATATATATATGTAAGGACTATGGACACCACTTATCTCCACATTGGTATGATATTGTCCACTTTGGACCTAAGCCCTCATGGATTTGCTCTTGGGCTATACCCAAAAGGCCTCATACCAATGGAGATATTTGTCCATCCTTATATACCCATGATCCTCCCCATTTCTAGCCAATGTGGGACTTTGGTTGTATACCCAACAATCCTCCCCTCAAACAAAGGACCACCGAGCCTCCCCTCAAACCGATCATTCATCCATCCACTCTCAACCAACCAGGATTCTTCATTCTCTACTTCACCGTGTTGGGGTCAGGACACGTCCATGAAGCATCTGGAGAGCACTACCTGACTTGAGAGTTTGCTCTTTCTAGGTCAACTCCTCTTCACCGTGTTAGGATCAGGACACGTCCATGAAGGGAGCACACCGCCTATCCAATAGAGCTGCTCCATGGATTACATCGTGATTGGGGGCCCACCACCTTCTGTTCGGCATTCCGAGGATTCATCCATCATGGCTAACTCCGGGGGCCTGGCTCTGATACTACTTGTAAGGACTATGGACACCACTTATCTCCACATTGGTATGATATTGTCCACTTTGGACCTAAGCCCTCATGGATTTGCTCTTGGGCTATACCCAAAAGGCCTCATACCAATGGAGATATTTGTCCATCCTTATATACCCATGATCCTCCCCATTTCTAGCCAATGTGGGACTTTGGTTGTATACCCAACAGCATACACACACACACTCATTCACATGTATTTATATATATTCGTGTAGAAACGATATTACTGTACGATACGTACAATAACAAGTTAACCAAGTGACTGATAGAGGATAAATAATTGCAGCCATTTTTCCTGCAAGAATGAATTATTAGCATGTTTTTTAAATTCCAATGCCAAACTAATCAATTATAAAAAGATAAAAATAATTGAGTTAACTTGTTAAATTTATAATACAAGTTATTAACCTTAGCTAATCATATATAAAGTAAATTATGATAAATTATTAAGCCGACTCCAATAAACTAAATGTTAAAATATAAAATTAAAAAAAAATATAAATAAAAAATAAAAAATGAAAAATATATATTATTGAAATGAATAATATTTGATGAGGCGGTAAATTTACCATCTCTTTTTAGCTTATATTGTAAAAAGACCTTATTCATTGGCTTATTATTTGAGTGCGATTGGATTAGCTGTTAAGAAAAGGCATTTTGTTTTTTCTCTAGAGTTATTCCTGTACCAAAACCTATCATGGAACACTTTCCTGACATGATGAAGCACTCCATAATTATTACTTGAAAGTGCAAGCAAAGCAGATCTTCAAAAATATTCCATCCTTTTTCTATCATTGATCTTCGAAATAATGGGTAGAAACCATATTATTGTACGGTACGCACAATAACAAGTTAATCATATAAAGAATCCGTAATAAAAATAGAACATCAAAATGAGAAGAATGAGAATCCACACATTAAACAATAAGCACACAAATGAGTAAACATTATACCCTTGTTTTTTAAGGTTCAGACACTTGAAAAAGAAACACAAATGGGCAAATAAACAGAAGCCCTTATTTCTTGAGGTTCGCACAATAAATAACTTCACACACAGCAAACACATAGATAGATAAGTTAATAACCTTGTTTTGGGAGTTTTATGGTAAATAAGACTGTTATACAATGTGAAGCCAAATTGTATCCCATAGCTGAATCTCCGTGAAATCACCAAAACTGATGCAAACATGAAGAACTGTTAGCATATGTGATCATCTAGGCATATCACATATGTTGATTTAATTTAACCATTTAAAGAATGATAGAAGATAAATAATTGCAGCTATTTTACCTGCATGAATTATTAGCATGTTTTTCAAATTCCAATGCTAAACTTACCATCTGACTTAATTATCATGACCACCTCCATCCTCATCTTTTTCCTCTTCCTCCTCCTCGACCTCGTCCCACCACCCATTATTTCGAGTACACATTCTAGAAGTGGTGGTTGGCACGGAGCAACCAGTGCTTGAATCCTCAACTACTTGAGATACCTGCAAAACCAGTTCAAGCATGTCATACGCATTCTAACTTATAAGTCTTATTATTGAGTGAAACAATAAACAAAAACACTAAAAGAGAGGCAAGAAATCATGTCAAATATGCAGCACCTCTGATTGAGCACTCATTGAACCATTTGATGTAGTAGCAAATCTTGTGGTCAGCTTTGGACATTGACGCACCAACAACATCACCAAACGAGGGAATAAGAAATCATAACATCCATGACTAAAGCAAACAATACTTGGTAATTTTTCTAGAATCAGCAACTGCAGACCAGGGAGCACCATCTCCTTCTCAATATTGGCAGGTGAAGCATGGTTATCTTGCCCAAATACTCTCAATAGTTGAGAGGATTCTCTTACTTCAAGTGATTGAAGCCTTTTGAGACCTGAAGCCATGGCTACCGGGAAGAGACTCTTCAACTTATTGCATCCTCTAATCTTAAATCGACACAAATTAGGGAAGCATGAAGATTGGAGATCACTTCCTGACAATATCTGATCATTTTCATCATCATTATCCTTAGCAATGATTTGCTCCAATTCCTCACAATTTGATATCTTTAGAACTTCAAGTTGGCCTAGACTAGCAATGATGTTGATTGTGAATACATGTGTCAGTCTGTCACACTTTTTCACCTTCAAAGTAGTCAAATTGCTCGGCACGAGACCTTTCCAAATACACCTCAAGTCTGGCAATAAGTTCAAGTGTAATGTTTCCAAACTCACAAGTGAAAGTTCATGCCCACATCTTCTATTAGTTACCAAACATCCAACTTGCATTAAATCCTGTACTCCTTCCAATTTAGGTAAGCATGAAGATTGGAGATCACTTCCTGACAATATCTGATCATTTTCATCGTCATTATCCTTAGCAATGATTTGCTCCAATTCCTCACAATTTGATATCTTTAGAACTTCAAGTTGGACTAGACTAGCAATGATGTTGATTGTGAATACATGTGTCAGTCTGTCACACTTTTTCACCTTCAAAGTAGTCAAATTGCTTGGCACGAGACCCTTCCAAATACACCTCAAGTCTGGCAATAAGTTCAAGTGTAATGCTTCCAAACTCACAAGTGAAAGTTCATGCCCACCTCTTCTATTAGTTACCAAATATCCAACTTGCATTAAATCTTGTACTCCTTCCAAGTTTTCAATAGATATGCCTTTCAAATTCATAAACCCCTGCATCAAAAGAAAACAATGGGAATATGAAATCATATTTTTTCATATTTATGATAATATGAATATAAACTATTATTTTATATTAATTAAATTAAAAGCAATCATGAAATAATATACTTATTAACTCAAAAAAATTAATTTTTATATTCTATTTATAATAAAAAAAAATTATGTCATTATCCAAAAATAAAAATATAAAAGAAAATAATTTGAATTTTACATATTAGTAAATTTTTTTTAATAAAAATGCTTGATTATTGATCATTTAAATTATTTTTTTCTTACAAAAAGTGAAAAAAAATTGTAAAAAAAAACATGAAATATATAAAAAAATATATATGTTTTGTGAATTCAATACAAATTTGGTGCTTTTGAAGTTCTTTGAATGAGAAAATGTTGTATTTAAAAAGAAAGTTTCAATTTTTACTTTTTGACTCTATTGTTTTAAAAGATAGAACAAATTATCACAATGTATTGAAGTTGACAATTTAAATTAGAAAAGAAAAAAAAATGGAGAAATATAAAGGACGTACTCGAAGCTGTGCCAACAAATTACCCCATTCTTCGAGGCCAGAGATGCTTAGACATTGCAAAGAAGGCAATTGGGCAGCAAAATCCTTTGGACCAAAAAAGCTGCACTTTGAAAGAGACAATTCTCTTAACTGAGGGAAGTCGATGATGCCATCTTTAATTTTAGACTTGACGATGATGTCATCTCCTTCTTCACTGTAAAATACTTGCTTTAAATTGTCAGCAAAATGAATCTTCATCTTTTTCAGGTTCTGAAGACTTGGAGACACGGAGACAGGGAAGACATATTCCAGTTTTTCACAGCCACTTATAGAGAGAGTTTTTAATTTTGGGAAGCCAAGAGACTCTGGAATTATTTCCCCTTCGTCATCCTTCTTTCTGATAAGACGCTTCAATCCACGGCAACCGAATATCTCAAGTGTTTCCAGATGAATAAGACTTTGAGCGAGGGACGGTGTGAAGATAAATGTCAGTTTGTCAAGAGATGACAACTCCAGACGAGTAAGACTTTGAAGGCTGACATGTCTAATGGGCCCCTTCCATATACATTTGAGCTCAGGTAAATCTGACAGCAGTAACTCCGTTAAAGATGACAGCAGCGGCAGCTCCTTCTCCTCATTACTTCCTTCATCAGCCTCACCCAATTCAAATACCTCTTCCAATGATTTGCATTTTTTAATTACCACGCTCCTTAGATTTTTCAAAGCTTGCCGCCATTTTGCTGGAAACAGAGTGCGAATATCCCCACATTTTCTCACTTCTACATGTTGTAATCTTTGAAAGAAGTCCTTTTGCGACCCATGGCCATGGGTGGTCATCTGATCAGAGGACAATACTATATTTTTTAAACCCTCCACTCTCCAAAAATCAATATGAGACACAGTAGGAAACAACTGCCAAGAAATTATTGTTTCAAAAATTAGAACAAATTATCACAATGTATTGAAGTTAACAATTTAAATTAGAAAAGAAAAAAAAATGGAGAAATATAAAGGGCGTACTCGAAGCTGTGCCAACAAATTACCCCATTCTTCGAGGCAAGAGATGCTTAGACATTGCAAAGAAGGCAATTGGGCAGCAAAATCCTTTGGACCAAAAAAGCTGCACTTTGAAAGAGACAATTCTCTTAACTGAGGGAAGTCGATGATGCCATCTTTAATTTTAGACTTGACGATGATGTCATCTCCTTCTCCACTGTAAAATACTTGCTTTAAATTGTCAGCAAAATGAATCTTCATCTCTTCCAGGTTCTGAAGACTTGGAGACACGGAAACAGGGAAGACATATTCCAGTTTTTCACAGCCACTTATAGAGAGAGTTTTTAATTTTGGGAAGCCAAGAGACTCTGGAATTATTTCCCCTTCGTCATCCTTCTTTCTGATAAGACGCTTCAATCCACGGCAACCGAATATCTCAAGTGTTTCCAGATGAATAAGACTTTGAGCGAGGGACGGTGTGAAGATAAATGTCAGTTTGTCAAGAGATGACAACTCCAGACGAGTAAAACTTTGAAGGCTGACATGTCTAGTGGGTCCCTTCCATATACATTTGAGCTCAGGTAAATATGACAACCGTAACGTTGTTAAAGATGACAGTAGCGGCAGCTCCTTCTCCTCGTTAATTCCTTCTTCAGCCTCATCAAATTCAAATACCTCTTCCAATGATTTGCAATCATAAGTTTTCACACTCCTTAGATTTTTCAAAGCTTGCCGCCATTTTGCTGGAAACAGAGTGCGAATATCCCCACATTCATTCACTTCGACATTTTCTAATCTTTGTAAGAAGTCTTTTTGCGACCCATGGCCAGAGGGCAATTCTATATTTTCTAAACTCTTAACGTCGCGTAAATGAATTTGAGACACAGTAGGAAACAACTGCTCAAATGTCTTTGCATTTAAGGATGTGGCGCTGATACCACCCAAATATAATCCTGTCGAGGTTGGGTATCCTCTTTTTGAATACCCATTCCCTAACACTATATCATATTTGAGCAACCTGGGAAAAACAAAATCTCTGGGAATGCATTCAACCTTCGGTATCGTCAATGATAATACAGCTAAATGAGACAGTGAATTTCGCTCTGTTAGGCTTGCATTCATTCCTTCTGTGCTGTCACATCCAACAACATCCCATCCCTTGAAGCTCCCGATCAACAGTTCTTCTAACTTCTTCAACCTTCCTATCAAATTCACAGGAATCCTTTCATCAGGTAATTCTTCAACGGAGTCGCACCACATGAAACCAAGAATCTGAAGTCTTTGCAGCTTTCTCAACCAAATGAGGTCCTTGCATTCACACCTTCTCAACAGCAACGATTGAAGGTTCGTCGAGAATTGAAGTGATTGCAATGACAAACACCCTCCCTCTAGAGACAATACTTCTATTGCTTTCATCCCTTCAAAAAACCTCTCTGGAACATTCAAACCACGATCCAGTTCTAATAATAGAACTTTGAGCTGTGGACACACCAATCCTTCAGGAAGATCTGTTAGTTTATTGCCCATTAACGAGATTACTGTACAGCCTTCAAAGCTTTTATTGCTCGTTGGCCACTCCTTCAACCCAAAGCCAGCCTTTACAATGAATCCGTATTTTTCTGATGATGCTATCTGAATAGCAACATCACGAACCAAGTCATGCATTTTCACATATTCTTCAGTTTCTGTTCCTAACAGCATACAACAAGCTTTGAGGTTTTCGATTTCCATATAAACTCGTTTCCTTGCTCCTTCAATGGACTTCACATCTTGATATAACCCGTAGCCAACTGCGTATCTCGTCAACCCCTCGATTGGAATGTTGTAATCTTCTGGAAATAAACAGCATAGCAAGAAACATAACTTGGTTTTCTCGTTCTTCAAATAATCATAGCTCAATTTAAGACATACATATGCATTTCTTCGGTCATCAAATTTTTCCATGTGCCGAGATTGAGATTTTTTGAGCTCTTCAGATGCTACTTCCCACTCATGTTCAGATTTATCTTTTAGAGCCTTTCCCACTGCCACAAGTGCTATCGGCAAGCCTTGGCATTCTCTCGCAACCTCCTTTGCCACTCTGTTCAAGTCCGAGTCCTCATCACGTAAACCTGCATTGTTTTTGAATAAAGCCCATGCTTCATTTTCTGATAAGAGACTTAAGAACACTTTTGGCTGGCACTCCATATAAGAACATATGTCTTGAAGACGTGTTGTTAGAAGAATTTTACAACCCATGTGAGCATCACCAAATGGGATCCCTATCTCTTTCAAGTCAATATCTTTCCAAACATCATCCAGGATTATAAGCATCTTCTTTCCCTGCAGTCTCTGCCATAATTCATTTGCTCTCCCTTCTTTACTCTTCTTGACAAAAGTCAGATCTAAACTATCTGCCATTTGATCCTGGATGCCTGTGACATTTAGATTCTGGGACACCGTAGCTTTCAAAACTTCATCAAAAAGGTGCAACTCTTTGGCTCTCCTGCCCACTTCATTCACCAGGGTGGTTTTACCCACCCCTCCCATGCCGTACAGTCCGATCATATTGACATTGTCATCTTTGAGAGCTTTCATAATCTGTTCGAAAGCTTCTTCTGACGATTTTGAGAACATGAATTCCTTTGATGGAAGAAATTCTATGGGCTGAGGAGGAGCTTTGCAGGAAACTGTTGTAAACTTTTTGCTAGTTTCTTGTAGTTTTCTGAAAGTCTCCGACGTCTTGGCCAGTGTCATGCTTAACTTGAATTGTCGCATGCAGTTTGGACACCAAGTGAAGCATTTGCCATTTTTTTCTATTTCATTTTCCAAAGGCTTCGCACCTTCAATTCCGTTGTTTGCATCTTCCAGCCATTTGATGACATCTTTGTAAATTTCTTCAGCATTCCTTTCAGCACCTCGGACAGCATCTTGCAGACGATCTTTTACCGAAACCAGGTTCTCCTTTTGTTCTTTGAATTCTTGAGCAAAATTGTTGAAACAGAACATGTAACGGAACTGCCTTCCTACTGGTTCCACCATGAGATCTTCTATCTTGGATATAATGGGTCCAGCAGCACTTATGATATCCATTTTCCACCGGCCTGAAAATCAAAGAAATAAAGATACAGAACGTGAGAGTGAGTCATTACAAGTAAAATAGGCATTGAGAGAATGAGAATAGTAATTTCATTACCTTAATTTGTGAAAATATATGCGGAAAGCACCGGTACTGACTGCTCAATAATAAAATATAGCGAGAGGAACAAAAGGAGAAGGCCTTTAGCTCTGTATGGAAGCCAGCTTCAAGAGCAACAAGGCAAGGTATAAGTAGAACGATAAACATTTAATTCCTTGTCCTAACATAACAATTATTTACACAATAGTTCATAGATCATTGTAATCCCTTTGTCCCCTCATCAATAGCTATCCATGCCATGTGTTAAAATTCACACTTACCCTAACAATTATGTACACAATTGTTCTTAGATCTCTGTGCATTTCCATAAAAAAGATAGAAATACTCTTTTTTTCTTTCTCAAAACCAATAAAAAGAAAAGATAGCATATCATCAATCTAATGAATATATTTATAAAAGAACGACTTTATGTTGAAAAGAGGAGAAGTATTAAAACAAAATAGTTTTTTACACAACAACTTTATCTAATGAAGTTGATTTGGTTTCAATTTTTTTATCTTAATTTTAAACACTATTTTCCTCGATTATATATAGTTCATAGCTTTATCTAATGAAGCTGATTTGGTTTCAATTTTATTATCTTAATTTTAAACACTCGTTTCCTCGATCATTAAGTAATGGGAATATCTATCCTTTCTTTTTTTATATCTAGTTCATAGATCTATGTGCTTTTTCCATAAAACAAAGATAGAAATACTTTTTTTTTCCCTTCTCAAAACCAATAAAAAGAATTTCATTAGTGAAAGATAGCATACCACCGATCTATCGAATACATTGAAACAAAATAGTTTACACTTATGAGTTTAAAGCAGCAATTCCCACAAAAATGCAATTTTATGAAATAATTAAAATAAAAAGCATAATATAAAGATAATTACGAACAAATAAGACAATAATATGTACAAGTACTCACCTAGCAAAGAGAGAAAGGAATGGAAGGCTGATGAAGATCACTTTGACACCTGCACGCATGATACTAGCTCCTCTTTACTTCCAATAACACATTAATCTAAAGCTATGATCGGTAAATTTTTTTTATTTTTTTTGAAAATTATGAATAAGGAGAAAAAAAAAGAGACTTGCAAGGAACTCCACAAAGGATCAAACTTAGGTGAATCGAATATTAAGCAAAATTATAAACGAAGTTTTTAAAAATATTTAAAATCTTCTAAGGATTTTTCCTTTGCTGAAGAGGATAAAGACACATTATATAGAAATAATAACCAGAAGTTTAATTGGTTGAAACACTCCCTGATTAATCAGTCAATGGAAATTAAAATCCCAATCTTTTTCAATTTTTTTCCTTGTCTCTTGTAGTTTTGCATTAAGACAATGCAAAACTTTCATAAGTTTTATTCTCTGTTTAGAAGTATAGTGATAATTGTTTTTAAAATATTTTTTATGTTGAAATATATTAAAATAATATATATTTTTTATTTTTTAAAAGTTATTTTTGAAATAATTACATCAAAACATTTCAAAACATAAAAAAATTAATTTTTAATAAAAACATGATTTCAACCACTTACCCAGAACTCCCATCTAACAAGCAACAGAAGGTGACACAAGTAATATTTGTTTTTAAAAGCAAAACAAATACTCCTGTAATGACTATCTCTTGCATTACACACTCAAGTAATAAGACCTGCCCATTACATCATACAGAAAGCTAAAAGAACAAGGCTATTGATAGCATCCAGCAAGGTTTTATTTCATTTCAGTCCTTTTATTTTTTTTCTATTTCACCCTTCGATACTTCAAATTGTTTTTTTTTTTAATTTGATTTAATAGGGTGTTGTTTTTCTCTTGAGTTGTTGTGATTACCCTCGCATATGCGCTATGCTGGGAATTACAATTACAAATTACAGTTTCAAATTTAGAAAACAATTAAGAGAAAGGACCTGTGACATGGAGATAAGGTAATCCGAGAAGCCAATAGATTGTCGTCACTTGTTCAACCTTATCTTCTCCTTACAGTTTTTTTTTAATGTTTTTTTAATTGAATTTGCTTGAGTTTTGTTTGAAAATATATTAAATTAATATTTCTTATGATTTTAACATATCAATATAAATAATTTAAAAAATTATTCAAATATATTTTTAAATAAAAATAATTTTTAAAAATATCTTTCATTACATTACAATATCAATCATTAATCTTCCTCTAGTTTTACTTTTATCATTTTCTTCTTTCTTATCTCTTAATTATTAGGTGCATAGCTGTTGTACTTGACCTGATTATGAACTAACCTCGAAAAAAAATTTATAGATTACTTGGTCTTTCAATTCACTTACAAATAGTCAAATCAATTGTTTTTATTAAAACAATAATATACAAGAAGACAAACCCTAAAATAGGTTTGATGGAAATATAGAAATTAACTAGGGAGAGTCTATTCCAACTATACAACCTTATTCTGCCTTGTCTTTTAGCACCACAGATTTCCTCTCTGATTGAGGTCATAAAATCATGTTCTTGCTTTTCAAAACATTCTCCTGTTCCTCTTAGCACGAGATAGAATATAGAGCTAAAAAAACTTTACCTTATTTCAGCGGTCCTGACGAAAGCAAGGAAATAATGGTGAGAAGAGGTCAATTCCCTGTCATTTTCACGACGACAATAATGTTGTTTTACAAACTTTGCATATGATATTAATAACAAAGATAGTAATGGTGATTATCGCGAGGACAACAATAATTACAATAATGTTTTAAAAAGTTTGCATATGATATTAATAACACAGGTTTTCTTTCCATCTAAAAATAACATAAAAATCTCTATATATCAAAAACAATATTCTAAAATCATTTAAAAAATAAAAATAAATCAAATAAAAAAATCAAAATGAAACTCAATATATTTTTCAGGCATGTTTATCGAAAAGTTTGCATGTTTATCGAAAAAAACTATCTCTATCAAGTTTCTCTCATATAATAAAACTTGTTGATACTAAAAACGATAAGTTTAATCTTTGAAAAGTGCTCATTCACCAATTTCATCTCTCTTTTATTGTTTTCAAACGATTTTCTCTTTTATTTTTTAAACTCAAGGATTGAAAATGTTAAGAAAATAAAATTTTGAACTAAAATTAAAATTACAAAAACTAAAGAAATTGTAGAATTAAAAAAAAGAAAGTACGTGAACTAAACATAACATTTTCTAACAAATTTAAGGTAAATTATTGGATTTCTTCTTATTTTATACATTGGTACTCTATTGTTGAATTTTTTTCTCTTTCCTTAATAAATTTTAGGCATAATTAAAAAAAAATCTCCTATACTTTTGGTCCTTTTTTTTTCAATCTAAGGTTTGGGAAATTATGATTTGCCTCCTTGTTCAACAGGAAAAAGCAAATTAGATGAAAAGATATTTTTTTCCTTAGTATATAATAAATGTAAGTCTACGTAATTTTCTTACAAACTTTGTTTCTTTCTCTCAAACATGATTTCTCTCTCCAACCTCTCTCTCAAGCAAATTTGGCTAAATTCAACCTTTTTCTTCAATTTTCTTTTCAATCAAACTCCTAATTTGCCCTCAAAATTATAATTGGCCTGATTGTACCTATTTTAGACCACTTCTTGCTTTTAAATTTTTATTATTTGTTAGATTTCATCCCAAATCATAATTTTTATTTATATATTTTTTTTTTTGATATTTTTCAACAATTGTTTCTTTTTTAAAAACAATATGCCCAGTTTTGTTCAAGATTTAATGATAGGATTAGGTAAAGGGTATTTTATACCCAAAAATTCTTTTTTTATTTTATTTTTAACCCATAACACCTATAAAACACTCTATAGACCGTGATAAATCATTTATGACCTCAAATAACCCAATAATTAGTCAAAAAAACCCAAAGCAACTTGAATTAACCTTTTTTGCTTTTGAGGAAGACAAAAAACACTTAAGTAAAACTCTTAGAGAAGGGGAAAGACAAAGAACATCTAAGTAAAACTCTCATTGACGAATGAATCTTACTAACACCAAAATTGACCTTTTACATGGCTAGGATAGATGTCAACTAATGACTTTCTCTTTCTTCAACTTGAATCCAGCAACCTTCTCTCTCATCTCTCAAACCAATGATTGAAAATAAAAAAAATAAAATTTTCAAGAAAAAAATTAATTTTCTAAAACTAAAAGGACTGAAAAATTATAATTGAAACAAAGTAAACTTCTCTCGCTAATTTTGAATCTACCACCTATTTTTTCTACCCTTTTTCTCTTTGGTCTCCAATCTTTTTAATCTTACCTTTTCATAACAAACCAAAAGTAATTGGCCATCAATTTGACAACAAAATGATAAAATTAAGAAAAAAAATATCACTACTCCAGTTCATAATGAAATGTGAGAGGCTTCATAGTGAATGGTGCTATCATAAAATCACCTCACAGTTTATTAATTTATTTTGTTTATGTTATGTCTTGGTTAGAAATACTTGACTTCTCCAAAAATCCATAAAAAGTAGTGTAACACAAGATAAATGGCTCGCGCTATATCGTGGGTAGACCCAATTGTTTTCAACATAAAGAAAGGATGTTAAGGCAATGCAAGCATTCATAAAAAAACAAAAAAAAGTTGAGACTCGGGTCATTAAATCAATTATGTTTAATAAGATCAGCTAATTGAAAAACACAAATGACAAATACCACGACTAAAAAAAAATTAAAGAAAAAATGACAGTGAAAAAAGGTAAAAAAATAAAATTGAGCCCATCCATGTTAGCATGCAAAATATGCGACTTGGTCGTGACATCGGGGCAACCCCGTTGAAAAACAATTAAAAAAAATCATGAAGCTTAATTATCAAATAATCTAATATCAAAGGGCGAAGCTAAAAAAACAACGAAAAAACAACCCGAGTTAAACCAGGTTAACATGTTAACCCCATGATTATAGGTATAAGATTGAAGTATCAATCAAATGTTGAAGGATCTTATTTGATAATGAAAAAAAAATTAAATAAGAACGTGAAAACATTCGAAACTCAATTTCTAGTAAACAAAATATTGAAGGATGAATTGAAGATAAAATATAATCTCAAAAAAGTTTTGAAAAAAACCCGACTCGATTCCACTGGGTTAGCATACAAAATTCGTGTCGTGGTTGTGATATTGGGCAACCTCATCAAAAGCAAATTAAATAAAATTATAAAACTTAATTATCAAACAACCTAATGTTAAAGAGTAAGATAACACGTATCATTTTCAAAATCAATGAGAAATCTAATATAAAGAAAATAAAAAAGCTAGAGCCCAATATTCAATTAAATAAATGTTGAAGGATGAAACTAAAAAACCATAAGCTTAAAAAGGGGGGTAAACCCAAGCAAACTCGAGCAAATCTCCTAAACCTATATTAATTTTTCAAACTCGTAACTCGTGAAATTCTAGACCTTGGCTCAATCAAAAAGCTCAATTTTCAACTAATTTAATATTGAAGGATGAAGCAAAAAAAATTATTTTTAAAAAAATTAAAAAAATAGCAATAAAAAGAATGAGGATCAAACCTAATAGGAAAAAAAAGCCAGAGGATGAAATAAAAAAAATTTAAAACATTATCTTAAATAAAATAAATAGAAATAAAAAAAGGTGACAGAATTTGACATATTAAAAAATTAAACGAGGTTGAAATTGAAAAAACAATCTAATTTAATTAAAAAACAAACTAAAACAAATCATGAAGTCTAATTATAAATCAAACAAAATATTAAATAATGAGATTGGGGGGAAAAGCCAATTAAAAAAAGGACAAAAAAGAGTCAACTTGGTTAACCGGCCAATCCCGTTACCGAAGTCACGAAACAAGGATAAACTAATAAAATGTAAATTCAATGTTAAAGGACTCATGATCCAGGTCATGAGACCGAGATAACTTTTTAGAAAGAAAATAAAAAAAACTCGATTTAAAATGTCAAAATCCACAACCTCGATCATGAAACCAAGATATCCTTGTAAAATGTAAATTAAAATAAATCATGAAGCTTAAGTCTTAACCTATCCAAGGTTGAATGATGAAATTGTAAAAGATCTCAATTAAAAAAAGGCACAAAATACAAACTGAGTTAACTCAGGTTAACTTATTAAGAACTATTCATGTATCATGAGACTGAAATAACCCAATAGAAAGCAAATAAAACAATGATGAAGCCTAATTATCAATATACTCAATATTAAATGATGAGACTAAGAAGAAAAAGTTACTCAAGAAAAAAAACCTGAGTCAATCAGGTTAACCACCACCAGAAATTCGCTAAATAGCAACGGATTTATCGACAGAATATTTCTATCGGTAATTTGAGGTCGAAATTACCGACTGAAACTTTTCCATCCGTAATTCAGTCAGTAACTACCGACGGACATTTTTTGTAGGTATTTACTGACTGAATTACGGACGGAAAACGTTCCAAATTAAAAACAAAAGGCGGGTCGCTGACGTGAAGGTTTTGGCGGGGTTATTTTTACCAACGGATTCAAAACGACAGCCCGTACAGTGACGTGAACGGTTCGCCGTTTAAAATGCCGACGGAATCACCGAGGGATTCGAAATGGCAGATCCGTACGGTGACGTGTCGATTTTTCCGTCAGAATCACCGTCGAAAAAAGTCAATATATGTCCTCTCTGCCGACCCTCTCCTCCCCTATTTCTCCTTCTTCTTCCTAATCTCAACTCTCCCTATCTGCAAACAACCAGCCCCCCTCCCTCCCAAACAAAAATCTCCCTCATCTCAGCACAACAAGTTATATTTCTTGAAGTTTTGTGGTCACAGCATCCGTGTCTGATTTACCGATGAATTTTATCAATTTTTGTAAGTAATTCTATCTTTTTAAATTTTAACAATTAATTAAATGTCAATTTTATTGTTTTTTTAGTATATGTATTTTGTTAGTAGATGTACATGTTTTATTGTTATTTCTCAAACAAACTTGTAGTATATGAATGTATAATTCTATACCTGTTATGGTTTGTCTTAGATTTTGTAAGATTGTATTTGTTTGTAAATTGTTAAAACTTTATGGAACTACCAAATTACATGTGCTGTTTTGAAATAATTAATAACTTGCTTAATGGGTCCGTTTAAAGTTTTATCAATGGTATTGCGGAGTGGTAATTTTCGTAAATTTATATATATTAATTTGTATGGACGTTGATAAATGATAATGAATATTTAATATTTATGAAAAGTTGTGATTGGTTTGTTGGAGTGGTAAAGCAATATTTTTGCAAGTTTATTTACCTAACTTAGTTAATTAATACATGATGTCATCATAATTTTATAGAGGTTCGATAAAAGTCATGGATGATCGTTCATAGATGTATCGAGATTCACCCCAAGGATTGCAGAGGATTGATTATTATAACGGGGTTTAGGGTTTTATTAATTTCGCAACATCTATTCCCAGAAATTTTATTGGAGGCGGTATTAGGTGTCCATACAAGAAGTGTCAAAATAAAAATATCTGCATCCAGATGTTGTAATGATGCATCTTCTACACAAAGGGTTTATGGAGAATTACCAGTGTTGGTATGCACATAGAGAAGTATTTGTTAGTAAGAGGAGAATGAGAGAAACGGTGGTTGGGTCTACTTCTAGTACTAGCAACGTGCATGAAGCGGCAAATAACAACACTAATCCTTACAGAAATATGGTTATGAATGCAATGAGAATGAATCAAGGTAATGTCAGTCAATGTCCAATCATAGAAGAAGAACCTAATGCAGATGCAGCTAGGTTTTTTGATTTGTTGAAAGATTCTGACGAACCATCATGGGATGGCTGCACGAACCACAGTAAATTATCGGTCGTAGCATAGGTGTTCACCATCAAGTCAGATCACGGGTTTAGTGAGGTCGGGTACGATAAGATTATTAAATGGGCGAGAAGCATTTTACCTGAAGAGAACAGGTTGAAAGAGAACTTCTATGCTGCGAAGTCCATGATGAAACCCCTCGGTTTAGGATACCAGAAAATTAACATGTGCCCTAACTTCTGCATGTTATACCACCTTGAAAATGTTGAGATGACCGAGTGCATGACATGCGGGCATTCCCGTTACAAACCTAGAACTGGCAGGGGAAAGACTCTAGTGGCATATAAAAAACTTAGATACTTCCCGATCACACCTAGACTGCAGAGGTTATTCATTTCACCAAGGACTGCTTAGCACATGACATGGCGCCAATCACATGATGCGGTTGATGGAGTGATGGTGCATCCTTTTGACGGCGAAGCGTGGAAACTCTTTAACAGTGTGCATCCTCACTTTTCAGCTGAATCAAGAAATGTGCGTCTTGGGTTGTGTACAGACAGATTCAACCCATTTGGGTCATTTGCTGCTCTTTATTCTTGTTGGCCGGTCATACTCATAGTTTATAACTTGCCACCAGGAATGTGTATGAGGCCGGAGTTCATGTTTTTATCTACTGTCATACCCGGTCCAAGCAACCCGGGACGGAATATAGATGTTTATCTTCGACCGTTGATTGATGAGTTGACGCAGTTATGGTCAACCGGAGCTCTGACTTATGATATATTGAGGAAACAAAATTTCCTTATGAGGGCGGCTTTGATGTGGACTATCAATGATTTTCCAGCTTATGGAATACTTTCTGGTTGGAGCACGCATGGGAAACTCGCATGTCCATACTACATGGAAAACAACAAGGCATTGACGCTAGCAAACGGAGGTAAAGCTTCTTTTTTTTACTGTCACCGTCGCTTCTTGCCACTTAATCACAGGTATAGAAAGAACAGAAAAGATTTCTTTATTGGCAGAGTTGAAAAAGATGTTGCATCCCCGTGTCTTTCTAGTGAAGAATTGCATGATGTTGTATCAGAGTACGGTGACATTGTGTTTGGCCTTCAATCAGGTAAGAAAAAGTTTCATGGTTTTGGTTTAACCCATAATTGGGTAAAACGAAGTATCTTTTGGGAGCTTCCTTATTGAAAGATCAATTTGCTCCGCCATAACCTTGACGTCATGCACATCGAAAAGAACATGTTTGAGAACATTTTCAACACCATCATGGATGTGAAGGGGAAGACAAAGGACAACATCAAGGCTAGATTGGATATAGCTTTATACTGTAACCATAAAAATATGGAGTTGGTTTATGATGACTCACGGGTTGCAAAACCAAGAGCAAGCTTCGTGTTAGAGAAAAACGCACAACTGCTAGTCTACAAATGGCTTAAGAGTCTGCGTTTTCTGAATGGACATGTATCGAACATATCAAGGCTGGTTAATATAGAGGACTGCAGATTGTATGGAATGAAGAGTCATGACTGCCATGTGTTTAAGAAAACACTCATCCCATTAGCTTTTTGAGATTTGTTGCCAAAGGGAATATGGGATGCACTCACAGAGATCAGTCATTTCTTCAGAGATATATGCTCCAGCAAGTTGAATGTTGATCACATTGAGAGGCTTCAAACGAATATCGTCGAGACACTATGCAAACTTGAGATGATATTCCCTCAATTATTTTTTGACTCAATGGAGCATCTCCCTATACATCTACTGTTCGAGGTAAAAGCTGGAGGACCGGTCCAATATAGATGGATGTACCCATTCGAACGGTTAGATATTACAGTTGCAATGTAATTCATATATAAAAGTATTTTCTATGTTTTTTTAATTGAAAATACTTGATTAATTCAATGCAGGTACTTGTTTAATCTCAAGAAAAAAGGTTAAGAACAAGGCGCATGTTGAGGCTTCGATATGTGAGGCCTATATTGTTGAGGAGATCTCAACATTTATCTCGTACTATTTAAAACCTTATCTGAGAACGAGAATCAATAACGTTCCATGGCATGATGATGGCGATGAAGTGCCTTCCAGTAGGAACTTGTCAATATTCTCCAATATTGGACGACCCACACCTAAAAATATCGTAAGTGGAAGATATTTGTCGAAAATAGAGTTCAAACAAGCACACAACTATGTTCTATTTAACTGTGATGAGCTGAGACCTTTTATTCAGTAAGTTTATATATGTGTAATACTAATTAAAATTTGTGAGTAATATATTGTTAATTATATATTGTAATATCATACACTCATTATCACTTGCAGGCAACATCGACAATATTTGCTCTCCAATAACTTACAGCTGACCGAATCCTAGATCTTTCAATTACAAGATGAACAATTTGCCACGTGGTTCAGAACAAATGTAAGCACTATCACAAACTCATTCTAACTTGTAAAATTACTGTACGTATGCATGTCATTACAAGATTCTCGTTCATTTACTGTTTATTGATGTACATTACATACAAGGTTTATCAAATGGGAAGGAGTGCGCCTAAGTCATTGTCTTCACTAAGCCTGGGGTCTGAAAGAAAATGTAAGTGCTACAACGGGTATTTTGTCAATGGATATGTTTTCCATACTGAAGAATTTGGGCAAGGAAGAAACACATACAACAACGATGTTTGTGTTAAGGGATCCACTAGTAGTAAGTTAGAAGTTGACTACTATGGTAGATTAGAAGAGGTTGTCGAACTGCAATATCATAATGAGCAGAATATAGTGTTTTTATTCAAATGCTATTGGTATGACACGACTGATAGAGGAATTAGAGTTGATACGCACTATGGTCTGGTCGAAATCAACTCAAAAGCTAGACTCCACAACATAAACGATGTTTTTGTTTTTGCAAAGCAATGTCAACAAGTTTATTACATATACACCCCTTCATTTAGAAAGGATTGATCAAGAGTGGATTAGTTGTCTGTTTTAAAAACGAAACCCTGGGGTCGTGTCGAGGTTGTTCAGGATGAGAACGAAGACACAAGTGAGCGAGATGAAGTCTTTCAAGTTAGTGAGTTGGTTGAACCATATCGAGTTGCTCCTTCGATTGAATTGGAAGAAAATTCAAATTTTCATGTTTTCGATGATAGTCTTGTTGATGTTGACGCAAAGGAGTTGAATGTTGTTTTGAGCTTTAGCGGACAAGCAAATGTCGATGAAGAAGATGATATCCATATTGAAGATTGTGATGAAGGTGATGACAATTCAATTGATGACGAAGAAGAAGAAAATTATGACTAACAATCAAAATGAAGCCTTGTGTAAAACCATTTTTTTCATGTAATTTAGATTATGGATGATATATTTTGTAACATAAAATATTTATTACTTGAAATACTTACTTGAAATGCCACAATCACAAAATAATTACTTGAAATAATTATAGATCATAGATGATATATTTTGTAACACGAAGTAATTACTTGAAATGCCACAATCATCGACGTCCATACCGACGGATTAAGTCCGTCGGCATTTCATAGAGAATTCGAAAGTAATTACTTTTGAATCAAACTTTTTCTTCGAGGAATTTCGCCAAATCCAACCTTTTTCTTTAATTTTCTTTTGAATCAAACTTCTAATTGATCCTCAAAATTAAAGTTGGCCTGATTGTACATGTTTTAGACCACTTCTTACTTTTTAAAATTTCTTTATTTGTTTCATTTCATCCCAAATCATAATTTTTATTTATTTTTTATTTTTTGTGATTTTTTGAATTCTTGATATGTTTTTCACTATTGTTTCTTTGTTAAAAAATATGTCCAATTTTGTCTACAAAATGTTTTGATGCACAATTTATATGTTTTTTTAAAGGGAGTAAAAATTAGGTTATTAACCATGAGTAAAAAATATATCACATCTATTTAATAAAACATATGTTTATGGAATAATCAAAATATAATTAAAAATTAAAAATAATTATTAACGATAATAAAAGATTAAGTAGAGAAGTTAAGAAACCTCCCAAACTAAGCCTCTACATGGATTGAGTTCAAATTAAACAGGACAAGACCATACTTGATATGATCTTAAAAAAAAAATTTAAAACGATATCTTTTTATAAATTAAGATGATGATATTTTTTTTTATAGACTTGAGTTATTTTAGGCTAAGTCACCAAATTCACAAACTACATGATGAGCATGATATAACTTATTTTTTTTGTATTTATTTTCTAACTATAAGTTAATAAAAGTTGACGTGCAAAGGAAAGCTATAAAATAAAGTTTAATTGAGGAAAACCATACAGGAGGTTTGTAACAAAAAAAAAAAAAGTGCCCTCAAATGTTATAAAAAATAAAAAAATCAAACGGTATTTAATCAAGCAACAAACAAAAAAGTTTTATCAATCACATAAACGTTTTTATATAAAAAAGAAAAAAACACCATGAAAGGGTGTAAAGAAAGAAAGCTTGCTAAAATAATATGAAAAAAAGGTTACAGTCTTAAAAAAATTGAAATTTCAATGGTATCTGATAAAAAAATTCTAATTGTTTTTTAACTAATCCTTTAGAATGATTAAAGTATAAAATGCAGAGGAAAAAGAAAGCAAATGAAGTTAGACACGTGGGTCTGTGTACCTAACCCATTAAAAAAAAGCCTCCCTCGCGGGCCAGACCTTTTAGTGAAGTTGGTGTTTGCTTCTCTCTTACTAGGACCTTTCAAGAACATGTTTATTCGTTTTATTTTTTTGTGTTTTTATTTTTTTATTAAAATGGATTGTTCTTTTCTTCGTCTTGCGTCTCTCTAATTTGTGGGTTCTTCTTTTTTTTTTTTTTATTTCAGAGTCAGTTTCTTTCTTCTTTTTTTTTTGTTAAATATTGGATTTTTGTTTCAATTGGGGGAATGAATTGGTATTTTAGGTCATTGAATAGGTACGGGTCAGGTAAAGTAGTATCCCTACCTAATCTAAAACCCAAATTTTTGCCATCATGTTTTACTCAAACCTGATCATATTATAAAATTTTGTATTCATCATGTTTTTCTCTGTTGTTGCTTGTTGTTTCACTACCACGACTCGACTGACTGGGTATTTAATGTTTGGTGATATTGTAATGGTAGCAATTTTTTAGTGTAGATTGCATGCAATTTTGTAACAAGGTAAGAGGACATAAAATTGCAAAAACATTCGATCAAAATCTTAGTATAAATATAAAAAATTATTTAAAGTTGCACTCAATCAAGATCCTAGCATATATATACTTAAACTATAATGTTCTTTAAACTAATATGCTCGTCATTTAATGTAAACAATCTTCGTTTTTACTAAATAAAACTAACAAAAATCTTGATGGTTTTAAATTATTTATGTTATTTTCCCTCAAATTTCTACGTAAACAAGAGGAGCTAAATTTATTCCCGGTCAAAACATCAACAATTTTAATTTCTTATATTAAAAAGTAGATGACATGTTGTATATTTTTATATATAAAAAAACATAAATAATGTGTTGCTACAATTACATTTGAAAATGACGCGTTGTTTGCTTGTTTAGAATTTAATGACGGGATTAGGTTATGGGTATTTTATGCTCAAAAATTCATTTTTCATTTAGGGATAGAAATCCTTGAACTGTAGCAGAGCTGAAGGTTAAGTTAAAAAAAGAAGCTAAACTCCACCGAAAGTATTGGGGCATTAGAGTTTCTAAAAGGCGGCGACAAGTTGTGAAAACCATCTAAAGTAATTTAATAGACTCTTCTAAATAAAAAATGCAACAAAGAAAACGATGATGAAATTAAAAAAACCACATAATTTCATAAAAGTATTCTAAATTTTTTTAAAAATGTAATAAAAAGAATATGAATGAAATCATAAGTAGAAGAAACTTTAGGGACTAATTTGATTTTTGAATTCCAACACAAAAATTAAGTAGGAGAGAGGAGAAAAGAAAAAAACAAAATGCCACAAGTGCCACACCAGCCGTTATAGTGCTTCACGCACCGCTGATTGGTGAAGGGGACATCGAGATCCTTCGGAAGTCGCCCTGTAATCATGGTTTTGGCTATCGGATGGCGTCGCACACACTATCCATAGGTGGCAAACACTGTTAACCCAATTTTATTATTCTTTTTAATTTAATTTCCTTATTTACCAAATTATATTCTTGCCTTCAATGACACCCAATAACTATTAAATGACCATATCTAAATGACAAAAGAGCCTTCGAGTCAAAGACAATTGTTTTAAATTTCCATGTGCAATTAAGTAACTTGTTGAAAAATCAAGTCAAAGACTAAAAAGCCTCTAGATCCAATTAAATTTCCATTTTTTTTGTCTTTCAAAGGTAATTAAATAATCACATTGTGCAAAGAAAATGTAAAAATATCATCTAGCCCTCCTTTTAGTAATGACCAATGTGTTCTATGAAAAAGATCATCATACTTGTCGCACGTGTGCGGCGTCGCGACGATCGTCCACCCTCATGTATGGATATATATCTGGTAAATGTGGGGAGATAAAGAATTCTTGTCTTTTATCAGTGGAAAAAATAGAATGAGAGTCGCCACCTAGTATTTTGGTTACTAGGAACCTTAACTGGTCTCAGAGATCGGGTACGGAGACTAGTTGCGTAAAGGGAAGATATTAGCACCCCAAATACGCCTTACCTAAGGTAAGCTGCGTTGTTTTATTGTTTGATAAAAAATCTATGGTCTTGTCATGTTTTTTAATTGTTGGTCCGTCTATGTTTCAAGAAAAGCCCTCCTTAGTAGGGAGGTTCTTATCTTATAGGGTAAAATCTAATTGTGCTAACGTCAAATAAAAAAAACTATATTTTTAATATCGGGAGTACGTTTTACGTATAAATTCGTAATCCCGGATATTAAAAGAGAAAAAAATATATTTTTTTTGGTGTTTTTTTTGAAATATTGGCCTAGTTCTTGTGACTTTAATAAACTGGTTATTAAAGCCCAGATGCATGCTAAAACATATATTTTTTTTAAAAAAGTTTTCTTTGTTGTATGAAAATACAATATGATTTTTTTGCTTTTTAGAGACTTGGCCGTATGCATAAAAACGAAGACATGTTTTTTTATGCTTTGACGAAAACCGGGTATTTTAATACCGCATTTGTGCTTTTACGGTATATAAAAAACGAACTGATATCAATTAAAATGGATAAAAAAAATATGCATGAAAATCACGGATGTTTTTGAAAATGTATTTTTTTTGTAAATTTTTTAACGGGCCGAACCCGAAACAAAATTGGGCTGGGACAGACCCGAATAAAACACAAACTACCTTATATTGGGTTGGACTCAGCCCAGCCGCGTGGACTGGGCTGATGATCCAACCCGGAATGGCAACCATGATCCAACCTGGGCTGGTTACTGTGACATGCACAGTAACTAGCCAAATGTAATTATCCGGTTACTGTGCTCATGCACAGTAACCGAGTAATTATTTTGCCTTGCATTGCAGAAACATGCACAGTGCATGTTCTGCATGCAAGGGAATGAAACAGGAAAACAAAGATGAAAGACGAGAATTACCTAGAATGGAGGCGCTCTGGTAGCTGAGCTGACGGTGGTGTTGTTGCAGTGGCAGACGGTGGTGTTGTTGGTTATATTTGGTTGGTGTTCAAGGGACGAGAGATATAAATATATTTGATTAAAAAAAAATTAAATAAAAATATCTTTGTGATAATTTAGGAATAAATTTTATTTAAATTATATTTGATTAAAAAAATAAATATACAAATTAATTTAATTTGTTTTTTGACTTTTTACTCAAGAAAAAATTATATCATAAGTTAAAATTTAAAAATTTTATTTTTTTATTAAAATAAAGTTTTTACTCAATTTTATAACAAATCTTGATTTAAGTCAAAATTTAAATTATCTTTGGTACGAGTTTTTACTAGAATTAACTTTTGATTTAAATCAAAGCTTATTACAAAGTCAAGTCAAAATTTTGATTCAAGAAAAAAGTTTAAATTTTTAACTATAACTTATATTACATTTTTTCTTAAAAAAAAAAGTTACATTTTTATCAAATATGTTTCTAAATTAAAGGCCATTTTAACTCTTTTCTGTACGGCGCGATCGAAAAATAAAGTAAACTAGAGACGATATATTGACAGCTATTGATAGATAGTCCTGGTACCCGTAAATTTATATATTCAATTAAGAGGCACAAAATCCCTCCCCTCATTGAACCAAAAACAAATGAAAAAAGAGAGAGAAAGAAGTTAAAAAAGGGCATACACTGACAATACAGGGTTTATAAATTCACTATGATTATGTGCTAATGTAGTAGTAATTATCTCGAAGGGAAACAAAGTTGACATGTACAACATCAAAATATACCGTATCACCTTCGAGCGCCGTTCACCGATCTATGAATTTCCAATAAGGGCATCGATCAAGAGTCCATGATGATCACCAATCCAACCCAAATCGAAAACAAAAAAATAATAATTAAAAAGTCTCAATCAAAACAAACACTCATGATGATGTAGAAATCTGGATATTCCTCGCCATTTTCTCAGCAATCTGAGCCAAAGATTGGAGGTTAAACAACTTAAATTAATTTGTAAATGTCATACCAAATAGAACCTTGGTTTATGAATTTGCAACAACTAAATATCTCATAGTATTTGAACCATAGTTATCAAACCCAGCCCGAGGGTTGACCCGGCCAAGGACCGGGTCCCGAGTTTTATGGGTCAACCCGGGTCAACTTGGGTCAACCCGGAAAAATTAAAATTTTAATATTTCATATGAAAAAAATCCATGTAAATATAGGTTATACATATTGTAAACAATGAAATTTAAAAGAATATTAAAAAAAAATTATCCCACATTGAAAAGATACTATATTATCCTTTTAAGTTGACGTATTTAAACCAAAAGGTTCTTTATCCCATTTTGAAAAAACATGATTTTTTTTCTTGGAAACATAGAGTATATATACTAATGGGTTTCAAATCCCACATTGAAAAAACATAACTTTTTTCATGGAACATAAAGTATATATATGAAAGGGTTTCAAATCCCACATTGAAAAGATATTATGTTATCCTTTTAAGTTGAAGTATTTTAACCAAAAGGTTTTTTTATCCCACATTGAAAAAATATGATTTTTTTCTTAGGAACATAGAGTATATATACTAATGGGTTTCAAATCTCACATAGAAAAAACATAACTTTTTTCATGGGAATATAGAGTATATATACGAAAGGGGTTCAAATCCCACATTGAAAAGATACTATGTTATCCTTTTAAGTTGAAGTATTTAAACCAAAAGGTTTTTTATCCCACATTGAAAAAACATGATTTTTTTCTTAGGAACATAGAGTATATATGCCAATGGGTTTCAAATCTCACATTGAAAAAACATAAATTTTTTCATGAGAACATAGAGTATATATACGAAAGGGCTTCAAATCCCACATTGAAAAGATACTATGTTATCCTTTTAAGTTAAAGTATTTAAACCAAAAGGTTTTTTTATCCCATATTGAAAAAACATGATTTTCTTTTCTTGAAATTATAGAGTATATATACTAACGGGTTTTAAATTTTACATTTATAAAAGAAAAAAAAACTGGGTCTTGTCCGGGTTGCCCGGGTTTGGCCGGGCTATTGCCTCATCCGGTCTTTTATTTAACCTGGCCCAGTCTAGACACCGGGTCGACTCACTGAGCCAGGCTGAGTTTAAAAACAATGATTTGAACGAGGAAATATACTTTGACTTGATTGGGGTTGACGTTGCTCATATTTTTGGGACTAATTAACAAACTTTTACATGTATTCTTCTACTCTTTAGCTGCCGTTTGAGCTCTGAGATGCAGCAACCAGGCCTTGCATCAAGTTATATATATGATTGATCACTTAAAGCTGTGTGTTTTGGCATCAATGTTACAGATACACTCAAGAACACGTAACCCTGGACCTGCATTCATTGAAAAATACAAAGCTTATTTGGCAAACTTTGGGTATATATGATCCAAGCAAAATCAAGGACACCCCACAAGATTGTGAAGTTATGTCCATCCAACAGTAAGCTTGCTGCCATGATGTCCATGTCTTGCTGGGATGCAAAAGGCACTTACAAATGAATTTCCTGATCTAGAATTAAGGAGCTCTGTCCAATTTAATCCCTTCACAAGCGTGTTTGTAAGTGCCTTTGCCTTTGCTATGTGCCTTCATTTCAAATAGAAAAATGAAGTTTGTGTACATTATAACCATGAGACACAGCTTGTTCCTCACTTCCTCTTCGCTATGCGCGCATGATGATTCACAAGGTTTTTTTGTTTGTTTTTTTTTCATTTTCGGTGGAGAAGGTGCTTAAATGGAGACATCATCCTGTTATAGGCCTCTTGCTGTGGGTTCCTATTTTGGTTTAATTTTAGGCCTCTTGACTGATGATGTTGGATTTAGCTTTTTTTCAACAATAGAATTGTGTCTATTAAATAAAAAATGATTTATTTTTTAAATAAAATAATACTATATTAAGTATAAAAAATGAACTCTTTGCTTTTTAAAACTCTATTATTTTATTTTTCTTCAATTAATCTTTTATCCTTCTCGCCATTGTTTTGAGATAATTACGTTTATAAATTTAGTTTGCTGTATATTCTTGTTTGCGTTATAAAAAATAAAAGATTGAAAAGACCTAAGAAAAAATATTACAATCAATTGCAAGCACTTGAAGGCAGACAATAATTTTTTCAAGGCTAGAGGATTTATCCTTTACTCAATTTACATCATGAAATTTTATATCCTGTCGATAGATTTGTAAGTTCATTTTTTATATGTATTCATTCACATGTATTTATATATCCATGTAAAAACCATATTATTGTACAGTAACACATACACACTAATTAACCAAGGGACTTGCTATATATAAAAACACGAACTTCAAAAATAAAAGTTACTTTTTGTTTTTCTCAAAAAATTAAACTTTTTTAAAACGAAGTGATCTAAATATATGCACGAATGAGTATTATAATTCTAAGCGGTGTAGTTAAATTGGTCAAACTCTAGATTTATTTTCTAAAAGTCATTGGTTCGAGTCTCATAAACCTCAGGGCTACTAGAGGCTTACATGATCATTAACTTCAGGATTCATGAGATTAGTCGAGGTGCACGCAAGCTAACCCGGACATCACGTTAATAATAATAAAAAAAAAGAATGGGTATTATAAGTGCATGTGTTTGTAAAAACATATATAGTGTTTTACAACAATATTTATTCCAGATCTTAGGCATCATTACTAGGCCTATTTCAAAACCACATAAAGAATCGTAATAGAAACAGAACATCAAAATCACAGAAAAAACATGGTGATGAGGCAAGTACACAAGTCGTAAAACCATTAGTTTGAGAAGGAAGGAGAAAGAAAATCCACACATTAAACAATAAGCACACAGAAAGCCATTATTTCTTGAAGGTTCACACAGCAAACACATAGATAAGTCAATATTGTTCTTTTGGGAGTTCTATAAAATCACAATACAAAGCCATATTGTATGCCATTGCCAATAAAACAGTGGAAATCACTTCCTCAAATTAAAAAACATTCACAGCACCACAGCTCAAAGACATGAATCTCCGTTAAATCACCAAATGTCGAGGTGATCATGTAACAGGTAACCTGATGCAAACATGAAGAACAACGACCATCAAGGCATATTGCATATGATGATTTAATTCAACCATTTAAAGTTGAAGGAAAAGGAGAGAAGATAAATAATTGCCATATTACCTTCAAGAATTAATTATTAGCTTGTTTTTCAAATTCCAATGCCAGACTTATCATCTGACTTAATCATCATGACCACCTCCATCCTCGTCTTCTTCCTCTTCCTCTTCCTCTTCCATCTCCCATTCCTCTGTCTCTTCATCTTCATCTTCATCTTCATCTTCATCTTCATCTTCCTCTTCCAACTCCCATTCCTCTGCCTCTTCATCTTCATCTTCATCTTCCCATTCCTCTTCCTCTCCCCACCCATTATTTCGGGTCCACATTCTACGAGTGGTGGTTGGCACGAAGAAACCAGTTCTTGAATCCTCAGCTACTTGAGATACCTGCAAAACCGATTCAAGCAAGGCATACACATTCTAACTTGTAAGTCTTATTATTGAGAGAAACAAGAAAAAAAACACTAAAAGAGAGGCAAGAAATCAAGTCAAATAAGCAGCACCTCTGATTGAGCACTCATTGAACCATTTGTTCTAATAGCAAATTTTGTGGTCAGGTTTGGACATTCATACACCTCCAACTTCTCCAAACAAGGGAATAAGAAATCATAACACCCAAGACTGAAGCAGACAATGCTTGGTAATTCTTTTAGAGACAACTTTTGTAGATAAGGGAGCACCATCTTCTTCTCAACATTAACAGGTGAAGCATGATCATCCTGCCCAAATACTCCCACTAGTTGAGAGGATTCACTTACTTTAAGTATTTGGAGCTTTGGGAGACCTGAAGTCATGGCTACTAGGAAGAGACTCTTCAACTTGTTGCATCTTCTAATTTCAAGTCGACACAAATTGGGGAAGCATAAAGATTGGAGATCACTTCCTGATAATATTTGATTCTTTTCATCATCATTATTCTTAGCAATTATTTGCTCCAAATCCTTACAAGTTGATATCTTTAGATCTTTCAGTTGAACTAAACTAGCAATCATGATGTCTGTAAATACATATCTTAGTCTCTTACAGTTCCTCACCACTAAAATAGTCAAATTGCTAAGCGGGAGACGTTTCCATATACAGCTCATGTTAGGTACATACACAAAGTACAAATATAATTTTTCCAAACTTGTTAACCCCTGCATCAAAAGAAATTTGTTGGGATTTGCCATTAATGAGCAACCTACCCTAAGAAGTAGGGTTACCATTTGTCAATGGTAGTTGCACCCACCATTGACAAATGTATCAGCCCATGTGCAGCCATTGTTGAAGAGATGTCTTGGATGGCTATAAAAGAGGCATGATTTTGTGAGAGAAAATGTAGAGAGTGCAGAGAGTGAGAACGTAAGAGTGGAGAGAAAGAGAGAGCTGCAATGGCAGCAGCCTTGCTGCCATTGCAACAGCTGTAAGAGCACCAAAGTGAGCTGGGAGTTGAGTGATCCTCCTCCATGTATTTATTGTATCCTTTCTCTATCTCTAAATAATATTGACTCTCTCCCATGGATGTAGGCGGTTTTGCCGAACCACGTTAAATATTGTGTCAGTGTGCTTTAGCCTCCAATGGGCAAATATCAGAACATCACCGGTCGGAATCCCCAAACAATTGGTATCAGAGCACATGGTTTAAAGGGGTGTTTGATTTTTGCTCAAAAATGAAAGTTGTCAAAATTGTGTTTTGACCATACCACTGTGTAGAGGAGGAAGAGACGAAGCCACTGGTGAAAACAACGTCAAAATTGGACGTCGGACATGGCCGCACTCTCCATCACTCTCTGGCAAGGCGTTTGCCCACGCGCACAGACGCGCCCCACGCGTCTTCTTCACTCGGATGGGTTAACCCGACCCGAATACCAGATGACCCGACCCATGTGACTGACCCGGATATGGATGATGTCAGCATGGCGTAGTTGTGACATCATCATGCACAGTAGGCATGCCATGTCATCGCCCAGTCAGCTGCCACGTCAGCACAATGAGACCCACTGCCACGTCATCAGCCGTGAGCCGAGCCGTTTTTGAGCCGAGCCGAGGGAGAAGATTCTGTGCAGCAGAGTCTACATGCAACTGGATCTGAGATTGAATCTGGGCCGTTAATGAGGCCAGAATTGTTTTGATCAAATCTTAGCCGTCTGAAATGCGATTTGGATGATTTCAGACTTGTTTCCAGCTAATTTGATCGTTCTGGATGCAATGGTATGGTCCGATCATTGCGATTGAGACTAAAAATGGTGGTGGTGAATTATTGAAAGAGATTGCCTGATGAAGAGGCATCTGAAGGTCATCATGGTGGTCGATGGAGATGAAGAAGGAGAAAGTGCACATGTTTGCCCAATTATATGTGCTGAACTGCTAAGTGGGGAGAAATTTTAAATGCCTTGAAGGAAGACAAAATTGGGATACTCTGGACACCCGATCATGTGGACGATTTGAGGTGGAGAGTGGAAATTGATGAACCAATCTTGACGAATCTAAGAACTGGTAGTCTCGCCAGATGTTGAGAAATCATGTATAAAACCAGGATACCCCAGATCACTTGTAAAGGAAAGCCGCAACAAAGCTAGCAAATGGTTGTATATACGAAAAGGCAGTACGGTGGATAGATACGTTCTAAGAAGTTCTGTCTAGGAGATTGGGTTTTAAATGGGACCAGTGTGACCCCTCCAAATCTTTCCTGGGAACTTGCTTAGTTGAAGGATCATCCACACAGTACTATTTTTGTATATGTAACAGTTTGTAATGAAACTGTTGAAGACTAGCAAGATGACGACACAAAGGAACAATTAGGTTCCGTATGTTCAAGGATCTGATGGAGTAGTGATTTCTCCAAAGAAGTTAGATTCGGTGACTGTAATTTCTCTAAGGGAGAATTAATGAAGACCCTGATAATGGAAGAGAAATACAACAAAGGATAAAGATTGGCACCCTATTTTGACTTGGATAAATGTTGTGACAGGATGAGCTGCTGTCAAACATAAAAGCAAAGAATAGGGAGAAATCTGGAGAACCGAAATTGCACGAGAGCACACGGAGATTATGCAGGAGTACCCGTAGGATCTAACGAGGTACTGTAATGAGACGATAGGTGCAAGGAGAAGAAGAGTTCCCAAATGACGCTTAGAGCAGAGACTGTGTGAAAAAAAAGTTGTATAACAGGAAGTCTCTTGTTCTCTTGATAAAGGCAACAAGCGAGGACCTTTCCAATGCATGCAAGGATGGAAAGATGAGCTGTTGCAGAAGCACCTAATTAAGGGGGTGCGACCGCCGATGAAAGGCGAAAACACCAAAGAGAGTTGGTGTGGGTGGAGCTATCAAGCAGAAAGACATAGAAGCTCCAAACATAGAAAATGAGATGGAGAATTGCGAAGAGTGCACCGCAACTCTCTCTTTCTATGTGATTAGTGGCAGTGATCTCTCCCAAGTCCACATGGTGGTAGAGAATCTTGGAGCCATTAGAGACATCCCCGATGAAGGAGGATGTGACCGCTTCATGACGAGTGGAGACACCTCAGACAGAAGGTATGTGGGCCATGAAACAAGCCCAAGTACAAACCGCCACATGACGATGAGCGGAGACACCTCAGGCAGAAGGTGTGTGGGCCATGAAACTAGCCCAAGTACAAACCGCCGCATGACGACGAGCAGAGACACCTCAAGCAAGAAGGTGTGTGGGCCATGAAAGGAGCCCAAGTACAGACCGTCTCATGACGACAGGCGGAGACACCTCAGGAGAAGGTGTGAGGACCATGATATGAGTCCAAGTTCAGACCGTCTCATGACGACAGGCAGAGACACCTCAGGAGAAGGTGTAAGGGCCATGATAGGAGCCCAATTACAGAATGCCCCAGAGCCAATGTGATGGCTGGTATAAGTGGACAAGTGTATAGCCAATGAAGAGGCTATGATGAGTATGGAGACAAATACAGGATTGACTTTCATGGATATTGCCCCCATGCTAAAGATCAATAAGCTAGAAGACATTTGCCTTGGACAATAAGTGGATGACTTGTGGAGCACTAAGACGCGGCTGCTATGAAGAAGCAGAAGGGCATGCGCAGGTTCCGAGAACGAGTTGACTCTTGTGAAGGTGGTGGCTCGGTAATGACATTGTAATACTCAGAGTATGAAGACAGATATGGATCAACCTTTAATGGGCTGCCCCCATGGTTAAAGGTGGAGAGCTACCTGGACTGTTACGACTAAGAGCGAGAGACTCACGGAGAAGAAAGGCGTGGTTCCTAGGGTGGAACAGAGGGCAAGCGCAACTCCTGGATGAATAGCTCTTGGAAGAGTGGTGAGCTCGTGATCATATTGAGATACTCAGATAATGACTGTCGCACTTGGAATATCTGATTGAGGGGGTGTTGTAAGCCTTGGTGTGAGGCTTGATGAATCATTCCGGACCGAGCATGGTTGATACACTCGAAAGGGAATGCAGTGTGTCCCAGAGACAAGCGTTAACACTCTTCAGATGTGAAGTGGCAGACCATCTGGTTGTAGTGATCCTTTTGTGTGAGAAAAGGTGTGCTTTGGTGACTCTGGTGATCGAAAAGTTTGGCGAGTACCTGTAAACTTGGCCACAGACGCTCTCGGAATGGTAAGCTTGGAAGAGTTGTAGGATGCAAGCTTGTGCTGAAGAAGCAAGAGGACAATTGCCCATATAAATATCAAAGGAGGTGATTGTTGGGATTTGTCATTAATGAGCAACCTACCCTAAGAAGTAGGGTTACCATTTGTCAATGGTAGTTGCACCCACCATTGACAAATGTATCAGCCCATGTGCAGCCATTGTTGAAGAGATGTCTTGGATGCCTATAAAAGAGGCATGATTTTGTGAGAGAAAATGTAGAGACTGCAGAGAGTGAGAACGTAAGAGTGGAGACAAAGAGAGAGCTGCAATGGCAGCAGCTGTAAGAGCACCAAAGTGAGCTGGGAGTTGAGTGATCCCCCTCCATGTATTTATTGTATCCTTTCTCTATCTCTAAATAATATGGACTCTCTCCCGTGGATGTAGGCTGTTTTGCCGAACCACGTTAAATATTGTGTCAGTGTGCTTTACCCTCCCTTTGAGCAACTATCAGAACACCACCGGTCCGCACATGGGGGAGCCGGAATCCCAAACAAAATTAAGGGTACAATTTGTTAGATATAATTCCTGTTAATTTTTATGCACTTTGGGACTATTATTTTATATTAGTTAAATTAAAAGCAATCAAGAAAAAAATATACTTATTAACTCAAAAAATAGTTTTTTTATAATTGATTTATAATAAGAAAAAATTATGACATTAACCAAAAATAAAAATATAAAAGAAAATAATTTTAATCTTACGTATTAGTAAAACTTCTTGTATGTGTATATAAAATAAAAATGCTTTATTGTTGATCATTTATAATTATTATTTTTTCATATGAAAAGGAGAAAAAATTGTAAAGAAAAAACATGAAAAAATATAAAAATATATGTTTTTCAAACTCAATACAAATTTGTTGCTTTTGAAGTTCTTTTAATGAGAAAGTTTCAATTTTTACTTCTTGACTCTAATTGTTTAGAAAATTGGATAAAAAAACCATTTTTTATTAATTTTTTGAACCATCTGTCATAAGTTGCAGCAGTGAAACAAAAAACTCAATATTCTCAGATGAAGCTTTATCGTCCTGTCCAAATACTTTCCATTAATTGGCGAAAGAGCCTCAATGTCAATCCTTTTAAATTCAATGGATGGCTAAAGGATTTGCTGCATTTATCCATTACTTTAGTCTTAGAAATTATCACAATGTATTGAATTTGACAATTTAAATTTAAAAGGAAAAAATCAGGGGAGAAATATAAAGGACGTACTTGTAGTTGTGCCAACGAATTATCCGATTCTTCGTAGCCTTGAATTGTTAACACTTGCAAAGAAGGCAATTGGGCAGTAAAACTCTTTGGACCAAAAAAGCTGCAACTTGAAAGAGACAATTTTGTTAGCTGAGGGAAGTTGATGATTCCATCTCTAGTGAGTGCATCTCCTTCTCCACTGTAAAATATTTGCTTTAAATTATAAGCAGAAGAAATCATCATATGTTCCAGGTTCAGAAGACTTGGAGACACGGAGACAGGAAAGACATGTTCCAGTTTATCACATTCACCTATAGAGAGAGTTTGTAATTCTGGGAAGCGAAGAGACTCTGGAATTATTTCCCTGTCACCACCATCCTGTTCTCTGATAAGACGCTTCAATTCATAGCATTGTTTTACCTGTAGTGTTTCCAGATGAATAAGACTTCGAGCGAGGGACGGTGTGAAGATAAATGTCAGTTTGTTAAGAGACAACAACTCCAGATAAATAAGACTTTGGAGGCTGACATGTCTAGTGGCCCCTTCCATATACATTTGAGCTCAGGTAAATCTGACAACCGTAACGTTGTTAAAGATGTCAGTAGCGGCAGCTCCTTCTCCTCGTTAATTCCTTCGTCATCCTTCTCTCTGATAAGACGCTTCAATCCACTGCAATTTTCTATCCGTAGTGTTTCCAGATGAATTAGACTTTGAGCGAGGGACGGTGTGAAGATAAATGTCAGTTTGTAAAGGCTGTGGAGGTTGACATGTCTAGTGAGCCCCTTCCAAATACATTTGAGCTCAGGTAACCGGTACAGCCGTAACCTTGTTAAAGATGACAGCAGCCGCAGCTCCTTCTCCTCGTTAATTCCTTCATCAACCTCACCCAATTCAAATACCTCTTCCAATGATTTGCAGTCATAAGTTTTCACTCTCCTTAGATTTTTCAAAGCTTGCCGCCATTTTGCTGGAAACAGAGTGCGAATAACCCCACATTCTATCACTTTGACATATTCTAATCTTTGTAAGAAGTCCTTTTGCGACCCATGGCCATGGGTGGTCATCTGATCAGAGGACAATACTATATTTCTTAAACCCTCCACTCTCCAAAAACAAATATGAGACACGGTAGGAAACAACTGCTCAAATGTCTTTGCTTTAAGGATGTGGCGCTTATATCACCCAAACATAATCTTGTCGAGGTTGGGTATGCTGTTATTGAATACCCATTCCCTAACACAATATCATATTTGAGCAACCTGGGAAAAACAAAATCTATGGGAATGCATTCAACCTTCGGTATCATCAATGATAATACAGCTAAATGAGACAGCGAACTTAGTTCTGTTAGGCTTGCATTGATTCCTTCTGCGCTGTCACATCCAACAACATCCCATCCCTTGAAGCTCTCATCCCCGATCAACAGTTCTTCTAACTTCTTCAACCTTGCAATCAAATTCACAGGAATCCTTCTTAGCAATTCACAACCTGTAACATCCAACAACCTTAACTCCTTGAGCTCCCTAATTTCATCAGGTAATTCTTCAATGGAGTCGCACCACATGAAAACAAGAATCTTAAGTCATTGCAGCTTTCTCAACCAATTGAGGTCCTTGCATTCACACCTTCTCAACAGCAACGACTGAAGGTTCGCTGAGAGTTCAAGTGATTGCAATGACAAACACCCTCCATGTAGAGACAAAACTTCTATTGCTTTCATCCCTTCAAAACACCTCTCTGGAACATTCAAATCATCATCCAGTTCTAATAAAAGAACTTTGAGCTGTGGACACACCAATTCTTCAGGAAGTTCTGCTAGTTTATTGCCCATTAACGAAACTACAGTACAACCTTCAAAGCTTTTATTGCTCATTGGCCACTCCTTCAACCCAAAGCCAGCCTTTACCATGAATCCGTATTTTTCTGATGATGCTATCTGAATAGCAACATCACGAACCAAGTCATGCATTTTCACATATTCTTCACTTTTAGTTCCTAACAGCATACAACAATCTTTGAGGGTTTTTATCTCCACATAAACTCGTTCCCTTGCATCTTCAATGGACTCCGCATCTTGATGTAACCCGTAGCCAACTGCATATCTCGTCAAGTCCTCAATTGGAATGTTGTAATCTTCTGGAAATAAACAGCATAGCAAGAAACATAATTTGGTTTTCTCGTGCTTCAAATAAGCATAACTCAACTTAAGACATGCATATGCATTTTTTTCTTCATCAATTTGTTCCATGTGCTGAAATTGAGAGTTTTTGAGCTCTTTAGACGCTACTTCCCACTCAACAGCAGATTTATCTCTTAAAGCCCTTCCCACTGTCACAAGTGCTATAGGCAATCCTTTACATTCTCTCGCAACCTTCTTTGCCACTGTGTTCAAGGTAGAGTCCTCATCATGTAAACCTGCATTGATTTTGAATAAAGCCCATGCTTCATTTTCAGATAAGAGACTTAACAATACATTTTGCTGGCACTCCATATATGAACATATATCCTTAAGACGTGTTGTTAGAAGAATTTTACAACCCCCGTGAGCATCACCAAATGGGATCCCTATCTCTTCCAGGTTAATAACTCTCCAGACATCATCTACAATTATAAGAATCTTCTTTCCCTGCAGTCTCTGCCATAATCGATCTGCTCTCCCTTTTTTACTTTTCTCGTCAAAACGCAAACCTAAACTATCTGCCATTTGATCCTGAATGTCTGTGACATTTGGATTCTGGGACACCGTGGCTATCAAAACTTCATCAAAAAGACGCAACTCTTTTGCTCTCCTGCCTACTTCTTTCACCAGGGTGGTTTTACCAACCCCTCCCATGCCGTACAGTCCGATCATATTAACACTGTCATCTTTGAGAGCTTTCATAATTTGTTCAAAAGCTTCTTTTGATGATTCTGAGGGTGTGAAACCCTTTGATGGAAGAAAGAAATTCTATGTCTTGAAGAGGTGCTTTGTGGGACACTGTTGGAAACTTTTTGCTATTTTCTTCAAGGTTTCTCAAAGTCTCCGTCTTCTTTGCCAGTGCCTTGCTTAACTTGAATTGTCGTATCCAATTTGGACACCAAGTAAAGCATTTGTCATTTTTTCCCGTTTCATTTTCCAAAGGATTCACACCTTTAATTTCGTTGTTTGCATCCTCCAGCCATTTGTTGACAACTTTCTCAATTTCTTCAGCATTCCTTTCAGCAACTTCGACAGCCTTTTGCAAACGATCTAGTGTCAAAGCCAGGTTCTTCTTTTGTTCATTGAATTCTTAAACAAAATTGTTGAAACAGAACATGTAACGGAACTGCCTTATTGCTGGTTCCACCAAGAGTTCTGCGATCTTAGATACAATGGATTCACCAACACTTTCGATAGCCATTTTCCACCAGTCTGAAAATCAGAGAAATAAGGATACCGACTATGAGATTGAGACATTACAAGTAAAATAGGCATTGAGAGAATGAGAATAGGAATTTTATTACCTTAATTTGGGAAAATATGTGCGAAAGGCAATAAAATAGCGGGAGGAACAAAAGGAGAAGGCCTTCAGCTCTGTATGGAATCCAGCTTCAAAAGCAACAAGGCAAGGAATAAGTATACCAATGAGCAATTAATTCCTTGTCCCCTCATCTGTAATATCTTTAAATTAATTTGTTATTAATTTTAAATTGTCACAATGTTGTTAATAAATTGTCATCAGTATTGTCAATAATAAAAAAAAACTCTATACATCAAAAGTTATAATTACATGCTAATATTATGAATTCTAGCAAATGGATGTTAAAAATTGCATCCCTCTATAGGAATATTCATAAAGATATGCAAGTTATAAAAATTCATTTATAAACTTAAACAAGAATCAAGGAGTTAAAATATCTATTTTGATGAGATAATTAAAAAAAATGGTTTTATTAAAAATATTGATGTCCGTTATGTTTATAAAAATTTTAGTTGAAGTTGAGTCATTTTTTTAGTGTTATATATAGATGACATATTTTTATTTCAACCAGGAAAGATTTGGTTCACCAAGAATTTTTTTTATAAAGAACATGAGTTAAATAATCTATATATTAGGAATAATGATTTATAGAGATGTATCTAAAAGGTTATTTGGTTATCCCAATTCACACACACACATACACACAAAATATTGAAATGATTTAGCATGAAAGAATATTCACATACGCGCACACACAAAATGTTGAAATGATTTAGCATGAAAGAATTTAAATGAGGATACTTACCTATTTCACATAGGATTGGTCTCTCCAAAGATATATACCCTAAAACATTTCAACATTTAGCATGAAAGAATTTAAATGAAGATACTTATCTATTTCACATAGGATTGGTCTCTCCAAAGATATATACCCTAAAACATAAATTAAGAGAGAGGATGGAAATGATTCTCTATGCTTCGACTATAAGATCCATCATATATGAAATGTTATGTACAAGATCAAATTTATCTTTTATTTTGATCATAACGAGTAAATATCAATCTAATTCAAGGGAGGATCACTAAAATAGTTAAGAATATTATTAAGTAGTTAAAAAGAACTAAGAATTTCTTTATGGTCTATGAAGGAGATGAATTGGTAGTTTATAGATATTCGAATGCTAGATTTAAATTAGATATTGATGATAGCAAATCCTAGTCTAGATATATTTTTACTCTAAATGGTGGTGATGTTATTGACCTTTAGAGTTACACATTCATATTTTTATATGTTTTGATGATAACAAAAAAAAAATAGACTAATAATATGATTGGTTGAGAATAAGCTTTAAACATGTTTCATACGAAGATCACATCAATAAGCATGAATGATTTCATGAAAAATCAATCAAAAAGTCCAAAAATGAAGCAAAGTGAATACTTAGTTTAAGTATTCATTTTAGTTCTTAATTTGTAAATCTTTATATCTTGATGGTACAACTAAAATGAACTCACACACATAACTCTGTATACATTAAATGATTAATAAATCAGATGATTTAAGATAGATGGTTCTAAGAATTCACCTAGATTAAAATTGTTGAATATGAAATTTTGCATGAACCGGACAACCGCTTGTTCATCAGTGATGAACACTTAGGAATTCTGTAAGAATCGATTGATCGATTGGCTTAACCATTATGAACTGGTCAACCATTTTACTCATTAGTAGGGTTCTAATGGCTAGTTTTTCTTATAAACATTTAAATAGCTTGTCTAATTGCAAAATTAGTAAGGGATTCCTAACATATATTATAAAAAATCTACTCCAAGATCAAAATAACAACAAAATTATCAATCCTTGATCTTACTCGAGTTTTTAATCTTTTATGTTACTTTGCTTTGAGTTGTTTTTTTTTGTATCCGTTATAAGTTCTATTGACATTCCTCCTAATGATCTTCAATAGTCTCCGGTTCTGTATTCGTTTGTGTTTTGCTTTTGTTTTTCAGGTAAGTGGAATAATATTTAATATTCATGTAATATAAATAAATATGTATGTTGATTATATGACAAGTACACTTAGTTAATTTCTTTAATATTTTTATAATGATAATGTTATTTTTCGATATGACATTCTATTCTTTAAATATGTATGTTACATTCGCATTCTATTGAATTAAATTATATTCGATAAGACATTCTTTTACTTTGATAATTATGTTAATATCTATTATGCCTTGTTATAGGACTTGTCAGTAACTCTTTGCTAATAGAGAGTAGTGTTAGTCTATGTGCACATGGTATTCTGTATAACTAGCTAGTGAGAGAGACACCAGCCTGTGACAACTGATCTTCCCACAGTGGTCACCTTTGGGTGTTATCTGATCACCTTCGAGTGTCATCTGATCTTTGACATGTATTCCACTAGTTTACAATAATATACTTAGTATGTATGTGTCTATCAAAATTATTTGACTTGTAAACTACTACTATTTAGAATGTATATTAAATGTTATTCCCTCACTGAGTTGGTTGAAAAACATTGACTGAATTTGCAAAATCCTTGATAGAAATGATATTGGCACTTCTCAACACTCCTTGAAAAGTTGAGCAAGAATGATAGAAATGATATTGAGCACTTCTCAACCGTGGGACAATATAGTGGACTCTGAGAAGGAAAAACAAGCAGTATTCAGATCAGTTAGAGAGCAATGAAAATTGATTAAATGATGAATCAGTGAACTGAGGACAATATGGTTAAAAAAAGATAATCAATGAACAAGCACATTTAGATCAGACTGGGGGGCAATATAGTTCGAAGACAATCATGATCTAAGTGAACTCTAGCAGTAATTGAGAGCAAAGATGTGCATGAAGGACATGTTCATATTGTCATTTGGGTTTTCCTTGTGAAACATGGCTATGACTCCTGGAAGATGTTATGTCATGATTGCATTTGAATGAAGGAAGAGGGAAGGAGCTAAAAATCAAAAGAAAAAAGGAATAGAAAAACAGAGGAAGAAAAGAAAAGAAAAACGCAGAGAAGCAGAAGAGAGAAGAGAGAAAGATCGCTGCTTGGAGCCACTGCCGTTTCGCCACCAGGCTTCCCAGCCACCATCTCTGCCACCACAAACGACAACGAACAAGCTCCTCCACTCCAGGTAATCTTCTCCTCCTCTTTTGTCCCTGTTTTGGTGTTCATTTTCATTTGCATGCAGAACGTGAGCTATTCACGTTCTGCAGCAAAGGAAATGTAATTAGGTAGTAACTACCTAATTATAATTCACTGGTTACTGTGCGCACAACACAGTAACCAGCTATCTATGGGCCGGTTCTGGCCCAATTTTGTTTTGGTCCAATCGTGGCCTAGTTTCTTTTGGGTCAGGCCCGACCCAATTTCTTTTAGGATTTGTACTATTTCCTCACGTATTTTTACGCCTTTTTTTATTAGTATTGGAATATATTTTTATGTTGTTAAAAATACAAAATCCGGTATTAAAATACCCGGTTTTCGTCAACTTAAAAAAAATTTGAAAAATTATTTTTGTGCATATGGCCAAGTGTCTCAAAGCTAAAAAATTATATTGTGTTTTTCATACACCAAAAAACAATGTTTTAGCATGCTTTTTGGCTTTAATAACGAGTTTATTAAAGTCAAGAGAACATTGGCCAAAATATCAAAAACAAAAAAAAAATTTTGTGTTGTATTAGTATCAGGGATTACGAATTTATACGTAAAACGTATTCCTGATATTAAAAAGAAATTTTCTTTAGACGACATAGAACAGTTAGATTTTTACCCGATAAGATAAGAATCTCCTTACAGAGAAGGACTTTTTTTAAACCATAGACAGACCGATAATTAGAAACCACAACATGACTTTAGATTTTATCAGACAATAAAACAATACAGCTTACCTTAGGTAGGGCATAGTTGGGTGGCTAATACCTTCCCTTTATGCAATCAGTCTCCGTCCCCGATCTCTGAGACCAGTTAGGGTTCCTAGTGACCAGAACACTAGGTGGTGACTCCCATTCAAATTTTCCACTTATAAAAGACAAGAATTCCTTGTCTCTCCACATTTTCTAGTTACACCATACATTTTACCTTGAGGGTGGACGATCGTCGTGACGCCGCACATGTACGACAATGCGTATCATAAAGACATTAATAAATAAATAAAAGAAGAATCTGTACAAGAACTTACTTGATAGTAAAGAGATAAACAAATGAGAAATTCACGATGATTAGTTAAACACCTCCATACATGACATAAATATAATTAATCTAATGAGTTGAGTTATGCATGAAATTATATCTATGGTCTCTCAGAAAAGATGTTTTTTAATAGAATAAAAAGAAAAGTCTTTAAAATGAGTAAATAATTAATTGAATTAAGGAACCTCTCTCCCGGTTGCAAGGACCAAACTCAAGCTAGCATCTAATAGTAACTTGCGTATGACTATCCTTATGATATATCCATAAAAGCTAAAAGAGATTCCTTACTTCAAATTTGATTTGCTCACGAAGGTCAAAGCCAAAAATATTCAAACTAAAAGGGGATTTTGTATTTCAAATTTGATCAACAATCATTTATATATATATATATATATATATATATATATATATATATATATATATATATATATATATATTATCATATAAGACTAAAGGCTTCATGAATGGATGAGCAAAAAAAAATATTAGCATACATATATTTATAGCAAAAAGAAATCAACCTTTCAAATCAAACATGAAATTTATAATAATAATAATAGTAATTTGTTGCAACTTGAGTAGAATAACTCCAACCTAGAAGTGTATTCGGTATACTCGATTGAAGTACATTAAACAAGACATAATAAACAGTTATTCTATATGGATTTGACTTAGGTTTTTTTTTTCTTTTTTGAATTAATTTTTTTTATTTCATCCTTTAACATTGAATTTATTGGGAATTTGACTTCATAATTTTTTTATTTCTTTTTATGGATTTATCTCAATCTTAAGACCCGGGTTTGATAGGTTAACCCGAGTTGACCCGAGATTTTTTTCAATTTATTCCTTCAATATTGGGTTGAATGGGAATTAAGCTTTATAATATTTTTTATTTGCTTTCTATGTGTTTATTACGATCTTATAATTCTAGTCGAAGGTTAGCCCAGTTGCCTTAGGGTTTTTTTATCCTTTTTCAATTGAATGTTTTTTTTTAATTTTATCCTTCAATATTGGATTGATTGAAAAATAAACTTTATAATTTATTTTATTTTGCTTTCTTTGAGGTTATCCCGGCCTTATTGTTGTAACCTATTTTTTGGGTTATTGTCCAAATTCAACTTTTCTCTTCCAAAACAAAAATCAAAAAAATATATTCAAAAGAAATCTAAAAAACAAATTACAGTGAGAAAAGGATGCTGGAGCACCCAAAAAATGGCTGAAAATTGGTCGAGGAAGTTCATAAATACAAAGATTGAAATTTGACATTTTATTTTTGACCTTCACAGTGAGAAAAGGATGCTGGAGCACCCAGAGCCCTATTGACAAAGAAAATTCAATTTAAGAAAAGTCCAAAATTAGATGTTTATGGACTCTGTCGCACGTCAAGAAAATCCGCACGGCGTCGGTTGGTGATTTTTCGTTATGTTGATTTGATTTGTTCGTTGGAGTCGCCACCTAGTAATTTATTGAGGGCTACTAGGAAACCGGATGTACTGGTCTTGTCAGAGATTCATGGATAAGAGACTGGTTGTGGTTAGGGAAGGTATTAGCACCCTACCTGAGATAAGCTGCTTCATGGACTTGATGCGCTTTAAAAATAAAATTTTAGCTCAATTCTAAGGCTTTGATAAATCAGTTATTAATTCCCCAAAATACATGTAGATACATGTTCTACATTTTCATAGGAAATACAACATGATTTTTATCTGTCCTTTAGATATTTGTGCATATAAATTAAAATATTAAATTCATTTTTTTTATTTGATTCAATAACATACATAAAAAAATACACAAACACACACACATCTCTTTTTCTATCATTGTTTTATCTTTCTTTCTTTTCTTTTCTTTTCATCCACAATACAAATTATACAAATTCAAAAAAATAACTAAACAAAAATTACATCAAACACTTTAAAAATTACAGAATAACCCAAAACATCCCAAAACAGTGTAAGGAAGCCTTCTGGAACTGCCGGGACAGTGGCGGCGCGTCTTCCCACGCGCCGTCGCTGGAAGCTCAAACAAACAGGGGATCTGCAATGTCCTCTTCCCCTCCGTCTTCCCACGCTGGCGGTGGAGTCACCGTCACCTGCAAAAACACAAAACGCAACACAAGCTGATTTTATTTTGTTCTGTTTTTTAGATCTGTTTCCTCTGGTCAGTTCTCTTCATCTTTGGATCTGTAATCGGCTCCACTCCTTCTAGTGACTGCTCCTGCCGATGGCTGATCTGATGGTGGAGCTGAGGAACGGCTGGATCGGCCGAGAGGGAAGAAGGACGGCGCTGCTGCTGGTGCGGAGGCTGTCTGATGGTTGCTGCCGCTGGAGGCTGTTGTCGATGGCTTCGGCAACACTGGAGCTGAAGGGGGCGCTGAGGTGTTGCTGTTGTCACCGTGGGACTGAGAGAAGACGGCGGGGCTGCCGCTGAGTTCGGCTTGAGGAAGAAAACGGAAAGGAGACCTGGCTCAGTCTGTGGTGGTCGGCTGCTGTGGGAAGGAGATGGGTCGATGGAGGCAGGTTCAGGAGCTGCGAAGAGCAGAGGGAGCAGCTGAGAGGGAGGATCTGTGGAAGGGGGAAAGGAAAGGAAACGAGGGAACCGGATGAGAAGGAAAAAATGGAAAATCACTCCTCTCCTTCGGGTGCAGGGGAGAAGAAGAAAAATGTGGCCAGCGGGAGGGGGCTGGTTGTCCAGTTGCAGGAGAAGAAAAAAAATTCAAGGGGAGGGCCCTGCTGTGCAGTTGAGGGACAAGAGAAAAATCAAAAGATGGGGGGCTGGCCGATGTCCCTCTTGTCTGCAGAATAGAGGGTGGCGGAGAGAGGCTGCTGTGGGAGAAGAGAAAAAATCAAAAGGGGCTGTTTTGTTTGTTTTTGGCTGGGAGGAGGAGGACCAACGAACGGGAGGGGGGAGCAGCTGGTGGAACCATCCGAGAGAGAAGAAAAAAAATCAGAGCTGGGGCAGGCTCTGCAGTTGAGGGAGCAGAGAAGAAAATCCAGGGGAGGGGGGGCGGCTGCTCTCCTTGAAAAAAAATGGGTTTAGGTTTAGGTTTTTTTTGTATTTTTTCTGATGTTGTTAAAATTGCCCCCCCTTTGAAAATTCAGTGTAGCATGGTATTTATAGGAAAAGTTTTGCTAGGTTTTCAAATTAGTCCCTCAACTTTTCCTTTCCTTCTCTTTTCCTCTTTTTTTTGTAAATTTTGATTTTTCTTATTTTTTTTGTATTTTTGAAAGCGAGCAAATATCAACATCGACTCAAAGTGGAAAATCAATGATTTTAAAAATGATGCGTTAAAAGTTGAACGCGTTCCAAATATCTTTGAAAATTTAAATTTTTTTTTGAGACGATGCTAAAAATGATAAAAAACGATGCAAATGTATTAAAAACGTATTTTTTGGATTTTCAATGCTTTTCGCTATTTTTGGATTTTTTCTGAAAATTTATTAAAACATGGGTCAAAACTTGGGTAGCAACAGACTCAATTAAATGTTATTGAAGGTTTAATTGAATTTATGGAGGGTTTGATTGCAATAAAAATTGATTTTTAAGTCAATTTGAGTTTCAATTGGAAGAAATTAAAGTTTATTGATCAAATCAAGGGCTTAATTGAAGAAATATTGAAGTTTGATGGCTAATTAGGGACTTGATTGAAGAAATCTGAAACCAAGGACCAAACCAGAAAAAACATGTAAATAGAGGGACTGAAATTGTCTGAATCAAGGGCCAAATTGAAGAAATTGAAAGTTTATTGATCAATTGAGGGTCAAATTGCATAAATTCAAGACCGATGACCGAAATAAAAAAGACGGCTAACTTTAGGGCTGACATCTGATTTTTTGTAGGGACACAATTGAACTGTTTCATAAAATCAGAATTGCAATTGAGGACTTGATTGAATATATCATAAATTGAGGACTGATTTAGAATTTGACATGTTTTTGCCGCCATTTCCTTTTAAATGAAACAACACGTTTTTGTACAAAACGACGTCGTTTCATGCACTGTTCATTAAAAAAAAGCACAAAGCAGTGTTGTTTTGAACAATATTATGCTTCTTCTTCCCTGGAAGCGCAACAGGGAAAGAAGAAGTTTTGTTCACCTGTGTTTTCTCTCCCTCACTCTCCCTACTTGCCCAAACCTTAACATGAACCCACACCCCTCATGGCCTCCCACCATCATGAAAAAGGCATGGAAGCCATGACCTACGGGCGGCTCTAGGGACTGCATAAAGGCCGCCTCCGCCACCTTACCCTGTCCTCGTGTCTATAAAAGGGTAGGGTAGCTCCCACTCCCCCTGCCTCTATAAATACTCCTCTCAACAGGCAGTGAGAAAGGGGGGAAAAAGACAGGTGAGGTTATAGAGAGGGGGACAAACGAGATAGTTTTGGAGGAGAAACAGAGGAGGGGAAGGGAGGTGAAAGAAGTGGAATAGAGAGGAAAACAATAGAGACGAACATAGAGGAGAGAATTGGTGGGAGATAGAAAAAAAAAGAATGGAGGCGAGAAGAACAAAATAAAACGGAGACAGAGAAGAGAATGAAAGAAGAACAGAAGAAAAACCAAAGCAAAAAATATGAAACAAAGAAAGGAATAAAAAAAGAAAAAATGCCAAGAAACGAAAGAGAAAAAAGGAGGAACCACCGCCTGACGCCACAACATCGCGACCTTGAGCCACCGTTAACGACATCACCACCACTGCTAGGTCAGCATCCTCCTCCTCCTTCTTCTTCTCCTCTTTCTCCTTCTTCTTCTATGTCATTTGCTGCAGTCTCCACTATTCATATGAATAGTAGAGTGTTTTCTCACTGTTCATTGGGTTGGACTTGGTTTGACCCAAATCAAAATGGTTGGGCCGGGTTCGACCCTGTTCAAAAAAAATATAATTTTTTTTTCAAAAATCCTGTCAAAATTTGTGATTTTCCTGTGTATTTTTCTATCAACTTTGCTTAATATTGGTTTGTATATATTTATATTGTAAAGATACAAATCCGGTATTAAAATACTCGATTTTCTCCGAAATATTGTGAAAACTTTAAGAAAATGTCTTCTTTACATGCATACGACCAAGTCTCTCAAAGATTAAAAAAAAATCATATCGTATTTTTATACAATAAAAATTCAAAAAATATGTTTTAGCATGCATTTTGGATTTTAATAACCACTTTATTAAAGACATGAGAATTAGGCTAATATTTCAAAAATACTAAAAAATATTATTTTGCTTTCTTTTAATATATAGGATTATGAATTTATACATAAGACGTATTCTCGATATTAAAAAAGTAGTTCTTTTATATATAGACATTAGAACGGGTAGGTTTTACCCGATAAAATAAGGATCTCCTTACTGAGAAAGACTTATCTTAAACTTTAGACAAGCCAATAATTAGAAAACACAATAATACCTTAGCATTTATCATACAGTTAAAAAATACAGCTTACCTTAAGTAAGGCTTATTTGGGGTGCTAATACCTTCCCTTTACACAACCAGTTCCCGAGCCCGATCTCTGAGACCAGTGAGGGTTTTTAGTGACCAAAATACTAGGTGGCGATTCCTATTCTCTCTTTACACTGATAAAAGACAAGAAATCCTTGTCTCCCCTATTTTTCGATATCATACGAGAGTGGACGCATATTCGTCCCGACGCTGCAAACGTTCGACGCTAATGACTTAGGTCGTGGGTTTGGTCGGTTGAATCGGGTGATTTTTTGTGTTCTTTTTTAATTGGTTTTTTTCTATTTCATCCTATAATATTGAATAGACTGGAAATTGGGCTTACTATTTTTTTTCTTATTTATTTTCTATATGGTTATTAGAGTCTTATGACTTAGGTCGGAGACTTGGTTAGTTGACTTAAGTTGATCTGAGTAAATCTAAGTCAATACAATATGTTGTCGTCTTAATATTTTTTTTTTTAAATATCATCTTAATTTTTTTAGACAAACTATATTTTTACCACTTGTTTATGTTGTCTCTGTATCTTTACAGTCAACTAAATCACTTTGGTCAACCTCCACATAGTTTTCCTTTCTGCTAGAAAACATGTTAAGTAGACCTAGATATTTGTTTTACTTTAAAAAAAAATTAATTTGACCCGCTACTCAGCGCAATAAATTATCTAGTGTTGGCAAAAAGGGAATATTTTTCTTAACATCATACAAATCCTTGTAGATTTATAGTATGTAGAATTTAACAAGAACTATGAATATACAAATACGCTTAGCCAAGCAAATAATTACATAACAGCTTTATCTATTGAAGATGATTCTAATTTCCTCAATTATTAAGTAATGGGAAGGTCTGTTACTACTATGAAGTTCGTGGATTTTTTGGCTTTCCAATAATTAAAAAAAAAAACCATAAGTGATATAATAATAATAAAAAAAAAAAGGAATGACGGTGTCAAGATCAAATTATGGTGGTGAAAGCGAGTCATGCACTATTAAATCCAAACATTATAGTTAATTAGAATGTTCTTCATTTTTATTTTCAATATAATAGAAAGATGAGGTTGAAAATTGAAGGAGAACCAACTTTTACAAGAGTAATATTATTTAGACCATTACCCTACTCTAATTCACCAAACACAGAGAAATTTTAGTCTTGTGAATTTGTAGATTTTACATCCATATCAAATTTAAGGTAAAAGTTCAAAATGTTAGCTTTCAAGATTAAAGTCTTAATTTAATTTTATATATGTATTATTAAGAATATTTTAAAACTAATTATTTTTCTAATTGACTAATAAATTAAAACACCATAATCTTTTTAATAATGGGTATTCGATCTGTATTTACAATTATTTAACCCTACAACGACAAAGACTTCGATATAATAAACTTGCATACAGAAATTGAGTGAGTCTGGTAGGAGAAAATGGGGATTAAATTGAACAAATATTTCACTTTCTTTCTTCATGGATCATACTTGCAAACATGTATGAACACATAAATAATATTATATAAAGACAATAACAAATAACACAAGAATGAGTAGAAATACACTCCTTGTAGTAGAGACAGGAACGAACGGAAGATCACGATCACTTAGACACTGAATGGAGATGTCAGTCACTAATTAGGTTTTTTTTTTTTTTTAAATGATGATTAGGGGAAAAGAACGAAAGGAGCTGAAAGAAGACAACAATTAATTAAATGAAGAACACTCTCTGCCACTTCCAGGGATGAAACTCGAGCTATATGATTGTCCCTATATCCCACTCAAGGAATATGATTTGCCTATAAAGAAAAAAAAGAAGGAATTTCTTGCTTCAAATTTGGTTTACTTATGAAGTAAGCTAACGACATCAACATTTGCAGGCTAAAGAGAGATTCTCATTTCAATTTTTTTTTTATTTTTGTGGGTGCATGCAGGCCAATGGCTTCATGGGTAAGCGAAAACGTTACTGCTGCATGTACAAAACCAATTCAAGGCATGTAAGATGCCATAAAGCCTTCAATTTTCTATATTACCGTATACAGTTTTAGATACTTCTATCATAGGAAGATGATAACAATAAAAACTTTTTTTTCTTTTATAATGAAAGTATTATAAGCTGGTTTGGGGCTGCGATTCAACCTATTTTTAATTAAAATTTGAATTTTTTTTAAATTAATTTTTTTTAGATTATTTTAATGTGTTTATTTAAAAATAAGTTTTAAAAATTTTAAAAAATAACATTAACTACATTTCTAAATAGACCCAAATTAAATATGACTCAGCTTGGCTGGGTCAACAAAGTGACCAGGAAACCCATTAATTAAATGGGTTTTTTCCTAGAATATCAAGTTTAAAATTTTAGTATAAACCATATAAAATATTTTTTTTATGCAAATAAATTTACGGCTTGCAACTAGATTTTGCATGCAACTCGGGAGGTATATTTGAGAAATCATGATACGGTATAAAATATAGAGGAAATAAGAAAATTAAAAGCACACAAATTAATTAGACGTCTGCCCCTGTATTATGGAAGTGAAATAATTTTGATCGTTTAGCTATTTATATATTATAAATTGTTTGGTAATTTAATTATGATATTGTAATTGTGGATGTATTAATTGTTAATTATAATTATTTCTGTTTACATTGTTTCTATTGGGTTTAAACAAAAATAGTAATATATTTCATATTCATAATTAAAATGCATAACAGTTGCTTAGAAAAAAGAGAGATAGGTTTTAGGTCTTTTTAAGTGAGAGAAAAGAGAGTTCTATTAGTGGTGGTTATAATTAATGGCTATTTTACTCACTCTTTGCTAAGGACCGGGTATTTTTTTATCAACAAAAAACATTAAACATATAAACTTTTTTGATATATTTTCTTACATAAAAAAATATCAAGTGTAAATTAAAAAAATTATACACGCATCTAATTAAATAAATTAAGAACCATCTATGTCAACAAATGAAAAAAAAAAAGACATTAACAATAACTAAATACATATCTAGAAAAGTCAAGGGGCGGACGTAGATTAAGATATTTGATCTCGCAACATGGTTCATTTACTTGATTATGTTTAATGCCTCTGATTATTAAAATTAATTTTTTATTTAATCAAATGATTGTAGAAATAGACACACATAAAATTGATTGTATCAAATTAAAGAAAAAAATATATCTTGCAAGGTTGCACTTATTAAAAATATTATCAAAAAATAAATATTTTTTATTCTTAAAAATAAAGATAAATTATATAAAACATAAAAAAAAATTATAGATGAGTTAGAAAAATCTCTTTAAAAATTAAATATTTACAAAATACTTAAAAAACAAGAAAATTAAAAAGGCTAAATAAAAAAAATCAAAGAGAAGAAGTATTAATTTGAATATAAATTAAAAATATTACTTAAAAAACACATATTAAAAAAGCATGATTGTTTTTCTTAAAGCTAAAATTACTAAAACAAAGTCAGACGTTGTCGGGCCTAGTAAGTCAGGTTAGCATCTGACCCATTTAGGAGGGCTCATGTGGGGATTTATTTTTTTAAAATGTAATTGAGACAAACTGTAACACCCTCAAATTATAATGTCATGAAATCTCAAACATTTCTTTACTAATGTCAAGTATTGAATAGAATGTCTAAGATTATGAGATTTATTTTTTTGAAATTTCGGCATAGTTTCCTTTGTTTTCTGATGTTACCAAGTTATCGACTAGACTTTATTCAATCATAATACTCAAAACTTCCACTTTGATCCAACGATCCTGGATTATATCCCATCTCATCAAATAATATTTCACATAACTATACTTCATTGTATTTTCTCAACCTTACATCATCAACAAAGAACACACTAACTACGAACAATTATAAACTCAAAAGATTCATATTGAACTAAATATTACATTAACATGCATTCATCTTCTACACATACAAGATTATAATTACTAATTTTCTTTTTGAATAGTTTAATAATATTAGTTCCTTACTCATACAATTTAAAAGTATAAGTACCAAAAGCAAAACATATTTAGGATACATATATTACAACTACATAAAATACAAATTACATATAAAGCAAATATATTACATTCCACAAAATAAACAGATTAAATCACAAAGCCAATATTTAAAGCTCCGCATCACCTCGTGAAAAACTTGTATACATAACATTAATAAGAAATAAGGAAGATAACACATTAGCTATTATGTTCACAAGTCTTCAAAATTATATCAAATTATCTTTCATCACCAACTTATTATATATCAACATTAATAACCCATTCATAATTTATTAATCCTATACTTATAGGACCTCTATGACCAACACTCATTGCTTAATTTTTAATTTGGTAATTTACAATTTTACCTCAAACCCGGCTAACCCTCTTAAATAGCCAACTATCAAACCGATAATTCAATACGAATTACCCAACATCCGACTATTCTCCATCAATAGCCAATACAACCGGTAATTCCATACAAATTACCCAACATCCGGCTATTCTCTATCAATAGCTAATAGACCCGGTAATTCCATACGAATTACCCAACATCCGGCTATTCTCCATCAATAGCCAATACAACCGGTAATTCCATACAAATTACCCAACTTACCCAACATCCGGCTATTCTCTATCAATAGCCAATATACCCGGTAATTCCATACGAATTACCCAACATCCGGCTATTCTCTATCAATAGCCAATACAACCGGTAATTCCATACCAACCGGTAATTTTATACTAACCAACCGGTACTTCTATACTAACCGGTAATTCATATTAACCGGTAATTCATACCAACTAACCGGTAATTCATACTAACCAACCGGTAATTCTATATTAACTAACCAGTAATTCCATACCAACCGGTAATTCCTACTAACCAACCGGTACTTCTATACTAACCAACCGGTAATTCTATATTAACTAACCAGTAATTCATATCAACCGGTAATTCCATAATAACCAACCGGTACTTCTATATTAACCGGTAATTCAATTATAATACCAACAATTTCTTCATCTACTTATTTCATATCAACATGTCATAAATAACTCATAACTACTAATGAAACTTTGAATTTTAAAAGAAAGTAATGAATCACTTACCGTCTGCTCGTGATGGCCCAGCTCCTCCTGCCTAATGCCCTGCTCCTCCTGCCTAATGCCCTGCTCCCGATACAACTCCTAAATCAATCAGATTGCACTACATTATTAATCCATTATCATTTCTCATACGTGCCTAAATTTGAAGCACGTAATATCTTTTATTTAATTGGGGTTTACACCAAAATTTTCATTCATTTGTCACCTCATTTTCAACATATAGTTTTAATCAATTTTCTTCTTTTAACTCACTTAAAGAATTCTCCCATGAACTTTTCCTACCATTTATTTATTCCTTCTTTTCACATTCTTATGATGTTTCTTCACTTATTTATATTTTGAATACTTCAAATAAGATAAAGAACATCATTTCTCAAACATAAAACAATCAAAACCTCATTCCTATATTTCCTCATCCTTAATTACAAGTTCTTGTCTTCAACATTATTCAATTTCTTTCTTAATTACTACTTACATTCACTATTTCTATACTATTCTACCTCAATTACATCATGCTTACTATTTTTCTCAAAATCCCCAAATTCTCATAAGAACCCTAATTTTAAAAAATCAAGATTATGAGAAATTAAATCAAATTTAATTGTCATTGTTTGATAACTTACTCAAATACACCCAAAAACACTTCATTCAAGTAAGAATCTAAACTTTTCATGCTTACCAATCTAAGTTCACCCAACTTTTCTTCTCCTCCTAGTGTGGCCAGCCCTCCTCACCTTTCTTATATCTTCCTTCACTTGATTCTTCCTTAATTTAATGTTCTAAGCCTTTCAATCTTACAAGTTTCAAAGCTCTCTCTCACTTTTTCTTGTTTTTCTCTTAACTTCTCATGTTCTTCTCTTATTTTCTTTCTTTTTTTTTCTTTCAACATTTGCTACTGCCCAGTCGGCAGTTCATAACAGAAAAGGGGCTGCCTTGTTTTATTTTTAATGGCAAATTACTATTTTACCCTTAATGAGTCTTTTTGCTTCCATTTGACGGTCCTTATTCTTTGATAGCACTACCGAGCTCCGTTCATCTTAAAATTTTAACCAGATTTTATTCAATATATTTTAAGGTCCTCATAAAATTTCAGCTCAATCTGATGGTCGGATTTAAAATTACATCCAATAACGTAAAACTAGTCAAATTGTGATTTTTCGTCAAATTTCTGAATTTCTCTAAAAAATATGAAATTTTAACCCAAGCTAAGGAATCATATTAGAATGCTCCACGCAAAGTTTTAGAATTTTTTGATAACCCAATCAGGAGTTACAAATGTTTTTCCTTTTATTTTACATGAAACTAGTCAATTTATAATTTTTCGCCCAGAGGTTTTACATTCTCCCCTCCTAAAAAAAATTTCATCCTCGAAATTAAATTCATACCTATATACGAAGATAATCCAGGATACTTCTTCATCATTTCGGACTCTCTCTCCCAGGTTTTTTCTTCTATTTGAGAGTTTCTCCACAATACTTTTAGTGACGACACCTTTTTATTTCGTAATTCCTTTATACTTCGGTCCATAATTTGAACAGGTTGTACCTCCATAGTTAAATCTTCCCACATTTCCATCGGAATTTGTGGTAAAATTCGTGTAGGATCCAGGTCTGCTTTCCGCAACATCGAAACATAAAACACATTATGTATCTTATCTAAATGTGGTGGCAGCAGTATTCGATAGGCAACCGTCCCAATTCTTTCTATAATTTTATATGGCTCGATATACCTAGGTGCCAATTTTGCCTTCATTCCAAACCGAATCACATGCTTCCATGGAGCAACCTTTAAAGATACCATATCTCCAATTTGAAACTCTAATGGTCTCCGTCGATTATCTGCATAGCTCTTTTGCCGGTCTTGAGCTTCTTTCATCCTTTCCTTTATCACCTTCACCTTATCAACCGTGATCTGCACCAGTTCAGGTCCCAATAATTTTCTTTCCCCAACTTCATCCCAACATACTGCAATTCGACATCTCCTTCCATACAATGCTTCATATGGTGTCATTCCAATAGTAGATTGATAACTATTGTTATACGTAAATTCTACTGATGACAAGTGATCCTCCCATTGACCTCCAAACTCTAGTATACAAGACCACAACAAATCTTCTAAAATATGTATTGTCCTTTCAGATTGCCCATCAGTCTGTGGATGAAAAGTTGTGCTTAGATTCAATCTGGTACCCAAAGCCCGTTGTATACACGACCATAACCTTGATGTAAACCGAGGATCCCTATCGGATACTATAGAAAGTGGTACACCATGCAATCTCACCACCTCTTTAATATATAATTGAGCTAGTTTTTCAACCGAATCCCCCATCTTCATAGGCAAAAACAAAGAAGACTTTGTCAGCCTATCCACGATCACCCATATGGCATCATGTCCTTTCCTGCTTTTCGGTAACCCAGATACAAAATCCATAGTGATATTCTCCCATTTCCATTATGGAATCGGAAGAGATTGTAATTCTCCAGCCGGTCGTTGATGCTCCACTTTCACCTGCTGACATATGGCACACTTGGCCACATATTCGGCTATCTCCCTCTTCATTTTTGGCCACCAGTAACTCTCCTTCAAATCTCTATACATTTCGTGCTCCCTGGATGGATTGCCAATTTAGACTCATGAGCTTCTTTTAAGACTTCACCTTTTAAAACTTCATCATTAGGTAAATATATTCTTTTTCCCGTCACTACAAGCCCATCATTTGACACTCGAAATAAAGAGTCTTGGACAACTTTTACATTATTCATTTCTTTCATCACTTTAGGATCTTCACCTTGAGCTTTTCGAATCTTTTCTCTCACGTCGGATTGTAGCACTAACGTTGCTAGTAACATTCCTCCTGAAGTCACATCCAAATGCACATTTAGCCCACCTAGTTCCAAAAGTTCTCTATCACCTCGCACTAGTAAACCACCAATAAAAGCTTTATTCTTCCGACTCAAAGCATCTGCCACCATATTTGCTTTTCCCAGGTGATAATCAATAATAAAATCATAATCTTTGATAAACTTCATCCATCTCCCTTGTCGCATATTCAATTCTTTTTGTGACATCAAATATTTTAAACTTTTATGATCTGTAAAAATCTGTACCTGTACCCCATACAAATAATGTCTCCATATCCTCAAAGCAAACACCACAGCTGCCAGCTCCAAATCATGTACTGGATAGTTCACCTCATGTGTTTTCAACTGTCTGAATGCATAGTGATTACCCTTCCGTGCTGCATAAGTACACAACCCAAACCCTTACTGGAAGCATCACTATACACAACAAATCCCTCATGTCCTTTTGGTAAGGCCAATACTGGGGCTGAAGTTAGCCTTGATTTTAACTCCTGGAAACTTGCTTCACAATCTTTTAACCATTCAAACTTAACTTCCTTCCGAGTTAGTCGAGTCATTGGAGAGGCTATTATCGAAAATCCTTCTATAAATCTTCTATAATACCCAGCTAAGCCCAGAAAACTACGAATTTCAGTCACATTCGTAGGTCTTTCCTATTTTAATATTGTTTCTATCTTTTTCGGGTCCACACTGATACCCTTCTCCGATATCACATGACCCAAAAATACCACTTCATTTAGCCAAAATTCACACTTACTCAGCTTCGCATACAACTTATTTCTCCTCAAGGTCTCTAACACTTCTCTCAAATGATATGCATGTTCCATTTGTGACGAAGAATATATTAGTATATCATCAATAAACACCACTACAAACTCATTCAGATAAGATCGAAAAACCCGATTCATCAAATCCATAAATATCGCTGGGGCATTAGTTAATCCAAAAGGCATCACCAAAAATTCATAATGCCCGTAGCGAGTTCTAAAAGTTGTTTTCTGCATATCTTTCTCCTTTATCATCACCTGATGATACCCTAACCTCAAGTCTATTTTTGAAAATGCACATGCCCCTTTTAACTGATCAAACAAATCATCAATTCGTGGAAAGGGGTAATTATTTTTTATAGTCATTTTATTGAGTTGTCTATAATCTATACAGAACCGTAATGTTCCATCTTTCTTTTTAACAAACAGCACAGGAGCCCCCCCTAAGGTGAAACACTAGGGCGAATAAACCCTTTATCCAGCAATTCTTACAACTGTATTTTTAATTCCACCAATTCTGCAGGTGCCATTCGATACGGTGCCTGAGCTACTGGTGTAGTTCCAGACAATGTTTCTATCGCAACTTCTACTTCTCTCTCAGGTGGTAACCCGAGTAATTCCTTTGGAAATACATCTAGAAACTCCCTTTCTACAAGTATTTTATCCAACTCTATTTCTTTCTTTTCCAAATCTACTAAATAGGCAAGATAAGTTGTACATCCTTTTCTTAATAGTTTCCTAGCCGTCACAACCGAAATTATACTATTTGGTATGACGTTTCTCTCTCCTCTAAACTCTACCCTCCTACCACCCTCATCCTGGAGAGTTATCGTTTTAGTAAAACAATCTATTTGGGCTATGTAAGTTACTAGCCAATCCATTCTCAAGATCATCTTAAAATCATATAAGTCTAGTGGTAATAAATCTACCCTCATTTTAACATCTCCTATTCTTACCCGACAACCTTTGTAAACATACTCGATAAGTACAGTTTCCCCTAGAGGTGTACCAATTACTACCCCTTTTCCCATTCTCATAGGCTGCACTTTCAATTTATCTTCACATTTTCTAGCTACAAAGGAATGGATAGCACCAGGATCAATCAATGTATTTACAGGCTAAGATTCTAACAGTATAGTACCTGCAACAACATCAGTGGTAGCTCGCATATCTTTTTGAGTCATATGGAAAACTCTCCCTTGAACTCCACCTCCTTGTACTCGAGGTCAGCCTCGAACGACACTAGTCCCAGACTGGGAAGGTCTACCCGGCCTGTCCACGGTCTAAGACTGCTGCTGACTCTGTACTGAAAAACCCTGTCTCTGCGCCTGCCCCATAGTCCTCTGAGGACACTCCCTCCTATGATGCCCAAGCTCTCCACAATGATAACATGCATCATCTAGATAGGGGCAATCCTTCCATCTCTGTTCCTGTCTGCATATATAACATCTGCCAGATGTAACCGAACAATCTCCAGGATGTCTACGCTCGCATCTCACACATGGGGGATAAGTAGTCATCCTAGAGCCCTCTGCGACTCCTCCTGGTAACCTAGTTTGTGGGTGTGACCGCCCTCCGTGTGAGCTCTGCACAGATCTACTCGATGTACCCCCTGATCCAAAATTTCCTCCCTTCTTTCTGAACTGAATAGAATGTCCTCCTTTTCCCCTTTTTGGAAAAGGAGGTCTCCCTATAAACGATGCAGGCTCTTTACGCTTTTCTACTCACATAATACCATGTCCATCACCTTCCCGCCGCCCTGCAGCTGCTACGGCCTCTAGAGACTGAGCGGCCACTATAAAATCCCTCACTGTCGGAAACTGCAAAGCAGCCAATCCCATCTTCAGCTCCTGTCGGAGTCCATCTCGGAGTCTCTCGATCCGATGCTGCTCAGTCGGTAAATAAACAGAAGCAAACATAGAGAGGTCCTAAAACCGCCTCTCATATTCCAATACTATCATATCTCCCTGTGTAAGAGCCAAGAACTCCTGTTCCTTGATCTTCCGATGTTGGCGGGAATAATACTGGTTCTCAAACTCTGTCCTGAAATCCCTCCATCTAAACGTCTCAGCAGCCCATCTCTCTTTAACAATATCCCACCATGTTTGAGCTCTATCCGATAACAGCTGAGTTGCACAATCCACTCGAAGCTCTGCTGGTACTGCTATTTGTTCCATAGACCTCTCTATCTTTCGTAACCATCGGCCAGCTATCTCAGCATCCTCCTCTCCCATAAATGCTTCACAGCCTAATTCCCTCAAACTCTTTACCCATCGAACTAAATTGACCACATTATCCCTAGGGGTAGTACTCAATGGTCCTGACATCTCTTTCATCACTGCACGAACCAACTGCGCAAAATAAGCTGGATCTGGGTATAGTGGAGGTGCTGCCACAGGAGGTGCTGCTGGTGCTACTGCAGGCGCTACTGTTGGTGGGGGATGAGTCCCTTGCCCATCTCCATCAAATACCCCCCGCTCATCTCGAAGTCCTAATGACTCTCCCTGTCCAGATTGCACTAACACAACTGGCACAAAAGATGTCGTATCTACTAGTGGATCTCCCTCTAGTCCTCTATCTCCTGTCTCAACCAAACGCTCGTCCCTCACTGGTGACGAGTCAACCCTGGCTTCTTACAGTGTACGTACCATCCTGAAACAATATTATTTTACGTTAATGATGGTCTCCTGAGTCTTAACCGGCTCTGATACCAAATGTAACACCCTCAAATTATAATGTCATGAAATATCAAACATTTCTTTACTAATGTCAAGTATTGAATAGTATGTCTAAGATTATGAGATTTGTTTTTTGAAATTTCGGCAGAGTTTTCTTTATTTTCTAATGTTACCAAGTTATCGACTAGACTTCATTCAATCACAATACTCAAAACTTCCACTTTGATCCAACCACCTGGATCATATCTTATCTCATCAAATAATATTTCACATAACTATACTTCATTGTATTTTCTCAACCTTACATCATCAACAAATCACACATTAATTACGAACAATTATAAACTCAAAAGATTCATATTGAACTAATTATTACATTAACATGCAGTCATCTTCTACACATACAAGATTATAATTACTAATTTTCTTTTTGAATAGTTTAATAATATTAGTTCCTTACTCATACAATTTAAAAGTATAAGTACCAAAAGCAAAACATATTCAGGATACATATATTACAACTACATAAAATACAAATTACATATAAAGCAAATATATTACATTCCACAAAATAAACAGATTAAATCACAAAGCCCATATTTAAAGCTCTGCATCACCTCGTGAAAAACCTATATACATAACATTAATAAGAAATTAGGAAGATAACACATTAAAGATGATAAAGCTATTATGTTCACAAGTCTTCAAAATTATATCAAATTATCTTTCATCACCAACTTACTATATATCAACATTAATAACTCATTCATAATTTATTAATCCTATACTTATAGGACCTCTATGACCAACACTCATTGCTTAATTTTTAATTTGGTAATTTACAATTTTACCTCAAACCCGGCTAACCCTCTTAAATAGCCAACTATCAAACCGATAATTCAATACGAATTACCCAACATCCGGCTATTCTCCATCAATAGCCAATACAATCGGTAATTTCATACAAATTACCCAACATCCGGCTATTCTCCATCAATAGCCAATACAACCGGTAATTCCATATGAATTACCCAACATCCGGCTATTCTCCATCAATAGCCAATACAACCGGTAATTCCATGCAAATTACCCAACATCCGACTATTCTCCATCAATAGCCAATACAACCGGTAATTCCATACAAATTACCCAACATCCGGCTATTCTCTATCAATAGCCAATATATCCGGTAATTCCATACGAATTACCCAACATCCGGCTATTCTCTATCAATAGCCAATACAACCGGTAATTCCATACCAACCGGTAATTCCATACTAACCAACTGGTACTTCTATACTAACTGGTAATTCATATTAACCGGTAATTCATACCAACTAACCGGTAATTCATACTAACCAACCGGTAATTCTATATTAACTAACCAGTAATTCCATACCAACTGGTAATTCCTACTAACCAACCGGTACTTCTATACTAACCAACTGGTTATTCTATATTAACTAATCGGTAATTCATACCAACCAGTAATTCCATACTAACCAACCGGTACTTCTATACTAACCGGTAATTCAATTATAATACCAACAATTTCTTCATCTACTTCTTTCATATCAACATGTCATAAATAACTCATAACTACTAATGAAACTTTGAATTTTAAAAGAAAGTGATGAATCACTTACAGTCTGCTCGTGATGGCCCAGCTCCTTCTGCCTAATGCCCTGCTCCCGGTACAACTCCTGAATCAATCAGATTGCACTACATTATTAATCCATTATCATTTCTCATATGTGCCTAAATTTGAAGCACGTAATATCTTTTATTTAATTGGGGTTTACACCAAAATTTTCATTCATTTGTCACCTCATTTTCAACATATAGTTCTTCTTTTAACTCACTTAAAGAATTCTCCCATGAACTTTTCCTACCATTTATTTATTCATTCTTTTCACATTCTTATGATGTTTCTTCACTTATTTATATTTTGAATACTTCAAATAAGATAAAGAACATCATTTCTCAAACATAAAACAATCAAAACCTCATTCCTATATTTCCTCATCCTTAATTACAAGTTCTTTTCTTCAACATTATTCAATTTCTTTCTTAATTACTACTTACATTCATTATTTCTATACTATTCTACCTCAATTACATCATGCTTACTATTTTTCTCAAAATCCCCAAATTCTCATAAGAACCCTAATTTTAAAAAATCAAGATTATGAGAAATTAAATCAAATTTAATTGTCATTGTTTGATAACTTACTCAAATACACCCAAAAACACTTCATTGAACTAAGAATCTAAACTTTTCATGCTTACCAATCTAAGTTCGCCCAACTTTTCTTCTCCTCCTAGTGTGGCCAGCCCTCCTCACCTTTCTTATATCTTCCTTCACTTGATTCTTCTTTAATTTAATGTTCTAAGCCTTTCAATCTTACAAGTTTCAAAGCTCTCTTTCACTTTTTCTTGTTTTTCTCTTAACTTCTCATGTTCTTCTCTTATTTTCTTTCTTTTTTTTCTTTCCATATTTGCTACTGCTCAGTCGGCAGTTCATAACAGAAAAGGAGCTGCCTTGTTTAATTTTTAATGGCAAATTACTATTTTATCCTTAATGAGTCTTTTTGCTTCCATTTGACGGTCCTTATTCTTTGATAGCAATTAAGCTATCAAAATGATAACCAGAAGCCTTAATTCTGTACAAAAATTGTTCATCAATATGAGAGAAACTATCAAGATTGTTCCTTGGCTATAAAAAAGATTGGGGATAAAACCATGTATACCTTTAAATTAACAGGCACATTCCAAGTTTTTGTGGAGCAGTTGCCAACCGATGCACAGTTCTATATCAACTTTGATCTTCAAGTGCTTATGAAACTTGACCATGTTTCATAACAATCATAGTTTTTCAAGTTTTTGCATCAATTTTTTTATGTGATGAATCCATTATAAAATCAAATGCATAGATATTAAACAATGGTTTGATAATTAATCTGCACATAACTTAGTTTAAACTAAGTTTTATTTTAAATTGATTTATAAATAAATTTAAATTGATTTGGTTAAATCTAAACGATTTAATTTAATTTAGACTTCATTGGTTATCTTTAATTTTGTTAAAGATTTTTTTTTATAAAACTATATTATTTTATTAAATACTAAAACAACACTTATTTGGATTTAATTTCATAAATTCATAACTAAAATTTTCATAAGCAAACTTTAAACAGTACTAATGTAATGTTTGAAAGTGTTTTTTATTATTTTTTAAAGTGTTTTTTATTTAGAAATATAATAAAAATAATTTATTTTTTATTTTATAATATTTAATTTTAACATAAAAAAATCATAAAAATAAATAAATAAATTTCCACAAATCTTTGGCTTAGAAGCACGCGCAATTCTTTCTCTTATTTTAAAAGATCTACACGCGTGAAACGCACGAGTAGCTAGCTGGTTGAGGGTTATTACGAAAGTGGACACACCTCTGTCCACCCATTCATTAAAGATTAGAGTCGTAGTACAGGTATTTCACATGGAGTCAGGAATTTCATCATTGCCGGCATTAATGATCTCATTTACTCATAAGTTCCAGTCTTCCAGACTTCATGAGAGTTTTGACCGGTCAATGATTACCTTTTGAATTGATCTTGAGATTTTTTTTTTGTTTTAAATATTTTTTTAGTTTTATGTTAGTGGAAAAGAGTTTTTTTAAAATTAAATTATTTTTTGATTTTGATAGTATATATAAAAAAATTAAAAAATAATTTATTAATATTTTTTATGTTTATTAAAAAAGTAAAGATCACAAAAAGAAATTAAAAAATGATAAAATAAAATAAATAAATTATAATTTTATAAATTATTTAAAATAAAAAAAATAAAAAAAAATCAAATCAAATCTAATAAAAAAATTAATTAAAAAAATAAATAACAATACAAAAAATAAAAATCAAAGTTAATAAGGTTAGGTGTGTTACCCCCGTAACCTTAGATATTTTTTTAATTTATAATGGTTATTTTTTTCCCTTTTATATATTTATTTTTTTTTATTTGATTCTTTAATATTTTATTAATTGAATTGGATTTCAAAATTTTTTTTTTATTTATTGTTTCTGGTTAAATAATTAAGTTCACAAACTTAATGAATTAACATAATTGATATTATTTTTTTTCATTTTTTTTTATTCTTCGACTTTGTTTTTTTTTTCTTATTTAAACACTCTTTTATTTGCTGAATATTTTTTTTTTCTTCTTCAATTGTTTTTTTTATCCAACCCGATGCTAGTTTTTTCTCTTTTCCAATAAATGTCTAGTAATTGTTTCTAGCTAGATAAATATATCTATATCTTTTTTATCAATGAAACCTGGTAATACGTAACATATCTAATCGCAAGTTATAATTTTTAATGATATAATATAAAATAATGATGCATTTGTATTTTATTTGGTATGATGAAATTATTTTTTTCTTTTAAAAAATTAAAAAAACAAAAAAACAACACTAGTGTTGCTACCCAATTTTTGACCCATGTTTTGATAAATTTTCAGAAAAATCCAAAAATAACAAAAAATATTGAAAATCCAAAAAATACATTTTTAATACATTTGCATCGTTTTTAGTATTTTTAGCATCGTTTCAAAAGAATTTAAAATTTCAAAGATATTTGGAACGCGTTCAACTTTTAACGCGTTATTTTTAAAATCATTGATTTCCTTAATTGAGTCGACGTTGATATTGCTCGTTTTAAAAAAAATACAAAAAAATTAAGAAAAATAAAATTTACAAAAAAAGAAAGAAAGTTAAGGGATCAATTTTGAGATCCATGCAACATTTTACCTATAAATACTGGTCCACAACTCAAACAAATGGGGGAGAGCATTTTGGTAATTTGGGGGAGACACCACAAAAAAGAAAAAAACCCTAAAAATAACCTAAACAAACCACCCCCCTACACTGCCTCCTCTCCTTTACCTAAACCTATCTTCTTCAAAGGGGTCGCCGCCGCCCCTAGCTCTGATTTTTTTTCCCTCTCCCGACTGGGTCCACCTCTGCCCCTCCATTTTCCTCTGCCAAAAAAAAAAACCTCACCATCTCACCTAAGGCAGCAGCCGCAGCCTTCCCCTACCCCTGTTTTGAGTTTTTTCTCTTCTCCCTCAACCGAACCTTCACCTCACCAGAAACCAGCCCCCCCCCCCACACTGCCTCCTCTCCTTTACCCTTCACCGAAGCCTTCCCCTCAGCAGTGGCTTCTTCTCCTTCGGTCTCCATCAACGCCGGCGTCCACCAAGCCAACAGCAGCAGCCGATCTCCTCCACCACCAGCTTGGGAGACGCCATCCTCAGATCAGCCACCCGAACACTCCATCTCTGAAGCCGACAGACCCAGCCTTTTCTCCTTCAACCGACCTCAGCAGTGGCAGTTTCTGCTCACACAAGACAACCCCTCACCCTCCTCTCAGTCGGTGTTCACCGCCAACCGCAGCAGCGCCAGGGCCACACTCTTCACTTTCTCCATCCGGCGCCACGCGACAAACCCAACAGCCTCCAGCGACGGCCCGAACACAGCGGCACCTACAGATCAGCAGTCATCCTTCCTCCTCCTGCCAGCTACCCGAAGCAGAGGGAAGATGAAAACCCCAAGAAGTGTATGGGTGTGTTTGTATTTGTTTTATGGATGTTTTATTTTTATTTAAGATAAAATTGTAAAGATTAAAGAAGAATTTAATATTTTGATTGGATTACGGTCAAGAATTATTAACTTATATGTAAGTTGTATTTCTAATATCCGATGAAAAAATAATTATTAAAACTTCTTTAACACATCAAAGTCACGAAGTAACTTACCTTAGGTAGGGTGTGTTAGGGGTGCTAATACCTTCCCTAACCACAACCAGTCTTTTACCCGCGAATCTCTGACAAGACCAGTACATCCGGGTTTTCTAGTAACCCTCAATGAAATACTAGGTGGCGACTCCAACGAACCAATTAAATCAAGCAAAATGCATAACAACAGAAAAATCGCTAGCCGATACCGCGCGGATTTTCAAGCGTGCAACAACTAGTTATAGCAAGAGCTATTGTTATGCCAAAGCAACTATTAATGTTATCACAGTGGAATCAACCATCAATACTAATCAAAATGTAATAGCAACATCAAGCAATTTTAAGTGTATTTTATGATTAACATAAATTGATTGATTATATGTCAATACATTTAAATTTTAATCATTAATATTTTATCATATATTAGAAAATTAATGCATAAATTGGTTTTCAATTAAGTCCTTCTTTTAATAAGATTAGGGTATCAAGCGATATATTAGTATATTTTTTTATAAAATCAACACTAATTAAAATTTTAAATTTAATATGCATCGAGAAAATCAATATATTAATTATTTATTTATAAAAAGTTACACAAAGTTTTTTATTTTAGTTCTAGTATATGATTTTTCTAAATTCTATTTCAATCAATTAAAAAAACAACGATACCAGGTTTGAAAAAAATAAAATGTTATAAAATAATTGAAAATTTAGATTAAGCATTTATAATGGATATAATATGTATTACTATTCTTATTTAAACCCAATAGGAACAATATAAATAAAAATTACTATAACTACTAAAATAACACATAAACAAGATTATAATAACAGAATTAAATTATCAAACGATTCATTACATAGAAATAATAAAATAATCAGAATTATTTCACTCCCGTACAATGGGACATACAACTAATTTAGCTATAGTTTATATGCTTCTTTTTTTTAATTTTCTTATGTCCTCTATATTTTATACCAAAAATAAAATACCATGATTTCTCAAATATATATCATGAGTTAGATTGTGTTGGGTAATATAATATATGATACTTTCTAAAAGTATTTTCTACTTAAATTAAAATAATTGTTTTTTTTTAGATTTTTTTTATTTTTTATATCAGAATATTAAAATTATAAAAAAAATATTATAAAAAATATCAATTTAATATTTTTTAAAATTATATATATTTTTAAAATACACTCAAACAAAATTTTAAACATAAAAACAAAAGAGCATTACAAGCAAAATGAAGTTGCAGGCTCATATATAAGTTTGCATTTATCAGCCATGTACATATCCGAGTTCAAGCATATGACTTTTGCAAAAAAAAAAAAAAAAAACAAACAAACAAATGGTACCCGACCGTTTGAGTGTTCCTTGCTCATCATGCTTAGTTGATTTTTGAAAATCCGCCTATATTGTTTGAAACAAACAAAAAAAAATCAATTTTTCCTTACCAGATTTAATTCCCTGCCAAAATTTGACTGCTAGGAATGTGGTCTATAGTTTGTACTCTAATTTTTTATTATATAGTAATTATCAAAAAATTATTTTAATCCAATAAATTAAATTATTAGGTGAGACCTCAAGATATGATATATATTATTTTGTAACATACATCATCAAATAAAAGTTTTTAAAACTTGAAACTTGAACAAGTCCATACTACCTTGCGCTTAATTTTTATTAATTAGAATGAGGGTTGTAAAATTTGAACTTGTTACCACTTGGTTAATAAGATTCTAATACATTGTTATAGAACCATCTCAACCCAATAATTTAAACTTTTAGGTGAGGTTCCAAAATATGATTTATATTATTTTTCAACACACCATTTCCAATGAAAGCTCTTTCATGTTGAAATATTCACGTGCCCACAATACCATCTCATTAATGTCAAAGAATGTAGTGAGATTCGAACTAATTGTTGTTACTCTTTTTTAGACCCCACGTGCTAGAGACAATGTATACCTCTTTCGAACCAAGTGCAAGAGTGTAGCTCATATTTGCTGGAAAATTAACAAAAATGGAGAGAGAAATATATATATATATATATATATATATATATATATATATATATATATATATTTCCAAACCTTGTTTGAGCTGTTTTCTGCTCTCTTTATCCTTCCCCTTTGCTGCCAAAATCATCAGGTTTTCTTAGACTGACTAGGGGTCTTCATAATGCTAAATTCGTTCCTTTGTTATCTTGTTTTTAAGGTTGAATAAATCCCTCAGAATTTGCACTAAAAAAATAGTTCTACTGCTGTCGCAATTTTTTGTTTCAACTTAGGCTCTGATTCTGACTCAGTTTTGTACGATATCTGACCATCCTAGGTATATTCTGTCACTCATGACATGTTGAAAAATTGACCTATACCTTTATTAGGTCCTAGGGATCATTGTTCTTAGGGCAGATTCTCAATCAGATCTGGATGCTTAGCATTGTCAGATCAAAAACCTTTTTGACCAACTAGATTACTGCCAGTTTCTGTTCTATAAAACGATTTTATCTCACCTCAACTCCTTCATCAAAGTTGTAGTCCTAGACGCGTAGATGATTTTGGCTTTTGAATCGCTTGATTTCGATATCAGAAGCTCAAGATATTCCTGTTTGAATATCTAACGTGAAGGTAGAGAATTCTGCCGCGAGAAGGATATTGACCCGAGTCTGCACTAAAAAAATTCTATTTTTGGCTTAGTCTTTGTGATTTTTGTTCTTAGTTCATACTCTCAGTCATATCAGGATTCTTGGCATTCGTCAGTTTTTGAGTCAGACCTGGAAATCCCTTTTGACCAACTAGATTACTGCCAGTTTCTGTTCTATAAAACGATTTTATCTCACCTCGACTCCTTCATCAAAGTTGTATTCCTAGACGCGTAGATGATTTTGGCTTTTGAATTGCTTGATTTTGATATCAGAAGCTCAAGATATTCCTGTTTGAATATCTAATGTGAAGGCAGAGAATTCTACCGCGAGAAGGATATTGACCCGAGTCTGCACTAAAAAAATTCTATTTTTGGCTTAGTCTTTGTGATTTTTGTTCTTAGTTCATACTCTCAGTCATATCAGGATTCTTGGCATTCATCAGTTTTTGAGTTAGACCTGGAAATCCATTTTGACCAACTAGATTACTGCCAGTTTCTGTTCTATAAAACGATTTTATCTCACCTCGACTCCTTCATCAAAGTTGTAGTCCTAGACGCGTAGATGATTTTGGCTTTTGAATTGCTTGATTTTGATATCAGAAGCTCAAGATATTCCTGTTTGAATATCTAATGTGAAGGCAGAGAATTCTGCCGCGAGAAGGATATTGACCCGAGTCTGCACTAAAAAAATTCTATTTTTGGCTTAGTCTTTGTGATTTTTGTTCTTAGTTCATACTCTCAGTCATATCAGGATTCTTGGCATTCATCAGTTTTTGAGTCAGACCTGGAAATCCCTTTTGACCAACTAGATTACTGCTAGTTTCTGTTCTATAAAACGATTTTATCTCACCTCGACTCCTTCATCAAAGTTGTAGTCCTAGACACGTAGATAAATTTAGGCTTTTGAATCGCTTGATTTCGATATCAGAAGCTCAAGATATTCCCGTTTGAATATCTAGTGTGAAAGCAGGGATTCCTGACCGCAAGAAGGATTTTTGCCCAAGTTCGCGGGACTGATTCGAAGGATTATTTTTTTGGGCCAAGGACTGAATCGAAATGTGCTAAATTGAGGGATTGAATTGAAGAAGGACATTGAAAGCTGGAGAGGGGGGTTGGATCATCATAAATGACAGGATTTTTACCACACCAAATAAGGAAAATAGGACCTTGCAGCTGCACCCTCTAGCTGATTTCTTTCCTTTTTTGGCTGCAAATTCCTGCTGTTTTTCCTTTATCATCATCCCTGAATTTTGGAGCTGCAACCACGTTTTTTTCTTGCCTCATTTGAAAGGGAGCAGCTGGCCCTATGGAAGGAAAGAAAATAGCCACACCCTCCTCTAAAACTGGAAAGAAATCAGACATAAAGCAACAGCACAAAATCAGAATATTGCAGCTTCCTTTTGCGTTTTTTTACTGCAAATCAGTAGGGATTTACATCCTAGAATTAATGCATTAAATCTTTCCTAAATAGAGATATTCTAGACTATATATAAACCCCTCTAATGACCTAGCAAAAGGCGGCAGAAAAGAGAGCAGGAAAAATAGCAAAAAAAGGAGCAGAAAAATAAGAGAAAAAGAGAGAACGGGAGAGAGGATAGGAAAAGAAAGACAAGAAAAACGCAAGAGAGAGGCAGTAGAAAAAAAAAAGCAGAAAAACAGAGAGAGTTTCTTTCTTGCATTCTTGAGTTACTGTGAGGAAAGAGGAGAAAAAAGACAAGACAGAGAGGGAGCTTTGCTGCTAAGCCTTGACAGCAACGTTCGTTTGGTTTATATTTAGCCGTTGCAGTAAAACATTTCAGTGAGACCTGCAGTGCTTTGAAAAAAGGAGAGGCGTGAGTCGGGTTTTGCTCTAAACTCTGTCAGCAACGATCGTTTGGTTTATATTTCAGCTGCTGCAGTAAAACATTTCAGTGAGACCTGCAGGTACTTGTTTTTATGTTTAAAAAAACTGTTTTGTCTTCTGGCTTTGCACCTTCATTTTCTACCTTAGCAACAAATTTGCATGCTTGCCCACTGTTCCTCCCATGTCTTTGAGTTAAGATTTTTTTTTATTTATGTTAGAGCTACGTTTGTTTTGCTCTCTTATTGAGAGGAATTTTAGATTTTTAGGGTCTTCATTATTCCTTCATTTCTTTGTCCGAGTGCTCTCTGTTAGAACGTTTGCATAGGAATAGGTGGCTTATAGGCGCATGCAGTTTGGGTTTTTAAAACAGATAGAAAAATGAGTCAGGGGTTTTGCTATAGGATTGGGTTCAAAGGGTTGTTTTTTTTATGTGATATGGACTTTTTTTTGTTTTTTTTTTCTGTCGAAAATAATAGGTAATGCTATGTTTAGGCTCTGAGTGATTTGATGGATCAAATTCTATTTGATGAGTTTTGGCTTCAGAGCGCTTTTCTTTTTTATTTTTCTCCTGCTTTATTTTAACTGAAATGTTTAAGGCTTATGATTTTTAAAATATATGTGATGACTTGTTGTCTTTATTTGTGATTACCGTGATGCTTATGTTTCGATCAAATAAAAAATATTTTCTTGCGTGTTGCATACGGCCAATACCCTAACATGTTTTGAATTTATATATATATATATATATATATATATATATATATATATATATATATATATATTTGAAGTTTCGAAAAAGGTGTTTTCGCATGGATTTCGTAAACACAACAAAAAATTATTTTCTTGCATTTCTGGATTTTACAACATGTTTGTAAAACTCCAAAGGGTATTGGCCAATATTCGAAAGGGTATTGGCCAATATTCCAAAAAATATAAAAATCTTATTTTGGGGGGGGGAATTCATCTATTATTCACCGCTAATGTTTGGATAAAGAAATCCTTAAAGGACGAATATCCAAAATATTATTGGGAGTAATAAATCTGCACACATCCTTGAAAGAAGCCTTGATTATAATTGAGGACATTTCAATTTTTATTTTTTTTACGGTTTACGAGTTGTGAGAGCATAAAATACTAAAAATAGGTTTTTTTGTGCGCCCTAGATTTTCTAAATTTTTGTCCCTCCTCCTTGCGATTTACGAGTCGCAAACTCTTGAAATACTAAGGGAAAAATGAGCTTTCAAAGCACATGGAATCTCCTTGGATTTCAATCCTAATAAATTTTAGTTTGAATCAAAACCTAGAAAACTGATGGGATTAGAAAACACCAACACCATAGCAATTATAAGACAAACCAAACACCAAGCAGCTTACCTTAGGTAGGGTGTACTAGGGGTGCTAATACCTTCTCTTTACACAACCAGTCCCTTGCCTTAGAATCTCTGAAAGACCAGTTAGGTTTCCTAGTGACCACAATACTAGGTGGCGACTCCTTTATTCACAATAAAACAAAAGACCCCGAAATCAATCTAGGGTTCGCCGCGACGCCGCGCTCCGCTCGCGAGATGCGACACTAATGACCACTTATCATTAATGTCAAAGAACCATTTCACTCAAACTTGTTTTGATATCATGTCAAAAAATCATCTCACTTAAAAACTTAAGATGTTACGTGAGGTTTTAAGATATGATTTATATTATCTAACACACTCCTTCAAGTAAAAAGTTTTTTGGGCTTTAAACTTGCAGATGCTCATACTACCTTATACTTAATTTTTATCAAATAAAATGGGGGTGGTGAAATTTAAACTCATGACAACTTGATCAACAAAACTTTGATATCATGTCAAGGAATCATCTCAATTTAATAACTTAAGTTATTAGATAAGGTCTCAAGATATGATTTATATTATTCTCTCACAATAATATTTTTTTAAAACTTTATATCATGATGAGCAAAATTAAATTCTAATTGAATCAAAATGGAATTTGTTGACTAAGGATAAAATTGAAAGTCAGGGGACCAAAATGGAAAAGACACTACAAATAGATGATGGTTTCAAAATTCTTTAAAAAAATAAAGAGTAAATAATAGGTTGAAAAATATGGTCAGTAGCTGGAATCTTAGCAAAGTCAAGCAACACATCATCTGACTTTTTTTAAAAAAAAAAATTGAAGCAGATAACATGTTTTTGTGTAAAACCTCTGGGCGAAAAATTATAAATTGACTAGTTTCATGTAAAATAAAAGGAAACAAATTTGTAACTCCCGATCGGGAGATCAAAAAATTCTAAAACTTTTTGTGAAGCCTTCTAATATGATTCCTTAACTTGGGTTAAAATTTCAGAATTTTTAGAGAAATTCAGAAATTTGACGAAAAATCACAATTTGACTAGTTTTACGTTATTGGACGTAATTTTAAATCCGACCATCAGATTGAGCTGAAAGTTTATGAGGAACCTTAAAATATATTGAATAAAATCTGGTTAAAATTTTAGGATGAACGGAGCTCAGTAGTGCTATCAAATAATAAGGACCGTCAAATGTATCTGGAGCTAAAGAAGTCCAATTAATGCAAACTAAATTTTTTTGGATTCCTGACTCAAAGGACTATAAACACTCCAAATTTTATCCAAAAATGATGTCATATTAGGGAGATATGATTTTTCAAAGATGACAACTAAATTCTGCCACCAAACAGGTTTCGTGAAGAAACGAGTCCAAATTACGTTCCGAAGCATCTAAACCGATATCCAAGTTTTTATTTCAGCAATTCAGCTCCTCTAAGTCAAAGCTTGAAGATTTCATGCAAGGCTATTTCTCTTTTTTTAGAAAAATAGTTATTGAAGTACTTAAATGTAAACAATCTACTTAAGGGAGGACTATTTTGTAAAATAGAGACTAGGGTTTCCTAGGATATAAAAAGAATGAGAGAAGAGAAGGGGGGCAGCCAGCCAAGAGGAGCAAAACGCCCCCCTCCTCTAAGAAACTCGAAATTATGCATTCTTCCTTCTTTTTGATTAGTTGTTCAACAAACATGAAAGGCTAAACACTTTTTCTTGGTTGCAAGGACACGGAAACCTTTGGATTTCAAGAACTGTGAGATTTATTTTACCTTTTCTTTTCAGTTTATATGATGAATATGTTTGTTCTTCTATGAAAGAGAATAAAAAAAAATGTCAGAGGTTGAAATATGAAAAAAGAAAAGAGTTTAAAAAAAGAAACAAAACACCAAAGAAGCCTGAGTGAACCCTATTAACTCGGGTTAAACTCTCAAACTTGCAATCCATTAAATTATTGACCCAGGTTCAATGCAGGAGCTCAACACCTAAAAAATTAAATGTTGGAAGATGAAATCAATCAATTTAATTCAATTTAAAAATAAAATTCCTTCATAAAAACTAAATTCAACAAAGACAAAAAAAAAACATCAAGGCAATCTGTGTTATTTTCAAAAAGACTAAAAATTACCATATAAAGTGAATTAAAAAATAACAAAATGCTGGAGGATGGAAAAAAAACAAAGAAACCGGGATCAATCTCTTAAACCAACAAACCGTTAAATTTTAGATCCGGACTAAACTAAGAAGCTAAAAACCCGGCTAATTAAATGTTGGAGGATGACATAGTAAACAAATCAATCTAAAAATACAATAATAACAAAAGGATTAGATTTGATAGGAAAAGAACTAAAAAATGATGAAATTGGAAAGAAGAAAAAAAAACAATTGTGAAAACCATCTGAAATTGAAAAAATTCTTAATTTAGTAGACCATTCTAAATAAATAAAAATTTGCAACAAAGAGAACAAGGATGAAATTGAAACAACCACATAATTTCATAAAGTATTCTAAATTTAAAAAATTATAATGAAGAGAATAGGGATGAAATCATAAGTAAAATAAACTTTAGGGACTGATTTCATTTTTTAATCCCAACACGAAAATCGAGTAGGAGAGAGGGGAAAAGAAAAAAACAAAAGGCCACACGAGTCACACCAATCATTATAGTGCTACATGCGTCGTTGATTCGTGGGGGGACGTTGAGATCCTTTGGAAGCCTCCCCGGAATCATCGTTTTGGCTATTGGATGACGCCGCACACACCGTTCGGAGGTGACAAACATTGTTCACCCAATTCTGTTTTTTTTTTAATTTAATTTTCTTATTTACCAAATTATCTTATTGTCTCCAATAACACCCAATAACTACTAAATGACCACATCTAAATGACAAAAGAGATTCAGAGTCAAAGATAATTGTTTTAAATTTCCAAGGGCAATGGAGTAACATACTTATTGAAAAATCAAGTCAAAGACTAAAAAGCCCCTAGACCTAAGCAATTTTCTTTGTTTTCCAAGGGTAATTAAATAATCACATTGTGCAAAGAAGATGCAAAAATATTGTTTAGCCCTTTCCTTTCAAGTAATGACCAATGTATCCCATAAAAAAGATCATTATATCCTAAATTCAAGGCATGCTACTTTGCCCACCAAAGGGTAAAATCAACCTTTAGTCTTTTACTATGCGAATTCACGGTGAAAATCCGATCTCTTTTAGTATATAGTATAATATAAAGGAAAAACTCGTTAATTTAATTTTTTGATTTAAAAAAATATTAAATTAATTACGTTTTAAACTATATTTGATTTTAAAAAAATATTAAATTAATGTTGTTAATTTAATTTTTTAAGTATTTTTTAATGATTTTAAAGTGTTTTTTTAATTGAAAAAAATTATTTTAATATATTTTTAATTGAAAAACATTTTTGTAAAAGCATTTTACACCACATTACCAAACATACAATAATGATAGCTTTTATGGTTGTGATTAAAAAAAAAATAGGTTTAACAAAAACAGTTTTAGTTGCGGTTTTTTTAAAAAATATTTTTGGTTAAAAGTATTGTAAAATAATTTTGCATGTAAAATAGATAAAATGTAAATACACATGAATAAAAAGTAAATTATTTTATCCCCAAGCAATTATGTAGCAAGTATGTACGGGGTACAATACAAAAAATCAGAAGTTAATTAGTAAGACATGGCTAACAGTCTTTAAGACTTGGCTAACAGTTTATTTTTCATTGGACATCGTCTGGAATAATTAGATTACTCGTGAAATTCTTAGCATTTTTTTATCATCGATCTAGTTGCCTAAAACAATTTGATCCATTAAAAAAAAAACAAAAAAATGAGTCGTCTTTCAAATGACTTGTTTCTTGATTTCCACATCTCCTTATAAAAATCATATGTCAATCTACTGTTTTTGAAGTTTTCAAGACTAAAAGAAAATGAAATTTTACAATATCTTTGTATAGTAAATATTATAAAGAGGGGGCAACTGTCATAACCCAATTTTTGACCCTTTTATTTTAATTATTATTACTACTATTATTTTATTTACAGAAAAATGATAATAAAAAATGAAAAATAACAATAAAAAAACAAATAAAAAATAAAATAAATGAAGAATGAATTTAAATTTGGGTTAAGGGCAACATGTTTGGAAGTTTAGAGATTAATTAAACTCTTGACTAGTTTAATTAATCAAATCAAGGTTTAATTGGAGAATTAATAAGTTTTTAGACTTCATTAAACTTGGAATTAATTTAATTAATGAAATCAAAGACTTAATTGAAGAAATATCAAAGTTTGGGGTTTAATTGGGGTCCAAATTGCAAAAATTAAAATCCAAGGACTAGCTTGAAAATGGCACGGAAACGCAAGGATCCAATTATATTTTAACCAGGGGTTTGATTACAAAATTACAAAAATTCCGAGGACCAAATTGAAAGCAGCCTTTGGAATTAGAAAACGGAGTCGTTTTGGGAGACGACTGTTCGCTCGTCTTCTTCCTCTGCAACAGCTCCGCCGTTAAAGGCAGAGATGTTTTTTCATTGAATGGAGCGCCCCACGCCATTACTGCCGACCGTTACAGGGCCGATCGATTGGCCCTATAAAGATCCTGGTAAAGGCAACCTCGCGTGAAGGAACAAAAAGGGAGGGGAACTGACAATGAACAAAAGGAAGGAAACAGAGAGCTAAACCCAGCTTTGGTTTAGTCCCAGAATTCAAGCATAACATACAAATAAGAAAACAGAGAAAAGAGGAAGAAAAACAGGGGATAGACAGAGTATTTAGAGAGTGACCAGAGGACGAAAAAAAAAGGAGCAGGATTAAAAAAAAAGAAACCCAGAAAAACAGAGAAAAAACCCAGTACACAGAGCAAAAACAGAGCATAAAGAAAGACAAACGCAAGCAGAAAACCCAGAAGACCAACGTTAACATCACCGTCTTCTTCATCGCCTCCTGCAAATCAAAAAAAGAAGAACCCAAACAGAAAGCCGACACCTTCATCATCACAGAAGCTAAAGGAAAACAGAAGGGAAAGTCATACGCAGACGAGAGTAAAACCACTTTTGTCCTGCATCAGTTGTGAGGCTTACGGGGGCTGGTGACTGCTTGGTTGGTGGTACACTTGCTTCTCTCTGTTCAGGTTTAGATATTATGCAGAGCATTGCAGTCGGTATAGCAGCAGCCAAACCTGCTGTGGAGGGAGAGGCGAATGTGCCTTCAGAATTTAGTTTGGCCACTATTACAGGTATGCTTTTTAAGCTGAATCATTTTTGTCATGATACATTTTGTTCGTAAAAGGAATCAAACAAATATTTATTATCATCTTATGACTTATCACGAGGTAAAAAAGCAGGAAAATAATAGTGAGGAGTGGTCAATTCCCTGTCATTTTCACAAGGACATTAGTGTCGTTTTAAAAACTTTGCATATGATATTAATAACAAAAATATTAATGGTGATTTTCACGAGGATAATAATGTCCAATTTTTTTTTGTTATTTGAATGAGTAGTTAAAAAAAATTAAAAATTTTAATTTTATTTATTTTTTGTATTTTTTAAATTGATATTTTTTTGTGTTTTTTATTATTTTGATGTGTTGATGTTAAAAATATTTTTTAAAAAATTATTTTGATTCATTTCAAAATAAAAAATATTTTAAAAACCAACTATTACCACACTTCTAAACACTCCTGAATTCACAGGTTATAGGATTATTGTATCAATTTAGATTAATTAATTTTATTAAAGTTACTTTTTAAAAAATAAAATTTTTTAATTTTCACTTGATTAAATCTAGATGAGATCTAGGTAGTTAAGCTGAATTTTTAACTAAAAAGAAGAAGAAGAAAACATGAAGTTAGTTTGCAAATCCTTTTATATGAGTAGCAGTCATCAAGGTGGATGAAGGAGGAAATCAACAATAAAAAAATATCACCAATCTAAGAAAAAAACAGCAAGAACTGCATCAAATGACGAGGAACTAAAATTAACCCTCTAATAATTAAATATCTTGGGAGTGTCCCAGAAATCCTTTGATATTTTAATTGCTCATTTAAAGCATATCAATCATGAAGTAGTTCATCTGACGTTAGTGTCTTATGATCTAGCTTCTACTAGTTTATTGAACTGTTATTCATTGGATAATTTTTTTTAAAATGTAAGAAAATGTTAAAAGCATGAAGAATCTTTTAATTATATTATTAAATCTCATTTAATAAGTTAATTTTAAAATTATGTAATTTTTTTTATTATTTAACTTTCTAATTAAATTATGTAAAAGTTAGCCTGAATTAAATTGATTGATTTTATAAATTAAAATATAATTTTAATAACTGATAAAAATATGATTTAACTTTTAATAAAATTTTGAAATGATAACTTTTTTTAAAAAATATACCATTACACTACATAGGTATTATCAATTTTGCACCCAATTTATTTTTTATATTAATTTTATTACTAAACTATTTTGATTTTTCAATTAAGGATTTATGTTACAATTACCTAAAAAAATTAAGTATTTTACAAATTAATATCATTTATTCAAAAAAAGAAGAAGAAAATATGGATGGAAAGCAAGAAAATAGACAAAAGTCCTTCATTCAAAACTTTTGAAAGTTTAATGATAAAATTGATAAAATAAAATTGATGATAACTTTGAAACAATAATTTTAATACTAGCTCTTTCAACAATGATAAATGTAAAGTGTGGACTTTTGAGATCTCAAAGACCTGCAAATAAAGTTTGTTTATTTGCAACACAGAAAATTCTAGTTTTGCCTTTGAATATGAATTTTCTAATAACTTTTTCCATAGAAAAGTGTTGTACTTCAATGAAAAGAAAAACAATTAGATAAATAGCTAATGTTATGTTGCTGGTTGGATAAAAAAAATTAATGTAAAAAAAATAATGTTTAGGTAGTGGAAAATTTATTAATAGTGTTATTAAACTCGATCTAACGGGTCAATTTTGAAATATCTTAACCTGACTTTTTGTCTAACTTGAGCTTCAAATCAAGTTGTTTAGGAGTTGTCCAAATATAACACAGTCGATTAAGCTTGTTTAAAAATAACTCAGAAAACCAATGAAAACATGGTTTGACTTTTAAAAAAACTTTAAGAAGAATTTTTTTTAAGATATTGAAACAACAACACATTGGATTAGCTTATGTCAATACCTTCATATACCCAAAAAAAAAAAATTCCCAAAATCATTCAAAAAATATCAACCAAATAAGAAAATCCAAATGGAACTCAATATACTTTTCGGGCATGTTTATAGGTGTCGCGGGGTCGCACCGCGACGTCGTTCGACAACGGCGGAGGTTTTTGTCGTGCCTCCAATGTGAGGTGTTGTTTTGGAAATGTTTTTGGATTTAATCATAAATTATGTTTAATGTTCAGGAGTCGCCACCTAGTATTATAGTTACTAGGAATCTATGGTCTGCGAGAGTTTAGATGAGAGACTGGTTGTGTAAGGGAAAGATACATCATCCCTAGTGCACCCTACCTAAGGTAAGCTGCATTATTGTTTGATTGTTTCTAGATCAGGTTTCTATTCGTTGGTTATATTTAAGGTTCAAGACAGATCTCTATTCATGAGAGAGTCTCTACCTTATCGGATTAAATCCTAACCATTCTAAAACCAAAAAAATTAGCATCGCATTTATTTTTTGTCTTGTATCTTTAACACCCGATGATGTATTTTATCGTATAATTTTACACCCGACAGATATTAAAGTCTATATCTGGACCCTAAAAAAAGGATTGGAAAAATGTTTTTGATATTTTGGTCAAATCCTAATGAATAATCATAAATCGGTTCCGATATTTATTTTTAATTTTTTTAAGCTTTATTTTCGTCGGAATATCATTGTTTCAATAGTGAAATACCTATCTTCTGCCTACCTATCTTCAGTATTATTAAATATCAGATCGATGTAGGTTGGTCCCGTGTATACTCTAAGTACATTCTTAATTACAAGTGCATATCAAGTTGACTCACTGCACAGGTAGTAGGTTTATGTTCTTCTAACAAAAATGTCGGTAGGTTTCGACATATGTTTGTATCTATTCTCTTGGGTTATTCTTTTAGTTTTACCTATCAATGCTTTTATTTGTATTTTTTATAATTTTTTTTCGTTAGAATATCATTGTTTCAATAATAAACATATTTTTGAAATAAAATACTTCAACTTGTTAGAAAATAATATAAATTATATTTTGAAACTTCAGTTAACAGTCTAAGTTATTGGGTTGAGATAATTTTTTGACGTAGTATGAGAGCTTTGATAACCAAGTGATCACGAGTTTGAATCTCATCATCCCTATTTATTCGATAAAAATTAAGCACAAGGTAGTATGAGTCTGTGTAAGTTTCAAACCTAAAAGACTTTCACTTAAAGGGGTATGTTAGAAAATAATATAAATCATATCTTGAGACCTTACTTAACAGTTTAAGTTATTAGATTGAGATGGTTCTTTAACATAACTATTATTAAAATGATTGAGATGATTCTTCGACTTGTTGTTGATTATAACACTTGGGAACATATGCATGCATCTGTCTTTTGAGATTCCCATTAGTGTTTTTATGATAGATCTCAATTTAATTAGTAACTTTCTTTTATAAATTTTAAGAAGTTGATTTGATGCTCAAAGAGATTTGTTTTTTAATTACTATAATTTTATTTCAAATCTCGAGACCAACTTATAAATAAATTTATTAAGTCTTTTTTATTAAGATAATTTAACATTCGAATCAAAAAATATATATGCATGTTGTATTGTGTACAGAGACATTGGACATTGAAACTTACCTACCACCAACTAACTTAGTTTTTTTTTTTAATATAAGAAAAGGTCAATATGGCTGTTCAAAGCCATTTATGAAAGAACACTCAAAACAAATTAGAAATATGAGAATACCAAGTCAATAGTGTAATAAACATCTATCTCTTAGGATGAGCTGGATATAGTTGTTTTGTTATAAAAAGAAGATGAGGTTATAGATTATGACATTTCAACAACACAAAAACCTAGTTATTAATTTTTTTATTATTATATATTTTGTTTTGATTTTTTTTTATTATTTTAATTTTATCTTTTATAATTTGATTCAGATTTTTATATTGATTTCAGTACTTATTCTATTAATTGTTATTTGTTTTTTTAATATTTTTAATTAATTTTTTTTATCTATTTAAATTTGATTCTTATTTTTTTTGTTATTTATTTTATTTGAGATAATTTATAAAATTAAAATTTTATTTTAATTTTATCATCTTTCAACCTTTTCACTTGTAAGTTATGGTCCTTATTTTTTTTTAATAAACTTAAAAAATATTAATAAATTTAAAAATTAAAAATAATTTAATTTTTTTAAAACTTTTTTTTAGGTTAAAAATGATTGCAAAATCAATTTAAAAGGTTAAAATGACGACTAAATGATTGACTGATCAGAACTCTCATCAAGTCCGACACTCTCAAGATCAATTGGTTAAATCGTGTGTTTCACGACAGATCTTTTAAAATAAAGTAAAGAATTGTGTTCGAAGCACGCGCGTGTAGTGAGAGTGAAACTTAATCCTCCCACAGGCTCCTCAATGGTAAAGGCATGGTTTTCACTAAGGAGAACAAAATGCAATGAATGGCTGCCATTAATGAGACCTCAGCATCTTCTTTATTCACCTCTCTCATAACCAAATACCTTGTGAGCTACCACGACCAACCAGTAAATTACTGATATAATGTACGGAAAAGTCTATTTTATCCCTATTTATTTTACATTTCCAAGTGTTGCCCAGGCTAGCTTCTTAGGCTAATTTAGACACTATCTAGTTTGTGAAAAATTATTTTTTGATTTAAATTTTTTATTTTTTATTTTTTATTTTAGTATAATGATATAAAAAATATTTTTAAAAAAATATTATTTTAATATAATTTTCATTATAAAACACTTTAAAAACAATCTCGAGTATATTATCAATCACTAATCATACTTATTATATCCTATTAGAAATTTGCTAATCAAAATTTTGGTCATGAATTTATTAAACTCAAAATAATATTATTTTAGTTTTTAATAAAATAATATTATTAAAAAAATATATATAGTTTTGGATAAAAAAACTAAAAAAATAAAATTAAAGTTCATTAATCCGGTCTCATCTAAATTGGATCAAGTTGGTTAAATTTAACCAAATTAATGAACAATGAACTAGACGATGTTCTTTTTTTTAAAGTTCAAGTTAGTTCTTCACCTTTTGATTTAGTTTAATTGCTCCCCTAATTGACTCTAAATTTTTGATTTAATGCAATTTAGCCCCTATCAAATTATAATTTTAACCCCTAATTTATGCGTCTTTTTCAATTTGGTTATTGGTCTTGCATTTATGCAATTTGACTCTCAATTGATCGTTAAACTTTTAATTTTCTTTAATTTCACCTCCGGTATTTGTCAATTAAGCCCCTATAATTTGGAGCCTTTTACAAAATGGTCCTTGATTGTGAAAGTTTTCAATTTGACCCCTAATTAACTCCAAAACTTTAATTTTCTTGCGACTTTACTCATGATTTCAATTAATTAACTTGGTAAAAAATAAATTTTGTCTCCTAAAATTCCAATCTTCTCAATTAAGCACAAATTAGGCTCTAAAACTTAATGTTTCACCAATTAATCCCCTAATAAAATTAATTCTACCTTTTTAAAGTATAATTAAGTCCTTGCACTTAATTAAATCATTTAATTGGACCCAAATTAATTTTTTAACATAATTAAACTTCAATTTGGCTCGTGATTTAATTTAATTGGCCTATAAAAAATTTAATTATGTCCTTGGACTTAATTTTTATGCAAATTCATCCAATAATCATTTAATTTGACATTGAATTTGTATTTTTTCTCAATTTTGGGGCATAATAAGGCACAATTAGGCCTTGAATTTTCTTCAAAATCACAGCTTGATTTCTATATATTTTTGAAATCTTCCTCGATCCGCTTTCCTCACATCACCAACTTTTATTTTATTTTTTTATTTTTATTTTGAAAGAAAAGGAAATGAATTTGAGAAATAATCCAAGAATAAGTTATGAAATTATAAATGATGTTAACTTTAAATATTATCTCAAGTGTTATTGCTCCTATCACTATTTAACGTTCACATTAATATTGAATTAATATACATTTACTTAAATACTTAATTGTATAAAATAAAAAATTAAACACTTATTTAAAAAAAATTAAACATTCAAAATTGCTTTATCACATATTCAAACACTTATTTAATTATTTTTATTTATGTTTTTTCCTTCTCAAAACCAATATTAACGTTACATTTCATTCATGGACCAAAAGAGCATAATTCTTTCATTTCTCTTTACTTACGTAAATACCGTCGTTAATAATTCATCAATTACCGAGGCTAATTACAATACTCAAACCCGATCATTCATTTCGAATACCATTAGCTGAACTAATGATATTTTCTGTTTAAAGCATAACCATTATAGTTTTTTCATATACCTAGTATATACAAAACGTAGTATACATAAACGCATCAGTTCTTAAAACTAACTCATAACACTCAAATCCGACTATACTTTATGATGCCATTAGTTGAAGCCAATCGTTTATTCATCATGGTCATCCACTTAGAATGCTATTGGCCGAAGCTAGTCATTTACTTATTATGGTCATCCAATTAGGGTGCCATTAGCCGTAACTAATCATTTGTTCATCTCGGTCACCCACTTTGGATGCTATTAGCCAAAGCTAGTCATTTATTCATCCTGATTATCCATTTAGGATGCCATTTACCAAAGCTAATCATTTATTCATTCTGGTAATCCATTTAGGGTGCCATTAGCCGTAGTTAATCATTTGTTCATCTTGGTCATCCACCTAGGATGCTATTAGTTGAAGCTAGTCATTTATTCATCTCGATTATCCATTTAGGATGCCATTTATCGAAGCTAATCATTTATTCATTATGGTAATCCATTTAGGGTGTCCTTAGCCGTAGTTAATCGTTTGTTCATGTCGGTCATCCACCTAGGATGCTACTTGCAGAAGCTAGTTATTTATTCATCTCGATTATCCATTTAGGATGCCATTTATCGAAGATAATCATTTATTCATTATGGTAATCCATTTAAAGTGTCCTTAGCCGTAGTTAATCGTTTGTTCATCTCGGTCATCCACCTAGGATGCTACTTGTAGAAGCTAGTCATTTATTCATCCTGATTATCCATTTAGGATGCCATTTACTGTAGCTAATCATATGTAGCTAATCATTTATTCATTCTGGCAATCCATTTAGGGTGCCATTAGCCCTAGTTAATCATTTATTCATCTCGGTCATCCATCTAGGATGCTATTAGCCGAAGCTAGTCATTTATTCATCTCGATTATCCATTTAGGATGCCATTAGTCGGAGCTAATCAATCATCCATCCCAGACATCCATTTGAATGCCATCAGCCGAAGCTAATCAATCATTTGTCTCGGTCATCCATTCGAGTGCCATTAGCCGAAGCTAATCATTGTTCATCCCAGTCATCCGCTTTGGATGCCATTAGCCCTAGATAATCAATCATTTATCTCAGTCATCCATTCGGATGCCATTAGCCGAAGCTAATCAATCATTTGTCCCGGTCATCCATTCGGATGCCATTAGCCGGAGCTAATCATTGGTTTATCCAACAATTCATAACAATTTGACATTCACTACAACATAATAGCAGACCCTTCATGGTACTCGTATCAGCATTCCATAATAGTTTAACATTAAGTAACACAATGATAAATCCTTTGTAATACAGAAACAAACATTCCATAACAGTTTAGCATTCAATATAACACAACAATACCCTTCGTATTACTCACCAACCATTCATGACAGTTAATGTTTAATACAACACAACAATAGATTCCTCGTAATACTCACACGACCATTCGTGGTAATTTACCATCAGTATAATATAACGATAGATCTTTCGTAATATTCATACAACCATTCGTCACAATACATTCAATAAAAATACAATAGTAAATCCTTTGTAATACATTCATCATAATTACATTCAATATAATAAAACGGTAGATCCTTCATAATGCTCATACAATCATTCATCACCATTACATTCAATAAAAATACAACAGTAAATCCTTTTAATACATTCATCATAATTACATTCAATATAATAAAACTTACATTCAATAAAAATACAATAGTAGATCCTTCGTAATACTCATACTACCATTGATCAACAACCTAAATTCATAATAGCTCAAACAACATCTCATATTCAGTTTAGTATTCGTCACAACACAATAATATATATCCACCTCAAATGGGTCATTTTAGAACTCTAACATTTTCGTCATTGTTTCAACATTCATCAAGAACTCGATCGACATTTCATAGTCGTTTCGACAATCATCAAGAATTTAATCCAACACTTCATCGTCGTTTCCTCATTCAACAAGGATTTAATAAAATATTATCATAAGTATATCATTTCAAAACATAAACATCATAACGAGAAAAAGGTGGAAACCACCTACCTGCTCCACTTGCGGGTTGTCCTTGTCTTGGCGATGGTCCGATCCCAGCCACACCACCTAAAACATCAATGGCCACAAATCAGTACATTTGCATCCTTAAATCACATTCATCACCATACTTATTTTAAGAGTTTATATGTTCACATTTAAGTGTTCCATATTTTACACCATCATACAATGAAATTGTTACAAGCATTTAAGTCATTTCTGCCCGGGGGACTGTTGTAGAAAATCGGCAGCAAAACTGATTCGTTGTAGGCCACACAATTTGACAGCAAAAATTGATTCGCTACAGGCTGCACACTTCAGCAGCAAAAGCTGGTTTGCTGCAGGCCACACACTTCGACAGTGAAAGCTGGTTTGCTGCAAGCAGCACACTTCGGCAACAAAAACTGGTTCGCTGTAGGTCGCCCACCAAAACTGGATCGCTGCAGGCAACTCAATATCGGCAGCAAATGCTACTTCGCTGCAACCGACACGCTTTCGGCAGCGAATGTTAATTTTGCCACAGGCAACTCGATTTCAGCAGTGAATCACACTTCCACTATAGACAACACAACTTCGGCTGTGAATGCTGATTCACTGCAGATAACACTACTTCGACAGCCAATGCTAATTCGCTGCAACCAACACACTTTCAGCTGTGAATGCTAATTCACTGCGGACAACACAATTCGACAGCGAACACCTGATTCACTACGGACAACACAAATTCAGCAGCGAAAACCTGATTCGCTGGGGACAACATAATTCTGCAGCGAACCCCTGATTTGCTGTAGACAACACAAATTTGGCAGCGAACACCTTATTCACTGCGGACCACACAAATTCGGCAGCGAACACCTGAATCGCTGTTGACAACATAATTCGGCAGCGAACACCTGATTTGCTTCGGACAACATAATTCAGCAACAAAACTGATTCGCTGTTGGCACACAATTCGACAGCGAAAACTCATTCGCTGTAGACAGCACAATTTGATAGCAAAATTGATTCGTTGTGGGCACACAATTCGGTAGTGAAAACTCATTTGCTGCAGACAACATGGTTTGGCAACGAAACTGATTCGTTATTGGCACATAATTCGACAGTGAAAACTCATTCGCTGCGGACAACACAGTTCAACAAAGAAACTAATTCGCTGCTGGCACACAATTCGGCAGCGAAACTAATTCACTGCTGGCACACAATTCGGCATCAAAAACTCATTCGCTGTAGATAGCACAGCTCGACAGCAAAACTGATTCGCTGCTGCCACACAATTCGGCAGCGAAAACTCATTCGCTGTGGACAACACAGTTAGTCAGTGAAACTGATTCGGTGCGGCACACATTTCGGCAGGGAAAACACATTCGCTGCAAATAGCACAGTTCGACAGCGAAACTGATTCGCTGCTGACAACTCAGTTCGCAGTGAAAACTGATTCACTGAGACACCACAATTCATTTTGTGGATCCAGCAGAATCATACAATTTTAATTTGTCTTTCTCAAATTGAAGGCCTTTTGGTTTCATTCCAGCATAAAAATATTTTCGAGAAAAACAATCTTTAAAAGACTTAGCTTTGTTCATGACAATTGAAACTTTCAACATACACATCGAAAACTTTTTTAAGCAATTCACATCGAAGGTTTTATCGGGGCTTTTTTTTTAATGCAGTTTGTCTTTAGGTCAGGCTTTTTACCAAATATGACTTTCTGTTTAATTTTGTTGAAAGGTTTCAAGTGTCTACTTGAAAAGATTGCGTAGCAAAGGGTACTGTCTCATAATAGCATTTTTCTTGCATGGATGAAAGTGGGTTATCACTTCTTTTATTAAGTCGCGTGAACAGTAAGACCAACGTCTATCAACCGAGGTTACATGCGCTTGATTAGAAAGGACTTCTAAAGGCTTGTAATGTAGGCTACATCTGTGGGCTATGAAAGAAAAGGATGCTTTAAGGCTCAAAAAAGTGTTTAAGGGTTTAAAGACTTAAGACCACTCTTCTTTTATCTCATGTTCTTGTGAAGTTGTCTCGTAGGCTATGTTTGGAGAAGCTTGCTTAAGGATCCTCATCTCAGTTTTAAAGCATCATCAAACCATCATCTTCTTTCTTTTTTCCTTATTTTTCTTTTTTTTTCTTTTTTTCTTTCATGGTGATGCCCCCAAGTGTTGGGTTATGACTTTCAAAGATCCAAGTGTTATTTTTTTTTTGTTTTTTTATATATACTTTGCTCAAATTCCTTCTCCCTTTTCTTCTTGGCCTTTTCTTAATCGTTGGACTTCCATTCTTTACCCCTCTCTTCTTCTTTTTTACCATTATCTTCATATTTTCTAACAAAAGATCTCTCATTGCCCCTTGTGTGGAGTGTGGTCCTAGTCAGGGTTTTCATAAAGAAGAAACTAATTTCATTTCAAATGGGGACTACAAAGGATAAAATCTTTAGAAAGTGAAGGGATGATAAAGATGGCCTTTCCTCATTTCAAGACGCGCATTATAGGATTGATAAACCTTGTTCTTATCCCAAAAAAAACACGCGGGTGATTACAGAGATGATTACCCAACCATTTATCCAAAATATTCAAAATGTTATCAGAGACAAAGTTTGATTCAGGGTTAGCTTTGGGGTTTGTTTGGTTTGGTCACCTCTTTATCGGGAAGTGCTTAAATTTCATCTTTGAGCGTTTTATGATACACTCCTTGTAGTCATGCACCAAGCCAGTTCTTTCAAGATTTTTCTTTTTAGAAAATAAACAAATTAAGTGTTGTGAGATCAATGCAATGAAAAAGGGGTTCTTTACACAAAGAAATCATGGCCAAACTTCACTTTATTGATTTTGGGAGAAAACTGAACACATTAGACATAATATATCTTTACAAAGTTAGAATTCACAAGTCTGGCTAGATCTTCTCCATCCATTCTAGACAACTTCAGAGCTCCTCCTTAGAAAGCCTTTTTTACTACATAAGGACCTTCATAATTTGGAGCCCATTTGCTTTGATATTCTCCTAGTAAAGACAATAGTTTCTTCAGCACTAGATCTCCTTCTTGGAACACGCGAGGTCTAACCTTCTTGTCATATGCCTTGGCCATCCTTTTTTGGTAGAGTTGATAATGACATATTGTAGCTATCCTTTTTTCACTGATCAGGTTTAACTGTTCATATCTCACTTTGGCCCATTCAGCCTTTTCTGATTCTGAATCCATCAACACCCTCAACGAAGGGATTTTTACTTCCAAAGGCATCATCGCCTCCATTCCATATACCAAAAAATATAGAGTAGTTCCTGTCAAGGTCCTTACTGCAGTGCGATATGCATGGAGAGTGAACAACAACATCTCATGCCAATCCTTATAAGTGACTACCATTTTCTGAATAATTTTCTTAATGTTCTTGTTGGCTGCTTACATGAGGAATTTGAATGCTTGATCTTCCATTTGGTACAGAGTTCCACTATCATTTTGCTGTTAAAATTCTGTGCATTATCGGTCACTATCTTTTTTGGAGGACCATACCGACAAATCAAGTCTTTTTCTATAAACCTCTTCGCCACCTTCTATGTTACATGGGTGTATGAGCTGACTGCTACCCATTTTATGAAGTAATCAATAGCTACGAGGATGAATAATGCCCATTGCTGGCTTTTGGATTCCCCACATTGCAAATGGCCAGGGAGATGCTAGATTAAATAGAGGAGTCAGAGGTGCATTGACCTTATCACTATGCACTTGACACTTATAACATTTCCTAACGTAGTAAACGCAGTCTTTCTCTAATGTCATCCAGAAATAACCAGCCCTTTGTATTTTCCTCACCATCATATGACCATTAGCATGAGTCGAGCAAATCCCTTCATGGACCTCTTGTAAAGCATTTCTAGCTTCTGTCTCCTTCAGACACCTTAGCAGGGTTCCGTCAAATGACCTTTTATACAAAATCTCCTCATCTAAATAGAAGTCCATGGCCAATCTTCTCAGGGTTTTCTTATCCATCTTAGAGGCTCTTGACACGACCAAAAGATTGATATTTTCCCAAGTGCAGGAGTGTCGAAGTAATAAATAACCCGGCAAGACCGGGGTCGAACCATAGGGAGGTTAACTATATAAATTATAGATAATAATAAGAATAACAACAACAACAACAACAACAATAAGTTAAAGAGAGCTTTGAGATGTGATATTGATGTAAGGATTAAACAAGGATAAACTAATTGTCAAGGTTAGAGGATCCACTAATGGTATTTCAAACAAGTATAGTATAAACTCTTTTTATTACTCAACTGGAAACCACACACAAAGGAGGTTCCAATTGGATTATAAATTGTTAACATGATTACATTAGTTATCTTATTCGAATAATGCTAATACTTGTAAATGTTGTCAGGCATTCATGATTATAACTTATGTTAACAACAAATCAAGTTCCTTTCATAGCATAGGTGTCGGTTATACCATACGGTTGGGCTATGAAAGTGCCAAGTATTTGTTGTACCAAGGGTTATACAACATAAATATAGATTAACCATTTAACAAGCAAAGTATTAAAAGTGACCAAGATAACAAATATAAAACATGTTAGTATCAAACATTAAGGTCCATGTTGAGTTTATATTATACTTATTCTTACACCATTAGTGTAACCTTTTCACCTTGACATGATAAACTTAGCAAGAGATTAATATAAGCAAAACTTAAGCATTACAAAATATAAAGAGAGAGCAAGAGCATGATCTTGATCTGAAAATCAAGATGCCTAAATACATGGCAAATGCCTCTTTTTATAGGCCAAAATTCAAAACTATTGATTTGTTGACTAATTGTTGAGGGGGTGGCCACATCTTGACTTGGTAACAATTCTTATCTTCTTCATCAAACTGAAACTTTGTGTCTTTTATCAGCAGATTGCATGAATTTTTTTTTTATCAACAGGGCCTTTCATCAGTCAACGAAATACTGTCAAATTCCAATCTTTGTATTTTTGAACCTCCTCAACCAATTTTTAGTCATTTTCTTGGTGCTCTGGCATCCTCTTTTCACTACTATTATTTTTTCGATATATATATATATATATATATATATATATATATATATATATATATATATATATATATATATATATATATATATATATATATATATATATATATATATATATATATATCGAAAAAATAATAGTAGTGAAAAGAGGATGCCAGAGCAGTATTTTCTTGTTTTTCTATGCGGGGACCCAAAATGGGTTACAACATACCACAATAAACAACTATTTTTCAGTTGTGGCATAATTGAGCTGGGCGTCATTAAGTGTTCTGATGACATAGTATATGGTTTGAAACACGTTATTTTTCTGCTGCCCCAGTACTACCCCAATTGCATAATCACTTGCATCCCTCATCAGCTCAAATGGTTTCTCCCAATCTAGTGCAATTACAATAAGAGTTGTCACTAACTTCTCTTTCAACAGCATCAAGGCTGTCTTGTATTCTTCATCAAACTGAAACTTTGTGTCTTTTATCAGCAGATTGCATAGTGGTTTGGATATTTTAGAGAAGTATTTGATGATCCTCCTATAAAATTCTGCATGTCAAAGGAAGCTCCTAAACCCTTTTACTGTAACTGGCAGCAGAAGCTTGTCTATTGCCTCAAGTTTAACTATGTCTACCTCTATTCCTTTTTCTCAAATCTAGTGCCCCAACACTATACCTTCCTTTACCATAAAGTGATATTTTTCCCTGTTCAATATCAAGTTTGTCTTTTCACAACGCTCCAAAACCAACTCCAACTTTGCAGGGCAGTCATCGAAAGATGTTCCAAATAGAGAAAAGTAATCCATGAAGACCCCAATGATTTGCTTCACCATATCTGAAAAGATAGCCATCATGCACCTCTAAAAGGTAACTGGTGCATTACACAACCCAAAAGGCATTCTTCTGAAAGCAAAAACATTATAAGGGCAGGTGAAAGTGGTCTTCTCTTGGTCTTCAGGTGCGATGACTATTTGGTTGTATCCTGAATAACCATCTAGGAAATAATAGTATTCATGCCCAGCTAACCCGTCCAACATCTAATCAATGAATGGCAAGGGAAAGTGATCTTTGTGAGTTGCTTTGTTGAGCTTTCGGTAATCCATGCGAATCCTCCATCCAGTTACCGTTCTAGTAGGTATCAGTTCGTTATCTGCATCTCTTACCACTGTCATTCCTCCTTTCTCTAGAACAACTTGAATTGGGCTGACCCATGAGTTGTTAGAGATTAGATAAATAACACCAACATCTAACCATTTCAAAACTTCTTTCTAGACTACCTCTTTCATTATCGGGTTAAGCCTTATTTGATGTTCTACTATTGGCTTGACTTCATCTTCTAATAGAATTTTATGCATGCAAATTGAGGGACTGATGCCTTTGATATTTGCCAATACCCACCCGAGAGCTGCCTTATGTTTTCTTAGCACCCTCAATAATTTTTCTTCCTCTGTTTTGGAAAGCTGTGTAGAGACTATCATAAGATAAGTGGAAGCTTCTCCAAGATATGCATACCGAAGGTGCTTTGATAGAGGTTGCAATTCTAGAACCGGTGCTTGTTCACTGGTTGATTTTACTTTTGATGGTGCTTGTCCCAAATCTTTAAAGTATCTTCTGCGGTTAGATTCAAAAGAGTCCATCCAACATGTATATTTAACTATCTCAGCATCCTCCTCCAGTACATTTTACCAGACATGCTTCCAACGGGTCATTTGGATGTTTGACTTTGTCGTTAATTAAGGAGTCCACCACTTGAATGCTGAAGCACCTCTCCCCCATATCTGGCTGTTTGATGGCTTTGAACACATTAAAAATCACCTCCACTTCATTCACCCTTAACCGCAGCTCCCCTTTCTTCACATCAATTAAAGCTCCTCTAGTGGCCAAGAATGGTCGGCCAAGCAAGATAGGAATCTCATTATCCTCTTTCATATCCAATATGATGAAGTCTATTGGAAAGATGAACTTGCCCACTTTTACCATGACATCTTCAATTATTCCTCTTGGATGCTTTAGTGACCGGTCAACCTTAGTGACCGGTCAACCAGTTGCAGTGTTATTGTGGTTGGCCTTTCTTCACCTAAACCAAGTTTCTTAAAAATAGATAAAGGCATGAGATTAATACTTGCACCTAAATCATATAGAGCTTTTTCAAATATAGAATTTTTAATGGAACATGGTATAGTAAAACTCCCTGGATCCTTATGTTTAGGAGGCAATTTCTTATGCAAAATAGCACTGCATTCCTCAGTGAGAGCAACGATCTTATATTCCTTTAGCTTTCTTTTATTTGATAGGATGTCCTTCAGAAATTTCACATAGCTTGGCATTTGTTCAAGAGCATCTGCAAAAAAAATGTTAATCTGTAGTTTTTTATACACATCAAGAAATTCAGAAAATTGCTTATCAAGTTTATTCTTCTTGAGTCGATGTGGAAATGGAATTCTCTATATTATTTCTTGCTTTGGTTCTGGTAAAGTTTCAAACTTTCTCATGCTTTGAGATGGTTTAGCCAATTGCTCCTCTTCTTCTTTGCTTGCATTCTTGTTTTTAGCAGTCTGTTCTACTTCTTTCCCACTTCTTAAAGTTATGGCCTTGCATTGCTCCTTAGGCTTAATTTCAGTTGTGCTTGGTAGATTTCCTTGTTGTCTACCCGTCAGCATGTTGGCTAGCTGACCAACTTGAACCTCCAAATTTTGAATTGAAGCTACTTGGTTCTACAGATTAGTATTCGTTTCAGTCATGAATTTACTAGTGTTGTTTGCTAACTGTGTCATAGCTTCTTCAAGTTTTGATTTCTCTTTCATGTGCTAACTTGAGGATGGAAGGCTGTATTCTTCATGACAGTTTGATTGTTCCATGATAAATTAGGATGATTTCTCCAGCTGAGATTATATGTTGCACTATAGGGGTTATTCTACCGGCTGTAATTTGACACAAAATGAGCATGTTTTTCTTGAGAGAAAGGGTTCCCAACTTGACACTCTTCACTTGTGTGATTTCCATGGAAAAAGTCACACGTTGTATGGATGGCATTTGCTGTCAGTTGAGTGGTTTTCAGTTGTTGGGTAAGCAAATGGACACTTGAGTTGTTAATGTCGTGATTGCATCAATTTCATGCACCTTAACAGTCTTCTTCTGTATGCTTCTTTCATTTGGTCACTAGTAATTTTGTTCATGGCCATTTCTTCCAATAAGTTATAAGCATCATCCAGTGACTTACTCATAAAAGCTCCTCCTGAAGCTGCATCAATTAGTGTTCTTGTGGAGGCATTCAATCCATTATAAAAATTATGCACCTGCATCCAATTTGGCAATCCATGGTGAGGGCATCGCCTAAGCAAATCCTTATATCTCTCTCATGCCTCATATAGTTTTTCACTCTCAAGTTGGGCGAAATTAAAGATTTTAATACACATCTTTGTTGTCTTAGTTGGTGGGAAATATTTAGCAAGGAATTTCTGAGCTAAATCTTCCCAACTGATGATTGACTCTATAGGCATGGAGTTTAACCAGTTCTTCGCTCTATCTCACAGAGAAAACGAAAATAATCTGAGGCGAATGGCATCATCAGTAACAACATTATGCTTAAATGTGTCACAGATTTCCAAGAAACTTGTAATATGGGCGTTAGGATCATCACTTGACAACCTATAAAAATTAAATTGAAGTCTGAATCATTTATAGTATTACTGGTTTGATCTCAAAATTACTGGCCTCAATACTTGGTTTCCTGATAACAGAACGAATTCCTGTTACATGTGGGAGAGCAAAATCTCTCAATGCCCGTGTGGCTTGTTCAGGATTTTCATTGTTTGCCATGATGTTTGAGTTGTTTTGAGTCTCTCGCGTTTTCTTTCTTAATCCCCTTGCAGTTCTCTCAATCTCAGGATTATAAGGTAGCAACGACTGGTTTTTACTGCTTCTCATGCACTAGACAACACACCTAAATATTTGAAGGCAAAAAGCAATCAAATTAGATCAAATTCAACTCATATTGATATTATTAGTAATTTCATCTAAAATCCCCGACAATGGTGCCAAAAACTTGTTGGTTAATTTCGCAAGTGCATGAATCGTAACAAGTAATAAAATGATGAGTAGAGTATCGTTCCATGAGTTTGTAAAAATTAGTACTAATTACCAAAATCTTTTAAATTATGATATATTTGAGGAATTCGAATGAGATAGTTTATGAAACAAAAATTAATTATTAAAAACAAACAACCAACTGATGAAATATTAATGAATTTAATTCTACTGATTCTAGGATTTCTAACTTACCGTAACTATTCCTATGTGAACTTTCTTAATTGAATTAATTATTCCTAGCATTGATAATCAGGTGTTTCTAATTTAAACACTAATCTCTCTCGAGTATCAATGAATTATTTCAACAAGAAACTTTATATACTCTATGAAATTTCTGAACTAGTCAAAATTTATTAAGTACCGTATAACCTTTAATGATTACAAAAGCTTCTAGGATATCTCTATCCTATAAATTTCTTAAGTTATTTCAAACACTGTTCAAAACAGTTATCACTTGTCAGTCTCAAATTGAATCACAAATCATGCTAATGTTGACCAAACATACACAAGCATTAAACATAAAATGAAATACTCAACAACTAATATAATAATTCAATCAAAAGAAATTGTTCACATATTCTTAGTAAGATTACATCAAAAATCCCAGAATAAAAGTCTACTCCATAGTTAAATTAAAGAGAAACAAACTTGATACGATGAACATCACTCAAAAGCAGAGAATGGCAGTAGAATAGATAAGTGTCCTCCAATCTTCTTCGATTTTCATCCCCCTGTTTTTCTCTGTTTTAGTCTCCACTTTGTGCTGCTTCTCTCCTCTCTTTTTGGTGTATTGTAGGGTCTCTCTCTGTTTTGTTCGTTTCCCTAGCTGATCTCCCCTCTTTCTCTAATACTCTCGCCTTTTTACCCCCTGCTGAATGAAGAAAGTTTCCTTCTCTGTTTTGATTTCTTTTCTATCCGGATATTGCAGGCCAGATTTGAGGCAAGAAACGTGCGAATTCAAAGATCTCTATTTCTGGAGAAATTGTAGAAAGTCGAATCATCTTTCCAATGACACTGATTTTGCAATTTTTGGACCTCTTAGACTTGAGATATGGGTCATAACCCGAGACAACATTTGGAGTTTAGGAAGTTCGGGTTTGATTCAATCCATGTTTTTCGACTCGCTCTTTGGGCTTCAAAACAGCAAAACTGAGTTCTATGCCCTTCATATGTTTTGTAGTCTTCATCTCAGATATTTGAAAATGGTGATGAACGCCTGAAATTGAGTTGTATAACTTCATTTGCAGCCCGAAATCAATCAATGTTTGGTTTTACGGCCGGAGTCTGCCTACTCAGTAATCTAGTATCTGAAAACACATTAATTTCCCACTAGGTCAATAGTTCAAAAAGGGATCCAAAATTCTAATTAACATGAGCAACACATCCAAAATATTTCAAAATCAAGCATGAATAGTGGAAAATATACATGCTAAAAATTCCCTCTTCCTCTTTCTATTCCCACCCATTTTTCCGGGTCCACATTCTACAAGTGTTGGTTGGCATGGAGCAACTGGTGCTGGAATCCTCAGCTACTTGAGATACCTGCAAAACCATTTCAAGCATGGCATGCACATTCTAACTTGTAAGTGTTATTGTTGAGGGAAACAAGAAATAAAAACACTAAAAGAGAGGCAAGAAATCATGTCAAATTAGCAGCACCTCTGATTGAGCACGCATTGGACCATTTGATGTAGTAGCAAATTTTGTGGTCAGCTTTGGACATTGACGCACCTTTAACGTCCACAAACAAGGGAATAAGAAATCATAATATCCATGATTGAAGTAGACAATGCTTGGTAATTTTTCTAGAAACAACAACCGCAGATTAGGGAGCACCATCTCCTTCTCAACATTGACAGTAGAAACATGATCATCCTGCCCAAATACTCTCAATAATTGAGAGGATTCTCTTACTTGAAGTATTTGGAGCTTTTTGAGACCTGAAGCTATGGCTACTGGGAAGAGACTCTTCAACTTGTTGCATCGTCTGATCTCAAGTCGATATAAATTAGGGAAGCATGAAGATTGGAGATCACTTCCTGACAATATCTTATCATTTTCATCACCATTACCCTTAGCAATAATTTGCTCCAATTCCTCACAATTTGATATCTCTAGAATTTTCAGTTGAATTAGACTTGCAATGATGTTGTTTGTGAATACATGTGTCAATCTCTTACACTCTTTCACCTCCAAAGTAGTCAAATTGCTCGGCACGAGACCCTTCCAGAGACACCTCATGTCTGGCAATAAGTTCAACTGTAATGTTTTCAAACTCACAAGTGAAAGTTTATGCTCATTTCTTCTATTAGTTACCAAACGTCCAACTTGCATTAAATCTTGTACTCCTTCCAAGTTTCTAATAGATATTTCTTTCAAATTCATAAACCCCTGCACCAAAAGAAAACAAGGGTACCAATTTGTTAGATGCAATTCATAGTAATTATTGTGCACTTTTAAAACTAAATGAGAGGCAAGAAATCAAGTCAAATCTGTAGCACCTCTGATTGATCACTCATTGAGTCATTTGATGTAGTTGCAGATTCTGTGGTTAGCTTTGGGCATCCATACACCTTCAACTTCTCCAAACGAGGGAACAAGAAATCATAACATCCGAGACTAAAGCAGGAAATACTTGGTAATTGCACAAGCAACAACTCCTGTAGATCAGGGAGCACCATCACCTTCTCAACATTGACAGGTGAAGCATGATCATCCTGCCCAAATACTCCTAATAGATGAGAGGATTGGCTTACTTTAAGTATTTGGAGCTTCGGGAGACCTGAAGCTATGGCTACTGGGAAGAGACTTGTTAACTTGTTGCATTCATTGATTTCAAATCGACACAAATTGGGGAAGCATAAAGATTGGAGATCACTTTCTGGCAAAATTCGATCATTTTCATCATCAATATCCTTAGCTATGATTTGCTCCAATTCCTCACAAGTTGATATGTATAGAACTTCCAGTTGAACTAAATTAGCAATCATGTTGTTTGTGAATACATGTGTCAGTCTCTTACACTCTTTCACCTCCAAAGCAATCAAATTGCATGGCACGAGACCCTTCCATATACACCTCAAGTCAGGCACAAGCAGGGAGGACAACTTTAATGTTTCCAAACTTGTAAAACCCTGCATCAAAAGAAAATAAGGGTACCAATTTATTAGATACAAATTGTAAAAAAAAACATGAAAAATATTAAAAAATATATGTTTTTTGAATTCAATACAAATTTGGTGCTTTTGAAGTTCTTTGAATGAGAAAATATTGTATTTAAAAAGAAAGTTTCAATTTTTACTTTTTGACTCTAATTGTTTTGAAAATTGGATAAAAAAACCAATTTTTATTATTTTTTTGAACCATCTGACATAAGTTGCAGCACTGAACCAAAAAACTCAATATTCTCAGACGGAGCTTTATCGTCCTGTCCAAATACTTTCCATTAATTGGCGGAAGAGCCTCAATTTCACTCCTTTTAAATTCAGTGGATGGCTAAAGGATTTGCTACCATGTATCCATTACTTTAGTTTTAGAAATCTGAAGGAAGAAATAATAAATGATCACAATGTATTGATTTGACAATTTAAATTTAAAAGGAAAAAACCAGGGGAGAAATATAAAGGACGTACTTGTAGCTGTGCCAACAAATTACCCAATTCTTCGTGGCCTTTAATGGTTAACACTTGCAAAGAAGGCAATTGGGCAGTAAAATTCTTTGGACCAAAAAAGCTGCAACTTGAAAGAGACAATTCTCTTAGCTGAGGGAAGTTGATGAAGCCATCTCTGGTGACTGCATCTCCTTCTCCATTGTAAAATACTTGCTTTAAATTGTCAGCAAAACCAATCTCCATCTCCTCTAGGTTCTGAAAACTTGGAGACACAGAGAAAGGGAAGACATATTCCAGTTTATCACAGCCTCTTATAGAGAGAGTTTTTAATTTTGGGAAGCCAAGAGACTCTGGAATTATTTCCCTTTCGTCATCCTTTTCAATGATAAGATGCTTCAATCCACGACAATTTTCTATCTGTAGTGTTTCTAGATGAATAAGACTTTGAGCTAGGGACGGTGTGAAGATAAATGTCAGTTTGTTAAGATACCACAACTTCAAATGAATAAGACTTTGGAGGCTGACATGTCTGGTGGGCCCCTTCCATATACATTTGAGCTCAGGTAAATGTGACAGCTGTAACTCTGTTAAAGATGACAGCAGCGGCAGCTCCTTCTCCACGTTAATTCCTTCATCAGCCTCACCCAATTCAAATACCTCTTCCAATGATTTGCAGTTACTAATAGTCACTCTCCTTAGATTTTTCAAAGCTTGCCGCCATTTTGCTGGAAACAGAGTGCAAATATCCCCACATCCATTCACTTTGACATGTTCTAATCTTTGTAAGAAGTCCTTTCGCAACCCATGGCCATGATCAGAGGACAATACAATATTTTTTAAACCCTCCACTCTACGATAGCTAATTTGAGACACAGTAGGAAACAACTGCTCAAATGTCTTCGCATTTAAGGATGTGGCGCTGATTTCACCCAAATATAATCTTGTCTTTGCAGTTGGGTATTCATTATCAAGTTCTGAATACCCATCCCCTAACACCCAAATATCATATTTGAGCAACCTGGGAAAAACAAAATCTCTGGGAATGCGTTCAACCTTCGGTATCCTCAATGATAATACAGCTAAATGAGACAACGAGTTCAGTTCTGTTAGGCTTGCATTCATTCCTCCCCGGCTTGTCCCAACGACATCCCATTCCTTAAAGCTGTAACACCCGATTAGCAGTTCTTCTAACTTCTTCAACCTTCCAATCAAATTCACTGGAATCCTTCTTAGCAATTCACAACCTGTCACATCCAACAACCTCAACTCCTTGAGCTCCCCAATTTCACCAGGTAATTCTTCAATGGAGTCGCACCCTGTAAAACCAAGAATCTCAAGTCCTTGCAGCTTTCTCAATGAAATGAGGTCCTTGCATTTACAGTGGATCAACAGCAACGATTGAAGGTTCGTTGAGAATTGAAGTGATTGCAATGACAAACACCCTCCCTTTAGAGACAAAACTTCAATTGCTTTCATCCCTTCAAAAAACCTCTCTGGAACATTCAAACCACGATCCAGTCCTAACAATAGAACTTTGAGCTGTGGACAAACCAATCCTTCACGAAGTTTTGTGAGTTTATTGCCCATTAACGAGATTACTGTACAACCTTCAAAGCTTTTATTGCTCGTTGGCCACTCCTGCAACCCAATGCCAGCCTTTACCATGAATCCATATTCTTCTGATGATGCTATCTGAATAGCAACATCACGAAACAAGTCATGTATTTTCACATGTTCTTCAGTTTCTGTGCCCAACAGCATACAACAATCTTTGAGGTATTCGATTTCAATATAAACTCGTTTCCTTACACCTTCAATGGACTCCACATCTTGATGTAACCCGTAGCCAACTGCATATCTCGTCAACTCCTCGATTGGAATGTCGTAATCTTCTGGAAATAAACAGCATAGCAAGAAACATAACTTGGTTTCCTTGTACTTCAAATAATCATAGCTCAATTTAAGACATGCATATGCATTTCTTCGGTCATCAAATTTTTCCATGTGCCGAGATTGAGATTTTTTGAGCTCTTCAGATGCTACTTCCCACTCATGTTCAGATTTATCTCTTAGAGCCTTTCCCACTGCCACAAGTGCTATAGGCAAGCCTTGGCATTCTCTCGCAACCTCCTTTGCCACTCTGTTCAAGTCAGAGTCCTCATCACGTAAACCTGCATTGATTTGGAATAAATTCCATGCTTCATTTTCAGATAGGACTCTTAAAAACACTTTTTCCTGGCAATCCATAGACGAACATACGTTTTCAAGACGTGTTGTTAGAAGAATTTTACAACCCCAGTGAGCATCACCAAATGGGATCCCTATCTCTTGGAAGTCAATATCTTTCCAAACATCATCCAGGACTATAAGCATCTTCTTTCCCTGCAGTCTCTGCCATAATTCATTTGCTCTCCCTTCTTTACTCTTCTTGACAAAAGTCAGATCTAAACTATCTGCCATTTGATCCTGGATGCTTGTGACATTTGGATTCTGGGACAGTGTAGCCATCAGAACTTCATCAAACAACTGCAACTCTTTGGCCCTCCTGGCTACTTCTTTCACCAGGGTGGTTTTACCCACCCCTCCCATGCCGTACAATCCGATCATATTGACCTTGTCATCTTTGAGAGCTTTCATAATCTGTTTGAAAGCTTCTTTTGACGATCCTGAGAGTGTGAATTCCTTTGATGGAAGAAATTTTATCTCTTGAAGAGGTGCTTTGTGGGACACTTTTGGAAACTTTCTGCTATTTTCTTCAAGTTTTCTCAAAGTCTCCGTCTTCTTCGCCAGTGCCTTGCTTAACTTGAATTGTCGCATCCAATTTGGACACCAAGTAAAGCATTTGCCAATTTTCCTTTTTTCATTTCGCAAACGATTCACACTTTCAACTTCATTTTTTGCATCTTCCAGCCATTTGTTGACATCAATCTCAATTTCTTCAGCATTCCTTTTAGCAACGTTGACAGCATCTTGCAGACGATAAAGTGCCACAGCAAGGTTCATCATTTGGTCATCGAATTCTTGAACAAAATTGTTGAAACAGAACATGTAATGGAACTGCCTTATTGCTGGTTCCACCAAGCGTTCTGCTATCTTAGATGCAATGGATCCACCAGCACTTTCGATAGCCATTTTCCACCAGTCTGAAAAATTAGAGAAATGAGGATGCTGACTGTGAGAGTGAGCCAGTACAGAAAAAATAATTTTTCTAAAAAGTTCCAAAAAAAAAAATGTTGGGATTGAAGGGATATCGAATTAATCAGATTAATGCCGAAAACAAATGTTCAAGAACTGGAAAATTTTGAACCACCAAAATACGAATTTGAAGTTAAAAGCATGTTCTTAAGTTCCAAGCAATAACGTAGTGTTTGTTTTTTCAGTAAAACCATGTTTTTTTAAAATATAATTTTTTTATTTTAAATTAATTTTTTTAAATATTTTTAGATTATTTTAATCTGTTAATATTAAAAATAAATTTTAAAAATAAAAAAATATTATTTTAAAAAACAATATTTTAAAAAACAACTCCAAGTTAAAACACTACCTAAATCACTGAATCCCTACCACAATTTGGGCTGACATCCGTACTTATTATCTTCCCTTTAAAAAGGTGCCACCAATTAAGCTACATATGCTTTAGCAACACTGAATTATCATGTAACTGAAGTGTTTAGACAAGTGATACTTGCTGACACGGAAAAACAGGGAATATCGTATTCTAGGTATCGGAAGAACTATACTACGTAATATATCAAAGGGGATAGTTTCCTGTTATTGTTTACATCAACATAAAGTAAATAGGCATTGAGAGAATGAGAATAGTAATTTTATTACCTTAATTTGTGAAAATATTTGCGGAAAGCACTGGTCAATAATAAAATATAGCGAGAGGAACAAAAGGAGAAAGCCTTTAGCTCTGTATGGAAGCCAGCTTCAAGAGCAACGAGGCAAGGTATAAGTAGAACGAAAAACGACTTTATGTTAAAAAGAGAAGTATTAAAACAAAATAGTTTACATGGATTCTAACTTGCGAGTTCGAGCAGCAATTCCCATAGAAAAAAATGCAATTTGATGACATAATTAAGATAGCATTCATAATATAATATAAAGATAATGATAAACAAATATAATAATAATTTTTACAAGGACTCACCTAGCAAAGAGAGAAATGAATGGAAGGTTGATGATGATCACTTTGACACGATACTTAATCTATAAGCTATGATCGGTTACCGTTTTTTTTTTTTTTTGGAAAATTATGAATAAGGAGAAAGAAAGAGAGACTATCTCTGCAACACCCGCTCAAGTAATAAGACCTGCCTGTTACCCTTTTTTGATGGCATCCAACTGCAGGTGCTTTTGTTACATCCTCGTTCGTGGTTTTATTTTATTTCAGTCCTCCTTTTTTCATTTGATTTACTAGGGGGTTGTTTTGCTCGAGTTGTTGTGATCGCCCTCGCATATGCGCTATGCTGGGAATTAGAATTACATTATAATTACAGATTATAATTACAAATTAAAAAAAAAAAAAAACAATTAAGAGAAAGGAACTGTGACATGGAGATAAGGTAATCCGAGAAGCCAATAGATTGTCGCCACTTGTTCAACCATATCTCCACATTACAACCAATAGATTGTCTCTCAAGTGTGAAATGAAAGAGCTGTACCGAATTTTTCATTGCAATCCTTCTTTTTTGACCTTAGAAACTGCAGGAAAGACTAAACTAATCTGACAAAAATCTCAAATTGTTTTAAATTATTTCTTTTACCTTCTTTTAATTTTCTTGGTAAACAAGAGACGCTAAATTTATTCCGAATTTATGCAGAACAAAATAAATTTAGCCAAAAACATCAAGAATTTTAGTAGAACAAAAAAAGAGATTATTACTTCATCAAAAAACAATTAGTCAACACAAAAAAACCAAGTCAATGAGAAAAAAAGAATAATAGCTAGAAATCAACCAAGAACTTTCTATTTGGTTTCCAAGAAAATGAAAAGAAACAGAAAGCACAATCCTCTTTCTCCTCCAACAAAAGAAAGAAACAAAGATAAAAAGTCTTCCATGGCTCCTTTTTCAATGTTCAAGAAAACAAAGAAACGTAAAAGAAGATTTTTTAAAAACCCAGCTAAGTCTATGGCTTATTATATGATGAAATTTTTTGTTAATTAAAATTATTTAACGGTTGATTCTAGTACTGTAACTAAAATTTTGTGTTATATGTAAATTTTATATGAAGCCAATTGGGAACCAATTAGTGCTGCCTAAGTCAATAAGTCAATAATATGGGCATCAATTCGGTGCCACTTGCAGCACCAATTGGTGCTCTTGTCTTTTGCAAGACAAATATAAGGATGCTTGTTTATAAATAGGCAGCGTATCCAAGCCTTAAATGCACCACAAGAGAGAAGAAGATGAGAGTATGAGAGGGAAGTAATCCCATAAAATTGTGAGGCATTTGTGAGAGAGTAAGTGAGATGTTTTCTCCTAGTAATAAAAAAATTTCAGTTGTTCTTCTATTAGTAGAGAGAGGTTGTAATTCCAACATTACTTAGTAAAATCCTTTTATACTTGCCCGTGGACGTAGCCAATTGGATGAACCATGTAAATTCTTGTGTGTCATTTCTCATTTTATTCTATCTCTTGCCTTATATCTTGTCGGGTTTGCATGCCAATATCCTAACATTTTAGTGGTCTAATGGATAAAGAAAGAATTCTCTTTTCTTTCATTTTATCAGTTTTCTATATTGAGTTTATTTCTATTTTCCAGCTGCAAAATTGATAAATTTATGAAAATATTGCTTCTACAAACAAATTTGTGCCTTATAAATATATACTCTTACACCTAAATTCTATATTCCTAAATGAAGGAGCAATAAACATTGTTGCATGTACCTATTCTCTTTTAAAAAACAAATAATAATTAATTAATTTATTAAAATTAATTATTTAATCCTTGTAGTATCATATATAATTAAACATCCCATTAACTAGTGTTAACCACCCTCAATTTACTATTTATATAAATACCTTCCTTCCTAATGAAATTTCCCTAACTGCCTGTAGAAAAAAGATAAAATATGAAATCCAAATTCCAAACCAACCAAATATTGAAAGATGAAATTGAAAAAAAAATCAACTAAAAAATAGATTAAAAAAAACTGAGTTAACCCGCGACTTAGGATAAGCAAATCCAATGTTGAAGGATAAAATTAAAAAAAAAAAAACAGATTCAACTCAAGTTAACTAGTCAAACCTGTGAATCGGGCAATGAGACTTGGATAATCTCATAGAAAGTAAACAAAAAAGTAGCTTGAGTCAACATAGGTTAACCTGTGAAACTCGCGACCAAGGTTATGAAATTATGATAACTTTATAGAGAGTAAATCAAAACAAATTATGAAGCTCAATTTTCAATAAACTTATTGTTAAAAGTTGAAATTGGAAAAAAAATCAATCTAAAAACATTATACAATAAAACGACCTAAGTCTACATGGCTTAACTTGCAAAACATGTGGCCTTAGTCATAAAACCAGGATAACCTCATAGAAAGCAAAACAAAATAAATCATAAAGCCTAATTCATAATCAACCCAATATTGAATGACAAAATTGAAAAAAGATCAATTAAAAAAGATAAAAAAAAAAAAACCTAAGCTAACCCGTCAAACCCATAATATGAGTTATAAGACTGAGGCAAACCATGATAAATTATTAAGCCACTCTCCAATAAATTAAATGTTGAATTATAAAATCAGGAAAGAAATATAGATTTAGAAAGAAAAACAAAATAAAAAAAATATTATTGAAATAAATAATGTTTTGTGAGACGGTGATTAGTAAATTCACCACCTCTTTTAATTTATAGTGTAAAAAGACTAAATTAACCATATATAAAGCAAACCACAATAGATTATTAAGCTCGATCTCTAATAAACTTGTTGTAACCCATTTTTGGGTCCCCGCACAAAAAATGAGAAAATACAAAAAAAATCAAAAAATATATGTTCGAAAAAAAATCAAAAAAATAATAACAGTGAGAATAGGATGCTGGAGCGCCCGGAAAAATGGTCAAAAATTGGTTGAGGAGGTTCAAAATACAAAGATTGAAATTTGACAGTATTTTGTTGACTAATGAGAGCGCTATTACCAAAGAAAATTCAATTTAAGGAAGCAAAGTTCAAAATCAGACATTTATGGACTCAATTAAATTTTATTGAAGTTTTAATTGAATTTTTAGAAGTTTTGATTGCAAGAATATTTGATTTTGAAGTCAATTTGGGCTTTAATTTGAAGAAATTAAAGTTCTGGGGTCAAATTATAATTTTTGAGATTTAATTTGTTCAAATCAGGGACTTAATTACATAAATATTGAAGTTTAATGGCCAATTAGGGACTTAATTGAAGAAATCCAAAACCAAGGACCAAACTGGAAAAGACACGTAAATATAGGGGCTGTAATTAAAACCGAATCAGGGGCTCAATTGAAGAAATTAGAAGTTTATGGCTCAATTGAGGGTCAAATTGCACTAATTTGAGACCAAGGACCAATTTGAAAAACACGACCAACTTCAAGGCTGGCAATTGACTTTGACAGGGATGCAATTGAATTGATTTTTAAAATCAAAATTTGCAATTTAGGACTCGATTGAACAAATCACAAATTGAGAACTGATTTGTACTTTCACATAATTTTGGCGCCGTTTTTATTTAAATGAAACGACACGTTTTGCCCAAAACGATGTCGTTTCATTCATTTAAAAAAAGAAGAAGCAAAAACAGTGTCGTTTTGAACGACACCATATGTCTTCTTTTTCCCCTGGACGCGCAGAGAACAGGGGAAGAAGAAGATTTTTTTTTCTCCCCATGTTTCTCACCACCTTCTCTTCCCCCGAGGACTCAAAAAGATGCCGACCAACCCCACTTGCCCAAAAATCTTTCCACGTGTTGGAGGGGCGGTGGAGGGGTAGCAGGACAATGGCCGCCCCGTCCTCTATCTTCCCCTGTTTTTACCTATAAAAACAGGGGAAGGGAAGAGAGGAAAAAAAAAGGGAGAGAGAGGGAGAAGAACAAAAAGAAAAGGGAGAGAACAGGAGAGAAAGAACAGAAAAATAAAGAAAAAGAGAGAAAGAGAAAGAAAACAGAAGAAAACAGGGGAGAAGAAGAAGAAGAAGAAACCGTCGCCCACCTGCCACCCTCAGCCCCAGCAACTCGTCAAGCAGAAGAAGAAGAAGAAAAAATAGAGGCTCTTGCCTCTGCACAGAGAAGAGAAGCACCGCCAACCACTGTGCCCCCAGCCACCACCAGCACCGCCGCTGCCAGTAGCACCGCCTCGACGCCACCCCAGGTAACCCCCTGCTGCTCTATTTACTTCCCTCTTACTTAGCCCCTGCTACATTTGCATGCTGATGCACACTAACCAGCCTATTTGGGCCTGGGTCGGGACATGAGCCTAGCCCACAGTAGATGGGTCAGATCCGGCACAACCAATAAAGGGTGGGCCAGGTACAGCCCAGTTTTTTTAAAAAAAGAAAAAAAAATTCACAAATATTTTTTCAGAATTTTATAATTTCCCCGCGTAGTTTTTATGTCATTTTGATTAATATCGGCCAGTATTTTTATGTCCTAAAAAAACAAAATCTGATATTAAAATACCTGGTTTCATCAAAACTTCCAAGAAAAATACAAAAAAATTTTAAAAAAGAAAAAAATGTTTTTATGCATATGGCCAAGTGTCTCAAAGCTAAAAAAATCATATTGTGTTTTTTCATACATCAAAAAACAATGTTTTAACATGCATTTTGGCTTTAATAACCAGTTTATTAAAGTCAAGAGAACATTGACCAAAATTGCACAAACAACAAAAATTTTATTTTGTTTGTCTTTTAGTATCTGGGATATGATATTACACATAATACGTATTCTAGATATTAAATTATTTTTTTAAAAATGTTAGAACGGTTAGGTTCTACCCCATTAAGATAAGAACCTCCGTATTATGGAGGGCTTTTCTTGAACCTTAGATAGACCGACAATTAGAAACCACAATAAGACTTTAGATTTTATCAGACAACAAAACAATGCAGCTTACCATAGGTAGGGCGTAGTTGGGGTGCTAATACCTTCCCTTTACGCAACCATTCTCCGTACCCGATCTTTGAGACCATTTAGGGTTCCTAGTGACCAGAATACTAGGTGGCGACTCCTATTCAAATTTTCCAGTGATAAGAGACAAGAATTCCTTGTCTCTCCACATTTGCCAGTTAGACAATATTTCCTTGAGGGTGGAATGATCGTCGCGACGCCGCACACATGTGACAGCATGACGACTCCACTGGGGACCTTCTGGACTAAGCTTTGTTTTGTCTGATTATTGTGTTTTATTGATGGGTTTGTTTGTCATTGTTAATATACAGTTTTTTATTTTCTCGTACACTTTAATTCTATATATATTTGTTCATGCATTGTATAGAATTGCTTCATGCATCATTCTTTCTTTGTGAGAGCTCGTACTGGAAAACTTTAGGTTAAGTAGGGGACTAGCAGCTTACTTTACGACTTTTAGTCAAGGTTTAAGTTTGTGTAAACCCCAACTCTTCGTTGAGTGCTTAGAATGGTAATGATTGGTCCATATGCTATCCCATTATCTATTGAGCCTTATATTGCCTTCACGAGGGTGATCACTGGGACAACAAGAGACCTTTTTAGAGACTGAATAGCCAACCTACCCTTGTCAAGCATAAAAGAATTATAACTTGCCTTTAGGGGGAATACTCCCTATACTTTGTTTTGCATCATAACAAACCTTTCCTGAAGCATCTTAAAATCAAGACTTGTGGGTGAAATAATGGTTGTTGATTAGTACTTAAAAGTGCATTTTTATCAAGGTTTTATATCATTATTTTACACTTGAAGTATCAATAACTCCTTAACTAAAGCATGTTTTATAATAACATATCTAATAATATAAGATACCTTTAATTTATGGTAAATGTTCATCTTAAATGCATGCCTATCACATAAATGAAAGGATTGATTGATGAGTTTAAGTACTGAAATTGAAAGGACAAAGAGAAGGCCAAACTTAGAAAAGAGATACTGGCATAGTCCAAACTGGAACACTGTTTGGTAATTGGGTCATATCTGGAGCTGTAGTTCTCGGAAAGGTAAGACATAGGCCTACAACTTTCATGCGAGTCCAAGATTTAAAAAGGCCGTTTTCAATTCCAAATCGTAGCAACAACGAAGAAGTTCAAATCTGTCCTGCAGCCCAAACACTGTTCAGTGTTCTGCCCATATCTTGAGTTCTAGAAGTCCAAATGACCTCAATATTTTTTCCTAGAAAGCTGAGATAATTTCCTTGAACTTTCATAGGGAAATTTGGTTCAAATTCTAACATTATCAATGACGTTTTATTCAGACAAAAAGATAAGGATTGTCACCAAGTCAAGATGTGGCCACCCACTCATCAATTATTCATCAAATCAATAGTTCAAAATTTTGGCATATAAAAGGAGGCATTTACCATGCATTTAGGCATCTTGGTTTCCAGATCAAGATCATGCTCTTGCTTTCTCTCTTTGTATTTTTGTAATACTTCAGTTTTGCTTTCATTAATATCTAGTTTATGCCTTTCATTTCCTTTCCTTTACTTAGTTAACTTTATCTTTTTTATGCTTTTATCTTGTTCATTTATGTTTCTTTCTTTTATTATGTTTAGCTAAGTTTATTATGTCAAGGTGAAAAGGTTACACTAATAGTGTAAGAATAAGTATAGTATAAACTCAACATGGACCTTAATGTTTGATACTAACATGTTTTATATTTGTTATCTTGTTCACTTTTAATACTTTGCTTGTTAAATGGTTAATCTAGATTTATGTTGTATAACCCTTGGCATAACAAATACTTGGCACTTTCATAGCTCAAACCGTATGGTATAACCGACACCTGAGCTATGAAAGGAACTTAATTTGTTATTAACATAAGTTATAATCATGAATGCCTGACAACATTTACAAGTATTAACATTGTTCGAATAAGATAACTAATGTAATCATGTTAACAATTTATAATCCAATTGGAACCTCCTTTGTGTGTAGTTTCCAGTTGAATAATAAGAGTTTATACTATACTTGTTTAAAATACCATTAGTGGATCCTCTAACCTTGACAATTATTGCTATCATTGTTTAGTCCTCACATTAATCTTATATCTCAAAGTTCTCATCAACTTCTTCTTCTTCTTCTTCTTCTTCTTCTTCTTCTTCTTCTTCCTACTACTACTACTACTACTACTATTACTATTACTATTACTATTATTATTATCATTATTGTTGTTATTGTTGTTGTTGTTGTTGTTGTTGTTATTTATACAATTAACCTCCCTGTGGTTCGACCCCGGTCTTGCCGGGTTATTTATTACTTCGACACTCCTGCACTTGGAAGAAGACATCAATCTTTTGGCCATGTCAAGTTTTTGGCGCTGTTGCCGGGGAGGTAAATTCTTGTACAAATTATAGTATTTATTTTATTTTCTCTTTTAACTTTTCATTTTATGTAACTTTTGTTTCTTTTGTTTTGTTTTGTTTCCTTTTCTTTTTCTTTTCTTCCTTTTATTCTCTTCTTAAACATGCATGAGAGTTTGGTCACGTACATTAAATGGAAGACCTTGTAGGGTATCCTCATCATTTTCAGAAAATATAGCCGAAGAAGATAACCAGTCGCTTCATAATGAGAATAATCGAGTTAGAACACTTAGAGACCACATGAATCCTACAAGAACAAGTGCACCCTCATGCATAATTTTCCCTCCTAATGCATCTCATTTTAATTTTAAGCCAGACATTATTCAACTTTTACCTTCTTTTTATAGCTTAGATCTAGAAAATCCATACTTGCATTTAAGGGAATTTGAGGAGGTCTGCAACACTTATAATGACTCAAATTGTAGCATGAACACCATCAGATTAAAGCTTTTTTCTATTTCATTAAAAGATAAAGCTAAAACATTGCTACAAAATTTAAGACCAGGATCCATTCGTGCTTGGGATAAAATGCAACAACAATTTTTAAAGAAGTTTTTTCCATCTCACAGAACAAATTCTTTCAAAAGACAAATCATCACTTTCACTCAAAAACCAGGAGAAACATTTTACCAATGTTGGGATAGGTATCGAGACTTGCTTAATACTTGCCCTCATCATGGTTTTGAAACATGAAGATTGGTTTCATATTTTTATGAAGGGTAACACCTAGAGATAAGCAAATGGTTGAATTGATATGCAATGGAACTTTTGAAGATAAATACCCTAATGAATCAATGGAGTACCTAGACTTGCTAGCTGAAAATGCACAAAATTTGGACACTATAGGCACTTATAAGGCACCAAGTAAAACCCAACCTCATACATCTAGTGGAGGTATGTACAACCTTAGGGAAGATCATGACCTCCAAGCCAAGTTTGCATCTTTAGCTAAAAAAATCGAAGCACTAGAATTGAAAAAGAGTGGTCACTTAAAATCTGTTCAAGACATTGTGTGTCAAATCTATGAAACCAATGAACATTCAACCAATGACTGTCCAACTTTGCCTTTTTTCAAGGAAAGTCTTTATGAACAAGCTCATACTTTAAACAATTTTCAAAGGCCCAATCATAACCCAATGATAAAATTTAATGACACTACTTACCTCATTGTCGGGAATGCATCTTTGATATATTTGATTACAACAATATTTGAATAAGTAAGGGTCATCCCAATAAAAGTTCTGCACGTCGCTCAAAAATTTTTTTTTGTCTTGGGTATTCCACTGAGCTGGCAAAAATCCTAAAGCAAGAAAATTATCAATATTAGCAGACAAAGGTATCGAAGCAATAAAAAGTGAAGATTGACCAGGAAAGTATTTCTCAATTGGTGTGATGTCAGATGTCGAATCTATTATCAATTTTGACAAATGATCCGTGACAATATTTCCGGTGCCTTTTTCATACTCGATTTCTTCTTGTTTGAAAGTTTTAAAAATTTTAAAATCATGATTGACTTCCCTTTGTTTAGCCATGGCATGAGAAAATGGAAGTATTGGTGGGGAATCAGTCTTTTCTTTGCAATGTTCAGGTTTAACCCCTTCTTTACCCTCAGAGATTGACTCATCATCTTTCTCACAAGGTTCATGAATTGGTTTTTCAATAACCTTACCACTATGAAGGAGAGTAATAACTGATTGTACTTGATCCATATGTTTGCTTCCGGAGCTGCTTGCACTTAAATTGAATTGCCCTTTGGGATTTTGCTGTGGTTGAGATGAGAACTTACCTTTCTCCTGAAAACTTAGAGCAAATGTGAATTTTACAAGAGTATCTTTAAAATCTGTCATGCTTTGAGCAAGTTGAGTGATGATTGTCTCTTGCTTTTCAATGAATGCATATAAAGTGTCCTCAAGATTTCTTCTAGGAGGGGGAATATAAGGAGATGTATACCCATGAGAACTTTGAAAATTATGATGTGCTTGAAATGGTGGCTGTAAAGTTTGTGCATTATTGTTACCACTCTTCCAACTGAAATTTTAGATGATTAAAAGAAGGCAAAGTTGGACAATCATTGGTTGAGTGTTCATTAGTTTCACAAATTTGACACACAATTTCTTGAACATATTTTAATTGACCACTCTTTTTTAATTTTAGTGTCTCAACTTTTCTAGCTAAAGATGCAAATTTGACTTGGAGGTTATGATCTTCCCTAAGGTTGTACATGTCTCCACTAGATGTATGAGATTGAGTTTTACCTGGTGCCTCATAAGTGCATGTAGTGTCCTAATTTTGAGCATTTTCAGCTAGCAAGTTTAGGTACTCCATTGCTTCATCAGGGTCTTTGTTTTCAAAAGTTTCATTGCACATCAATTCCACCATTTGCCTATCTTTAGATGTTAACCCTTCATAAAACAAAGGAAAGTCAATCACAACTCTGAAATCTTTGAAACTTTCAAACAGGTAAGGATCAATAGACCTTTGCTAGATGCTATTAAATAGGTTCCTTCTTATGCTAAATTTTTGAAAGATCTGTGCACTATGAAGAGAAAACTAAATGTGAAAAAAGAAAGCCTTTTTAGCCGAACAAGTAAGTGCCATTCTTCAGAACAATAATGCTTTGAAATATAAAGACCCTGGTTGTCCTACAATTTCTTGCTTTATTGAAGAACATAAAATTGAAAGAGCCTTACTTGATCTTGGAGCTAGTGTGAATTTACTTCCATATTCAGTTTTTCAAAGTCTCAATCTAGGTGAGTTAAAACCAACTTCTGTAACTCTTTTACTTGCCGATAGATCTGTAAAAGTGCCTAGAGGAATAGTTGAAGATGTGTTAGTACAAGTCGATAAGTTCATTTATCATGTGGATTTTATTGTCTTGGACACACAACCTGTTGAAGCATGCAATTCATTTCCTGTTATTTTAGGACGTCCATTTCTTGCAACTTTTAATGCATTGATTAATTGTAGGAATGGACTGATGAAGCTATCATTTGGGAACATGACATTGGAGATGAATATTTTAAACATTTGCAAGCAACCTAGAGATGATAATGATTTACAAGAAGTAGATCTTATTGAAGAATTAGTTTGTGATCAACTTGAATCTACTTTGAGTAATACTGAGTTTGATGAATTTGAAGATTTGCAAATGACTTATTCTCAGGAAGAAATTAAGGACAAGAAAGGCACCGACAATGTTGTCGCAAATCATTTGTCAAAATTGACAATAGATTCGACATCCGACATCACAGCAATCGATGATTACTTTCCTGATGAATCCTTACTTTCTCTTAGTTCAATGCCTTGGTTTGCTAATTTTATCAATTTTCTTGCAACAGGAGATTTGTCAGCTCATTGGAGTACCCAAGATAAAAGTAAGTTTTTGAATGAAGTGAAGAACTTTTATTGGGATGACCCTTACTTATTCAAATATTATCTTGATCAAATATTTCAAAGATGCATTCCCGACAATGAGGTAAGTAGTGTCATTAAATTTTGTCATTCTAAGGCATGTGGGGGTCATTTCTCATCAAAGAAGACAACTGTAAAAATCTTACAATGTGGATTTTATTAGCCCACCATGTTCAAGGACACGCATACTTTGTACAAAACTTGTGAAAATTGTCAAAAAGTTGATATTGGTCAAAAAGTTTTGCTTTATAATTTTCGACTCCATTTATTTCCTGGAAAGCTAAGATCAAGATAGAGCGGTCCATTTATTAAGAAATATGTGTATTCTTATGAGGCCTTTGATATTGAGAATCCAAAGAATGACAATGTTTTTAAGGTAAATGGACATTGTTGGAAAGCTTACTTTGATAATTTTCCTAGTGAAAATGAATCCATTGGTTTCAATGATCCTGTAGATAAAGGTTGATTATTTTGTTTTTCTCACATTGTTTTTGTGTTTCTTTTCGGTGTAACTCTAGTTTTGCTAGTCTCTCTCACCCCGATCAAATGGCGGATAACAGTACTCTGTGACTCTTAAGTCGGTTCTTTCAGTTTCCTATGATAACTGATATCTATATATATATTTATACAATTCTTTACTCGTTCTCCTTTCTTTACATCTCTTCTTCAACTCTCATTTGAAAATGGACACCACTCTGGAAAAATTGAAAAAGTAGTTTCCCGCTCTGCCTCAGAATGCGATTGCAAACATTTACCGTGCTAGGTGTGCAAGATTGAGGTTGTTAATGAATCATGGATTTCCTGAAGATATTCGCTGGCTAATTGAAGCAAAGGTCTGATTATGAGGTGAGTCCTCCAATTCTTTCATTTCATACATGCCTGGAACAGGTAAAAGCACTTTTACAAAGAAACATCATGTAAAATGACTTAAAGTTTGTCACAGATCTACCAGATGGACTTGTAATGCAACATGTCATTCTTTAGGAATGGTATCTATAAACCATGAAGATAAAATACAATTCATTAAGGATGGACTGAGTAAGGAGTCTTTAGATAATCTTCTATTAATTCTTAAGATGCATCCTAGTAGAGATATACATCGTGTAATTCATGATTTATGGCTACAATTCCATAAAGAACATGATCGACTTAGTCTTAGGAATCTGACTATAAAAGACCTTGTTTGCTAGTTTTAAAGAAAACTGGATGGGAAGCCTATCCTCGACCCATAGAGGGCGTTTAAGCCATTCTTGGACATAAAACCAAGGGAAGATGTGAGCCACAATCACAACTACAATTTAAGCCTTCGTTTGTAAGAACGTGTCTTTTGATTTTATTAATAACATATTATTTTGTTTTGCTATTTCTTATATTTGTTTAAGTGTGTTTCAGGTTTGTCAGTGTTCGCTATTTCAGGTGATGTCTTCTATACTCTATCTTTCTACCTTATGACATTGAGGGCAATGTCTCGTTTTGGTTGGGGAGAGAGAGTAGTAGTTGACATTTTTAAAATAAAAAAAAAATTAACTGTGTTTTCTATTTCATAAACCATTTGCAAAACTATTGTTACTAGGATGATAGAGTAAAGGAGTTCTTTTGTTAAATTGACTCTTGAGACGCATCTTAGTAAACATTTTTAACAAGGTCTATCATAATACTTCTTAAAATATTCAGGTTTACAAACTCTCGCATTATCATCAATTGATTCTACTCATATACTCATTTAACAAGTATTCTTAAACCTTCATTTTCACACACATACTTTAACATATGATTGTGGGATGCATATTGGATTATTACATTATTTATGTTCTTTTGTTAAAGGTAACAACTAAGAGAAAGGGATAGTATATAATTTGCAAAAAAAAGTTGATGATAATAAAAATGTAGATAAATTTGGTTTCGTAGCCTCCCTAACCTAAGCAATCAAGCCTGAATGGGTGTTTTAACACCTAATACCCTAAAGTCAACTGACTTAGGAGTTATTGGCCCAATGCTTGTTACATGAGTTAAGGAGAAAAGCTTAAGAAAATCAAACATTGCACTATCTACGTATCAGTATCTGCAACCCGAGTTACTAAGCTTGTAGGGGTGTCTCAACACCTAATGCCCGAATACCAACTGGTCTGGGAGTCATTAGCCGAAAGCTCGTTACATGGGTTAAAGATGCATTGTGTTTTAAGTTATATGTATATATATTAAAAAAAGAAAAAAAATAATCTCAACCCAAGGAAGTTAACCTTAAACATTAGAACAAAATATTGTTTTCTTCAAATAAAAGCCCCTTCATCTATGTTTTCATACATTGAGCATATAAAAATGAAGGTTTATTAATATCTTGGTAAAGAGGAATTGAGCAGATTTATAAATTTAATGAGAGTTTGTTTATCTGAATATATTAATGGAAGTTGAATGAAGAATGTCTTGCTTTGTGGAACTTGCAAATTGTTTTTCTATTTTAATGCTTTGATTACTAGGGACTAGTAATAAGCTGGTTGGGGGTGTGATTAGTACTTAAAAGTGCATTTTTATCAAGGTAACTTCTTAACTAAAGCATGTTTTATAATAACAAGTCTGATACTATAAGATACCTTTAATTTATGGTAAATGTTTATTTTAAATGCAGGTCTATCACATAAATCAAAGGATTAATTGATGAGATTAACTACTTAAATTGAGAAGACAAATAGAGGGTTAAGTTTAGAAAAGAGATGTTGGTTCAGTCCAAACTGGAACACTGTTCAGTCATTGGGTCATATCTGCTGTAGATCTTGGATTTCAATTTGGTTTATATGGCTAGAAAGCTAAGACACAGGCCTAAAACATTCATGGGAGTGCAAGACTTAATTCTGCTGTTTGGAAGTCCAAATCTTAGCAACAACAAAGAAGTCAGAATCTATCCTGCAGCCCAGACACTGTTTAGTGTTCAGCCCATATCTCGAGTTCTAGAAGTCCAAATGCACCGATTCTTTTTTTTTTAGAAAGCTGAGACAATTTCTTAAAACTTTGGGACAATCTGTTCAAAGTCTAACGTTAGCAATGACATTTTGTTCAGACAAGATGATAAGGATTGTCACCAAGTCAAGATGTGGCCACCCACTCAACAATTAGTCAACAAATCAATAGTTCCAAATTTTGACCTATAAAAGGAGGCATTTGCTATGCATTTAGGCATCTTGGTTTTCAGATCAAGATCATGCTCTTGCTTCCTCTTTTTATATTTTGTAATGCTGAAGTTTTGTTTATATTAATCTTTTGTTTATGCTTTTCATTTCCTTTCCTTTACTTAGTTAACTTATATCTTATTTATGTTCTTATCTTGTTTATTTATGTTTCTCTCTTTCATTATGTTTAGCTAAATTTATTATGTCAAGGTAAAAAGGTTACACTAATGGTGTAAGAATAAGTATAGTATAAACCCAACATGGACCTTAATGTTTGATACTAACATGTTTTATATTTGTTATCTTATCCCTATACAATCCACAGAACCTGAGTTCACCAAAAAGGCTGATGGTACTGTTGAAATCATCTTCAAGAAGGGAGAATCTTCCACTTCTCCACCAGGAATCTTTTCCTCCTCCATCTCGATGGTGCAACCAGCTAACGATCCTCTGCCGGTACCTGTAGAGTCCTTCTCTAATGACGGTCTCCCCGTCTATTCTTTTGCTCAAGATAATCATGTTTTTTGGGACACTTGTAATTATGATGATTGCTGTAATCCAGACATGGAAGATGACTCCCCTAAGCAAAAAAGGAAATCTTCCAGTAAGAAGCTAAAAGCCAGATACAATCAAGGAGACAAAACAGTTGACACTTTGGGACAACCCTCTGGAAAATTTGACTATCTTGTCAAATATACTCCACCCTATTGGGCACCTCCAAAACACGTCCCCACAATCTCCATATATCAACCTACAAAACCTTATGATGATGATTTTCCTGCTTTACAAGAACACGTAAAAGATAGGGTTCGTACTATTCCACAAGTTCACAACCCTCAAGGCGTAGATGCTGATGGCCGCCCTAAACAAGTCACCTATGCAGAAGCAGTTCTCAATTGGCAAAGTCAAAATGCCATTGCTCAAAATTCTATTCTTCATAGAATTGAATCTAAGGTTGACTTGGTTCAAACTAATCTGAAAAAGATGATTGTCTCTGTTGATTCTCAAATTTTTCATCTCGAACAACTGAGTGTTGAAATTCAACAACGGATATCCACCATCCATTAGTATTTACTCATTCAAGCTTCTAATGGCAGACATGTAGACCCTCAGAAGGAACACAAGATTTAGTCTCTCAAAATACAACTCAAGTCTCTTCAGGCTGAATTAGCCGAATCCAAATCTAAGCCTTTACCATTTCCTGAACCTCCACATACTAGGATGACCTTCTATTATCCAAACCCTTATTGGGCTAAACATTCCCCTTTCTACAACGCCCAACCTCCACCTACCATACCTTAACTATTTGAAAACCCAGACACTGAAAAACTTTTCAAACCTCTCTCTAAAAGAGATAAAGGGAAAACCCCCAGTACCAACCACTTCAAAAAAACCCAGATCACCAGCCCCTATCATCTCTTCATCCTCTGATTCTTTTGAATCTAAAAAGCATGAAACTGATGATCCATTCCAAGACTCCCAGGACCCTTATCAACTTATGATCCAGTCAAACCAACCTTCCAACTCTATCCGGTCTTTTCTTACTACTTATTCCCAACAGACTATTCCTAAAATCCTTACCCATGAACCTCTTGCCAATACATCTGAAGAAGAGACTCCTGATGATGAAACTCTTATAGCTTCTAAAGACTCTTTTACCGAAGATGATTCTTCTGACACTTGTTCTATGCCACCATTACTGATATGCTCTGTGCTTGCAAACGATCAGATTTGTTGATTAAATGCTCAGACAATACTGATTGCAATTGTTCCATGAAAAAGAAGAAGCATTTCAAGAAAATCCACCGATCGTCTTTCATTGGTTGCAAGAAGAAATGGAAGTTCTTAAGACGCCACCACACTAGACACCCCAAGCACTTCACTCCCAGCTCTAACAGATGCTTCATCTATAAGCGTAAAGGTCACTTTGCAAAAACATGTCCCCAAAAGAAGGCTCAGTCATTGAAGTTAATTGATTTTCTAGCCCAAAATACAAAGTTCAATCCTGATGATGATGAAGTTGAATCCTTATTCTCACTCATGGATGAGATCACTCCTGATACCATAGTTGCTGTAGCAGATGAAAGTTTTGATGATGAGATCTATGAACTTTACCAAGCCCAACCTAACATTTCTCCTTCTCATCCAATACCCTTAGCCCTTGTTACCATTCTTACATCCATATATGCTAAGTCCATCAAAGCCATAGCCTTATTTGACACAGGAGCCCACAGAACCATTCTTAACCCAAAAGTTCTTCCACCTCATTGTTGGGTCACCCATAAAGAATACTTTCAAACAGCCGATAATCAAGTCTTTTGCACCCAATTCAAAACTAAAAAGCAAATTCAGTGGATGGCTAAATGATTTGCTAGCATTTATCCATTACTTTAGTTTTAGAAATCTGAAGGAAGACATAAGAAATTATGACAATGTATTGAATTTGACAATTTAAATTTAAAAGGAAAAAATCAGGGGAGAAATATAAAGGACGTACTCGAAGCTGTGCCAACAAATTACCCCATTGTTCGTGGCCTTCAATGGTTAACTCTTGCAAAGAAGGCAATTGGGCAGCAAAATCCTTTGGACCAAAAAAGCTGCACTTTGAAAGAGACAATTTTCTTAGCTGAGGGAAGTCGATGATGCCATCTTTAATTTTAGACTTGACGATGATGTCATCTCCTTCTTCACTGTAGAACACTTGCTTTAAATTGCCATGAAAATAAATCTCCATCTCTTCCAGGTTCTGAAGACTTGGAGACACGGAGACAGGGAAGACATGTTCAAGTTCATCACAGCCCCATATACAGAGAGTTTTTAATTTTGGGAAGCCAAGAGACTCTGGAATTATTTCCCCTTCGTCATCCTTTTCTCTGATAAGACGCTTCAATCCACTGCAATCTCCTATCCGTAGTGTTTCCAGATGAATAAGACTTTGAGTGAGGGACGGTTTGAAGATAAATGTCAGTTTGTCAAGAGACTCCAACTTCAGATGAACAAGACTTTGAAGGCTAACATGTCTGGTGGGCCCCTTCCATATACATTTGAGCTCAGGTAACCCGCACAGATGTAAATATGACAGCAGCGGCAGCGGCAGCTCCTTCTCCTCACCCAATTCAAATACCTCTTCCAATGATTCGCAGTCATCAATTTCCACTCTCCTTAGTTTTTTCAAAGCTTGCTGCCATTTTGCTGGAAACAGAGTGCGAATATCCCCACATTCTCTCACATCTACATGTTCTAATCTTTGTAAGAAGTCCTTTTGCGACCCATGGCCATGGGTGGTCATCTGATCAGAGGACAATACTATACTTTTTAAACCCTCCACTCTCCAAAAATAAATATGAGACACAGTAGGAAACAACTGCTCAAATGTCTTTGCATTTAAGGATGTGGCGCTTATATGATCCAAATATAAACTTGTCGAGGTTGGGTATTCTTCCTCGAGTTCTGACCAATCCCCTAACACTATATCATATTTGAGCAACCTGGGAAAAACAAAATCTCTGGGAATGCATTCAACCTTCGGTATCTTCAATGATAATACAGCTAAATAAGACAGCGAATGTAGTTCTTTTAGGCTTGCATTCATTCCTTCTGTGCTGTCACCAACAACATCCCATCCCTCGAAGCTCTCAACCCCGATCAACAGTTCTTCTAACTTCTTCAACCTTCCTATCAATTTCACAGGAATCCTTCTTAGATTTTCACAACCTGTCAAATCCAACAACCTTAACTCCTTGAGCTCCCCAATTTCATCATGTAATTCTTCAATGGAGGAGCAGCACCTGAAAGCAAGAATCTTAAGTCTTTTCAGCTTTCTCAACCAAATGAGGTCCTTGCATTCACACTCGATCAACAGCAACGATTGAAGGTTGGTTGAGAATTGAAGTGATTGCAATGACAAACACCCTCCCTCTAGAGACAAAACTTTAATTTCTTTCATCCCTTCAAAAAACCTCTCCGGAACATTCAAACCACGATCCAGTCCTAATAATAGAACTTTGAGATGTGGACACACCAATCCTTCAGGAAGTTCTGTTAGTTCATTGCCCATTAACGAAATTGCTGTACAACCTTCAAAGCTTTTATAGCTCAGTGGCCACTCCTCCAACCCAATGCCAGCCTCAACCATGAATCCATATTCTTCTGATGATGCTATCTGAATAGCAACATCACGAAACAAGTCATGTATTTTGACATGTTCTTCAGTTTCAGTGCCTAGCAGCATACAACAAGCTTTGAGGTTTTCGATTTCCATATAAACTCGTTTCCTTGCATCTTCAATGGACTTCACATCTTGATATAACCCGTAGCCAACTGCATATCTCGTCAACTCCTCGGCTGGAATGTAGTAATCTTCTGGAAAAAAACAGCAGAGCAAGAAACATAACTTGGTTTCCTCGTACTTCAAATAATCATAGCTCAATTTAAGACATGCATATGCATTTCCTCGGTCATCAAATTTTTCCACGTGTCGTGATTGAGATTTTTTGAGGTCTTCAGATGCTACTTCCCACTCATTTTCATATTTACCTTTTAGAGCCTTTCCCACTGCCACAAGTGCTATAGGCAAGCCTTGGCATTCTCTCGCAACCTCCTTTGCCACTCTGTTCAAGTCAGAGTCCTCATCACCTAAACCTGCATTGATTTTGAATAAAGCCCATGCTTCATTTTCAGATAAGACTCTTAAAAACACTTTTTGCTGGCACTCCATATAAGAACACATGTTTTCGAGACGTGTTGTTAGAAGAATCTTACAACCCCTGTGAGCATCACCAAATGGGATCCCTATCTCTTTCAAGTTAATAACTTCCCAAACATCATCCTGGATAATAAGCATCTTCTTCTCTGTCTTCGGTCTCTGCCACAATCGATCTGCTCTCCCTTCCTTGGTCTTTTCGTCAAAATGCAGACCTAAACGATCTGCCATTCGATCCTGAATGCCTATGACGTTTGGATTCTGGGACAGTGTAGCCATCAAAACTTCATCAAACAGCTGCAACTCTTTGGCTCTCCTGCCTACTTCTTTCACCAGGGTGGTTTTACCCACCCCTCCCATGCCGTACAGTCCGATCATATTGACATTGTCATCTTTGAGAGCTTTCATAATCTGTTCGAAAGCTGTTTTTGACGATTCTGAAGGCGTGAATTCCTCTGATGGAAGAAATTCTATGCCTTGAAGAGGTGGTTTGTAGGACACTTTTGGAAACTTACTGTTTGCTTCAAGTTTTCTCAAAGCCTCCGTCTTCTTTGCCAGTGCATTGCTTAACTTGAATTGTCGCATCCAATTGGGACACCAAGTAAAGCATTTGCCAATTTCCCTTTTTCATTTTGCAAACGATTCACACCTTCAATTTCGTTTTTTGCATCTTCCAGCCATTTGTTGACATCAATCTCAATTTCTTCAGCATTCCTTTTAGCAACGTCGACAGCATCTTGCAGACGATAAAATGCCAAAGCCAGGTTCATCATTTGTTCATCGAATTCTTGAACAAAATTGTTGAAACAGAACATGTAACGGAACTGCCTTATTGCTGCTTCCACCAAGAGTTCTGCTATCTTAGATACAATGGATCCACCAACACTTTCGATAGCCATTTTTCACCAGTCTGAAAAATTAGAGATATAAGAATGCCGACTGTGAGAGTGAGTCATTACAAGTAAAATAAGCATTGAGAGAATGAGAACAGTAATTTTATTACCTTAATTTGTGAAAATATATGCGGAAAGCACTGGTACTGACTGCTCAATAATAAAATATAGCGAGAGGAACAAAAGGAGAAGGCCTTTAGCTCTGTATGAAAGCCAGCTTCAAGAGCAACAAGGCAAGGTATAAACATTTAATTCCTTGTCCTAACATAACAGTTATTTACACAATAGTTCATAGATCATTGTAATCCCTTTGTCCCCTCATCAATAGCTATCCATGCCATGTGTTAAAATTCACACTTACCCTAACAATTATTTACACAATAGTTCTTAGATCTCTGTGCTTTTCCATAAAAAAGATAAAAATACTTTTTTTTTCTTTCTCAAAACCAATAAAAAGAAAGATAGCATACTTAATGGAACGAAGTCAACAAAGGATCAATCTTAGGCAACTAAAATCTGTAATGACTATCTCTATCTATGCCATGAGTAAAAGTCACACTTATTTACGCAACAGCTTTATCTAATGAAGCTGATTTGGTTTCAATTTTATTATCTTAATTTTAAACACTCATTTCCTCGATTATTAAGTAATGTGAATATCTATCCTTTCTTTTTATATATATAGTTCATAGATCTATGTGCTTTTTCCATAAAACAAAGATAGAAACACTTTTTTTTTTCTTCTCAAAACCAATAAACAGATTTTCATTAGTGAAAGATAGCATACCATCGATCTAACGAATACATTGAAACAAAATAGTTTACACTTATGAGTTTAAAGCAGAAATTCCCACAAAAATGCTATTTTATGAAATAATTAAGATAAAAAGCATAATATAAAGATAATGACAAACAAATAAAAGAATAATATGTACAAGTACTCACCTAGCAAAGAGAGAAAGGAATGGAAGGCTGCTGATGATCACTTTGACACCGGCACGAATGATACTAGCTCCTCATCTCTTTCAATAACACATATAATTAATCTAAAGCTATGATCGGTAAATGTTTTTTTTTTTTTGAAAATTATGAATAAGGAGGAAAAAAAAAGAATTGCAAGGAACTCCACAAAGGATCAAACTTAGGCAACTAAAATCTGCAATGACTATCTCTTGCATCACACACTCAAGTAATAAGACCTGCCCATTACATTATACAGAAAGCTAAAAGAACAAGGCTATTGATAGCATCCACCAAGGTTTTATTTCATTTCAGTCCCTTTATTTTTTTTATTTCACCCTTCGATGCTTCAAATTTTTTTAAAAAAATTTGATTTAATAGGGTGTTGTTTTTCTCTTGAGTTGTTGTGATTACCCTCGCATATGCGCTATGCTGGGACCTGTGACATGGAGATAAGGTAGTCCGAGAAGCCAATAGATTGTCGCCACTTGTTCAACCTTATCTCCTCCTTACAACCAATAAATATAGTAACCAACAAGGTTGTTGTTCAGTAACTCTCGTGTGTGAAATCAAAGACCTGCACCGAGGTTTTTTTTTTTATGGTTTTTCACTCTGTCCCCGCTTTTCAAAACACTCTCCTGTTCTTCTAATAATGGTGAGAAGATGTCATTTTCACGAGGACAATAATTAATGGTCAATAATGATTACAATAATGTTTTAAAAAGTTTGCATGTGATATTAATTACAAAGGTCGTACGCGACTTTTTTTTTCTTTTAAGAAAATAAAATAATTTGAATGATTACATAGATATTTTACAAGTATTTTTTAAAAAAAATTAAATTTTATTTATTTGTTTGTTTATTTTTAATTAATATTTTTTTCATATATTTTCTATCATTTTAATATGTTAATGTCAATAATTATTTTTAAAAAATATATTATTTTAATGTATTTCTGAACAAAAAACAATTTAAAAATCACTCACTATCATACTCTTAAGCACACTATAAATTCAAAATTTATGGGTTATTGGATTATTGTATCAATTTAGATTAATCAATTTGATTAAAGAAGCATATTTTTTTAAAACAAAAATTTCTTAATTTTAACTTGATTAAATCTAGATCAGCTAAATTTTCAACTTAAAAAAAAAACATGAAGTTAGTTTGCAAATCCTTTGATATGAGTAGCAGTCATCAAGGTGGATGAAGGAGGAAATCTACAACAAGTAACAATCAGAAGATATCACCAATATGGCAAACAAATAGAAATTAAGCACCGCATCAAAAGACGGGAACTAAAAGTAACCCTCTTAAGGTGTCCCAGAAATCCTTTGATATTTTAATTGTTCATTTAAATCATATCAATCATGAAGTAGTTCAACTGACGTTAGTGTCTCGTGATCTAACTTCTACTAGTTTATTGAACTGTTATTCATTGGATAAATTTTTTAAAATGTAAAAAAATATTAAAGCATGAAGAATCTTTTAATTATATTATTGATTTAATAAGTTAATTTTAACATTTTATAATTTAGTTTTTTTTATCTAACTCATGTTTTTAATTAAATGATGTAAAAGTTAACTTTAATTAAATTGATTGATTTTACGGATCAAAATACAATCTTAAAAAAAAATAGCGTGAGTCTCAACCTAAATTAACTTGTCAAACCTGCAACCAAGGTCATGAGATTGTGATAACATTATAAAAATATAAATCAAAACAAATTATAAATCTCAATTTTCAATAAACTTATTGTTAAAGGTTGAAATTGAAAAAAAAAATCAATATAAAAATATTAGACAATAAAAGACCTAAGTCTACACGACTTAACTCGCAAAACACGTGACCTGAGTCATAAAACTAGGATAACCTCATAAAAAGCAAACCAATATAAATCATGAAGCTTAATTCATAATCAACCCAATGTTGAATGATAAAATTGAAAAAATACTAATTATAAAAAGATAAAAAAAATTAAGCTAACTCGTCAAACCCGTAATACGAGTTATTAGACTTAGCTAACCATATATAAAACAAACTATGATAAATTATTAAGCTCAGTCTTCAATAAACTAAATGTTGAAATATGAAATTAGAAAAAAAAATAGATTTAGAAAACAAAAGGCATTATTGGAATGAATAGTATTTTGTGAGGTGGTAAATAGTAAATTCACCACCTCTTTTAGTTTATAGTGTAAAGAGACTGAGCTAACCATATATAAAGCAAACCACAATAAATTATTAAACCCGATCTCCAATAAACTAAATATTAAAGTATAAAAGTAGAGAAAGAAATATAGATTTAGGAAAAAAAAACAAGTAAAAAAAAACACTATTGACGATGCAATTTTTTTAAAATTTAAAATTTTGATCATTGACTCGAGATAAAAAAAAAACCCTGAGTCAAACTTGGTAAATATATTGAATTCATAACTTGAGACATAATATCAGGATAACTCTATAGAAAAAAAGTAGGAAAACAAATACCAATTTTCAAAAACCTTAAAATTCTCTCATGTATTACCTCAAATTAAATGCAAGAGGATGAAATAAAAAAAATTAATTTAATTAAGAAAATTCCTTTTAAAGAAGCAAAATTTAACGAAGATCGAAAATAGAAAACTTTGAGGCAACCCTTGTTATTTTAAAAAGAAAGATAAATTATATAGAAAGAGAGTAAAAAAGAATGTTAGAGGTTGAAATATGAAAAAAGAAAAGAGCTTAAAAAAGAAACAAAACAACAAAAAGTCCGAGTGAACCTTATAAACTCGGGTTAAACTCTCAAACCCACAATCCAATTAATTCTTGACTCAGGCTCAACGCAGGAGCTCAACACCTAAAAAAATAAATGTTGGAAGATGAAATCAATCAATTTAATTCAATTTAAAAATAAAATTCCTTTATAAAAACTAAATTCAACAAAGACAAAAAAAAACAAAAACCAAGGCAACGTGCGTTATTTTTAAAAAGACTAAAAAATACCATATAAAGTGAATTAAAAAATAACAAAATGTTGGGGATGGAAAAAAAGAGGAAAAAAGAACAAAGAAACCGGGGTCAATCTCTTAAACCAACAAACCGTTAAATTTTAAACCCGGACTCAACTAAGAAGCTAAAGACCTGGCTAATTAAATGTTGGAGGATGACATAATAAAAAAATCAATCTAAAAAAATCTTGCAAGGTAAAAAAAAATACAATAATAAAAAAAGGATTAGATTTGACAGGAAAAAACTAAAAAATGATAAAATTGAAAAACAATTTTGTGAAAACCATCTAAAATTGAAAACAATTCTTAATTTAATAGACTATTCTAAATAAATAAAAAAAAGCAACAAAGAGAATAATGATAAAATTGAAAAAACCACATAATTTCACATAATTTCATAAAGTATTCTAAATTTAAAAAATTATAATAAAGAGAAAAGGGATGAAATCATAAGTACAATAAACTTTAGGGACTGATTTGATTTTTTAATCCCAACACGAAAAACAAGTAGGAGAGAGGGGAAAAAAAACAAAAGGCTACACGCATCACACCAACAGCTATAGTGCTACACGCGTCGTTGATTCATAGGGGGACATTGAGATCCTTCAGAAGCCTCCCTGGAATCACCGTTTTGGGTATCGGATGACGCCACACACACCGTTCGGAGGTGGCAAACTGACACGACCAAAAGATTGATGTCTTCTCCCAAGTGCAGGAGTGTCGAAGTAATAAATAACCCGGCAAGACCGGGGTCGAACCACAGGGAGGTTACTTGTATAAATTATAGATAACAATAAAACAAAAGTAACAATAACAACAACAACAACAACAATAATAACAGTGATAATAATAATAGTGAAGAAGAAGAGGAAAAAGTTGATGAGAACTTTGAGATGGAAAATTAATGTAAGGATTAAACAATGATAACAACAAATGTCAAGGTTAGGGGATCCACTAATGGTACTTCAAACAAGTATAGTATAAACCCTTATTATTCAATTGGAAACCACACATAAATGAGGTTCCAATCAGATCATAAATTGTTAACATGATTACATTAGTTATCTTATTCGAATAATGCTAATACTTGTAAATGTTGTCAGGCATTCATGATTATAACTTATGTTAACAACAAATCAAGTTCCTTTCATAGCTCAGGTGTCGGTTATACCATACAGTATGGGCTATGAAAGTACCAAGTATTTGTTGTACCAAATGTTATACAACATAAATCTAGATTAACCATTTAACAAGCAAAGTATTAAAAGTGAACAAGATAGCAAATATAAAGCATGTTAGTATCCAACATTAAGGTCCATGTTAAGTTTATATTATACTTATTCTTACACCATTAGTGTACCCTTTTCACCTTGACATAATTAATTTAGCTAGACATAATGAAAGAAAGAAACATAAATAAACAAGATAAGAACATAAGTAAGATAAAAGTTAACTAAGTAAAGGAAAGGAAATAAAAGGCATAAACTTGATATTAATCAAAGCAAAGCATAAGCAATACAAAGAGAGAAAGCAAGAGCATGATCTTGATCTGAACACCAAGATCCTAAATACATGGCAAATGCCTCCTTTTATAGGCCAAAATTCGGAACTATTGATTTGTTGACTAATTGATGAGTGGGTGGCCACATCTTGACTTGGTGACAATTCTTATCTTCTTGTCTGCCAAAAACGTCATTGATGACGTCATAATTTGAACAAACTTGAATCATGAAAGTTCTAGGAAATTGTCTTATCTTTCCAGGGTAAAAATTTGAGATCATTTGAGCTTCTAGAACTCGAGATATGGGCTGAACACTGAACAGTGTCTGGGCTGCAGGACAGATTCGGGCTTCTTCGTTGTTGCTACAATTTGGACTTGAAAACGGCCTTGTTAAATCTTGGGCTCCACACGAAAGTTGTAGGCCTATGTCTTATCTTTCCATCCATATAAAATGGACCTAAATCCAAGATCTACAGCTCCAGATATGACCCAATTACCGAACAGTGTTCCAGTTTGGACTACACCAGCATCTCTTTTCTAAGTTTGGCCATCTCTTTGTTCTTTCAATTTCAGTACTTCAACTCATCAATCAATTCTTTCATTTATGTGATAGGCCTGCATGTAAGATGAACATTTACCATAAATTAAAGGTATCTTATATAATTAGATATGTTATTATAAAACATGCTTTAGTTAAGGAGTTATCGATACTTTAAGTGCAAAATGATGATATAAAACCTTGATAAAAATGCACTTTTAAGTACTAATCACAAACATTGTTCACTTGATTCTGTTTTTTTTTTTAATTTAATTTTCTTATTTACCAAATTATCTTATTGTCTCCAATGACACCCAATAACTACTAAATGACCACATCTAAATGATAAAAGAGCCTCAGAGTCAGATAATTGTTTTAAATTTTCAAGGACAATGAAGTAACATACTTGTCGAAAAATCAAGTCAAAGACTAATAAACCCTTAGACCCAAGCGATTTTCTTTGTTTTTCAAAGGTAATTAAATAATCACATTCTGTAAAGAAAATGTAAAAATATCGTTTAGCCCTTCCCTTTCAAATGATGATTAATGTGTCCCATAAAAAAGATTATTATATCCCTAAATTTAAGGCATGCTACTTTGCCCATTAAAAGGTAAAATCAGCCTTTAACCTTTTACTATGTGAATCCATGTGAAAGGTTGATATCTTTTAGTATATAGTATAATATAAAGGAAAAACTCGTTAATTTAATTTTTTGATTTATATTAATTACTTTTTAAATTGTATTTGATTTAAAAAATATATTAAATTAATGTTGTTAATTTAATTTTATAAGTATTTTTTAATGATTTTGAAGTGTTTTTTTAATTGAAAAAAATTATTTTAATACATTTTCAATTGAAAAATATTTTTGTAAAAGCATTCTACATCACATTACCAAACATACAATAATGATAGCTTTTATAGTTGCGATTTAAAAAAATAGATTTAACAAAAAAACTTTTAGTTGGGTTTTTTTAAAAAATATATTTGGTTAAAAGTATTATAAGATAAACTTTTGCACGTAAAATAGATAAAAAGCAAATAAACATGAATAAAAAATAAATTATTTTATCTTCCAGCAATTATGTACGAGGTACAATACAAAAAATCAGAAGTTAATTAGGAACACATGGCTAACAGTCTTTAAGACTTGACATCATTTAAACAATATAAAAAAGATAACATTTTCATAAATTCAATATGAGAGCAAAATTAAAGAATTTAGAAGAAGATTTGAAGATTGAACTTTTAGAGCTCTAATCAACCACAGTAACAGGCATGTGGTTGTAAGAGGTCAATTGAATGGACAGCCAGAACAAGTAATGTTTGTCAAGAAAACACCAAGCGATTAATAATTGAGCAATTTCAAAAGGGCACTGTTTGATTGCAGGAAAACTTTGTAAATTTTGGGACCATTAATATTCCACTTTTAGGGACCTCCAAGAAAATAAATCATCATAACTAAGAAAAAAAAAACTTCGAAAAATGCAAAATTTTCCTACTCAATTATCTCAGGATTCAAGCACAAATGTTCCTTCTGCTTAAATTGGTGCTTAATTATTTATTCAACACATAACAATGTGTTTGGTATCTGAGAAACTCCAGGAAAGTGAACTAAACTGACAAAAATCTTAAATAACTTTAAATTATTTCAGCTACTTTCCCACAATTTTTTAGGTAAACAAGAGGAGCTAAATTTATTCCCAGCCTAAACATCAATAATTTCAACAAAAGAAGAGATTATCACTTCACCATAAATAACTAGTCAACACCCAAAGAAACCAAGTCAATATAGACCAAAATTTAATGGGATAAAAAAACCTCCCAAAGCTTAACTGCCCTTGAATCCAGACGCTGCCTTGACCCATATACCTTGTTCGGCATACATCTCAGCATCTTTATGGGCTTTAGTGCATATTTTGAATCCAATATGTGTGGGTTTAGGCAATACATGCGGATATATGTGGCAGTAACGGATCTATTTTTTACTCATATCAAACTCAAGAAACTCGTCTAAGCCTACCTCTCCATTCAAAAAAATTTCAAGATGGCACCCAGGTTTTTTAATATTTTATATTAATTCAATATATATTATTTCAAGTAAAATATAATTTAAAATATCATAAGAATAAAATTAATTTTTTCAAGATCTCGCATACATCTCTTAATATTTTATATTGATTCAATACTATTATTTTGAATGAAATATAACTCAAAATATCACAATGATCAAATTAATTTTTTCAAGACCCCATACGAGTTCCTTAATATTTTATTTTGAGTGAAATACAATTCAAAATACCAAAAAGATAAAATTACTTTTCAACTTCTCCTCTTCATAAATACTCGTTGAATCTTAAAAATTCAATGTTCATAATATCTTCATTCTTAATATTTTTAATATATATATATTTAGAGTCTATCTCTTTAAAATATTACTGTATGTTCTCTCTCTATATAATTTTTTTCTTAAACATTTAAGAATACCTACATCTATCAAATTTGCAAGTAACAACTACTTATCATCTTAGCACACTTAGACATCAGTCTTTTTAACTTACTTAGATATCACCTACCAATCATTGTAGCTAAAAAAAAATTTAAATTTCTAGAATTAAAGATTAATTGAACATCCAACATTCTCTTATTCTGATCTTCAAGTGCCACATGTCAAACATTCGGGTGGATGTCGTTCTAAACGAGCCAAGGACGAAACTAGCTAATAAGTTGATTTTTTAAAGGCTGTAGGCAATGAAGGCATTGATTGAGCTGCACGTCGTTTAGTAACTTGAAACTTGAAAGGGATTTTTTGTGTATTTCCAAAATTAAATGAAAATGAGGACTGTACCATTCAATCAACCAATCAATCAATGTACAAAAAAAATGAAAGGGAAAATGCAATTTGAAAAGTTCAAGGTTCAATGCTTGACTTGACAGTCTGGAATGGGCCACCAATTGACAACTTGCTTGTGGATTAATGTAAAATTAGTACTAGATTTGTTGAGGTGATTTTTATTTTGTCATTTATAGCACAAATTTGAAAAGGTTTTATTATTATTATTATTATTATTATTATTATTGTGAGTGTTTTTTCTTAAAACTTTTATCCTATGTTGTGATATTTATATCTTTTTTATAATCTCAAATTTAAAAATTAGGTTGTATTTAATTAGTATTTTAGAACAAAATGAATAAATACAGGAGTGATGAATTAAAATGTGTTAGATGGTGAAGTCGAAAATAGCTACATAAAATAATTTTTTTTGGAATAATTTTTTTAAATAATTTTTATATTTTTAAAATAGAAAAATATATAAAGACATATTTTTCATATTTTCATTATCTTTATATTTTTTTATCTCAAAATAATAACCAAATAATATCTTAATCATGAAGTTTAATACTCTCGCCCCTCCACATGGAGAATGAGCCTTGAACATATACTTATTGGAGGCACATGGTGTAAACCGAGAAGCAGACCAGCTAGAGAGAAAGTTCAGACCTGCTTGAACAGCTCTATAGGACGAGAAGAATAATTGTTCCTTACCTGTTCGTTTCTCCTATTCCAAATAGCCCAGATTGTGACTGCAATTTTTAACAACAAATTCTCATCAAGCAACATTGCTTGTCATCCGTGTTTGAATAAGAACAATGGACCAGTACATGTTCACGAGACTCCCCAACAGCTCCACAATGAACACAACAATTATCAGATTCCACCCCTTTCTGCATCAGACGAGCCTCAGTGAAATTACAAAAAAGAATTTCTTGGATCAAGTTTCATGAACTACTCTACTCACACACATATATTTTATAACGAGAATCTCATTAGATACAAGTCTGGTAAATCTTAAACAAATAATTGTCGGTTTTACACAAGTATTATTGATGTGGGGCTTGAGAGCCCAGCAATCTCACTCATAAATAAAGGAAAGGGAATTCTTATTATTATAAGAGGCCGTGAAGCTTTCTTTATAATCTCACAAAATTCTTATCCAATTTCTCAATCAATAAAGCATCGGGCATATGAGTTGTATTGTTCCGTTGACTGATAGCTTCTAAGATATATCTCCACAAGGATAAAGCCCTTGAATAATATTTTATGTAGTTCACCACTGTGCTAGCTTTGTCCCTTAGGAGGTGAATCCCCATGAGGCACTTGTTCCTCACTTTTTTGCTTATGATGTTGTATTTAGCATGTTTTTTTGACAATAGTCTAAATTTAATGGACTGATTGTTGTGTGTGATAAAATTAATCTAGTAAGTTTAGCTTTAGACAGCCCAAATAGAAAGGTGATTTCTTTTTCATTGATTCTTTTGATTTATTATTTTATATAATCTTACTGGTATGGTAATATGACATGTCACTCATTCACATGTATGTATATATGTATGTATGTATGTATGTATGTATATATATTCATGTAGAAACTATATTATTGTACGATATGCACAATAACAAGTTAACCACATGAAGAATCCGTAATAGAAATAGAACATCAAAATAAGGAGAATGAGAATCCACACATTAAACAATAAGCACACAAATAAGTTAACATTATGCCCTTGTTTTTTAAGGTTCAGACACTTGAAAAAGAAACACAAATGAGCAAACAAACAAAAGCTCTTTTTTGGAGGTTCGCACAATAAATTACTAAACACATAACATTACCTTATTAAAAAAGAAACACAAATGGGCAAGCAAACAGAAACCCTTATTTCTGGAAGTTCACACAGCAAACACATGAAATAAGACAAATTATTGTAGCTAATGAAACAGCTGGAATTACTTCCCACCAATGTCGAGTTGATCATGAAATAGGCAACCAACCAACCTAATGCAAACATCAAGAACAAAGATCATTCAGGCATATTGTATTTGTTGATTTAATCCAACCATTTAAACAAGGATAGAAGATAAATAGTTGCAGCCATTTTTACCTGCAATAATGAATTACTAGCATGTTTTTCAAATTCCAGTGCCAAACTAATCATCTGACTCAATCATTATGACCACCATCTTCTTCCTCTTCCTCTCTCTCTTCCCACCCATTATATGAGGTCCATATTCTATAAGTTCTGGTTGGCACGGAGCAACCAGTACTTGAACCCTCAGCTACTTGAGATACCTGCAAAACCAAAACCAATTCAAGCATGGCATACACATTCTAACTTGTAAGTCTTATTATTGAGGGAAACAAGAAATAAAAACACTTAAAGAGAGGCAAGAAATCATGTCAAATATGCAGCACCTCTGATTGAGCACTCATTGAACCATTTGATGTAGTATCAAATTTTGTGGTCAGCTTTGGACATTGACGCACCTCCAACCTCCACAAACGAGGGAATATGAAATCACAACATCCATGACTGAAGTAGACAATGCTTGGTAATTTTTCTAGAATCAGCCACTGCAGATCGAGGAGCACCATCTCCTTCTCAACATTGACAGGTGAAGCATGATCATCCTGCCCAAATACTTCCAATAATTGAGAGGATTCTTTTACTTCAAGTCTGTGAAGCCTTTTGAGACCTGAAGCCATGGCTACTGGGAAGAGACTCTTCAACTTGTTGCATCCTTTGATCTCAAGTCGATACAAATTGGGGAAGCATGAAGATTGGAGATGCCCTGACAATATCTGATCCTTTTCATCATCATTATCCTTAGCAATGATTTGCTCCAATTCCTCACAATTTGATATCTCTAGAACTTGCAGTTGAACAAGACTAGCAATCATGCTGTTTGTGAATACATGTGTCAGCCTCTTACACTCTTCCACCTTCACAGTAGTCAAATTGCACGGCACGAGACCCTTCCATATACACCTCATGTCAGGCAATAAGTTCAAGTGTAATTTTTCCATACTCACCAGTGAAAGTTCATGCCGACCACTTATATTAGTTACCAAACTTCCAACCTGCATTAAGTCTTGTACTCCTTCCAAGTTTCCAATAGATATTTCTTTCAAATTCATAAACGTCTGCATCAAAAGAAAACAAGGGTACCGATTTGTTAGATGTAATTCCTAGTAATTATTGTGCACTTTTAAAACTAAACGAGAGGCAAGAAATCAAGTCAAATCAGGAGTACCTTTGATTGAGCACTCATTGAGTCATTTGATGTAGTAGCAGATTCTATGGTCAGCTTTGGGCATCCATGCACCTCCAACTTCTCCAAATGAGGGAACAAGAAATCATAACATCCGAGACTAAAGCAGGAAATACTTGGTAATTGTATAAGCAACAACTCCTGCAGATCAGGGAGCACCATCTCCTTCTCAATATTAGCAGGTGAAGCATGGTTATCCTGCCCAAATACTCCCAATAATTGAGAGGATTCACTTACTTCAAGTATTTTGAGCTTTTTGAGACCTGAAGCCATGGCTACCGGGAAGACACTCTTCAACTTGTTGCATCCTCTGATCTCAAGTCGACACAAATTAGGAAAGCATGCAGATTGGAGATCACTTCCTGAAAATATCTGATCCTTTTCATCATCATTATCCTTGGCAATAATTTGCTCCAATTCCTCACAAGTTGATATCTTTAGAACTTGCAGTTGAAGTAGACTAGCAATCATGCTATGTGTGAATACACGTGTCAGTCTCTTACAGCGATACACTGTCAAAGAAGTCAAATGGCTCGGCACGAGGTCCTTCCATATACACCTCAAGTCAGGCACAAGCAGGTAGGACAAAATTAATGTTTTCAAACTTGCAAACCCCTGCATCAAAAGGTACCAATTTGTTAGATATAATTCCTAGTAATTTTTGTGCACTTTGGAACTATTATATAATTTTGTTAAATAGATCAACCAATTATCAACAAGAAGATATAAATAGACAGGGCAAAGGGTCATGAGAATATAAAATCATATTTTTTTCATATTTATGATAATCTAAATATAAACTATTATTTTATATTAGTTAAATTAAAAGCAATCATGAAAAAATTATACTTATTAACTAAAAAAAATAATTTTTTATATTAGATTTATAATAAAAAAAATTATGACATTGTCCAAAAATAAAAATATAAAAGAAAATATTTTGAATTTTACATATTAGTAAATTTTTTTAATAAAAATGCTTGATTATTGGTCATTTAAATTAATTTTTCCATAAAAAAGTGAAAAATTGTAAGAAAAAAACAAGAAAAATACATAAAAAATATGTTTTTTGAATTCAATACAAATTTGGTGCTTTTGAAGTTCTTTGAATGAGAAAATATTGTATTTAAAAAGAAAGTTTCAATTTTTACTTTTTAACTCTAATTGTTTAGAATAAAAAAACCAAATACGAAGCTTTATCGTCCTGTCCAAATACTTTCCATTAATTGGCGGAAGAGCCTCAATTTCACTCCTTTTAAATTTCAGTGGATGGCTAAAGGATTTGCTTTAGTTATAGAAATCTGAAGGAAGAAATAAGAAATCACATCACAGTAATTGATGTCTGACTTCCTAAGCCAATTTAAATCATCAATTAAATTCAGTGGATGGTTAAAGAACTTATCAATTACTTTAGTTTTAGAAATTTGGAGGAAGATAGAACAAATTATCACAATATATTGAAGTTGACAATTTAAGTTAGAAAAGAAAAAAAATGGAGAAATATAAAGGACGTACTTGAAGCTGTGCCAACAAATTACCCCATTCTTCGAGGCCATCAATGGTTAACTCTTGCAAAGAAGGTAATTGGGCAGCAAAATCCTTTGGACCAAAAAAGCTGCAACTTGATCTGGAAGAAAGAGACAATTTTCTTAGCTGAGGGAAGTCGATGATGCCATCTTTAATTTTAGACGTGACGATGATGTCATCTCCTTCTCCACTGTAAAATACTTGCTTTAAATTGTCATCAAAATCAATCTCCATCTCTTCCAGGTTCTGAAGACTTGGAGATACGGAGACAGGGAAGACATATTCCAGTTCATCACAGCGACTTTAATTTTGGGAAGCCAAGAGACTCTGGAATTATTTCCCTTTCACCATCCTCTTCTCTGATAAGACGCTTCAATTCATCGCAATCTCCTATCCGTAGTGTTTCCAGATGAATAAGACTCTGAACGAGGGACGGTGTGAAGATAAATGTCAGTTTGTCAAGATAATACAACTTCAGCTTAATAAGACTTTGGAGGCTGACATGCCTGGTGGGCCCCTTCCATATGCATTTGAGCTCAGGTAACATTTCCAGCTTCAACTTTGTTAAAGATGACAACAGCGGCAGCTCCTTCTCCTCGTTAATTCCTTCATCAGCCTCACCCAATTCAAATACCTCTTCCAATGATTTGCATTTACTAATAGTCACTCTCCTTAGATTTTTCAAAGCTTGCCGCCATTTTGCTGGAAACAGAGTGCGAATATCCCCACATCCATTCACTTCTACATGTTCTAATCTTTGTAAGAAGTCCTTTTGCGACCCATGGCCATGGGTGGTCATCTGATCAGAGGACAATACTATATTTTCTAAACCCTCCACTCTCCAAAAACAAATATGAGACACGGTAGAAAACAACTGCTCAAATGTCTTTGCATTTAAGGATGTGGCGCTTATATCATCCAAAGATAAACTTGTCTTTGCAGTTGGGTATTTTGTATAGAGTAACTCAATCCCTAACACTATATCATATTTCAGCAACCTGGGAAAAACAAAATCTCTGGGAATGCATTCAACCTTCGGTATCTTCAATGATAATACAGCTAAATGAGACAGCGACTTTAGCTCTGTTAGGCTTGCATTCATTCCTTCTGTGCTGTCACATCCAACAACATCCCATCCCTCAAAGCTCCCATCCCCGATCAACAGTTCTTCTAACTTCTTCAACCTTCCTATCAAATTCACAGGAATCCTTCTTAGGAATCGACAACCTGTCAAATCCAACAACCTTAACTCCTTGAGCTCCCCCATTTCACCAGGTAATTCTTCAATGGAGTAGCACCACCTGAAAACAAGAATCTTAAGTCTTTGCAGCTTTCTCAACGGAATGAGGTCCTTGCATTCACACTCGATCAACAGCAACGATTGAAGGTTCGTTGAGAATTGAAGTGATTGCAATGACAAACACCCTCCCTTCAGAGACAAAACTTCTATTGCTTTCATCCCTTCAAAAAACCTCTCTGGAACTTTCAAACCATTATCCAGTCCTAATAATAGAACTTTGAGCTGTGGACACACCAATCCTTCAGGAAGTTCTGTGAGTGTATTGCCCATTAACGAGATTACTGTACAACCTTTAAAGCTTTTATTGCTTGTTGGCCACTCCTTCAACCCAAAGCTAGCATTTACCATGAATCTGTATTTTTCTGATGATGCTATCTGAATAGCAACATCACGAACCAAGTCATGCATTTTCACATATTCTTCAGTTTCAGTTCCTAACAGCATACAACAATCTTTGAGGTCTTTGATTGCCTCATAAACTTGTTCCCTTGCATCTTCAATGGACTCCGCATCTTGATGTAACCCGTAGCCAACTGCATAACTCGTCAACTCCTCGATTGGAATGTCGTAATCTTCTGGAAATAAACAGCATAGCAAGAAACATGACTTGGTTTCTTTGGACTTCAAATAATCACAGCTCAATTTAAGACATGCATATGCATTTTTTCGGTCGTCAATTTGTTCCATGTCCGGAAATTGAGAGTTTTTTAGCTGTTGTGATTCTTTGTTATTACCAACTCAATGATTCTTTCTTCATCCACAATTATTTTATTGGATTTCATTGAGGATTTCTCCTATAACAATTCAAAAACATTAATGCAATGATTTATGGGTAAATGTCATGCATGTATTTTTATCCCATTATTTTCTTTAATTTCATGAAACTCTCTATTGACATGAGCTTGTTCACGTGTTTGAAGTTGTATGCTGGATTTGTTTCTCATGTTGCCTTTCTTACCCATCATTCTCCAAGAAGAAGTCTCTGACTTTTTACAGGTGGTTTTTTTTTTTCAAAAATGTATGATTTATCATTGCTTTTTGTCATGCTCTTGTCAAATGCTTAAACTTGTCTCTTTTAAATCTAAGGGCTTTTATCTCGTTTCAGCACGTAAATCTTTTCATAAAAGCTGGAACTTTTAATATATGCATCAAAAACTCTTTTGAGCAATTTCCATTGGGATTTTGATGGTTTTTTTTCATATAAGGCTTCAAGTATTGACTTGAAAAAAAAGTATTGCCTTGTATTAAAATTTAACATTTTTCTTGCATAGACAAAAGTGGGTCTTAACTCTTTTCATATTTGGTTTTGACTTTCATAGATAAATGTGTGAATCTTGGTATTTTGCTTAAATTTTTTCATTTCCTTTTTCTTAACTTTTTCTCAATTATAGGATGTTCTTTCTTAACATGTCATTTTCCATTGATTGTACTATTGTCTCCATCTTTTCTAATAAAATATCTCTTATTACTCCCAGTGTGGGGTTGTGATCCTAATCAGGACTTTTATAGAGAAGAAATTCATTCCAGCTCAAAAAAGAACCACCAACGATAAACTCTTTAAAGAGTGAAGGGATAACAAAAGCGAATTTTCCTTATATCAAAATGCACATTGTTAGGATCGATAAACTTTGTTCTCATCCTGAAAGAAATTTGCAGGTGATCACCCAACCATTTATCCATGCAATTCATTATGCCATCCAGAGACAAGGTTTTATTTCAAGGTTAGCTTTGGTTTGTTTAGTTTGGTCACCTTTCACCGAGAATTGCTTAAATTTCATCTTTGAATATTTTATGACACATTCCTTGTAATCATGCACAAAAACCCTTTCTTTTCAAGATTCTTTTTTTCTAAGAAACAAATTAAGCATTATAAGATCAATGCAATGAAAAAGGGTTCTTTACATAAAAAAATTAATGGTCAAACTTCACTTTATTGATTTGGGAGAAAACGAAACAAATTAAGTATAATATCTCTTTACAGAGTCAAAATTTATAGGTATGGCTAGGTCTTCTCCATCCATTCTAGATAACTTTAAAGCTCTTTTACTACCCAACATAAATGATAAGGTAGTAATTAAACTTTGCAAAAAAACATGAAATCTAAAAAAAACCCAAACAACTAAAATATCTCAGTATTTTCTTTTAAGGGCAATAAAGGTTTTTCACTGTTAAAAAAAATTGAAATATGTTTGTATCATAATATTTTATTATTATAATCCATAATAAATCCTCTCTTGTGCTATAGTATTTTATCCATGCCCTGTATATCTTTAGTAAATCTACAACGAATAAGAAAAAATACATATTGTTGCCTAATAAATACTAAAACAAAACTAGGCTTTTGGGACGTTTTAAAGAGAAATAAAAAAGAGTGTTGTTAGTAGACGATATAATTATAAAGTTATCTAAATGTTTTTGCATTAAAAAATACTCAAAAACTTTATTTTGATTATTGATTTCCAATAATTTTCAAAAAGTTTTTCCAATTTTACCAAACATTTTTTGCACTGATTTTTTGGAACAAAACATCAATTTTATTATAAAAAAGTAAAAAAAAATCCTTATTTTATTGTTAAATTAAAAAAAAAATTGAGAGGCTCACAAAGTATTGCTACAGTTTTTTTTTTATTATTTTTTTTTTTTTAGATTTATTTTTTTTATCGTTAAATATTATGTTTGTTTATTCTAGTTTCATGACCTAGGTTATATTCATTTTGGTCTCATGATCTAGGTCTCGTATTTGGCAGGTTGACCTAGGTTCGATCTAATAACTTGATCATATTAGACCAACCCTCGCATAGTTTAAATTTTTTCTACTATAATACACATCATCAACACTTGGATATTTTTTTCATTAAAAAAATTGATCTAACCAGTAGCGGAGCATGGGCCAATCATCTAGGTGTGCTCTTAAAGAGTGTTTGAGATTTCAGTTGTACCGTGCTTTTAGAAAAGTTTAAATTCTTCTTAGCTTTAAATTATTTTTTATTATTTTGATATTTTAATATAAAAAATAAATTAAAAAATTAAAATAATATTGTTTAATATATTTTTAAAAAACACTTATCTTTGCTACATTCTCAGATAAATAGACACCTAAAGAAGCAACCGAGATTCTGGCATTTGACTCCTACTGTCAATACATTAAAGTTTTTTTAAAGAAAAAAGGTTATCATGTAGGAAAATAAGAGTACAAACCAAGTACACACTCCCCCTCCTGGCAGGGAAATTTTAATGTGGGAAGGAAAATTTGAAATATTTTTTCAAAATTTGTAGGCGGATTTTCCAAATCAAATAAGCATGATATATATGTAAAGTAAGGTATACTTAAACGGTCGGGTACTTTTTGGCATAATTCAGACACTAAAAACTTAAGCAATTATTTCGTATTGTTGTCCATTGACAAATGAGATATTGTGCGTTGATTTAATCCCCCATTGCAATCAACATTCAAACTTAATTTTGAGTTTTATCCAATTTGATCTCCTTACTCTTTATTTTATTTTATAAATGCCACTTCATCAAAACTTCATTAGTTTGTATACTTACAAGATACTTTTGTGCTAAGATGTATATGGTGATCAATAAACAATGACTTTATTTTGATTTTTTCCAAGGTCTAATGGCATTTAAATACAATTATATTTAATGTATATTTAAAATCTAAAAAATATATTTTGATATATTTATAAATAAATTATTTTTTAAAAAATATTATATATTATAATATCAATAGCGTACACAATTAATGGGAAAATCACAATTACTTAGTGCACATTTAACAAAAGCAATATTATTTTTTTATTAAAATTGATGTTTTGCTCCAAGAAACTCTTAAATCATTTATTTAATTAAAAAGATTAATAAACTTAGATTGTTTTTAAAATACATGAATTCTTTTAACTAGTTTACACCAAAGAAATTTCTCATGATATAAACAAATTGCCTAAAGATTTTGACATCAAATTAAAGGAGTTGAGTTGATCTATTCAAGGTAGCAAATTCATAATTATAAACGAAAATAAATATTTACATATATGTCATAATTTACTCATTCCAAGTCCCTAAATTTTTCTTTTCTTTTCAACAAACTCCCTCTTGCTTTGTTACTATTGGCTTCTCTTTTGATATGTTAGTCCCAACAAATTTTATTTTTTTATTTTTTAAATAAAGAGCAACGCTCTCTTTCAACGACAAAACAATTTTGAAAATGCCACAAGAAGTGCCGGCTAAGCCAACGAAGGTTTTAAGAAGTGTTTAATACATCAAACCCTTGATCAAGGCACGGTTAAATGAACTTCAAGATCAACCATCGGATCACCAACTGCTGATCACAGCCATTAAATACATCGAATCATATCCTATCCAACGGGTTCAAGAATGTTCAGCAATGCCGTCCCTGTGAAATGTATCGTAGAGAATCACCCATCATCACTTGTATTTATAATAACCCGCTCCCGCAGTGCTTGTGTCTGGGACCCACATTTCAGGTCCCTACAAGAAACACTTCTCAACAACACTGTCCAGAACAAACCCAATCCCACGCGCCCGTGAATTGAAATTACGCTTTTGCCCACATCTTGAGCCTTGTGCTTAGTTTGGCTGCACCATTTTTTTTTATTTTGGTTTCTGGCTCATGGATGAATGTTTTTTTATTATGAAAAGTCTTTTAAAATAAAATGGAATTATTATTTCTAATTTTTATATTTAATATTGTAGAATGTTATACTAAACCGAATTAAAAGGGAATACATGTGGTAATAATTAATTTGAAAGAGAAAAAATGACACTATTTCCAATTAATTTGAAAGAATTAAAAGGGAAGTTGATGATGCCATCTCTGGTGAGTGCATCTCCTTCTCCACTGTAAAATATTTGCTTTAAATTGTCAGCAAATTTAATCGTTATCTGTTCCAGGTTCAGAAGACTTGGAGACACGGAGACAGGGAAGACATGTTCCAGTTTAACAGAGATTTTTTAATCCTGGAAATCCAAGAGACTCTGATAAGACGCTTCAATCCACCGCAATGTTCTATCTGTAGTGTTTCCAGATGAATAATAAGACTCTGGGCGAGGAACGGTGTGAAGATAAATATCAGTTTGTCAAGATACCACAAGTTCAACATGTGGTATTTTTAACATGTTTTTAAAATATTAAATAAAAAAAATATTTTTAACATTAAAAACTCTTCTTTTTAAAAGTCTATTAGTTTTATTTTTATTCTACTAATCTTTTTTCCTTCTCAACATTGTTTTGAGATAGTTACATTTATAAATTAAATTTGTTGTTTATTTTCATTTGTATTATTAAAAATATTAAATTGAATATACGCTGAAAAAAAAAATTTACAATCTCAAAGGCAAACACTAATTCTTTTCAAAGTTAGAGGATTTATCCTTTTACTTATATATTGGAATTTCATATTCTGTCAATAAATTTGTAAATTGATTATATGTGTATATATATATATATATATATATATATATACACACACACACTCATTCACATGTATTTATATATATTCATGTAGAAACTATATTATTGTACGATACGCACAATAACAAGTTAACCACAAAGAATCCGTAATAGAAATAGAACATCAAAATGAGAAGAATAAGAATCCACACATTAAACAATAAGCACATAAATGAGTAAACATTATGCCTTTAGTTATTGAAGGTTCGGACACTTGAAAAGAAACACAAATGGGCAAACAAACAAAAGCCCTTTTTTTGGAGGTTCGCACAATAAATTACTAAACACACAACATTTCTGGAAGTTCACACAACAAACACATGAAATAAGACAAATTGTTATAGCTAATGAAACAGCTGGAATTACTTCCCACCAATGTCGAGTTGATCATCACATAAGTAACCAACCAACCTAATGCAAACATCAAGGACAAAGATCATCCAGTCATATCTTATTTGTTGATTTAATCCAACCATTTAAAGAAGCATAGAAGATAAATAGTTGCAGCCATATTACCTGCAAGAATGAATCATTAGCATGTTCTTCAAAGTCCAAAGTCCATATTAACTTATCATCTGACTCAATCATCTTGTAGCCTATATAATAAGATGGTGCTAAACAATATTAGCATGACCACCTTCATCCTCTTCCTTTTTCCATCCAAATCTTCGGGTCCACCTTCTAGCAGTGCTGGTTGGCACGGAGCAACAAGTGCTGGCATCCTCAGCTACTTGAGATACCTGCAAAACCAATTCAAGCATGACATACACATTCTAACTTGTAAGTCTTATTATTGAGGGAAACAAGAAATAAAAACACTTAATGAGAGGCAAGAAATCATGTCAAATATGCAGCACCTCTGATTGAGCACTCATTGAACCATTTGATGTAGTATCAAATTTTGTGGTCAGCTTTGGGCATCCATCCACCTCCAACTTCTTCAAATGAGGGAACAAGAAATTAGAACATCCGAGACTAAAGGAGGAAATACTTGGTAATTGTACAAGCAACAACTCCTGCAGATCAGGGAGCACCATCTCCTTCTCAATATTAGCAGGTGAAGCATGATCATCCTGCCCAAATACTCCCAATAATTGAGAGGATTTTCTCACTTTAAGTTTTCGGAGCTTTTTGAGACCTGAAGCCATGGCTATCGGGAAGAGACTCTTCAACTTGTTGCATCCTGTGATCTCAAGTCGACACAAATTAGGGAAGCATGAAGATTGGAGATCACTTCCTGAAAATATCTGATCCTTTTCATCATCATTATCCTTAGCAACGATTTGCTCCAATTCCTCACAAGCTGATATCTCTAGAAGTTTCAGTTGAACTAGACTAGCAATCATGCTGTCTGTGAATACATGTGTCAGTCTCTTACAGTCGTTCACCTTCAAAGTAGTCAAATTGCTCGGCAGGAGAACCTTCCATATACACCTCAAGTCTGGCAATAAGTTCAAGCGTAATGTTTCCAAACTAACGAGTGAAAGTTCATGCCCACCTCTTTTATTAGTTACCAAACGTCCAACTTGCATTAAATCTTGTACTCCTTCCAAGTTTCCAATATATATTTCTTTCAAATTCATAAACCCCTGCATCAAAAGAAAACAAGGGTACCAATTTGTTAGATGTAATTCATAGTAATTATTGCGCACTTTTAAAACTAAAGGAGAGGCAAGAAATCAAGTCAAATCAGCAGCACCTCTAATTGAGCACTCATTGAGTCATTTGATGTAGTAGCAGATTCTGTGGTCAGCTTTGGGCATCCATCCACCTCCAACTTCTTCAAATGAGGGAACAAGAAATTAGAACATCCGAGACTGAAGGAGGAAATACTTGGTAATTGTACAAGCAACAACTCCTGCAGATCAGGGAGCACCATCTCCTTCTCAATATTAGCAGGTGAAGCATGATCATCCTGCCCAAATACTCCCAATAATTGAGAGGATTTTCTCACTTTAAGTTTTCGGAGCTTTTTGAGACCTGAAGCCATGGCTATCGGGAAGAGACTCTTCAACTTGTTGCATCCTGTGATCTCAAGTCGACACAAATTAGGGAAGCATGAAGATTGGAGATCACTTCCTGAAAATATCTGATCCTTTTCATCATCATTATCCTTAGCAACGATTTGCTCCAATTCCTCACAAGCTGATATCTCTAGAAGTTTCAGTTGAACTAGACTAGCAATCATGCTGTCTGTGAATACATGTGTCAGTCTCTTACAGTCGTTCACCTTCAAAGTAGTCAAATTGCTCGGCAGGAGAACCTTCCATATACACCTCAAGTCTGGCAATAAGTTCAAGCGTAATGTTTCCAAACTAACGAGTGAAAGTTCATGCCCACCTCTTTTATTAGTTACCAAACGTCCAACTTGCATTAAATCTTGTACTCCTTCCAAGTTTCCAATATATATTTCTTTCAAATTCATAAACCCCTGCATCAAAAGAAAACAAGGGTACCAATTTGTTAGATGTAATTCATAGTAATTATTGCGCACTTTTAAAACTAAAGGAGAGGCAAGAAATCAAGTCAAATCAGCAGCACCTCTAATTGAGCACTCATTGAGTCATTTGATGTAGTAGCAGATTCTGTGGTCAGCTTTGGGCATCCATCCACCTCCAACTTCTTCAAATGAGGGAACAAGAAATTAGAACATCCGAGACTGAAGGAGGAAATACTTGGTAATTGTACAAGCAACAACTCCTGCAGATCAGGGAGCACCATCTCCTTCTCAACATTGACAGGTGAAGCATGATCATCCTGCCCAAATACTCCCAATAATTGAGAGGATTTCCTTACTTTAAGTTCTCGGAGCTTTTTGAGACCTGAAGCCATGGCTACCGGGAAGAGACTCTTTAACTTGTTGCATGCTGTGATCTCAAGTCGACACAAATTAGGGAAGCATGCTGATTGGAGATCACTCCCTGACAATATCTGATTATTTTCATCATCATTATCCTTTGCAATGATTTGTTCCAATTCCTCACAGTCTGATATCTCTAGAATTTTCAGTTGAATTAGACTAGCGATCATGCTGTTTGTGAATACATGTGTCACTCTCTGACACCTTTTCACCTCCAAAGTAGTCAAATTGCATGGCACGAGACCCTTCCATATACTCCTCAAGTCAGGCACAAGCAGGGAGGACAACTTCAATGTTTCCAAACTTGTAAGCCCCTGCATCAAAAGAAAATAAGGGTACCAATTTGTTAGATATAATTCCTAGTAATTTTTGTGCACTTCGAAACTATTATATAATTTTGTTAAAATAGATGAACCAATTATCCCCAATACCGAAATACTTATCAACAAGAAGATATAGATAGACAAGGCAACGGGTCATGGGAATATAAAATCATTATTTTTTTCATAAAAAAAGTGAAAACAAATTGTAAAAAAAATGAAAAAAATATTAAAAAAAATATGTTTTTTGAATTCAATACAAATTTGGTGCTTTTGAAGTTCTTGGAATGAGAAAATATTGTATTTAAAAAGAAAGTTTCAATTTTTACTTTTTAACTCTAATTGTTTAGAAGAAAAAAACCAAATACGAAGCTTTATTGTCCTGTCTAAATACTTTCCATTAATTGGCGGAAGAGCCACAATTTCACTCCTTTTAAATTCAGTGGATGGCTAAAGGATTTGCTAGCATTTATGCATTTACTTTAGTTTTAGAAATCTGAAGGAAGAAATAAGAAATTACATTACAGTAATTGATGTCTAACTTCCTAAGCCAATTTAAATCATCAATTAAATTCAGTGGATGGCTAAAGGATTTGCTAGCATTTATGCATTACTTTAGTCTTAGAAATCTAAAGGAAGAAATAAGAAATTATCACAATGTATTGAATTTGACAATTTAAATTTAAAAGGAAAAAATCAGGGGAGAAATATAAAGGACGTACTTGTAGTTGTGCCAACAAATTACCCAATTCTTCGTGGCCGTGATGCGTAGACATTTCAAAGACGGCAATTGGACAGCAAAATCCTTTGGACCAAAAAAGCTGCACTTTGAAAGAGACAATTTTCTTAGCTGAGGGAAGTCGATGATGCCATCTTTAATTTTAGACTTGACGATGATGTCATCTCCTTCTGCACTGTAGAATACCTGCTTTAAATTGCCAGCTGAATGAATCTCCATCTCTTCGAAGTTCTGAAGACTTGGAGACACGGAGACAGGGAAGACATATTCAAGTTTTCTTACAAGTAAAATAAGGATACAGAACGTGAGAGTGAGTCATTACAAGTAAAATAGGCATTGAGAGAATGAGAATACTAATTTTATTACCTTAATTTGTGAAAATATATGCGGAAAGCACCGGTACTGACTGCTCAATAGTAAAATATAGCGAGAGGAACAAAAGGAGAAGGCCTTTAGCTCTGCATGAAAGCCAGCTTCAAGAGCATCAAGGCAAGGTATAAGAAGAACGATAAACATTTAATTCCTTGTCCTAACATAACAATTATTTACACAATAGTTCATAGATCATTGTAATCCCTTTGTCCCCTAATCAATAGCTATCCATGCTATGTGTTAAAATTCACACTTACCCTAACAATTCCCATACAAAAAAATGCAATTTGATGACATAATTAATGGAACGAACTCAACAAAGGATCAATCTTAGCCAACTAAAATCTGTAATGACTATGTCTATCTATGCCATGAGTAAAAGTCACACTTATTTACACAACAGCTTTATCTAATGAAGCTGATTTGGTTTCAATTTTATTATCTTAATTTTAAACACTATTTTCCTCGATTATTAAGTAATGGGAATATCTAATCTATCCTTTATATATATATATATATATATATATATATATATATATATAGTTCATAGATCTACGTGCTTTTTCCATAAAACAAAGATAGAAATACTTTTTTCTTCTTCTCAAAACCAATAAAAAGAATTTCATTAGTGAAAGATAGCATACCAGCGATCTAACGAATACATTGAAACAAAATAGTTTACACTTATGAGTTTAAAGCAGCAATTCCCACAAAAATGCAAATTTATGACATAATTAAGATAAAAAGCATAATATAAAGATAATGACAAACAAATAAAAGAATAATATGTACAAGTACTCACCTAGCAAAGAGAGAAAGGAATGGAAGGCTGCTGATGATCACTTTGACACCTGCACGAATGATACTAGCTCCTCATCTCTTTCAATAACACATATAATTAATCTAAAGCTATGATCGGTAAATGCTTTTTTTTTGTTTTGAAAATTATGAATAAGGAGAAAAAAAAGAGACTTGCAAAGGAACTCCACAAAGGATCAAACTTAGGCAACTAAAATCTGCAATGACTATCTCTTGCATCACACACTCAAGTAATAAGACCTGCCCATTACATTATACAGAAAGCTAAAAGAACAAGGCTATTGATAGCATCCACCAAGGTTTTATTTCATTTCAGTCCTTTCATTTTTTTCTATTTCACCCTTCGATGCTTCAAATTGTTTTTTTTTTTAATTTGATTTAATAGGGTGTTGTTTTTCTCTTGAGTTGTTGTGATTACCCTCGCATATGCGCTATGCTGGGAATTACAATTACAAATTACAGTTTCAAATTTAGAAAACAATTAAGAGAAAGGACCTGTGACATGGAGATAAGGTAATCCAAGAAGCCAATAGATTGTCGTCACTTGTTCAACCTTATCTCCTCCTTTTTTTTTTAATGTTTTTTTATTGAATTTCATGAGTTTTGTTTGAAAATATATTAAATTAATATTTTTTATAATTTTAATATAAAAAATTTTAAAAATTATTCTCTTGTTTTACTGATTGAGGACCGTACAAGGAACTGACCACGTGCCTTAAAATCATGTTCTTGTTTCTCACTCTGTCCCCGCTTTTCAAAACACTCTCCTGTGCTTCTAATAATGGTGAGAAGATGTCATTTTCACGAGGACAATAATATAATGGTCAATAATGTTTTAAGAAGTTTGCATGTGATATTAATAACAAAGGTTCTCTCGTACGCGACTTTTTTTTTCCTTCAAGAAAATAAAATAATTTGAATGATTACTTAGATATTTTACAAGTATTTTTTTAAAAAATTAAATTTTATTTATTTATTTATTTTAAATTAATACTTTTAAAAAAACATCATATATTACAATATCAATCCCACACTCTTTTGGCATTCTTAATCTTTCTCTGATTTTACTTTTATCCTTTTCTTTTCTTTTTTGTTATCTTTATTAAAGCAATAATATACAAGAAAAAAAACCTCTTCAGATGGTTCATGTTCAAACCCTAAAATAGGTTTGATGGAAATATAGAAATTAAATTTTATTTATTTATTTTAAATTAATATTTTTTAATATGTTTTTAATTATTTTATATGTTGATGTGAAAAAATTTTTAAAAAAATATATTTTTTTAATGTATTTTCAAATAAATTTTTTTTTAAAAATCAATAACTATCAAACTCCTAAGCACACTTTAAATTCATGGATTATTAGATTATTGCATCAATTTAGATTAATTAATTTTAATAAAGAAGCATATTTTTGTAAAAAAAAGAAAGTTTCTTAATTTTAACTTGATTAAATCTAGATTAGATCTGGTTGGTTCAGCTGAATTTTCAACTTGAAAAAAAAAACATAAAGTTAGTTTGCAAATCCTTTGATTTGAGTAGGCGTCATCAAGGTGGATGAAGGAGGAAATCTACAATCAGCAACATCCAGAAGATATCACCAATCTGGAAAAAAAAACAGCAATTAAGCACCGCATCAAAAGACGAGGAGCTAAAATTAACCCTCTAATAATTAAACACCCTAGGAGTGTCCCAGAAAGCCTTTGATATTTTAATTGCGCATTTAAAGCTTATCAATCATGAAGTAGTTCAGCTGACGTTAGTGTCTCGTAATCTAACTTCTACTAGTTTATTGAACTGTTATTTATTGGATAAATTTTTTAAAATGTAAACAAATATTAAAAGCATGGAGAATCTTTTAATTATATTATTGATTTAATAAGTTAATTTTATAATTTAGTTTTTTTATCTAACTCAAGTTTTTAATTAAATCATATAAAAATTAACTTTAATTAAATTGATTGATTTTACAAATCAAAATACAATCTTAATGATTGGTAAAAACATGACTTAATTTTTAATAAAACTTTTAAAATGATAGCTTTTTTTTTAAAAAAAATATACCATTAAACTATATGGGTGTTATCAATTTTGCACCCAATTTATTTTTTATATTAATTTTATTACTAAACTATTTTGATTTTTCATAGAAAGTAAAAAAAAAAAAATAGCGTGAGTCTCAACCTAGATTAACTTGTCAAACCCGCAACACAGGCCATGAGATTGTGATAACATTATAAAAAATAAATCAAAAAAAATTATAAATCTCAATTTTCAATAAACTTATTGTTAAAGGTTGAAATTGAAAAAAAAATCAATCTAAAAATATTATACAATAAAAGACCTGAGTCTACACGACTTAACTCGCAAAATACATGATTTGAGTCATAAAATTAGGATAACCTCATAAAAATCAAACCAATATAAATCATGAAACTTAATTCATAATCAACCCAATGTTTAATGATAAAATTAAAAAAATACCAATTATAAAAAGATAAAAAAAATTGAGCTAACTCGTCAAACCCGTAATACGAGTTATTAGACTTAGCTAACCATATATAAAGCAAACTATGATAAATTATTAAGCCCAGTTTCCAATAAATTAAATGTTAAAATATAAAATTAGGGAAAGAAATATAGATTTAGAAAAACAAAAAACATTATTGGAATGAATAGTGTTTTGTGATGCGGTAAATAGTAAAGTCACCACCTCTTTTAGTTTATAGTGTAAAGAGACTGAGCTAACCATATATAAAGTAAACCCACAATAAATTATTAAACCCAGTCTCCAATAAACTAAATATTGAAGTATGAAAGTAGAGAAAGAAATATAGATTTAGAAAAAAAAAACAAGTAAAAAAAAAACACTATTGGCGATGCAATTTTTTTAAAAAAATTTAAGATTTTGAGCATTGACTCGAGATAAAAAAATAAAAAGAAATGAAAAAAAACTGAGTCAAACTTGGTAAATATATTGAATCCATGATGTCGCACGTCAAAAATCCGCGCGGCGTCGGCTGTCGATTATTTTTATTATTTGTGTTTGGAATGGTTCATTGGGAGTCGTCACCTAGTATTATGGTCACTAGGAACCTATGGTCTGTGAGAGTCTGAGTAAGGGACTGGTTGTGTAAGGGGAAGACACGTCACCCCTAATGCATTCTATCTAAGGTAAGCTGCATTGTTGTTTGATAATTTTTCTAGGTCAAGTTTCTATTCGTTGGTCGTTTCTAAGGTTCAACGTAGATCTCCCTTCGTGAAGGAGTCTCTACCTTATTAGGTTAAATCCTAACCATTCTAAAGTCTGAATTTTAAAATTGCTTTTATTTACACCTTGTATTTTTAATACCCGAGGGTGTACTTTATCATGTAATTTTACACTCCACAAATATTAAAGTCTACATTTGGATCCTAAAAAAGTTGAAATAAAAGTTTTTGACATTTTGGCCAAACCCTAATGGATGATCATAAACTAGTCATGATATCTATTTTTTTTTTAATTTTTAAAACGTGAGAAAGATGCAAAAATTTGTATATATTTTTTGGAAAAAATGCTTGGAAAATTATTTAGGACTTGGTCGTATCCATAAAATAATTTTTTTAAATTTGTTTTTGGAGAAAACCAGGTATTTTAATACCAGACTTGTATCTTAACATGTAAGTATACAACCCAATATCAAGCAACCTTGGTAAAAAAATTTTTTAAGAAAAACACAATTTTTTTGAAATGATTTTTAAAATTTTTTTGAATTTTGTTTTGAATTTTTTTAATATATAATAATTATTAATTAAATTTATTTATTTAATTAAATAAAACTGTGGGCCGGTTCGGCCCAAACCCTTGGTCCGGTCCAGGACCCTTGGGTTAGGTCGGTCTCAGCCTAACAGATCCTATTCTTTTTTTTTCGGGCCGAGCCAGGCCCAGCCGCTTGGGCTAGGCCAGAGCCGGTCCGGCCCAAAGACAACAGTTAATTAATTAACCGCTGCCGCTGCATGCAGAAACGAATTCTGCATGCAGCGGCATGCAGAGGAATGAAGAAGAGAAACGACCGAGAGGAGGGGAGAATTTACCTGGCGTGGGGGAGCTGGTGGTGCAAGGTGGTGGCGAGGCCGACGGTGCACGGTGATGGCTGGAGTCACAGTGGAGAGAGGGAGAGAGGAAACCGCAGTGATGGAGGAGAGAGAGAGAGGGAGGTGTGGCTGACTTTGGGGCGTTGCTGGTGATGGGTGGGAGTGTTAGAGAATAATATAAATCATATCCTGAGACCTCACCTAAAAGCTTAAGCTTTTAGGTTGAGATGGTTTTTTGACATGGTATCAGAGCCTTGATGACCAAGTGGTCTCGAGTTCGAATCTCACCATCCCCATTTATTTGATAAAAAATTAAGCATAAGGTAATGTGGGCCTGTGCAAGTTTCAAGCCCAAAAGGTTTTCACTTGAGGGGGTGTGTTAGAGAATAATATAAATCATATCCTGAGACCTCACCTAACAGCTTAAGCTTTTAGGTTGAGATGGTTTGACAGGGAGGTGGTGCACGGTGGGAAGGATGGTGGCGCGCTCAGTGGTGGCGGCTGGAGGCCACGACAAAGAGAGAAAGGAAGGAGGGAGACTGTTTTTTCAGTAAAACCGTGTAGAAGACATGATTTTTTGTCAACTTTGAGATTCGTTTTCTTCCCCCTTTGAGCATGAAAATTGCTCCTATTTATAGGGTTGGAAAGAGGGCAATCTTGTCTTCAATGGGGAAAAAATCTCAGCCCTTGATTTGACCTGAGTGATCCAAACCGTTGGCTCAAATTGGGCACCTCGAACTGCCCAATTTGCAGACTGCCCGAGGTGCACACTTTGGGCCAATAAACGGAGCGGTTTGAAACCTTTTTGACCCGACCGGACCACTCCCCGCGATAGAGGGGTTCTAGGTGGCCATGTTGGTGCATGCGTTTTCGAATTTGGGGTACAAACGAGGCAGAAAACATGGCTTGAAGTCGGCCACTCGGGCAGCTCAGTGGAGAAGAAGATGAACAGTACCAGGCGACTCCTGCCCCCTTTTTTTTCTTTTAACCCATGAAACGGCGTCGTTTTTCCCAAAACGCGACGTTTCATTTAAATGAAAACTGGAGCCAAAGTGCCAGATTTCACATCAGTCCTTCCTCTTGCGCGCGTTTTGCATTTTGGTCCTTGGTCTCGGATTGCTTCAATTAAGTCCCTAATTGGCTGTTAAACTTTCAATGTCTTCAATTTGGCCCCCCGGATTTTGTCAATTGGGCCCCTGTAGTTTGGCGCCTCTTGCAGTTTGGTCCTTAGCTTTGGATTTTGTCAATTTAACCCCTAATTGGCCCCAAAACTTCAATTTTCTTGCAATTTGGCCCCTAATTTCAATCAATTAACTTGGTAAAAATTAAATTTGGTCTCTTAAAATTCCAATCTTCTCAATTAAGCCTAAATTAGGCTCTCAAACTTAATTTTTCACCAATTAAGCCCCAAATAAAATTAATTTGACCCATTCAAAGTATAATTAAGTCCTTACACTTAATTAAATCCTTCATTTGGACCTCAATTAATTCTTAAACATAATTAAAATTTAATTTGGCCCATGATTAAATCAAATTGGCTATTAAAAATTTAATTATGTAATTGGTCTTAATTTTTATGCAAATTCTTCCAATAATCATTTAATTTGATCTTGAATTTGCATTTTTTTTTTCCAATTTTGGGCACAATAAGGTGCCAATAGGTCTTAAATCTCCTCCAAATATTGCAACTTGACTTTCCGACATGCTTTCTCCACGTTACTAGCCTTTATTATTATTTTTTATCTTTTTTTATTTTTTTATTTTTTTAACAAAAGAGATTTATTTTGGGGAATAACCCAGAATTGGGTTATGACAGTTGCCCCCCTCTTTACAAGGCTTACGATAGAAAGTCTCGTCAGAGACTTTTGAGAGTAGGCGTTGTAAAGATGAAAAAGACGTTAAGGGCTACAAAGCGCACTAAGAGTAAAAACTGGAAGGTCATTTTTTTTCAAAAATTCAGAGATTTTGAAGTGGTCGAGTTATCACGAGTGACCTACCCGGGAGAAAAGCGATGGGTGACTTTTTCATGTGAAAAACACACATTTTTCAAATAGATTTTTTTGATGAAAAATACCAAGATTTTTCAAAGAGGTCTTGTTGTGTGGGGTGACTTGCCCAGGAAAGGTTTTGAAAAATACAAAGATTTTTTCAAAAGTGTGAAAATTTTTAAAGTGATCTTGTTGTGTGGGGTGACCTACCCTGGTGAATATTTTAGAGGTGGTGAGAAACGCAAGAATTTCTCAAAATAGTTTCGTTATGATGGGCTAGCGGCCCAAACGAAAGTTGAAAAGAGTTTTCAAAGAGGTCGGATTGTGATAGGTGACCTACCTAGATGAAAAACAAAATGTCTAAAAGGAAGACATGATAAGACTCGAAAGGGAATGAGGGCTGAAAAGTGCACTCGAAAGGAGGTAGGGTTAGAAAACACACTAACTAAGACGGTCAAGGACTCTTAGGCGCACTCAAGTAGAAAGAAGATAGGGCTAGAAAGCATACAATCTGAATGATGAGGGCTCAATACCCGCTCAAAAGGGAGGTGATGGTAAGACACTGATATGTCAAGGATGCATCGTGATCAATATGCATGTATACTTACCTGATAAATTAGGTCCCCTCTTCGTCATGGTGTCTTTCTTTTCTCAAAAGTTGGAGTGTCTGACAGTAAGCTTTGATGGCTCTCTTCACTCTTGCTTACTCGAGTCACATCTTGTGATCTTGACCCTCGGGCAGGATATGACATCAATATACATCTTGTCCCTCAAACCTTTATCTGAAGAGATTTCCAGCTCAACCCAACACTTCTATTTTCTTAGAAAGGGGAAACATGGAGCCAACCCTATGTGTTTTGGTGAATTGCCCTCCAGTTTGATCATGCCCTCAAGTATTCAAGTCAAGTTTGAGGGTGAGGCTAAGTAAAGGAAGGTTTGGTTATTTACAAGGATTTGTTTTCATACCGAATTTTTGGAATTTCAAAGCTATTCCTGAAACAGAAATCATTTTGACATCGATTCAAAGCAGACTCATTCTAAAGAAATTCAAGTGATTCCTATGGAGAGGTTTTCAGATGTGATGAAAACTTTTTATTTTGATTTTGGTGAAAATATGAAGAACACGAAGTGACATCTGGTTGGTCATGAAAGGTTGAAATATCAATTTGAGGGTTATCGAGAACCGTGTTTCAAGCATTCATTTTATTTGCATGAATAATGATTTGGTTTCGCATGAGAAAACAATGCCTACCGATCCAGATTGCTTGCCTTTGATCAGAAAGGGCTTGATTAGGCACGTAATGTAGGCTTAGGCTATTGGCTATGAAGAAAAATGACATTTGTAGGCTCAAAAGGTGTTTAAGGGATTTTAAGACTAACGATCACTAGTGTTTGTATCCCAACTTTTTGTTCATACATTTCTGGACCTTGGATTTGATTTGTAAAATGGTCCACGGTGCCCCCCGATGTTGGGCTTGGACTCTTCATTTGGTCTTGAACATCATTGCATTGACCCTCCTTTTTTTTTATACTCAGAATTTTAGATCCTTTAGATTTTTCTTCATGCCCCCCAGCTTTGTATAGGCACCTTCGATTGATTGAGAATTTTCTTTTATATCCCCCAGTATTGTTTGGGCACTTTCATCGTTGAAGACTTTTTCATGCCCCCCAAGAGTTATCTAGGCACTTTCAATCATTAAGAATTTTTTTTTTTTGCACTAGCCCCCCAGTGTAGGGTGTGATTCTAGTCAAGGTTATTTTCAAGAAAAATTTATTAGGCTCGAAAGGGACTGCAAGGGATATATTTCAGCCTTGTGAAAAGATTATCAAAGATGGCCTTTCTTCATCTCAAATGCATGCAATTAGGATCGATAAGTCTTGCTTTCATACGAGTATGTAGAGTTATTTCTCATTATTCATGCAACTAAAACTCAGCTTTGAAGTTATTTCATGGTGCTTGGGTTGTATTTGAGGTTTTTTTTTTTTAGTGTCAGAATGTCACTTGAATTCTCAGAACTTGTTTGTTAGAACAAACATCAATTTGACTTTAGTTTCGTACTAACACTTTGAATTCCAAAAAAAAAAATCTTTATTGAAACATGGGATCATGCATAATTTTTTAAGGGAATCACACTAAAGAAATCTTGGCAAAACTTCAATTTTATTGATTGATATAGGTAAGTACATTAGGCATAGTACTTCTTTACAACATCTGAGTTTACAGGCCTTGGTAGATCCCTTCCATCCATATTAGTCAGAATTAAAGCCCCTCCAGAAAAAGCCTTTTTCACCACATATGGCCCTTCATAGTTTGGTGCCCACTTACTTTGATCTTCTCCTGACGCTAGTGAGATCTTCCTTAACACCAAATCTCCTTCCCTGAAAACCCTTGGTTTGACCTTTTTGTTGTAAGCTTTGGCTATCCTGCTTTGGTATAACTGGTGATGACAGATAGCTGCTAGTCTTCTCTCATCGATCAAATTTAGTTGCTCAAATCTTGACCTTGCCCATTCTGATTCGTCCAGTTCTGCATCCTTCAGGATCCGCAGTGATGGGATTTCTATTTCCAAGGGCATAACCGCCTCCATTCCATATACTAAAGAGTATGGGGTGGCATTTGTCGAAGTTCTAACAGTGGTACGGTACGCATGAAGTGCATATGGGAGCATCTCATGCCAATCCTTGTAGGTGATCACTATTTTCTGGATAATCTTCTTGAGAGTCTTGTAAGCTGCTTCGACTGCCCCATTCATCTTTGGTCTATAAGTGGAAGAGTTGAGGTGCTTAATCTTTCACTTGGTGCACAATTCGTCAATCAGCTTCCCATTGAAATTCTGGGCGTTGTCGGTTACCAATCTTGTCGACATACCATAACAACAGACCAAATCCTTTTCAATAAATCTCTTGACTACTTTCTGTGTTACATGGGCATAAGAGTTGGCTTCTACCCATTTGGTGAAGTAGTCGATGGCCACCAAAATGAATCTATGCCTATTGATTGTGCATCAAAAGTATCATTAAGTCTCTTATTTTACATATGTATTTATTATTTTTATTTGGGTTTTTTATAATAATTGATGTGCTTTTTAGTAATGAAGTTTCTTTTAATGTCTCGATAGGTTTTTGGAGCTTAAATGAATTATTTCAGAAAATTCAACGTCGGAATTCGGAACAAAGAATTGAAGAGAAATTTAGTTGAAGATTGAAGCAAATCTTGGTTCAAATAAGTGCTCCAAATTTGCCCCAAAAATCAATTCAAGTCCAATTCTAGAAAAGAATATCATATGATTTATTTCAAGCCCAAACATGCCTTATGTTGTGTGCAAACTTCAACCATCAAACACTCAAGGTTTCAAAGTCAATCTTAGCCCAAATAATAGGTACATTTGTATCCTTATTTGATGCTTAAATTCAGCCCCAAATCAGCCCCAAATCAGCCCCAAATCACCTTCCAAATCAGCCCAAACACAATCCATGATCCTACATGTCCACATAATAAATAACATTTGATTTATTTGGGTAATTCATTGATCCAAGAGGGCAAGCACATGGATGGAAAGCTGGAGGGGACATTGTGACATTATTTTGGGTCAAAAGAAGAAAGAGACAACTCATAAAGGAGGAAGAAAAACGTGCACCAAAGTGTTCTCCAAGCTGGCCTGGTTTGATTTTCCAGAACACCTTTCGGTGTTTTGTCCATAACTTTTGACTCAGATGTCCAAATGAGCTGTTCTTTAATGATCTGGAAAGCTAACAGAATGGCCTATAAATATGTCTCTAATAGCCATCTCCAGGAGAGGCTTCTAAAAGGGTCGAATTGCTGTCCAAAGTTAGAGTCAGATTTGTGTCCGAATTTTTACTGAAATTGTGTTGTGTTCTTCTTTATAGATTTCGGTTCTTTAGCTTGTAAAACTCATTATTTCAGTTTGATTCAAGTCATTTTATGTTTATTAAAGTGTTATTATATCTAATCATGGTTGGCTAATCTTCTTCTTGGATCCAAATCAAGGATGATGGTGGTTGAGGTGAGTTCTTTAAGATATGAATGAATCTTAATGTCTATCTTTTCATTTTCTTCATGAATGTTTATTATTGCAAAGAAATTTTAGAAATCATTTAGGTAATGTTATAATCTTGAATTTTTATGCACAAACCTTAGTTTTGGTATAGAGATTGCTTGATTCAATGTCTTACTTAATATGAAAATACTTGTACATTCTTAAGCAATAATCAATCTTCATCCTTTTAAACTTCATTGTAATATCTTCCGATCTAATATCACCATCGTTGATATTAGGTTGAGTTATCTTATATATGTTAAAGGAATCACCAATACATCACCATTAAAATTGATTTGGACCAAGACTTACTTTTTCTTGTCATTTAAAATCTATTTACACTTTTTCATCTTTGAAAACAAATCCATCAATCATTTTCAACCAAGTTATTGTTAATTTAATTTCTCTTGAGTTTTGTTTTGTTACCTAGCTTAATTTCCAGATCTAGCTCTCTGTGGATATGACCTCGATCTTACCGAGTTAATTGCTACATCGCACACTCGTGCACTTGCGAGTTAAAACAAGCCGAACATAAAAAGCGGTCAAGCACCTATTGCTCGCTTTAGGGTTGATTGGCCCTATAACATCCAAACCCCACATATCAAAAGGCCAAGGCGAGATCATATTGAACAGAGGTGCCGGAGGCGCATTTATCTTGTAGCCATATATTTGACACTTATGGCATTTTTTCACATAGTCTACACAATCTCTCTCCATGGTCAACCAGAAATATCCAGCCCTTTGAATTTGTTTCGCCATTGTATGCCCATTAGCATGTGTAGCACAAATCCCCTCATGGACTTCTTTTAATGCTTGTTCAATCTCATTTTCATTCAAACACCTGAGCAGAGTCCCATCAAATGACCTTTTATATAAAATTTCCCCATCCAAGTAAAAACTCATAGTCATTCTTCTCAAAGTCTTTTCATCTGTTTTGGAAATCCCTTCAGGATATTCTCGATGCTAGAGAAACTTTTTGATGTCATTGTACCATGGTTTCCCATCTGGAGATTCTTCAATAAAGTAACAATGGGCTTGGAAGCTTCTGACCTCGATATTTATTGGTTGTATCTTGCTTTTAGCATCAGCTTGTGTCATCGAAGCTAAGGTTGCTAAAGCATCGGCAAACTGATTCTTATCTCTGCTTATATGGGTGAATTTGATTTCTTCAAATTCATCGGCTAACTTCAAGATATAACTTTGATACAACCTCAACTTCTTATCCTTGGTTTGCCACTCACCTTTGACTTGGCAGATGATTAGTAAGGAATCCCCAAAGACCTCGAGCTTCTTGGCCTTCAGTTCTAGAGCAGCCTCCAGGCCAATGATGCAGGCTTCGTACTCGGCAGTGTTATTGGTACATTCAAACAGTAACCTTGTTGAAACGGGATACTGCTTATTTTCTAGGGAAATCACTATAGCTCCAGCTCCATTTCCCGATACATTTACTGCCCCATCAAAGTAGAGGGTCCACTGATCGCTTTCCCCACTTTCATTCTCGACTACTATCACATCTTCATCTAGGAGGTCAAAGTTTAGCGACTCATAGTCATCCATGGCATGATCTGCAAGATGATCGACAATTATGCTTCCTTTTACCGCTTTTCTTGTCATAAAGACAATGTCATATTCTACCAAGAACACTTGCCACCTTGCTATTCTACTTGACAGGTGTCGCGCGCGGCGATTCGACGATTTTTCATTATGTTTGCTGGATTTGTTCTTTGGGAGTCACCACCTAGTATTAGATTGAAGGTTACTAGGAAACCCGAATTTACTGGTCGTCATCAGAGATCCAAGGGTAAGGGACTGATTGTGGCTAGGGAAGGTATTAGCACCCCTAGCGCACCCTACCTGAGGTAAGCTGTTTTGCGGTTTGATGTGATTAAAAATTTAAAATATTAATTAAATTCTAAGGTTTTAATAAATCAGTTATTAAATCCCCGAATATGTATAGAAACATGTTCTTACACTTTCATGGAAAATATAACATGATTTTATTTGTCATTGAGATATTTAATCATATTCAAATTAAACCATTAATTCTTTTTATCCTTTTTTTATTTTTATAATTCAATAACATAAATAAATAAAAATACAAACACACAAACTTCCACATCACTTTTTACTATGTATTTCTGTTACAATTTTTACAACATAACATAAACTAAAAACATTTAACAGAAATTTAAATACATATTCAAACATGTAAAAATTACAAAAAGGTCCCTAAAGAGTCCAGGAACTGCAGAGGAGGCCCTCAGGGACTGTGGAGCAGTGGCGGCGCGTCTGCTCCACGCGCAGCAGCCACTGGCGGCGCGTGGGTTCAAGCGCCGTCGCAGAAAAGACCGGCGACAAGGGAGATTCGAAACGGCTTCCTCCTCTCTTCCCATCCTCGCTGGTGTGACCTGCAACACACCTAAAAACGCAATAGGCAGTCGATTTTAGTTTTTCTTTCCTTTTCTTTCAGATCTGCGTCTCTTTCTCTTTTTCTCCGTTTCGGATCTGCTTTTCTCTGGTTGCAGCTTCGGCCGTTGATTCTTGGTCGGAGATGAGGCCGCTTCTGTGGGCGCCGCTGGAGGAAGAAGGACTGCTGCTGGCCGGTAAGGGAGACCATGGGTCTAAGGAGACAGGATCTGTAAGCTGCTGGATCTCCAGTAATGGCAGCGCTGTTGTGGCTGGTTGCAGAAGATGAAGAAGAGAATGTTGCCCCGGCGCTGCCGTGTGTGGGCTGCTGGCTCACTAGCGAAGACGGCGCTGCTGGCTCACTGGCGGTGAAAACCGGCTGAGGAGAGTGAGGCAGATGAAGGAGAGGGGCTAGTTTCCCTCGGGTGGCAGGGGAAGAAAAGCCTTTGGCTGGCAAGAGGGGGAGTAGGGGCGGCTATGGCTCTTTTGGTCTCTCTGGTTCCTAGCCTCAAAGGAGAAGGGGGGCGGTATTTGGCCCGAAGAGGGAGAAGATCCGTCTGTGGTGGGCGACGGCTGCGTGGTTTATGAAGGAGAGTGGCTTCAGGTTTTTTTTTTAGGAAAGAGGGGGCTGTGTGTTGATGACCGTGAGAGGGAGAGTCTGTGGTCGGCTGAAGAGGGAAGACCAAATGGCCAAGGGGGGTCCGGCGACCTGCTCAATGTTTTTTCCCAAAAGAGAGGAGGGGGCTGCGGATCAAGAAGAAAATCATTAGGCCTAGGTTTAGGTTTTTTCTTTTGTTTTCCCCCACATTTTCTCCGCGCCTCCCCCCAAAAATTTTCCTCCCTCTAATTTTTCACTGTAGCATGGTATTTATAGGAAACGTTTTGCTAGGTTTTCAACCTTGTCCCTCAACTTTTCCTTTCCTTTTCTTTTCCTTTTTTTTTGTAAATTTTGATTTTTTTTTTGTATTTTTAAAAGCAAGCAATATCAATGCCAACTTAACAAGAAAAATCAATGATCATAAAATTTACGCGTTAAAAGTTGAACGCGTTCCAAATACCTTTGAAAATTTAAATTCTTCTGAGATGACGTTGAAAATGCTAAAAATAATGCAAATATATCAAAATGCAATTTTTGGAGGTTTTCGTTGTTTTTTGCTATTTTTTGATTTTTTCTGAAATTTTATCAAAAACATGGGTCAAAAATTGGGTAGCAACAGATACCCCCTTTTTACAATGCTTACGAAGCAAAAATTCCTAAATGTTTTGCATAGTAAGCTTGTAAAGAAAACAAAAGGTCTTCCTGGCTTATTGAGTGATCCACTTAGCCAAGGACTTCACTTTTCAAAAGAAAATGGTCTCATTATCTTGGGTGACCTGCCCATTTTGAAGAAAAATTGGTCTATTCTCAAAGGGGACCTACCCACACATTCACACTAGTCTATTTTCAGGGGCGACCTGCCCACACATACTCACACTAGTCTATTTTCAAGGGCGACATGCCCACACATAATCATTGTGATCTATTTTCAGGGGCGACCAGCCCACACACACTTACACTGGTCTATTTTCACGGGCGACCTGCCCACACAATCACATTGTGGTCTATTTTCAGGGACGACCTGCCCACACATACTCACACTCTGGTCTATTTTCATAGGCGACCTGCCCAAACATACTCACACTGGTCTATTTTCAGGGGCGACCTGCCCAAGCATACTCACACTAGTCTATTTTCAAGGGTGACCTGCCCACACACTCACGCTGGTCTATTTTCACGGGCGACCTGCCCACACCACTCATTGTGGTCTATTTTCAGGGGCGACCTGCCCACACACACTCACACTGGTCTATTTTCGCGGGCGACCTGCCCTACGCACACTCATTGTGGTCTATTTTCAGGGGTGACCTGCCCACACATACTCACACTGGTCTATTTTCAAGGGTGACCTGCCTACACATACTCACACTAGTCTATTTTCACGGGCGACCTGCCCTTTTGATTAGGTTAACCTGAGATCCCATCTTGCGATCTTCTTTAACCAGAACCAAAATCGGTGTGTAGCTCGGTGAACCTGAAATCCCATCTGGCGATTTCCTTTAACCAAAGCTAAAACTCTGTGTGTGGTTGGGTTAACCTAAGATCCCATCTGGCGATCTTCTTTAACCAGAACCGATACAAAGATGTGTGTGTGGTCTCATTATAATGAGTGACCTACCCAGATGAAAGATGATGGTCTCATTATGATGGGTGACCTACCCAAGTGGAAAAAATGATGGTCTCATTATGATGGGTGACCTACCCAGATAAAATGATGGTCTCATTGTGATGGGTGACCTACCTAAATGGAAGATGGTCTCATTATGATGGGTGACCTACCCAGTTGAAGGTGGTAGTCTCATTATGATGAGTGACCTACCCAGAAGAATGATGGTCTCATTATGATGAGTGACCTACCCAGATGAAGGTGGTGGTCTCATTATGATGAGTGACCTACCCAAATGAAAGATGTTGGTCTCATTATGATAGGTGACCTACCCAGATGGAAGATGATGAAGTGGTCTCATTGTTATGGGTGACCTACCCAAAAAGATGATGGTCTCATTATGATGGGTGACCTACCCAAATGTAAGATGATCAAAATGTGAATTGGTCTCATTGTTATGGGTGACCTACCCAAAGAAAAGATGATGGTCTCATTATGATGGGTGACCTACCCAGAGAAAGATGGTCTCATTATGATGGGTGACCTACCCAAAATAAAAGATGATGGTCTTATTGTGATGGGCGACCTACCTAGAAAAATGACATGGAGAATGGTCTCATTATAATGGGTGACCTACCCAGAAAAAGATGATGGTCTTATTATGATGGGTGACCTACCCAGATGAATGATGGTCTCACTATGATGGGTGACCTACCCAGATGCAAGATGATGGTCTTTTATGATGGGTGACCTACCCAGATGGAAAAAATAATGGTCTCATATGATGGGTGACCTACCCAGAAAAGTGGTCTCATTGTTATGGGTGACCTACCCAGATGGAATGATCAAAATATGAATTGGTCTCATTATTATGGGTGACCTACCCAAATGGAGATGGTGGTCTCATTGTGATGGGTGACCTACCCAGAAAAAATGATGAAAGGTGGAAAAAATATAAAGTGGTCTCATTGTTATGGGTGACCTACCTAAGTAAGAACATGAAGAATGGTCTCATTGTAATGGGTGACCTACCCAGAAAAAAATGAAAAGCGGTATCATTATAATGGGTGACCTACCCAGGTAAAAAAACATAGAGAATTGGTCGCGTTGTAATGGGTGACCTACCCAGAAAAAATGTTGGTCTCATTATAATGGGTGACCTACCCACGGAAAATGTTGGTGAGGGCTCAAAGGCACACTTAAAAGGAGGTAGAGTTAGAAAACGCACTACCCGAGAAGTGAGGGCTCAAAGGCGCACTCAAAAGGAGGTAGGGTTAGCAAACGTACTACCTAAGAGATGGTGGCTCAACGGCGCACTCGAAATGAGGTAGGGTTAGAAAACACACTACCTGAGAAGTGAGGGCTCAAAGGCACACTCAAAAGGAGGTGAGGGCTCAAAGGAGCACTCGAAATGAGGTAGGGTTAGAAAATGCACTACCTAAGAGATAGTGGCTCAAAGGCGCACTCGGAAGGAGGTAGGGTTGGAAAACGCACTACCTGAGAAGTGATGGCTCAAAGGCGCACTCGAAATGAGGTAGGGTTTAAAAACACACTACCTAAGAGATGGTGGCTCAAAGGCGCACTCGAAATGAGGTAGGGTTAGAAAACGCACTACCTAAGAGATGGTGGCTCAAAGGCGCACTCGGAAGGAGGTAGGGTTGGAAAACGCACTACCTGAGAAGTGATATGTAACACCGATCTGACAATGTTAAAAGCAATGATTTATGATTGATATGCATGTATCCTTACTTGATTGGAAATATAAGTCCCCCCATTTTTGATGATCCATCATCATAGGGTGCCTTTGTTTGCATTCCAAAGCTTTCTTTGTTCTTTCGATGCATTGGCTCATTAATGTGATAGCCATCACTCAGATGTAAGTGTAGTGCCCATCTTAGGCTGTCCACGATGATTACTGCTCTCGTTGTTTATCAAGCTTGACTCTGCCCTCAAGTGTGGTGTTGCTTGATTCATCATGAAGGATTTTCTCTCCTGGATTCTTCTGAGAATTATCCTCTAATTGGTTATGTGCATCATGCCAACACCCATCAAGATTGTCAAACAGTCATGAACTTGCCTCCAGTTGAAACAATACTTTTCAAGTATATGTTATCAGCAACCTTCTTGGAAACTATCAAGTCATCTAGGCATGCATCCCATAGTTTGCCGTAAAAGGCTCATCATTGTATGCTCAATGTTCTTCTCCATGGATTCCTCTCAGCTTATCAAATCAGATCATGAAAGGAAATGCATTGGCATCATCAATGATGTTCATCACCCATATTCATGTGGTGAAGTGTGCATTTGAGCTTCAAAACAGATGGTCCCACAGTCAGTCTTGGTGGATGCATCCTTCTAGCATTCATTCAAATGCAAATGCATATAACATTTGTCGGGAATCATAGTTATGTTTCAAAGGATGACCTTAGATGAAGATGTCCTTCAGATGCAACATTGCTCATCAAGTGTTGCTGAAATTCACTAGATCACATACTGTCTTTGAAAACATTGCCCCCAGCAATGATCTGAATGCCCATTCATCTGTTTATACTCAACAAGTTTTTTCTTTGTCATTGTCAAATGCTAAACATAACTTTTGTCGCACCCTCCCGAGAGCTCGACGTCGCGGCGACCCATCCTTCGTAGCGGGGATTGATGTTGGGGTCTTTCTGTTGTGAAAAAGGGAGTCGCCACCTAGTATTATGGTCACTAGGAAACCTAACTGGTCTTTCAGAGATTCTAAGGCAAGGGACTGGTTGCGTAAAGGGAAGGTTTTAGCACCCCTAGTACGCCCTACCTAAGGTAAGCTGCTTGGTGTTTGATTTGCCTTATAATTGTTATAGTGTTGATGTTCTCTAATCCTATCAGTTTCCTAGGATAAGTCTGCTCTGATGAATGAAATCTAGGGTGCCTTAAAAATCTATTTTTTTGTCTTAGTGTTTTATACTCTCACGGCTCTAAACCGTGGAGTAAAAAAAATTGAAATGTCCTCGATTATAATCAAGGCTTCTTTCAAGGATTTGTGCGGATGTATTATTCCTAGAAAATTATTTTGGATATTTACCACTCCGGGTTTCTTTATCCAAATATTAACAGTGAATAATAAAAATTTTTCCCAATAATATTTTGGATATTCGTCCTTTAAGGATTTCTTTATCCAAACATTAGCGGTGAATAATAGATGAATTTCCTCAAAATAAGATTTTTATATTTTTTGGAATATTGGCCAATACCCTTTGGAGTTTTACAAACATGTTGTAAAATCCAGAAATGCAAGAAAAATGATTTTTGTTGTGTTTAAGAAATCCATGCGAAAACACATTTTCAAAACTTCAAATATTTGTTTTTTATATAAAACGTAAAAACAATGTTAGGGTATTGGCCGTATGCAGGAAAACAAAACATTTTTTCATTTTATATTTTTTTTTTATGTCTCGACGAAAACCGGGTATTTTCATACCGGACTTGTATCTTTACCATATAAAACAATACAAGCAGATATTGATAAACAATGCATCAACAAACTTTTAGAAAAAACACATATTTAAATCATTTTTTTAAAGAAAATTTTCCGAACGGGCCAGACCCTGCCCACAAAGAGACTGGGCCGAAATCAGCCCAACATAAAATGGGCCCACTTCCTACAGGGGCTGGACTCAGCCCAGCCCAAACCACATGACTGGTACTGTTCACTGTACAGTAACAGTGTTACTGTTCCTCTGCACAGTAACATGTTAATTAATTTTACGGTTACTGTGCACATGCATAATAACCGGGTAATTATTTTTCCAGTTACTGTGCACATGCACAGTAACCCCGTTTTCACACATTAACAAAGCAAACTGCATGCAAAAGACCACGTTACTGTTCAAGTGAATTAAATTTCACTTAAACAGTGCAAACACAAAGCAAACAATTACACAGTGCGGGAGGTTACAGTTCTAACAAAGTTGGCGGATTAAATGTTCAAGTGAATTAATTCACTTGAACAGTGCGGTGAAATGCAGACAAAGAGAACCTGTTACTGTTCAAGTGAATTAAAACTCACTTGAACAGTGTAAATGCAAAGAAAACCACTGCGCACACAAGGTGAAGAGAACAAACCTGGAGATGAAGAAGTTGTCTGCGTTCGTCCGTTCCCAGTCTTTCCCTCCTGTCCTATGTTGGCGTCAGTTTCCCTGTTTTTTTTCATTCCTCTACGTCTTTGTCACTCTCTCTCCCCAGTTGTCTGCTCTTTCTTCTTCCCTGTTCTGCAAATGTTATATGTAAAAATAAAAATAAAAGTAAAGACCGAAAGAGATGATGAGCTGGTGCAGTTGGTGGTGTTGTTGCGGTTACTCTTCCTCCTCTCTAGTGTTGCTGCGGCTGCTCACAGTGTTGTCGTCTCCTTCACAGGTGGAAGAAAGTGTTCTGCTGGCATGGCAAATGATCAGCGCCCTTGGAGTCTCGGTTTTCTGCTCCTTCTTTACTGTCCTTTGGCCTCCCCTCTTACTTCTCAATCTTCCCCGTAATGAGCTGCTGTTAGCAGCGAAGAGGAAAGGAGAATGAAGGGCCGGTGCAGGAGCGGGAGCTGCAGCTGCTCGTCCTCCTGATGTGGCTGCTGGTTCGGATGTAGAAGATGCGGTGCAAACAGGGGTGAAAACCTTTGCTTTACTGCCTTTGAAACCTGAAGAAAGCCTTCCTTTTTTCCTCTCTCGTTCTCTTTGTTTTTTTTTCTATGCCAACCCTCTCTACTCTTTACTCTTCTCTTCGGCTCCTCCTCCCTCTGCTGGAAGAAGAAGAAAGCAGTCTATTATATATGCCAGAACCGGAGACCACCCTCACATTCTTTCATCTCCACCGTCTCTATTTAGGGAAACAGTCCCAGTCCTTAGATGATGATGAGGGCGTTGGCAACGTTTGGCAGAGAAGGCTGTTTCGTGTGCAGGGAAGAAAATGGCCGAGAGAGGGGAATGGCTAAGGGGGGGAACCCCTTTTGGGTGTTCTATCTTTCTCGTTTAAAAAACTGAACTCTCTCCCTCTGTTTTTCAAAAACTCTTCCCCCCCTCTATTTTCCAGCCCTCTCTCCTCTTTAAAAACTCTTTCCCCCTCCTTTTGTTAATTAATTGTGAGCGGTACACAAGTGGAGCGGGCTCTGTCGCGCATGCACATCGGGTGAGGTCTCCAATAGGGGTGGCTTTGCAGGGCACGCCTGCGCTGTTTTCTAGTCATGGGGTTTTTGGTTTTTGCAGCAGTATGCGGGGAGAGAGAGAGGAACGGTGTCTACACTATTTTGGGTTTTTTTCTTTTTAATAATTTATTTATTTATTTATTTTTGTGGGGACCCAAAAATGGGTAACAACAACTTTGATGGACTTTGACGACTCATCATCTGATTTCTCTTTGCCCCCAGCTGATCTGAATACTGCTTGTTTTCCCTCTCAGGATCCACCGTATTGCCCCCAGATGGTTAACTTTTCAAGGAGTGCCGAGAAATGTCGATGCCATTTCTATCAAGGATTTTGCAAACTCAATCGATGTTTTTGTTTGACAACATTTCTTGTTTTGGAATCAAATCTCACATTTCAAAGACCATGTCTATTCATGTCTAGTTGTTGAAATGAAATCAAAGAGATATCAGTTTTGGAAAAGATCTTTTGAAAATCAAGCTTTTTGGTCAAAGACCCAACACACGTCATTAAAAATATGCAATCCTTTGATTGTCTTGTATTTTGAAAACAAAAATGACCCGTTGTAAGATTAAAATGACTTTTTTCATGGTTCTTTGTGTCAGTTTTAATATTTGATCATGGGTTTATCTTTTGGCGGTCTGCGATGAGGTGACCTTCAGTGAATTTCAAGGAAAACAAGAGTCTCAAGTCAAAACTCGAGGATTTCTCAAGAAATGGTTGCTTTTCTTTTTTAGCACCAATTTTATCAGCATGCATAATAACCAGTAGCTTAATTCATGAAGCCACGACTCTTATGGAAAAGCTCTTCAAGTTTTGAGATCGTCATTTATCGGTTCAAATTGCTTACTTGATTAAAAAGGGCTTTTTAAAGCACGTAATGCAGGCTATAGTTCATGGCTTATGAAAGAAAGGAAAATTCAGGCTCAAAAGGTGTTTGATGGTTTCAAAGTCCTAGGATCAACATCAAATATTCATCAACTCTCTTTCTCTTATTGTCATAGTAGAGAAAGTGACATAACCTTGTTAATCTTAAAGATCAGAATTCTCTTAACATAGGTCATAATGCAAATCCAACTTTTCATTTGATGAATAACCAATCTGATTTTTTTGAAGACACTAGAGGCCTTATCCTAGACACACCAAAAGACATGAAACTTGAATTTTATTTTTTTGTTAACTTTTGGCATTTGCTGTGTCTTTCTTCAATTGAAACCTTTTTTTGCCCTTCTTAGAATTGATAGGCATTCTCTTTCCATTCCACTCTTTTTTGTTTTTTTTTGTTTGCTTTTCCATAGCCTTCCTCAAAGTTTTCTTGGATGCCCTCAATCTATGGCTTTTCTTCTTTTGGCCCTTTCTTAATCATTGGACTTTTTTTTCTCAGCCTTTCTTTTATCCATTAATCCTATCAGTGTCTTCAAAATATCTCTCATTTGCCCCCAGTGTAGGGTGTGATCCTAGTCAGGGTTTCTTTTTGAAAGAAAATATTTTACCAGGCTCAAAATGGGACTGCAAGGGATAATATTTCAAGAAATGTGACAGGATAACAAAGATGGCATTTTCTCATTTCAAGCAAGGTCGGTTAAAACCGATAAATTTTGATCTCATCCAGTGTAAGGGTTGGGACTTGTAAGAGTCATGATTCACGAGTCCATAACTACTGAATCCACTACATGTCATTATGCATACTGCTAAAACTTAGCTATATGATGTGTGGTTCAGTTTCAGGAGGTATGAGTTCAAAATTGTTTGGTCACCTCATGTCATTTTTAAGCATCGAGTCATTTCTGTAATCAAAACACTTTTAGTCTTCAGGATTAAACTTTGCATGTTGGAGTTTGATCAAAATATTTTGTCAAAATACCATTTGAAAGAAACATCTCATGATTTCATAACAACAAAAAGACAAAGAAAAGACATGTTTCGTGAAAGGATGAGATGTGATCCCAAAACAAAATGCAAAAAAAAAATGGCTAAAATTCATAACAAAGATGATTGACAGTTTAACCCCTTCTTAGATCAGCTTCTCTGGCAATATCTGTGTTTTGCCAAACAATTCTGATCACTCGTCATTCTGAGGATGTTCTGGCGATAAAATGATCGATGACAACCTCCTTCACAGATTCCTCTCGTCTTTTGCTCACCAATTTCCGGACTCGATTCTTAAAATTCTTGGAACTTTTCAATTGAAATGGCCGAAGACCCCACCATTACATCACATCTCTTATCTGAATTATACCACCTAGAAAATGGTGGTTGCATGGGATTTGTTGGAGTCAAGTAAAAAGTCTGGAATCTAACAGGTGCTGGTAGGCCAACTTAGGTGGCAGAAGGATGTCAATCTTGACAAAGACACTTGAGCAGCTGATGCTACAGGGAGACTTGACTAGACGACATAACTATGGTTTCCCATCTTCAGAGTCATCTCCTGATTCATCTCTCATCATTGTTATGGAATTTATGATAGAACCTTCAATCTTTTTGATATCCATTACTTGTTCAATGCTTTCGGCGATCTTCACAACATCCTGTGTTGCTGAACTGGAATTGAGCTCACAGTGGGGGTGATTTCAAAGAAGACTAATACATCATGCACAAAAAGCTAGCAATTATTTGGTGCCATTGGAAGATGTGGAGGCGATGAACAATTAACAATGCAACTGAACAAGAACAAAGGTTGTTACTAGTTGATGACTGAAGGCATTACTGCTATTGTTCATGACTGAAAAGGAGAGGTGCAACTTCAATTGGACATGGACAAGTAGTGTCCCCATAAAATACCGTGCAGACATTCCCTCTCCATTTAAAGCTCAACACTTGTTCGAGCAGATCTGAGTCTAGCTACTCCATCCTTGATGCTCTCAACTTCTTTTTAACAATGAGCCTCTCTCTGACCCCTTTCTTTATTATCCATCCTTTTCAGTCCAGTGTAGTAAACCTTGAATGGGGGAACCTATTTTTCATCCCGGTACATGCATGATAAATGTATGGCATGTGATCTATATGATGAACTCGTCCTTCGAGGGGTGACATATGGTCATAACTCTTGCATGATGAAACAAGAATTTTTATTCTTGCTCAAACTCTACAATAGAAATTTCTTGAGTGATGACTATTATATCCCCTGTAAGTCCTCAATTCAAGATGCTTCAAGAAAGGCCTGCTCAGATGCAAAACAATGTGTACGGAGCATACATCCTAAAGGCAGGTTCTAATCTTTTTACGTGAGACAAAGGGTAGGTTTATTACTTGGTCTCTAAAAAGGGTCTCTTGTTGTCCTAGTGATCACCCTCGTAAAGGCAATATGGGGGCCCAGTAGGTAATGGTCGGCACGTGTACCAATATTAACCAGTCTAAGCACTCAACAAAGAGTTGGGGTTTACACAAACTTAAGCCTTGACTCAAGTCATAAGGCAAGCTGTTAGTTCCCCACCTAACCTAAAGCTTGTGTGTGCTTTCAAAAATTAAAGCTTGTGATGCATGAGAGAATTTTATACAATGCATGAACAAAGCAGAAATAAAACAAGACAAAAAGCAAAAAATTTAAACACATCAAAAACACAAAGCTTAGTCCAATAATGTTGAAAACATTACCTTTCCCCAGTGGAGTCGCCATTCTGTCGCACGTCCCCCGCGCGGCGATTCGGCGATTTTTCATTATGTTTGCTGGATTTGTTCTTTGGGAGTCGCCACCTAGTATTAGATTGAAGGTTACTAGGAAACCCAGATTTACTGGTCGTCATCAGAGATCCGAGGGTAAGGGACTGATTATGGCTAGGGATGGTATTAGCACCCCTAGCGCACCCTACCTGAGGGAAGAAAAGCCTTTGGCTGGCAAGAGGGGGAGCAGGGGCGGCTGTGGCTCTTTTGGTCTCTCTGGTTCCTAGCCTCAAAGGAGAAGGGGGGCGGTATTTGGCCCGGAGAGGGAGAAGATCCGTCTGTGGTGGGCGGCGGCTGCGTGGTTTATGAAGGAGAGTGGCTTCGGGTTTTTTTTTAGGAAAGCGGGGGCTGTGTGTTGATGACCGTGAGAGGGAGAGTCTGTGGTCGGCTGAAGAGGGAAGACCAAATGGCCAAGGAGGGTCCGGCGGCCTCCTCAATGTTTTTTCCCAAAAGAGAGGAGGGGGTTGCGGCTCAAGAAGAAAATCATTAGGCCTAGGATTAGGTTTTTTCTTTTGTTTTCCCCCACATTTTCTCCGCGCCTCCCCCCAAAAATTTTCCTCCCTCCAATTTTTCACTGTAGCATGGTATTTATAAGAAAAGTTTTGCTAGGTTTTCAACCTAGTCCCTCAACTTTTCCTTTCCTTTTCTTTTCCTTTTTTTTTGTAAATTTTGATTTTTCTTTTTTTTTTGTATTTTTAAAAACGAGCAATATCAATGTCAACTCAACAAGAAAAATCAATGATCATAAAATTTACGCGTTAAAAGTTGAACGCGTTCCAAATACCTTTGAAAATTTAAATTCTTCTGAGATGACGTTGAAAATGCTAAAAATAATGCAAATATATCAAAATGCAATTTTTGGAGGTTTTTGTTGTTTTTTGCTATTTTTTTATTTTTTCTGAAATTTTATCAAAAACATGGGTCAAAAATTAGGTAGCAACAACATGTAAGGCTTTTCACAAATATACTTGAGCAGGTCTAATTTTGAAATCAACCAGGTTGTGTAGTATAGCATATACTGCCGGAGTCTTTTTGCACTCCAAACCAAAGCACAACACAACCTCTCAATTGTTGTGTATCTCGACTCACAATCACTGAATTTTTTTCTCAAGTAGTAAATAGCTTGCTCTTTCCTTCCTGACTCATCATGTTATCCCAGCACGCAACCCATGGTTGTTTCTGTTACTCTCAAGTACATGATCAAAGGCCTCCCCGGTGTTGGAGGTACTAGTAATGGTGGGTTTTGCAAGTGCCTCTTTATTTTATCGAAGGCTTCTTGACAATCATCATCCCATACTCCAGGATTTTTCTTTTTGAGCAGACGAAAGATTGGTTCATAAGTCACTGTCAACTGGGATATAAATCGAGCTATGTAATTCAGGCGCCCCGAGGAAACTTCGTACTTCCTTTTCTGTTCTAGGGGCAGGCATCTCCTGGATAGCTTTAGCTTTATCAGGATCAACTTCTATTCCTCGACCGCTTACAATGAAGCCCAATAGTTTTCTTGTCTTCACCTCGAATGAGCATTTTGCAGGATTCAACTTTAGCTGGAATCTTCCTCTTTCTTTGATTTTGCATGTCATCCACATAAACTTCCACTTGGTGCATCAAATCGTGGAATAGGGTAATCATTGCTCTTTGATATGTGGCTCCAGCATTCTTCAATCCGAATGGCATTACTTTATAGCAAAATGTTCCCCATGGTGTGACAAAAGTGGTCTTCTCTTTATCTTCTTCAGGCATTCTAATTTGGTTATAACCAGAGAATCCATCCATAAAAGAATATGTAGCATTTCTTGCAGCATTATCAACGAGAATGTCTATATGGGGCAAAGGAAAATCATCTTTTGGGCTCGCCTTGTTCAAATCTCTATAGTCCACACACACCCGAATCTTCCCATCCTTTTTTGGGACTACGACCACATTAGCTACCCATTGTGGATATTGGACTACATCTAGAAACCTTGCATCCCACTGTTTTCATATCTCGGACTTTACCTTGAGTAACATGTCCGGGCATATTTTGCCTGGTTTTCTGCTTAATTGGCTTGCTCCATTCGATTAAAGGAATTTTATGTACTACTATGTCAGTATCTAGACCAGGCATGTCGGCATAAGTCCAGGCAAAAACATCTACATACTCGTGTAATAGAGAGACTAGTCTATTTTTTTCTTCAGTTGTAACAAGAGTGCCAATCTTTAATTCCTTATTATCTTGTTCGTCTCCGACGTTAATGACTTCTAGTTTCTCACTGGCCAGTTCCCAGGCTTTTTCTGAATTTTCTACCAGCTTAGTAAACTCTCTTATATCTTCCTCTCCCCATTTTTCATCATCCATTGCAATCATATTATCAAAGTTTGGCCAATTATTCTTAGTGCAATGATTTTGTAGATTGATGGAACTTTCAGAATTCCTGAAAGTGTAAGGCGTGCTCGTGTAAGAGTGATTCGTGAAAAGATAAAAGATGCAAGCATGCAATTGGACACAAGAAAATGCATGATCTCATTAAAACAAAATTGCTTGGTTAACATAGAAAATTCTTGCGGTACCATGAGCTAAAAATACCGACAAGATCAGCACAAGTCAAAACAAGATAAAACAAATCCGAGCATTATCAAACAAGAACAATTACTTTTCAAACACAATAGGAGCAGGCTCCATCTTCCAGTTTTGGTACACCTCCCCTTCAGCCAATCTTCGCACGAAAAATCTGGTAGGAGGTTCATCAATGGTATGAATGGAGAGCTATGGCAAAACCTCATCCTTTATCTCTAAATCCGCTTCCTCTATTCGTTTTTCTTCTTGGCTCTCCAAGGTATTGATGTGGAGATCCACTATGCCAAATCTAATCACTTCTGCAGCCCTTGGGAAAGATACTCGGAGTGGTGGGATGACAAATTCCTCTTCTTCTGGCTCTCTTCCTTCAATCCTCGCCATTCTTGCTTCTCTTTTAACCTGAGTGACCTGCTTGTAATCGTCTTTCTTGGGCTTATATCCAAGCCCAAATCTTTGATTTGCACAGTTTGGCTTAATCAGGCTAGGCATTCTAGTCTCAGGATTACATTGAAAAGGAGCCCTATTCTTTAAAAAGCATTTGGCAGCCATTTTTGCCGTTTCTAGGATTTTAGGCTTTCTCAGCACTGTTCCTTCAAGAACCCATTCTGCATTCACAATTTCAAAAGCATGAATATTCTCACCTCTACAATCTTCTGCTTCAATAAAAGGTATGGCCACATTTCTTATCATGGAAACTATCTCTTCAGCTTTGACAGTTATAAGCATTCCGTTCATGATATACTTCAAACATTGGTGCAATGAAGAAGCCACTGCTCCAGCTGCATGAATCCATGGCCTTCCTAATAGTATGCTGTAAGATGGATGAATGTCCATTACTTGTAATGTTATCAAGAACATTTGTGGCCCCACATATAGCTCTATTTCTAGGGTCCTAATGATCGGCCTTGGCGAACCATCATATGCTCTCGCCATCAAGGTGCTAGGCTTCATGTGTGACTCATCGACAAGCATTTTTTTCAACATATGCATTGGTAGGACGTTCAATGCAGAACCATTGTCAATGAGCACCTTTCCGATCAGAATATCCTTGCAACACACCGTAATGTATAGCGGCTTATTGTGCCCAGTACCATCAGGACTCAATTCATCTTCAGTGAAGTATATATAATTCGAGGCCTGGATTCTTCCCACTAAATGTTTCATGGTTTCTTGATTGATGTCTTGAGGAACATATGCTTCATTCAATACTTTTTGTAAAGCCTTTCTATGTGGCTCAGAGCTTAGAATCAGAATGATATTCTGGCTGGTGTTTTCTTGAGCTGTTCAACAACACTTTATTCACTGTGTTTCATCAACTTTAGAAATTCGTTGGTTTCCTCTTCCGTGACAGGCTTGTTTATTTCTTCTGTTACATCAGCCCCTTCTTTTCCCTTAGCTTTTCTTTGTTTTTCCAACTCTTCTAGGGTGAAACATCTGCTACTACATGTCAAACCCCCAATTTCTGCTTGAAAGATAGGCGGTTGTGGAGTGCTTTTGAAAGAGTACCCATAGTCGTTGGGTAAAGCACTATAGTTCCCTTTATGGTCCACTACTGGTTTGGACAAGACCAATCTGGGTGGCTTTCCAATAGTGAATTGTACTTGACACACCTCTTTCTTTGGTTCCTCCATCATGAACAACTCTTCATTTATTGCTTTCTCAATTCGCAACATCCCACGCCTCATCATTTGCATCACTTTTTTATGAAAGCCCTCGCAATGGCTGATCATATGGCCTTTTTCATTATGAAGTTCACAACATTTCTCGCTACCCTCTTCATACCTTGCATCTACCATCATTTGGTAAATTCTATCCATTGACACCTTTAAGATTTTTCAGTGTTCCTCTTCTAACATGTTTACATACCCACTACCCGAAGCATGATTGGGTAGAGGGTTCGCATTCACATTAGGGGCATCTTCAAATGCTATCCATCCTGCTTTGATCAATTGCAGAAGTTTTCTCTTGAAGGCATTGCAAGTATGGATGTTGTGTCCACCTATACCGGCATGGTATTCGCAAGTGAGATCCGGCTTATACTAGTTGGGGTAAGGTGGTTGTAGGGGTGTCAAAGGCACATGGACTACTTGCCCAATACTTAGCAGCTTTTGGTACATCTCATTTAGGGGTAACGGCAATGGAGACAATTGTTCTGAGGTTCTTTGGTAGTTTCGTTTGGGGAAACTTTCGGCTTGGTTTTTTACTTGGTGGTTTTGGGGTTCAAGTTTTCTGGCTGGACTTGGAAAGTTGAAGTTGGTGTTGGCAATTTGGGGTGAAGAGGATTGAGGGTTATATCTTTGGAAAGGGCCTTTCTTGCTTCTATAACTACTTTCGACATGGTCGATCTCTCTCTTCTTCACTCCGAAACCTTTTTTCTCCACAAGTGCAGAGATTCTTCCACTCTTTACTCCTTGTTCTATTCGTTCAGCCACTGCAACAACATCCGTGAATTGTTGGGCCGAATTACCCATCACGTGTTCATAGTATGGGGCTTTTAGTGTGTTAGCAAACAGAGCAACCATTTCCTTTTCCAGGAGAGGGGGGTGGACTTGTGCTGCCAAATCTCTCCATCTTTGAGCATACTCTCTTATGCTTTCTTTATCTCCTTTCTCCAAGTTAGACAAACTGGTTCTGTCAGGAGCAATATCCATGTTGTATTTGTATTGCTTGATGAAAGCATCCATGAGGTCCTTCCATGTATGGATCCTGGTATTATCTAACCTCATATACCAACTCAATGTCGCTCCACTCAAGTTGTCTTGGAAGAAATACATTAGTAGTTTTTCATCGTGAACTACTTCTGCCATTTTATTGCAATAAGATTTGAGATGGGTAACAGGGCATTGAGTGCCGGTGTATTTGATAAATTCCGGAACTCGAAATTTCTTTGGTACCACCACATTAGGGACTAGACACATTTCTACAGCTCGCACAGGGTCATATAAGTCTATTCCCTCAATGGCCCTAATCCTGGCCTCTAGTGTTGCCATCTTGTCTTGATCAACATCCTCAGATGACTTGGTTTTGTGGGACTCATTAACGAATGCATCCATGACAACTGGTATGGGTGTTGGTACGGGTGGTACGGGTGTTGGTGACTGCATGAAAACTGGATTATGTCGGGGCTCCTGTGCATGTTCTCCTATTACCTCTTCAGGTTGGTTTGTTGGGAGAGGAGCAGGCCTAGTTGAAGGACCTTCACCTGAGGTATTCCTTAGAACTTGCTTGAGTAAGTCGGTGAGGCGAGCCACACTGTCCTTTAAAGAGTCCAACTCTTCTTGAAAATGAGCCTCACGGTAAGCACGTTCTTCATCTTCCATGTTCCTTGCTCGAAGTCGGGTGTTGTAAGCTCTTTGGGGACCTATATTTTGACTTAGCGTATGCATGTGTGTTATAATGAATGAATGTATAAACATGAATGCAAATGCATGTATATGGATTTAAAGAGCTAATCCATGACTTCCCTTTGCCAAATACAGGTAACATCCGAAATATGATATTCACAAAGTGGTTTTACCCAATTCCTTTGATTGATTAAATTCCGTACACATTATGAAAATTCAAAAGTAGACATAATACAAAGGGGTTCATACAAAGTGTTTTCATTCAAATGATATCCCCCCATTGGCCACAATTTTGATGAAAGAGGAAACTTCATTAAAAAATTCCTTGTATTTATGGCGGTTGTTGGCAATCCTGGTAGCCTTCGCTCGTAGCTCATTTGCCTTTCTAGCCATCATGTCGATTAACCTGTCAGTTTGTTCAATCTTGTAATGGAACACGGTGTTATCTTAAAGCAATGTTCCATTGCTGGCGGCTAATGTTTCATTGTTTGTCTCCAAAATTCAAACCATTCCAACTGTTGAATCTAATTTCTGGCCCTTTGCAATTCTTCCTTCTCTATATCAAGCTCGGCTACCTTAGTGTTTAGTTGTGCATCAAAACTGTTGATATAGTCTTGCCATTCTTCAAACTGTTCTTGCATTTCCTTTGCTTCTTCCTCTCGGGACTCAAGCTCAGCTTGCATTACAGACACTCAGTTTCTCATACCATTTATCTTGTCCAGGTATCCCTTCATCTCTGACTCAGCCACCCTTCTTGCTGCTCTCTCATCTTCAGCTTGCAACTGATATCGAGCCCTTAACCTTTTTTCTTCTTCGAGGGCGAGATCAGCTAATTTGTTCTTCTCTTTTTCAGCCTCCCATTTTGATTTATACTGGTCCCTTTCTTTCTTCAAGGAAGCTATTGTTTCTTTGTTGGCAGTCTTTCTACTTTTCGAGGCCTTTTTTAGACTTGCCAATTCTTGCTCCACCATTACATGCTTTTTTACCCACTCGTCATTCTTGGCCTTCCCCTCATTCAGTTGCTGATTTGCTTCATTCTGGCTCTTCTTTAACTTAACAATCTGCTCATCTCTTTCCTTCAGCTGTCGATCTAGAGAGGCCTTCATCTCTTCTTCTTTCAAAAGTTGGTCTTCCAAGAATCGTTGATGATTTTTACTATTACCGAGCTCAATCCTCAGCTTATCCAACTCTTCTCGAAGATCTTCTTCATTGTTGACCCTTTTTCTTTTCAGCTCCAACGTCACATACGACTTGTCTTGGGCTTTTCTTTGCTCTTTTGCCTCTTGAAGTATCTTAGATGAACTGCCATTCCTCTATATTGAATATGCAGGGCTAACAGAGAACTCTTTTTTATGCTCTTCCTTAGAGACCAAAAGAGGCTGCTTCCAGTCATTTCTGATGGTGTCTAACATATCCAAAGAGCTAGCTTCTTTAAACAAACCAGCATATTCGGCCACCGCCCAAGTTCTTGGCACGTGTTGTACACCTCCAAACTGTCTAGCTACTAATGAGGGTGAGTAGCTGACATATCCAGTTAAGCCAATCAAAGGAACCCATGCCTTGTCGCCACAACTCATGAGGTAAGATGAACCACTTACCCAAGGAGCTTTCCATCTGAAATTAGTTTGGGGAAGTTCTCGGTATTTTTCCACCCTTGCCTTTTCATCCAAATCATTCCATTCTTCAGCCAGCACTAGCTCAAGAGGCCTCATGTTAAACCACCAGAAATTATTGAAGACTTCTTTTGATGCTTCCAAATGGCTTACTATCCACATGAATAAGAGAGGGATACAGCATCGCATTGCCCCTTTTCCATGTAATCTGTAATGGTTTAAAGATAGGAAAGTTTCAGCTAAGATAGCTGAAGTAGGGTTATTCTTTACCTCTTCAAATTTAAGGAAGGCGTTAGCAGCTTCAATGCTAATAATTCCGGCGGCTTCTGAAGGAAACAGAACCAACCCAAAGATGGCAAAAGCAATTATCTGATATCTTTCTTCACCTAACTTCCCTTCTTCCTTATCTATCTTCAATTTATTCTCGATCATCTTCCACTTGAACCCTCCATTGGATATCCTGTACCGGTCAACAAGATCCAAATGTAGAAGTTTGGCAACTGCTGTAACTGTATTCTCAATTCTTTGTCTGAAGTACACTTTGTAGGGATCATTAGGAAAACTTAAGATCTGAGCATACTCCTCAAGAGTAGAAGTCATATCAATATCCCCGAAGGTGAAACATCTGTAGTTTGGATCCCAGAAATACATCAAGGCTTTGACCGTTAAAATCTGAACATGCATTTTTATTAGATGAGTAATTCTTCCATACTTCTTCTCAAACAGATTCTTATCAATATATCCCAGAAGAGGGGCCAACTTCTTTATGGTGTCTACGGAATAATGAACTTTGGTTATGTGTGGTAATTCCTCAACCTTGGTTCTTGGGCAATCCCCTTCAACTACTTGCATCATCTCAGATCTTTCCTCATATTCCGAAAAGGTAAGGGAAGTCATGGTCTTAGCTCAAAAAATCCTGTAAAGTTCAAAAAAATCTAAGTTATTATATGAGGGATATGCTTTCTAACTGGTCTCAAAAAGGTCTATGAACTGCCCAGTGACCACCTCACGTGAAGGCAGTATAGGGGTTTACAAGGGAAGGTTCGGGCACTATGTGTCCGTTATCACTAAGTAAACACTCAGCTCATAGTTGGATGTTTCACGAATCTGAACCCCGACTGAAAGTCATGGGGCAGACCGCTACTCCCCTCCTATCCTAGAATTGGATATTCTTGCAAAAATTTAAAAATGCATGAACACATTATTCTTGATGTATGAGCAAGAAATAAAAGTGCTGAAATAGTAAATTTAAACAGACCAAAACAGATAATTAAAATAGTAAATTTAAACAGACCAAAACAGATAATTAAACAACAAACAAACAAAGCTTAGTCCGACCAAACAACGCGTCCCCAGTGGAGTCGCCATTCTGTCGCACGTCAAAAATCCACGCGGCGTCGGCTGGCGATTATTTTTATTATTTGTGTTTGGAATGGTTCTTTGGGAGTCGCCACCTAGTATTATGGTCACTAAAAACCTATGGTCTGCGAGAGTCTGAGTAAGGGACTGATTGTGTAAGGGGAAGACTCATCACCCCCAGTGCACCCTATCTAAGGTAAGCTGCATTGTTGTTTGATCATTTTTCTAGGTCAAGTTTCTATTTTTTGGTCTTTTCTAAGGTTCAAGGTAGATCTCCCTTCGTGAGGGAGTCTCTACCTTATTAGGTTAAATCCTAACCATTCTAAAGTCTGAATTTTAAAATTGCTTTTATTTACACCTTGTATTTTTAATACCCGAGGGTGTACTTTATGATGTAATTTTACACTCCACAAATATTAAAGTCTACATTTGGATCCTAAAAAAGTTGAAATAAAAGTTTTTGACATTTTGGTCAAACCCTAATGGATGATCATAAACTAGTCATGATATCCTTTTTTTTTTTGCATTTTTAAAACGTGAGAAAGATGCAAAAATTTGTATATATTTTTTGGAAAAAATGCTTGGAATTATTTAGGACTTGGGCGTATCCATAAATTTTTTTAAAATTTTTTTTTTTGGAGAAAACCGGGTATTTTAATACCGGACTTGTATCTTAACATGTAAGTATACAACCCAATATCAAGCAACCTTGGTAAAAAAAAAATTAAGAAAAATACAATTTTTTTGAAATGATTTTTAAATTTTTTTTGAATTTTGTTTTGAATTTTTTTAATATATAATAATTATTAATTAAATTTATTTATTTAATTAAATAAAATTGTGGGTCGGTCCGGCCCAAACCCTTGGCCCGGTCCAGAACCCTTGGGTTGGGTCGGCCTCGGCCCAACAGATCCTATTCGCCGGGCCAGGCCCATCCGCTTGGGCTGGGCCAGAACCGGCCCGGCCCAAAGACAGCGGTTAATTAATTAACCGCTGCCGCTGCATGCAGAAACGAATTTTGCATGCAGCGGCATGTAGAGGAACGAAGAAGAGAAACGACCGAGAGGAGGGGAGAATTTACCTGGCGTAGGGGAGCTGGCGGTGCAAGGTGGTGGCGAGGCCGGCGGTGCACGGTGATGGCTGGAGTCACAGTGGAGAGAGGGAGAGAGGAAACCGCAGTGATGGAGGAGAGAGAGAGAGGGAGGTGTGGCTGACTTTGGGGCTTTGCTGGTGATGGTTGGGAGGTGGTGCACGGTGGGAAGGACGGTGACGCGCTCAGTGGTGGCGGCTGGAGGCCACGACGGAGAGAGAAAGGAAGGAGGGAGACTGTTTTTTCAGTAAAACCGGGCAGAAGACATGATTTTTTGTCAACTTTGAGATTCGTTTTCTTCCCCCTCTGAGAATGACAATTGCTCCTATTTATAGGGATGGAAAGAGGACAATCTTGTCTTCAATGGGGGGAAAATCTCAGCCCTTGATTCGACCTGAGTGATCCAAACCGTTGGCTCAAAGTGGGCACCTCGAACTGCCCAATTTGCAGACTGCCCGATGTGCACAATTTAGGCCAATAAACGGAGCGTTTTAAAACCTTTTTGACCGACCTGACCACTCCCCGGGATAGAGGGGTTCCAGTTGGACATGTTGGTACATTATTTGTCGAATTTGGGGTACAAACGAGGCAGAAAACACGGCTTGAAGTCGGCCACTCGGGCAGCTCAGTGGAGAAGAAGATGAACAGTTCCCGGCGACGCGTCGCCTGGTCCTGCCCCTTTTTTTTGTTTGAACGCATGAAACGGCGTCGTTTTTCCAGAAACGCGTCGTTTCATTTAAATGAAAATTGGCGCCAAAGGGCCAGATTTCACATTAGTCCTTCATCTTGCGCGCGTTTTGCTGTTTGGTCCTTGTTCTCGGATTGCTTCAATTAAGTCCCTAATTGGCTGTTAAACTTTCAATTTCTTCAATTTGGCCCCCCCGGATTTTGTCAATTGGGCCCCTTCAGTTTGGCGCCTCTTGCAGTTTAGTCCTTGGCTTTGGATTTTGTCAATTTAACCCTTAATTGGCCCCAAAATTTCAATTTTCTTGCAATTTGGCCCCTAATTTCAATCAATTAACTTGGTAAAAATTAAATTTGGTCTCTTAAAATTTCAATCTTCTCAATTAAGCCTAAATTAGACTCCCAAACTTAATTTTTCACCAATTAAGCCCCAAATAAAATTAATTTGACCTATTTAAAGTATAATTAAGTCCTTACACTTAATTAAATCCTTCATTTGGATCTCAATTAATTCTTAAAGATAATTAAAATTTAATTTGGCCCATGATTAAATCAAATTGGCTATTAAAAATTTAATTATGTAATTGGTCTTAATTTTTATGCAAATTCGTCCAATAATCATTTAATTTGACCTTGAATTTGCATTTTGTTTTCCAATTTTGGGCACAATGGGGCGCCAATAGGTCTTAAATCTCCTCCAAAAATTGCAACTTGACTTTCCGACATGCTTTCTCCACGTTGCTAGCCTTTATTATTATTTTTTGTCTTTTTTATTTTTTTATTTTTTTAACAAAAGAGATTTATTTTGGGGAATAACTCAGAATTGGGTTATGACACATGACTTGAGACATAATATCAGAATAACTCTATAGAAAAAAAAATAAAAAAACAAATACCAATTTTCAAAAACTTTAATTAAAAAAGAAAAATTCTCTCATGTGTTGCCTCAAATTAAATGCAAGATGATGAAATAAAAAAATTAAATTTAATTAAAAAATTCCTTTTAAAGAAGCAAAATTTAACGAAGATTGATTAGTACTTAAAAGTGCATTTTTATCAAGGTTTTATATCATCCTTTTGCACTTGAAGTATCAATAACTCCTTAACTAAAGCATGTTTTATAATAACATATCTAATTACATAAGATACCTTTAATTTATGGTAAATGTTCATCTTAAATGCAGGCCTATCACATAAATGAAAGAATTGATTGATGAGTTGAAGTACTGAAATTGAAAGGACAAAAAGATGGCCAAAGAGATGCTGGTGCAGTCCAAATTGGAACACAGTTTAGTAATTGGGTCATATCTGGAGCTGTAGATCTTGTATTTAGGTCCATTTTATATGGATGGAAAGATAAGACATAGGCATACAACTTTCATGTGGAGCCCAAGATTTAACAAGGCCGTTTTCAAGTCTAAATTGTAGCAATAAAGAAGAAGTTTGAATCTGTCCTGCAGCCCAAACACTGTTCAGTGTTCAGCCCATATCTCGAGTTCTAGAAGTTCAAATGATCTCAAATTTTTACCCTGGAAAGATGAGATAATTTCCTAGAACTTTCATGATTCAAGTTTGTTCAAATTATGACGTCATCAATGACGTTTTTGGCAGACAAGAAGATAAGAATTGTCACCAAGTCAAGATGTGGCCACCCACTCATCAATTAGTCAACAAATCAATAGTTCTGAATTTTGGCCTATAAAAGGAGGCATTTGCCATGTATTTAGGCATCTTGGTTTTCAGATCAAGATCATGCTCTTGCTTTCTCTCTTTATATTTTGTAATGCTTAAGTTTTGCTTATATTAATCTCTTGCTTATGCTTTTTATTTCCTTTCCTTGTTTATTTATGTTTCTTTCTTTCATTATGTTTAACTAAGTTAATTATGTCAAGGTGAAAAGGGTACACTAATGGTGTAAGAATAAGTATAATATAAACTTAACATGGACCTTAATGTTGGATACTAACATGCTTTATATTTGTTATCTTGTTCACTTTTAATACTTTGCTTGTTAAATGGTTAATCTAGATTTATGTTGTATAACACTTGGTACAACAAATACTTGGCACTTTCATAGCCCATACTGTATGGTATAACCGACACCTGAGCTATGAAAGGAACTTGATTTGTTGTTAACATAAGTTATAATCATGAATGCCTAACAACATTTACAAGTATTAGCATTATTCGAATAAGATAACTAATGTAATCATGTTAACAATTTATAATCTGATTGGAACCTCCTTTGTGTGTGGTTTCCAATTTAATAATAAGAGTTTATACTATACTTGTTTGAAGTACCATTAGTGGATCCTCTAACCTTGACATTTGTTGTTATCATTGTTTAATCCTTACGTTAATCTTTCATCTCAAAGTTCTCATCAACTTCTTCCTCTTCTTCTTCACTATTATTATTATCACTATTATTATTATTATTATTGTTGTTGTTGTTGTTGTTGTTGTTGTTGTTGTTACTATTGTTGTAGTATTATTGTTGCTTATAATTTATACAAGTAACCTCCCTGTGGTTCGACCCCGGTCTTGCCGGGTTATTTATTACTTCGACACTCCTGCACTTGGGAGAAGACATCAATCTTTTGGTCGTGTCAAAGATCAAAAATAAAAAAACTTTGAGGCAACCCTTGTTATTTTAAAAAGAAAGATAAATTATATAGAAAGAGAGTAAAAAAGAATGTTAGAGGTTGAAATATGAAAAAAGAAAAGAGCTTTAAAAAGAAACAAAACACCAAAGAAGCTCGAGTGAATCCTATAAACTCGGGTTAAACTCTCAAACCTGCAATCCATTAAATTCTTGACTCAGGCTCAATGCAGGAGCTCAACACCTAAGAAAATAAATGTTGGAAGATGAAATCAATCAATTTAATTCAATTTAAAAATAAAATTCCTTCATAAAAACTAAATTCAACAAAGACAAAAAAAAAAAAAAACCAAGGCAACCTGTGTTATTTTAAAAAAGACTAAAAAATACCATATAAAGTGAACTAAAAAATAACAAAATATTGGAGGATGGAAAAAAAAACAAAGAAACCAGGGTCAATCTCTTAAACCAACAAACCGTTAAATTTTAGACCCGAACTCAACTAAGAAGCCAAAGACCTGGCTAATTAAATGTTGAAGGATGACATAATAAAAAAATCAATCTAAAAAAATCTTGCAAGGTTAAAAAAAATTGTGAAAACCATCTAAAATTGAAAGCAATTATTAATTTAATAGACTATTCTAAATAAATAAATAAAAGGCAACAAAGAGAACAATGATGAAATTAAAAAACCACATAATTTCACATAATTTCATAAAGTATTCTAAATTTAAAAAATTATAATAAAGAGAATAGGGATGAAATCATAAGTACCATAAACTTTAGGGACTGATTTAATTTTTTAACCCCAACACAAAAATTGAGTAGGAGAGAGGGGAAAAGAAAAACAAACAAAAGGCCACATGCGTCACACCAATTGCTATAGTGCTACATGCGTCGTTAATTCGTAAGGGGACATTGAGATCCTTCAGAAGCCTCCCTGGAATCACCGTTTTGGGTATCAGATGACGTCGCACACACCGTTCGAAGGTGGCAAACATTGTTCACTTGATTCTGTATTTTTTTAATTTAATTTTCTTATTTATTGAATTATATTATTGTCTTCAATGACACCTAATAACTTCTAAATAACCACATCTAAATGATAAAAGAGCCTCAGAGTCAGATAATTGTTTTAAATTTTCAATGGCAATGAAATAATATACTAGTTGAAAAATCATGTCAAAGACTAATAAGCCCCTAGACCCAAGCGATTTTCTTTGTTCTCCAAGGGTAATTAAATAATCACATTGTGCAAAGAAAATGCAAAAAGATGGTTTAGCCCTACCCTTTCAAATAATAACCAATGTGTCCCATGAAAAAGACCATTATATCCCTAAATTCAAGGCATGCTACTTTGCCCACTAAAAGGTAAAATCAGCCTTTAGCCTTTCACTATGCGAATCCATGTGAAAGGCTGATATCTTTTAGGATATAGTATAATATAAAGGAAAAAATTGTTAATTTAATTTTTTTGATTTAAATTAATTACTTTTGAAAATGTATTTAATTTTAAAAAAATATTAAATTAATGTTGTTAATTTAATTTTTTAAGTATTTTTTAATGATTTTGAAGTGTTTTTTTAATTGAAAAAATTATTTTAATACATTTTTAATTGAAAAATATTTTTGTAAAAGAATTTTACACTACATTACCAAACATACAATAATGATAGCTTTTTATGGTTACGATTTGAAAAAATAGGTTTAACAAAAATACTTTTAGTTGCGGTTTTTTTTTAAATATATTTTGTTTTTTAAAAGTATTTGGATAACTCTATAGAAAAAAAATACCAATTTTCAAAAAAATTAATTAAAAAAACAAAATTCTCTCATGTATTGCCTCAAATTAAATGCAAGAGGATGAAATTTAAAAAATTAATTTAATTAAAAAAATCCTTTTAAAGAAGCAAAATTTAACAAAGATTGAAAGAAAAAACTTTAAGGCAACCCTTGTTATTTTAAACAGAAAGATAAATCATGTAGAAAGAGAGTAAAAAAAGAATGTTATAGGTTGAAATATGAAAAAAGAAAAGAGATTAAAAAAAGAAACAAAACACCAAAGAAGCCCAAGTGAACCCTATAAACTCGGGTTAAACTCTCAAACCCGCAATCCATTAAATTCTTGACCCAAGCTCAAAACAAGAGCTCAACACCTAAACAATTAAATGTTGGAAGATGAAATCAATCAATTTAATTCAATTGAAAAATAAAATTCCTTCATAAAAATTAAATTTAACAATGACAAAAAAAAAAACCAAGGCAACCTGCATTATTTTTAAAAAGACTAAAAAATACCATATAAAGTGAATTAAAATATAACAAAATGCTGGAGGATGGAAAAAAAAAGAAAAACAAATAAAGAAACTATGGTCAATCTCTTAAACCAATACACCGTTAAAATTTAGACCCGGACTTAACTAAGAAGCTAAAGACCCAGCTAATTAAATGTTAGAGGATGACATAATAAAAAAATCAATCTAAAAAAATCTTCCAAGGTCAAAAAAATACAATAATAATAATAAAAAGGATTAGATTTAACAGGAAAAAAACTAAAAAATGATGAAATTGAAAAAAAAAAAACAATTGTGAAAACCATTTGAAATTGAAAACAATTCTTAATTTAGTAGACTATTCTAAATAAAAAAAATGCAACAAAGAAAATAAGGATAAAATTGAAAAAACCACATAATTTCATAAAGTATTCTAAATTTAAAAAATTATAATAAAGAGAATATGAATGAAATCATAAGTTCAATAAATTTTAGGGACTGATTTGATTTTTTAATCCCAATGCGAAAATCGAGTAGGACAGAGGGGAAAATAAAAAAAACAAAAGGTCACACGCGTCACACCAACCGCTATAGTGCTACACGCGTCGTTGATTCGTGGAGGGATGTCGAGATTCTTCAGAAGCCTCCCTTGAATCACCATTTTAGCTATCAAATGACGCTACACATACCATTCGGAGGTGGCAAACATTATTCACATGATTCTGTTTGTTTTTTTAAATTTAATTTTTTTATTTATCAAATTATCTTATTATCTCCAATAACACCCAATAACTACTAAATGACCACATTTAAATGACAAAAGAACCTCAAAGTCAAAGATAATTGTTCTAAATTTTCAAGGACAATGAAGTAATATACTTGTTGAAAAATCAAGTCAAAGACTAATAAGCCCCTAGACCCAAGCTTGTTTTCCAAGGGTAATTAAATAATCACATTGTGCAAAGAAAATACAAAAAATATCGTTTAGTCCTTCTCTTTCAAATAATGATCAATGTGTCCCATGAAAAAGATCATTGTATCCCCAAATTCAAGGCATGCTAGTTTGCCCACTAAAGGGTAAAATCAGCCTTTAACTTTTCACTATACGAATCCACGGTGAAAGACTGATATCTTTTAGTAAATAGTATAATATAAAGGAAAAACTTGTTAATTTAATTTTTTGATTTAAATTAATTACTTTTGAAATTTTATTTAATTTTAAAAAATATTAAATTAATGTTGTTAATTTAATTTTTTAAGTATTTTTTTTAATGATTTTAAAGTTTTTTTTAATTGAAAAAATTATTTTAATATATTTTTAATTAAAAAATGTTTTTATAAAAATATTTTACACCACATTACTATACGCAGAACAAAAGAAGAGATTATCACTTCACCATAAATAACTAGTCAACACCCACAGAAACAAATTCAATAAAAGAAAAGGACTAACTATCAACAAAACAATAACTTTCTATCTGCTTTAGACCAAAATTTAATGGGACAAAAAAACCTCTCAAAGCTTAACTGCCCTTGAATCCAGACCCATATACCTTGTTCCGCATACATCCCAGCATCTTTATGAGCTTTAGCGTATATTTTGAATCCAATATGTGTGGGTTTAGACAATACGTGTGGATATGGAGCACGTGTTGATCTATTTTTTACATGTAACAAACTTAAGTAACTCGTCGGAACTACCTCTCCGTTCAAATTTTTTCAAGATCCCAGGTTTTTTAATATTTTATATTAAATTAATATATATTATTTTGAGTAAAATATAATTTAAAATATCATAAAAATAAAATTAATATTTTCAAGATCCCACATAAATGTCTCAATATTTTATATTGATTCAATACTATTATTTTGAGTAAAATACAACTTAAAATACCACAATCAAATTAATTTTTTCAAGATCCCATATGAGTCTTTCAATATTTTATTTTGAGTGAAATATAACTCAAAATATCACAAGGATAAAATTATTTTTCAACTTCTCCTCTTCATAAAAAACAAGATTTGTGAGTTATAAATACTAAATGAATCTTCAAAGTTTAAGGTTCATAATATTTTTATTCTTAATAATTTTAAAGTCTATCTTTTTAAAATATTATTATATTTTTTCTTTTTATATGAATTCTTTCTTAAGCATGTAAGAATACTCACATCAAATTTGCAAGTAACAACTACTTATCATCATAGCAGTTTAGACATCAGTCATTTTAAATTACTAGATATCTCCTACCAATCATTTTAGCTAAAACAAATTTGCAAGTAACAACTTTTATCCTATGTTGTGATATTCATATTTTTTTATAAACTCAGATTTAAAAATTAAGCTGTATTTAGTTAATATTTTAAAACAAAATAAATAAATACAGGAGTGATGAAAATATGTTTGATGGTGAAGATGAAAATAGCTACATAAAATAAATTTTTTTGGAATAATGTTTTTTAATATTTTTAATATTTTTAAAATAAAAAATATATAAAGACGTACATATCTTTTATATTTCCATTATCTTTATATTTTTTTTATCTCAAAATAATAACCAAATAATATTTTAATCCTGAAGTTTAATACTCTCGCCCCTCCACATTGAGAATGAGGCTTGAACATATACTTGTTGGAGGCATGAGAAATTCATTCCTCATTTTCTTTATATCAAGATTTACAATTAATCATGATTAACAAAATTGAAGAAGAAATTGTTTTTTTACCAGGTTCCATATATTTTTATAGGGAGAAATTCATATTAATATATTTTAGATATAATTTAAATAAATCTAATTTTAAAATTAATTTGGGGTAATCAATTTTGGTTAAGGTTATTTTGATTTTGTAATTTATAGCCGACATCTGCTAATGCTAATGTGATTGTGACCATACAATTAGCCCATTTTATTATGTAGGTGTGGGTGCTTTTTGTTTTTCAACTTTTATCCTATTTTATGTTGTAATAATCAAATGCTTTCAGAAAATCAGAAATTAAATGAAAAAAAAATTAGGTTATTTAGGTTATATTTGGTTAATATTCAAGGGTGATACCAATATATATATATTTGATGAAAGAAAACCCTTTCAACACTAATACCTCTGCTAACTTTGGGAAAAACATCATTAGCATGCCAGCAGCCACGCATTATCAAAGCCCCCTCCTCATCATGCAAGACAAACACTGCTCCTATAGCCTCTTGATTATTGTCAACTGCTGCATCTATATTGCATTTGATAAAACCAGGAGGAGGTTTCTCCCATTTAGGCAAACTAGGATGAATTGCTATATGTGCTGGTGTAAACCGAGAAGCAGACCAGCTAGAGAGAAAGTTCAGACCTGCTTGAACAGCTCTATAGGACGAGAAGGAATAATTGTTCCTTACCTGTTCGTTTCTCCTATTCCAAATAGCCCAGATTGTGACTGCAATTTTTAACAACAAATTCTCATCAAGCAACTGGAAGTAGGAAAAAACTCATTGCGGAAAGCTGACATTGCTTGTCATCCGTGTTTGAATGCCTAACTCTTCCCAGCAGCTCTGAGCATAAGAACAATGGACCAGTACATTTTCACGAGACTCCCCAGCAGCTCTGAGCATAAGAACAATGGACCAGTACATTTTCACGAGACTCCCCAACAGCTCCACAATGAACACAACAATTATCAGATTCCATCCCTTTTGTTGTAACCCATTTTTGGGTCCCTTGCAAAATATATATATAAAAAATATATATATAGCCAAAGGAGGTTAAGAAAAATAACAGGAGGCAAAAGCGCTCAGAAAATGGTCGGAAAATTGGTCAATAAGGTTAAAAATACAAAGATTGTATTTTTGACAGTATATTCTTGAAGGAGGAGAGCCCTGTTGAGAAGGAAAATTTGAAATTTGAGGAGAAAAGCCCAAATTTGGATGTTTATGGACTTAATTGGATTTTTAAATGAATTTATAGGGGATTTGATTGCAAGAAAAATTGATTTTTAAGTCAATTTGGGCTTTAATTAGAAGAAATTTAAGTTCTGGGGCCAAAATATATTTTTTAGGAATTTATTAGGTCAAATCAGGGGCTTAATTGCATAAATATTGAAGTTTAAGGGCCAATTAGGGACTTAATTAAAAAATCCGAAACCATGGACCAAATTGGAAGAGGCGCGTAAATGGAGGGGCTGGAATTAATTGATTCAGGGGTCTAATTGAAGAAATTGGAAGTTTATTGATCAATTGAGGGCTCAATTGTATAAATCAGAGGTCAAGGACTAAAGTGAAACATGCGGCCAACTAGAGGGGCGAAGACCGAAATTGGCAGGGATGCAATTGAAGGGAAAAAGATAATTGAGGGCTAATTTAAAATTTGGCGCGTTCTGGCGCCATTTTTAAATGAAACGGCGCGTTTTATCCAAAACGACGCCGTTTCATACTTTTTTTTTTAAAAAAAAAAAAAGTTGAACGGTGTCGTTTTGAGCGGCACTGTTCCCCTTTCTTCTTCCCCCAAACATGCAGCGGGGAAGAAGGAAAAAGAAGTTTTGTTTAATTTTGTTGGTCCCTCTAGCCCACCGACCAACCCGAGGCCCCACGCCGTTGGACCACCGACCGAAGACACTGGCCGACCACCCGCCACGCTGCTGAAACCGAGGGAGGCACGCCTGGACAGCGGCGCCCCGACCAGCCGCCGCTCGACCCGCTCCCCATGCTCCACAGCGAAAAGCCACTCACTTGGCTCTATAAATAGGACCCAACACAGCAGCAAGGAGGGAGGAGAAGGGAAGGAAAAGAACTGAAAGAGAGGAGGAGGAGGACTCGAAAGAGAGAAAACGGAGAGAAGCAAGGGAAAGGAAAAAGAAAAAAAGAGAAGGAAACACAAAAGGGAAGAACCGAAGAGAGAAAGGAAAAACTAAAGAAAAAACAGCAGCAGAAGAAGAGGGAAGGAAGCAGAGGAGAAGGAAAGAGGAAGAATCCCTCTCTCCGCCGCTTGAGACAGCAGCACCGCTGCTTGGAGCCGCCGCCACCGACCTCCATCGCAGCACCGCCAGAAACACAGCAGGACACACCGCCCCTCTAGGTAACCCTTCTTCTCCTTCATTTCTTGCATTTTATTTTTTTCCTTCTCTGCACGCAGAACGAATAGCATTCTGCATGCAGGGGTGGGGGGAAAATAATTCCCCCTGCCCGTTTGGGCTGCTGGGCCAGGCAGATCCTGGCCCAGCCCTGCCTTCTGGGCCGGGCCTGGCCCAGAAGGCAACATTAGTTTTTTGGGCCGAAATCGGCCCAACACCTTTGGGGCTGAGTCTGGCCCAACCTAGTTGGTTGGGCCGGATTAGCCCAGCCCATTTAATATTATATATTATATATTATATTGTTTTTGTATTATTTATATATAGATATATATATAAAAAAAAATTTAAGAAAATTCTGCAAAAATTATTTCAAAAATATGTGATTTTCTGTAATTTTATTATTGTTTTTTGATCAATATCGGTTTGTTTTTTTATACTGTAAAGAAACAAATCCGGTATTAAAATACCCGGTTTCCATCAAATTGTCAAAGATTTTCAAAAAATAAAAAATGTCTTTTGCTTTCAAAAATTTCTAAATATCTTTAAAAATATTGTTGATTTTTCTTGCATATTTTTATCAAACTGGATTAATATTTGGTTGTATTTTTATACCGTAAGGATACCAACCCAGTATTAAAATACCCGATTTGCGTCAAAAAAAATTACATAATTAAAAAATATTTTGTTTTAAAACACGGCCTAGTCTCTCCAATATATATATATATATATATATATATATATATATATATATATATATAAATATTATAACATCATATTTTCACACAACAAAGGAAATTTCAAAACAATATGTATTAGCATGCATTTTGGCTTTAATAACCGGTTTATTCAATCCATGAGAACTAGGCCAATATTTCAAAAATTCTAAAAAAATCTTTTTGTTTTATTTTAGTATATGGGATTACAATTTATACATTATTAAAAATATGATTTTTTTACATAGATATTAGAACGGTTAGGTTTTACCCAATAAGATAAGGACCTCCTTATTGAGGAGGACTTTTCTTGAACCATAGACAGGCCAACATGCATAGACGTTAGAACGGTTAGGTTTTACCCGATAAGATAAGGACCTCCTTATTGAGGACGACTTTTCTTGAACCATAGACGGGCCAACATGCATAGACGTTAGAACGGTTAGGTTTTACTCGATAAGATAAGGCCTCCTTATTGAGGAGGACTTTTCTTGAACCATAGACGGACCAACAACTACGAAACACAACGGGACCTTGAATTTTATCAGACAAATAAACAAAGCAGCTTACCTTAGGTAGGGCGTATTTGGGGTGCTAATACCTTCCCTTTACGCAACCAGTCCCCGTGCCCGATCTCTGAGACCGGTTAGGGTTCCTAGTGACCAAAATACTAGGTGGCGACTCCCACACCATTTTCCATTGCTAAGAGACAAAAAATTCCTTGTCTTCCCATATTTACCATATATATATACCCCCCCATTACACATTTGAGGGTGGACGATCGCCGCGACGCCGCGCCACCTTTTTGCATCAGACGAGCCTTTGTGAGATTACGAAAAAGAGATTCATGAACTACTCTACTCACACACACATATTTTATAACGAGAATCTCATTAGATACAAGTCTGGTAAATCTTAAACAAATAATTGTCGGTTTTACACAGAATCCACACATTAAACAATAAGCACACAAATGAGTAAATATTATGCTCTTGTTTTTTAATGTTCAAACACTTGAAAAGAAACACAAATGGGCAAGCAAACAGAAACCCTTATTTATGGAAGTTCACACAATAAATTACTAAACCCTTATTTATGGAAGCTCACACAACAAACATGCCCACCTCTTTTATTAGTTACCAAACGTCCAACTTGCATTAAATCTTGTACTCCTTCCAAGTTTCCAATATATATTTCTTTCAAATTCATAAACCCCTGCATCACAAGAAAACAACAAGGGTACCAATTTGTTAGATGTAATTCATAGTAATTATTGTGCACTTTTAAAACTAAATTAGAGGCAATAAATCAAGTCAAATCAGCAGCACCTCTGATTGAGCACTCATTGAGTCATTTGATGTAGTAGCAGATTCTGTGGTCAGCTTTGGGCATGCATCCACCTCCAACTTCTTCAAATGAGGGAACAAGAAATCATAACATCCGAGACTAAAGCAGGAAATACTTGGTAATTGTACAAGCAACAGCTCCTGCAGATCAGGGAGCACCATCTCCTTCTCAACATTGACAGGTGAGACATGATCACCCTGCCCAAATACTCCCAATAATTGAGAGGATTCACTTACTTTAAGTTCTCGGAGCTTTTTGAGACCTGAAGCCATGGCTACCGGGAAGAGACTCTTCAACTTGTTGCATCTTCTGATCTCAAGTTGACACAAATTAGGAAAGGATGCAGATTGGAGATCACTTCCTGAAAATATCTGATCCTTTTCATCATCATTATCCTTAGCAATAATGTGCTCCAATTCCTCACACTTTGATATCTCTAGAATTTTCAGTTGAATTAGACTAGCAATCATGCTGTTTGTGAATATATATGTCAGTCTCTCACACTTTTTCACCTTCAAAGTAGTCAAATTGCATGGTATGAGACCCTTCCATATACACCTCATGTCAGGCACAAGCAGTCAAATTTGCTCCAATTCCTCACAATCGGACAACTCTAATATTTCCAACCTTGGAAGCCTCTGCATCAAAAGAAAATAAGGGTACCAATTTGTTAGATATAATTCCTAGTAATTTTTGTGGACTTTGAAACTATTATATAATTTTGTTAAATAGATGAACCAATTATCCCCAATACCGAAATACTTATCAACAAGAAGATATAGATAGACAAGGCAACGGGTCATGGGAATATAAAATCATATTTTTTCATATTTATGATAATCTGAATACAAACTATTATTTTATATTAGTTAAATTAAAAGCAATCATGAAAAATTATACTTTAACTCAAAAAAATTAATTTTTTATATTCGATTTATAATAAAAAAAACAATTATGACATTTTCCAAAAATAAAAATATAAAAGAAAATAATTTGAATTTTACATATTAGTAAAATGTTTTAATAAAAATGCTTGATTATGTATCATTTAAATTATTTTTTTCATAAAAAAAAGTGAAAATAAATTGTAAAAAAAAATGAAAAAAAATATTAAAAAAAAATGATTTTTGAATTCAATACAAATTTGGTGCTTTTGAAGTTCTTTGAATGAGAAAAAATTGTGTTTAAAAAGAAGTTTCATTTTTTACTTTTTAACTCTAATTGTTTAGAAAAAATAAACCAAATACGAAGCCTCAATTTCACTCCTTTTAAATTCAGTGGATGGCTAAAGGATTTGCTAGCATTTATCCATTACTTTAGTTTTAGAAATATGAAGGAAGAAATAAGAAATTACATTACAGTAATTGATGTCTAACTTCCTAAGCCAATTTAAATCATCAATTAAATTCAGTGGATGGTTAAAGAACTTATCAATTACTTTAGTTTTCGAAATTTGGAGGAAGATAGAACAAATTATCACAATGTATTGAAGTTGACAATTTAAATTAGAAAAGAAAAAAAATGGAGAAATATAAAGGACGTACTCGAAGCTGTGCGAACAAATTACCTGAAGGACGTCTTCGTGGCCAGAGATGCTTAGACATTGCAAAGAAGGCAATTGGGCAGCAAAATCCTTTGGACCAAAAAAGCTGCACTTTGAAAGAGACAATTTTCTTAGCTGAGGGAAGTCGATGATGCCATCTTTAATTTTAGACTTGACGATGATGTCATCTCCTTCTCCACTGTAAAATACTTGCTTTAAATTGTCATTAAAATCAATCTCCATCTCTTCCAGGTTCGGAAGACTTGGAGACACGGAGACAGGGAAGACATATTCAAGTTCAGCACATTCTATTATAGAGAGAGTTTTTAATTTTGGGAAGCCAAGAGACTCTGGAATTATTTCCCCTTCGTCATCCTTCTCTCTGATAAGATGCTTCAATCCACGGCAATATTCTATCCGTAGTGTTTCCAGATGAATAAGACTTTGAGCGAGGGACGGTGTGAAGATAAATGTCAGTTTGTTAAGAAATGACAAGTTCAGATGAATAAGACTTTGGAGGCTGACATGTCTAGTGGGCCCCTTCCATATCCATTTGAGCTCAGGTAACCAGGACAGCTGTAACTCCGTTAAAAATGACAGCTCCTTCTCCTCGTTAATTCCTTCATCCAATTCAAATACCTCTTCCAATGATTCGCATTGATCAATTTCCACGCTCCTTGGATTTTTCAAAGCTTGCCGCCATTTTGCTGGAAACAGAGTGCGAATATCCCCACATCCTCTCACTTTGACATATTCTAATCTTTGTAAGAAGTCCTTTTGCGACCCATGGCCATGGATGGTCATCTGATCAGAGGACAATGCTATATTTTCTAAACCCTTAATGTTTCTAAAATCAATTTGAGACACAGTAGGAAACAACTGCTCAAATGTCTTTGCATTTAAGGATGCGGCGCTGATATCACCCAAATATAATCTTTTCGAGGTTGGGTATACTCTTTCTGAATAATAATAAGAAGAATCTCCTAACACTATATCATATTTGAGCAAGCTGGGAAAAACAAAATCTCTAGGAATGCATTCAACCTTCGGTATCTTCAATGATAATACAGCTAAATGAGGCAACGAGTTTAGTTCTGTTAGGCTTGCATTGATTCCTTCTGCGCTGTCACATCCGACAACATCCCATCCCTTGAAGCTCTTATACCCGATCAGCAGTTCTTCTAACTTCTTCAACCTTGCAATCAAATTCACAGGAATCCTTCTTAGATTTTCACAACCTGTCAAATCCAACAACCTTAACTCCTTGAGCTCCCCAATTTCATCAGGTAATTCTTCAATGGAGTAGCACCACCTGAAAACAAGAATCTTAAGTCTTTGCAGCTTTCTCAATGAAATGAGGTCCTTGCATTTACACTTGATCAACAGCAACGATTGAAGGTTCGTTGAGAATTGAAGTGATTGCAATGACAAACACCCTCCCTTTAGAGACAGAACTTTGAGCTGTGGACACACCAATGCTTCAGGAAGTTCTGCTAGTTTATTGCCCATTAACGAAATTGTTGTAACACTATTATTTACACTCTTCCACTCATTGCCAGCACTTACCATGAATCCATATTCTTTAGTTGCTATCTCAATAGCAAGTTCACGAAACAAGTCATGCATTTTCACATTTTCTTCAATTTCAGTGCCCAACAGCATACACCTATCTTTGAGGGCTTTCATCTCCGCATAAACTTGTTCCCTTGTATCTTCAATGGACTCCACATCTTGATGTAACCCGTAGCCAACTGCATGTCTCGTCAAATCCTCGATTGAAATGTCGTCATCTTCTTCAAATAAACAGCATAGCAAGAAACATAACTTGGTTTCCTTGCGCTTCAAATAATCATAGCTCAATTTAAGACAGGCATATGGATTACTTCGGTCATCAACGTTTTCCATGTGCCGAGATTGAGATTTTTTGAGGTTTTTAGATGCTAATTTCCACTCATTTTTAGATTTGCCTTTTAGAGCCCTTCCTACTGCCGCAAGAGCTAAAGGCAATCCTTGGCATTTTCTCGCAACCTCCTTTGCCACTCTGTTCAAGTCAGAGTCCTCATCACTTAAACCTGCGTTGCTTTTGAATAAAGCCCAAGCTTCAATTTCAGTTAAGGGACTTAACAACACTTTTTGCTGGCACGCCAAATAAGAACATAGTTCTTGATTACGTGTTGTTAGAAGAATTTTACAACCCCTGTGATCATCACCAAATGGGATCCCTATCTCTTGGAAGTCAATAACTTTCCAAACATCATCCAGGACTATAAGCATCTTCTTTCCCTGCAGTCTCTGCCATAGTTCATTTGCTCTCCCTTCTTTACTCTTCTTGTCAATTTCAGATCTAAACTATCTGCCATTTGATCCTGGATGCCTGTGACATTTGGATTCTGGGACACCGTAGCTATCAAAACGTCATCAAAAAGGTGCAACTCTTCGGCTCTCCTGCCTACTTCTTTCACCAGGGTGGTTTTACCCACACCTCCCATGCCGTACAGTCCGATCATATTGACCTTGTCATCTTTGAGAGCTTTCATAATCTGGTTGAAAGCTTCTTTTGACGATCCTGAGAGTGTGAATTCCTTTGATGGAAGAAACTTTATCTCTTGAAGAGGTGCTTTGTGGGACACTTTTGGAAACTTTCTGCTATTTTCTTCAAGTTTTCTCAGAGTCTCCGTCTTCTTTGCCAGTGCCTTGCTTAACTTGAATTGTCGCATCGAATTTGGACACCAAGTAAAGCATTTGCCAATTTTTCCTTTTTCATTTTGCAAACGATTCACACCTTCAATTTCGTTTTTTGCATCTTCCAGCCATTTGTTGACATCAATCTCAATTTCTTCAGCATTCCTTTTGGCAACGTCGACAGCATCTTGCAGATGATAAAGTGCCATAGCAAGGTTCATCATTTGTTCATCGAATTCTTGAACAAAATTGTTGAAACAGAACATGTAACGGAACTGCTTGATTGCTGGTTCCACCAAGAGCTCTGCTATCTTAGATACAACGGACCCACCAACACTTTCGATAGCCATTTTCCACCAGTCTCTGTATGGAAGGTTGATGATGATCACTTTGACACCTGCACGAATGATACTAGCTGCTCATCGCTTCCAACAACACATCTAATCAATCTAAAGCTATGATCGGTCAATGTTTTTTTTTAAGAAAAAGTTATGAATAAGGAGACAAAAAAGACTTGCAAGGAAGTATAATTAATGGAACGAACTCAACAAAGGATCAATCTTAGCCAACGAAAATCTGTAGCGACCATCTCTGCATCATACACTTATTTAATTATTTTTATCTACACAATAGCTTTATCTAATGAAGCTGATTTGGTTTCAATTTTATTAACTTAATTTTAAACACTCATTTCCTCGATTATTAAGTAATGGGAATATCTATCCTTTCTTTTTATATATATAGTTCATAGATCTACGTGCTTTTTCCATAAGACAAAGATAGAAATACTTTTTTTTTTCTTCTCAAAACCAATAAAAAGAATTTCATTAGTGAAAGATAGCATACCAGCGATCTAACGAATACATTGAAACAAAATAGTTTACACTTATGAGTTTAAAGCAGCAATTCCCACAAAAATGCAAATTTATGACATAATTAAGATAAAAAGCATAATATAAAGATAATGACAAACAAATAAAAGAATAATATGTACAAGTACTCACCTAGCAAAGAGAGAAAGGAATGGAAGGCTGCTGATGATCACTTTGACACCTGCACGAATGATACTAGCTCCTCATCTCTTTCAATAACACATATAATTAATCTAAAGCTATGATCGGTAAATGCTTTTTTTTTGTTTTGAAAATTATGAATAAGGAGAAAAAAAAGAGACTTGCAAAGGAACTCCACAAAGGATCAAACTTAGGCAACTAAAATCTGCAATGACTATCTCTTGCATCACACACTCAAGTAATAAGACCTGCCCATTACATTATACAGAAAGCTAAAAGAACAAGGCTATTGATAGCATCCACCAAGGTTTTATTTCATTTCAGTCCTTTCATTTTTTTCTATTTCACCCTTCGATGCTTCAAATTGTTTTTTTTTTTAATTTGATTTAATAGGGTGTTGTTTTTCTCTTGAGTTGTTGTGATTACCCTCGCATATGCGCTATGCTGGGAATTACAATTACAAATTACAGTTTCAAATTTAGAAAACAATTAAGAGAAAGGACCTGTGACATGGAGATAAGGTAATCCAAGAAGCCAATAGATTGTCGTCACTTGTTCAACCTTATCTCCTCCTTTTTTTTTTAATGTTTTTTTATTGAATTTCATGAGTTTTGTTTGAAAATATATTAAATTAATATTTTTTATAATTTTAATATAAAAAATTTAAAAAATTATTCTCTTGTTTTACTGATTGAGGACCGTACAAGGAACTGACCACGTGCCTTAAAATCATGTTCTTGTTTCTCACTCTGTCCCCGCTTTTCAAAACACTCTCCTGTGCTTCTAATAATGGTGAGAAGATGTCATTTTCACGAGGACAATAATATAATGGTCAATAATGTTTTAAGAAGTTTGCATGTGATATTAATAACAAAGGTTCTCTCGTACGCGACTTTTTTTTTCCTTCAAGAAAATAAAATAATTTGAATGATTACTTAGATATTTTACAAGTATTTTTTTAAAAAATTAAATTTTATTTATTTATTTATTTATTTATTTATTTATTTATTTTAAATTAATACTTTTAAAAAAACATCATATATTACAATATCAATCCCACACTCTTTTGGCATTCTTAATCTTTCTCTGATTTTACTTTTATCCTTTTCTTTTCTTTTTTGTTATCTTTATTAAAGCAATAATATACAAGAAAAAAAAAACCTATGGTTCATGTTCAAACCCTAAAATAGGTTTGATGGAAATATAGAAATTAACTAGGGACTAGGGAGAGTCTATTCCCACTATACACCTCATTCTGCCTTGTCTTTTAGCACCACACATTACCTCTCTGATTGAGGCCATAAAATCATGTTCTTAATTGCTTTTCAAAACATTCTCCTGTTCCTCTTAGCACGAGATAGAACATAAGAGCTAAAAAAACTTTACCTTATTTCAGCGGTCCTGACGAAAGCAAGGAAATAATGGTGAGAAGAGGTCATTTTCACGAGGACAATAATATTGTTTTACAAACTTTGCATATGATATTAATAGCAAAGATAGTAATGGTGATTATCGCGAGGACAACAATAATTACAATAATGTTTTAAAAAGTTTGCATATGATATTAATAACACAGGTTTTCTTTGCATCTAAAAACACCATAAAAATATCTATGTATTAAAAATAAAATTCCAAAATCATTCAAAAATTAAAAATAAATCAAATAAAAAAATCTAAATGAAACTCAATGTATTTTGCAGGCATGTTTATAGAAATAAACTACCACTATCAAGCTTCTCTCGTATAATAAAACTTATTGATATAAAAAAAGATGAGTTTTGTCTTTAAAAAGTTCTCGTTCACCAACTTCACCTCTCTTTTATTGTTTTCAAAGGACTTTCTCTCTTATTTTTTAAATTCAAGGATTTAAAATGTTAAAAAAATAAAATTTTAAACTAAAATTAAAATTGTAAAAACTAAAGGAACTGTAGAATAAAAAAAATATATGAACTAAACATAATATTTTCTAACAAATTTAAGATTGATTATTGGATTTTTTTTATTTTATACTTTGATACTCTATTGTTGAATTTTTTTTCTTTCCTTAATAAATTTTAGATATAATTAAAAAAAATCTCTTATCCTTTTGATCTGGTATTTTTTTTTAATCTATGGTTTGGGAAATTATGATTTGCCTCCTTGTTAAACAGGAAAAAGCAAATTAGACAAAAAGATATTTTTTTCCTTAGTATCTAATAAATGTAAGTCTACGTAATTTCCTTGTTTTTTTCTCTCAAACATGATTTCTCTCTCCAACCTCTCTCTAAAGCAAATATGGCTAAATTCAATCTTTTTCTTCAATTTTCTTTTCAATCAAACTCCTAATTGGTTCTTAAAATTATAGTTGGCCTGATTATACCTATTTTAGACCACTTTTTGCTTTTAAAAATTTATTATCTGTTTGATTTCATCCCAAATCATAATTTTTTTTATATTATATTTTTTTTGAATTTTTGATATTTTTTTTCAACAATTGTTTCTTTTTTAAAAAAATATGCCTAATTTTGTTCAAGATTTAATGATAGGATTAGGTAAGGGATATTTTATACCCAAAAATTATTTTTTTATTTATTTTATTTTTAACCCATAACACCTGCAAAACACCCTATAGACCGTGATAAATCATTTATGGCCTCAAATAACCTAGTAATTAGTCAGAAAACCCAAAGCAACTTGAATTAACCTTTTTTGCTTTTGAGGAAGACAAAAAACACCTAAGTAAAACTCTTAGACAAGGGGAAAGACAAAGAACACCTAAGTAAAACTCTCATTGACAAATGAATCTTACTAACACCAACATCGACTTTTAACATGGCTAGTATCGATATCAACTAATGACTTTCTCTTTCTTGAACTCGAATCCAGCAACCTTCTCTCTCATCTCTCAAACCAATAATTGAAAATAAAAAAAAGTAAAATTTTCAATAAAAAAATGAATTTTTAAAAACTAGAAGGACTGAAAAATTATAATTTAAACAAAGTGAACTTCTCTCGCTAATTTTGAATCTGCCACCTATTTTTTCTACCCTTTTTCTCTTTGGTCCCCAATCTTTTTAATCTTACCTTTTCATAACAAACCAAAAGCAATTAGCCATCAATTTGACCACAAAATGATAAAATTAAGAAGAAAAAATTAAAAGAAAAAAAAATCACTACTCCAACTCATAATGAAATGTGAGAGGCTTCATAGTGAATGATGCTATCATAAAATCACCTCACAATTTATTAATTTATTTTGTTTATGTTATGTCTTGGTTAGAAATACTTGACCCACTAGTTGTTTTTTCTCCAAAAATCCATAAAAAGTAGTGTAACAACAGATAGGTGGCTCGCACTATATCGTTGGTAAACCCAATTGTTTTTCAACATAAAGAAAATATGCTAAGGCAATGCAAGCATCAGTTAATTGAAAAACACAAATGAAAAATACCACGGCTATAAAAAAAATTAAAGAAAAAATGACACTGAAAAAAGGTAAAAAAATAAAATTGAGCCGATCCATGTTAGCATGCAAAATATGCGACTTGGTCATGACATCGATGTAACCCCGTAGAAAACAAATAAAATAAAATCATGAAGCTCAATTATCAAATAACCTAATATCAAAAGGGGAAGCTAAAAAAACAACGAAAAAACAACCCGAGTTAAACCAGGTTAACCTATTAAGTCCATGATTATAGGTATAAGATTGAAGTATCAATCAAATGTTGAAATACAAAATAAAAAAAATCAAATGTCGAAGGATCTTATCTTATAATGAAGAAAAATTTAAATAAGAACGTGAAAACATTCGAAGCTCAATTTCTAGTAAACAAAATATTGAAAGATGAATTGAAGATAAAATATAATCTCAAAAAAGTTTTGAAAAAAACCCTACTCGATTCCACCGGGCCAGCATACAAAATTCATGACCTAGTTGTGATATTGGACAACCTCATCAAAAGCAAATTGAATAAAATTATGAAACTTAATTATCAAACAACCTAATGTTGAAGAGTAAGATAGCCCATATCATTTTCAAAATCAATGAGAAATCCAATAGAAAGAAAATAAAAAACTAGAGCCTAATATTCAATTAAATAAATATTGAAGGATGAAACTGAAAAACCATAAGCTTAAAAAAGGGGGAAAACCCAAGCAAACTCGAGCAAATCTCCTAAACCTATGTTAATTTTTCAAACTCGTAACTCGTGAAATTCTAGACCTTGTCTCAATCAAAAAGCTATATTTTCAACTAATTTAATGTTGAAGGATAAAGCAAAAAAAATTATTTTTTAAAAAAATAAAAAAAAATAGCAATCAAAAGAATGAGGATCAAACCTAATAGGAAAAAAAAAACCAGAGGATGAAATAAAAAAAATAATTTAAAAAATTATCTCAAATAAAATAAATAGAAATAAAAAAGGGTGACCGAATTTGACATATTAAAAAATTAAAAGAGTTTGAAATTGAAAAAACAATCTAATTTAATTAAAAAACAAACTAAAACAAATCATGAAGTCTAATTATAAATCAAACAAAACATTAAATAATGAGATTGGGGGGAAAAGCCAATTAAAAAAAGGACAAAAAAGAGTCAACTTGGTTAATCGGCCAATCCCGTTACTGAAGTCACGAAACAAGGATAAACTAATAAAATGTAAATTCAATGTTGAAGGAATCATGATCCAGGTCATGAGACCGAGATAACTTTTTAGAAAGAAAATAAAATAAAAAAACTCGATTTAAAATGTCAAAACCCACAACCTTGTTCATGAAACCAAGATATCCTTGTAAAATATAAATTAAAATAAATCATGAAGCTCAAGTCTCAACCTTTCCAAAGTTGAATAATGAAATTGTAAAAAATCTCAATTAAAAAAAGGCACAAAATACAAACTGAGTTAACTCAGGTTAACTTATTAAGAACTATTCATGTATCATGAGGCTGAAATAATCAAATAAAAAGCAAATAAAACAATGATGAAGCCTAATTATCAATATACTCAATATTAAATGATGAGACTAAGAAGAAAAAGTTACTCAAGAAAAAAAACTTGAGTCAATCAGGTTAACCCACTAAATTCGTGATTCTTGCAATAAGAGTTAGATAACTCAATAAAAAACAAATTTAATATTAAAAAATGAATTGTTTTTTATATAAAAAAGCATTAATGAAAAAAATAAAAAATATTAATCAAATAAATAGTGTTTTGTGAGGATGGGTTATAATAAAAACCCCTTCTCATTTAGTATTTTCTTGTTAATTTAATATTAATTAGAGTTTTTAAAAGAGAAAACAGGGATAAGTTAGAGACAGGAAAAAAAGAGAAAGTAAGCTCAACTTTTGATATGGTGGCCAGGCTGGTTTTTCTTTGCCTTTTCTTTTTAAAACTTGATGCCCCTCTAGATAGAAATCCTTGAATGTAGCATAGTTGAAGGTTATGTATAAAAAAAAAGAAGCTAAACTCTATTAATTTCTCATATTAAAGGGTGGATGACATGTAATTTCTCATATTAAAGGGTGGATGATATGTTGTCCACTCTTTATTAAAAAAATAGACATGGAGAATGCGTTGCTACACTTATATTAGAAAATGAAGAGTCATTTACTTGTTCAAAATTTAATGACTAGATTAGGTTAAGGGTATTTATACCCAAAAGTTCTTTTTTCATTTTATTTTTAACTTATAACACCTAGAAAACACCCTAAAAGCCTTGATAAATCTATTTATAGCCTTAAATAACCCAGTAAGTGGTAAAAAAACCCAAAAGCAACTTTAATTAACCTTTTTTGCTTTTAAGAAAGACAAAGAATACTTAAGTAAAACTCTCAAATAAGAAGAAAGATGAAGAACACCTAAGTAAAACTCTCATCATCGAACGAATCTCGCTGACACCAAAATCGACCTTTTACATGGCTAAGATCGATGTCAATTAATGACTTTCTCTTTCTTCAATTGAAATCCAACAACCTTCTCTCTCATCTCTCAAACCAATGACTGAAAATAAAATAAAAAATTCAATAAAAAAATGAATTTTTAAAAACTAAAAGGATTGGAAATTTATAATTCAAACAAAGTGAACTTTTATGTTAATTTTGAAATTACCATCTATTTTTTTTTATCTTTCATCCTCTATCTTTTAATCTTATCCTTTCATAACAAATCAAAAACAATTAGCCATCAATTTGACCACAAAATGATAAAATTAAAAGAAAAAAAATGTTTGAGCATTAAAAGAAAAAAAAGCACTACTCCGTTTATAATAAAATGTGAGAGGGTTCATAATGAATAGTACCATCATAAAATCACCTCACGGTTTATTAATTTATTTTGATAATGTTATGCCCACCACATAACTATAGTAGAGTTGAAGGTTATGTTTTGTGAGGAAGAGTTTTTAAAAGGCAAAACGGGTACAAGTGCTTTCCGCTTGTATTCTTAAACTATTTAAATATATTCTTAAACAAAAAAATAATTTAAAAAAACATCTTATATTACATTACCAATCCCGCACTGCATCAAAAGACGAGTAACTAAAATTAACCTTCTAATAATTAAACATTTGGGAGTGTCTTAGAAAGAAATCCTTTGATATTTTAATTGTTCATTTAAAGCATATCAATCATGAAGTAGTTCAATTAATGTTAGTGTCTCAAGATTTAAATTATACTATTCTATTTACCTGTAATTTGCTACAAGTTAAATATTTTTTAAAAAATTATAAAATTTAAGTCTTAATCAATTCAATGTTTAATAATAAAATTATATATAAAAAATAAATTAAAAAAACAAATCGAGTTAACTCGAGTTAACCCATTAAGCATAATTCTGGGATCATGAAGTCGAAATAACCCAATAAAAAACAAATCAAACAAATTATAAAACCTAATTATCAATCAACCTAATATTAAATGACGAGACTGAGAAGAAAAAATTAATTAAAAAAATAAATCAATTGAATGAACTCATCAAATATGTGATTCGTTTAATAGAAGTAAGATAATCCAATAAAAAATAAATCTAAAATTAAATAATGAATTTTTTTTTATAAAAAAAGCACTAATTAAAAAAATAAAAATAAATATTAATAAATAAATAGTATTTTGTGAGAAGGAGTTATAAAAAAATAAAAAAAATATTAATCAAATAAAAACCCCTTCTCATTTAGTATTTTCTTGTTAATTTAATAGTAATTAGAGTTTTTAGAAAAGAAAACGGGGACAAGTGAGAGAAAGTAAGCGCTCATCTTTTGACATGGTGGTTTTTCTTTGCCTGTTCTTTTTAAAACTTGAAGCCCCTCCTGGATAGAACCCCACAGTAACTGTAGTAGAGTTGAACGGGTTATCTAAAAAGAAGCTAAACTCCACCGAAAGTATTGGAGCATTATTAGAGTTGAAGGTTCTTTTTTTTCAATTTTCTTTTGAATCAAACTTCTAATTGATCCTCAAAATTATAGTTGGCTTGATTGTACCTGTTTTAGACCACTTCTTGCTTTTTTAAAAAAATTTATTTGTTTGATTTCATTCCAAATCATAACTTTTATTTTTATTTTATTTTTTGTGATTTTTTGAATTCTTGATATTTTTTCCACTATTGTTTCTTTTTAAAAACTATGTTCAATTTTGTCTACAAAATGTTTTGATTCACAATTTATGTCTTTTTTAAAGGAGGTAAAAATTGGGTTATTGATCATGAGTAAAAAAATGTATCACATCTATTTAATAAAACATATAGAATATTCAAGGCATAATTAAAAATTAAAAAGAATTGTTAACGATAACAAAAGACCAAGTTAAGAAGTTAAGAAACCTCCCAAACTGAGCCCGAGTTTCAAATTTCACAAGGCAAGAGCCTACTTGATGTGATGTTATAAAAAATTTAAGATAATATTTTTTTATAAATTTGGGTTATCTTGGGCTAAGTTGCTAAACCCATAAATTGAGCGATGGACATGAATGGGATTAATAATTTATTTTTTTGTATTTACTTTCTAACTATAAAATAATAAAAGTTGACATGCAAAGAAAAGCTACCAATTCAATGTTAAATAATAAAAAAATAAAAAAATTCAATTAAAAAAAATAAAAAAAGCAAAACTAGTTAACTCGGGTTAACTTATTAAGCACCATTCTCGGATCATGAAGTCAAAATAATCCAATAAAAACAAATAAAACAAATTATGAAGCCTAATTATCAATCAACCTCATATTAAATGACAAGACCGAGAGTTAATTAAAAAAATCCGAGTCAACTGTATTAACCAACCAAACACGTGATTCATCTAATAGGAGTAAAATAATCTAATAAAAAATAAATTTAAAATTAAATAATGAATTGTTTTTATAAAAAACATTAATTAAAAATATTAAAAATATTAATTTAAAAAATAATGATTTGTGAGGAGAGGTAAAAACACCTAATTTAGTTTTTTTTTGTTAATTTAATATTAATTAGAGTTTTTAAAAGAGAAAATAGGGACAAGTGAGAGACATGGAAAAAAGAAAAAGTAAGCTCATCTTTTAATACGGTGGCCGGGCCAGTTTTTCTTTGCCTTTTCTTTTTAAAACTTGACCCACCGAAAGTATTGGCCAAATTAATCCAACCTTTTTCTTCAATTTTCTTTTGAATCAAACTTTCTAATTGGTCCTCAAAATTATAGTTGGCCTGACTTCTTGCTTTATAAATTTCTTTATTTGTTTGATTTCATCCCAAATCATAATTTTTATTTTTATTTTATTTTTTGTGATTTTTTGAATTCTTGATATTTTTTCACAATTGTTTCTTTTAAAAAAATATGTACAATTTTGTCTACAAAATGTTTTGATGCACAATTTATATGTTTTTAAAGGGAGTAAAAATTGGGTCATTGACCATGAGTAAAAAATGCATCACATCTATTTAATAAAACATATGTTTATGGAATAATCAAGACATAATTAAAAATTAAAAATAATTGTTAATGATAATAAAAAATCAAGTTGAGAAGTTAAGAAATCTCTCAACCTGAGCCCTTCCATGGATTGAGTTCAAATTAAATAGGACAAGAGTCTACTTGATATGATCTTAAAAAAATAAATTTAAAATCGTATTTTTTTAAGTTTTTTTTATATATATTAAGATGATGATATTTTTTTATAGACTTGATTTATTTTGAGTTACGTCATCAAACTCACAAAATTAGAGGATGAGCACGGATGGGATCGATAACTTATTTTTTTGTATTTATTTTCTAACTATAAGATAATAAAAGTTGACATGCAAAGGAAAGCTATCAAATAAAGTTTAATTGAGTAAAACCATTCAGGAGGTTTGTAACAAAAAAAAAAGTACCCTCAAATGTTATAAAAAATAAAAAAATCAAACGGTATTTCAAACAAAAAACAAAAAAGTTTTATCAAAAACATAAATGTTTTTATATAAAAAAGAAAAAAAAACACCATGAAAGGGTGTAAAGAAAGAAATGTTGCTAAAATAATATGTAAAAGGTTACAATCTTAAAAAAATTGAAATTTCAATGGTATCCGATAAAAAAGTTCTAATTGTTTTTTAACTAATCCTTTAGAATGATTAAAGTGTAAAATGCAGAGGGAAAAAAACAAAAAGGCAAAAGAAGTTAGACATGTGGGTCCATGTACCTAACTCATTAAAGAAAAGGCCTCCCTCGTGGGCCAGACTTTTTAATTTTTTATATTAAAAAGTGGATGACATATCATCTCTTCTTTAAAATAATAATAATAATAATAATGTGTTGCTACATACATTTGAAAATGACGCGTTGTTTGCTTGTTTAGAATTTAATGACGGGATTAATACTGTGGTCCTCCGGAATTCATTTAAAAACTTCAAAACTAAAATCTTTTTATAAATACTTTTATATTTGGTCTCTTCGTAATCTCAACAGGGGCAAACATTAAATATACCATTAAATTACTTGGGTATTATCGATTTTGCACCCAATTTATTTTTATATCAATTTTATTACTAAATTATTTTGATTTTTCAATTAAGTATTTTTGTTACCAAAGGTCTAAAATATTTTTTTTCCATAGAAAAGTGTTGTTCTTCAACGAATAGAAATAGAACTAGTTAACATTACGTTATTGGTTGGATAAGAGAAAATTTAATATAAAAAAATAATATCTAGGTAATGAAAAATTTATTGACTAATTATTAAATTCAGTCTGATTATTTATCTCACTAGGGCTTTAAATCAAATTGTTTAAGAGTTTTTTTAATCATGAATTTCATTTGGTTTAATATTTTTTTATAAAATTATTTTTATTTAATTATATAATAAAAAATTAATACTTGAAAACAAAGCAAATGCTATTTTTATTTAATTATATAATAAAAAAAATGTAACACTTAAATCCTAGAACTTGTGTTCGGGTTTTGGGGTTTAAAATCTGTCAGCCTATGCCCCGGGAAAGAGCCTCATTTTATCCGTCTTCTCAGGTGCAATATTGAGTCTATTTCTTTTTTCCAGCTGCAGAATTGATAAATTTATGAAAATATTGCTTATACAAACAGATTTGTACCCTATAAATATTTACTCTTAAAACCATATTTGAATTCTATATTCCTAAATGAAGGAACAGTAAAGATTGCTGCATGTACATATTCTCCTTCAAAAAACAAATAATAAAATCCTATTTTTCAATGAAGATTTAATTATAACTAATTAGCGCTGTAATTTATTAAAATTAATTATTTAACCCTTGTAGTATATTTATGAAACATTCCATTAACTATATATATAAGATACCTTCCTTCCTAATGAAATTTCCCCAACTGGCTGCTTCTTCTTTTCCTTTTTCTTTTTTTCAAGAAGGAAGCAAAAAAAAAAAAAACTTGTAAAAGAACTTGAAATTGACAGTACTAAACTATATATAACTAAAAATATAAGAATTAAACATATTGTTATTGAAACTATGGAATTGATTAATTAGTTTTATCAAGACTAAATTATTATTTGCTAAGTGTGCTTTCTAATAAAAAAAATCGAGTAAGGATTGTCTCAATATGACCTGGTCAACTTGACAAGTCCAAAATCAAATCGAACAACCGTTAAAAATACAGTCTGACTTCACAAATTCAAGAAGGAATATTTTTAAAAAAATATTATTGAGACAAAACATATTTGATCAACTTAGGTTAACTCAAGTTAACATGTCAAATTTGTGACTCGAATTATGAGGTTAAAATAAACTTCATAGAAAGCAAATCAAAACCAAATATGAAATCTAATTCCCAATTAAATCAATGTTGAAGAATGAAATTGAAAAAGAAAACAATTAAAAAAGAGAGAAAAAACAAATAACTCGAGTCAACTCGGGTTCAGCTGTCAAAACTGCAACCCAAGTCATATGACTGGGATAACTCCATAGAAAATAATCTAAACAAACTATGAAGTTCAATCCCCAATTAATCAAATATCAAATGAAGAAATTTTTAAAAAATAAATTAAAAAAGATAAAAAAAAAAAAGACCTGAGGCAACCCTAAGTTAAAAAATTCAAGACAATATTTTTTTTTAAAAAAATATTGAAACAAAAACATATTGGATCGACCTAAGTTAACTCAGGTTAACATGTCAAATCCACGACCTAGATTATGAGACCAGAATAACCTCATAGAAAGCAAATCAAAATAAAATATAAAACTCAATTTTCAATAAACTTATTGTTAAATGTTGAAATTGAAAAAAAAATCAATCTAAAAACATTATACAATAAAACGATCTAAGTCTACATGGCTTAATTTGCAAAACATGTGACCTGAGTCATAAAACCAGGATAACATCATAGAAAGCAAACCAAATTAAATCATGAAGTCTAATTTATAATCAACTCAATGTTAAATTATGAAATTAAAAAATACCAATTAAAAAAAGACAAAAAAACCTGAGCTAACCCGTCAAACCTATAATACGAGTTATGAGATTAAGGCAAACCATTAACAAATATTAAAGAAAAACTTTTGAGTCGTACCCTTGTTATTTAAAAAAAAATTCTCATAGAAAGAGAGTTAAAAAGAATGTTAGAGGATGAAATATGAAAAAAAAAAGCTTACAAAAATGAAACAAAAAATCAAAGAAGCTCGAGTGAACCTTGTAAACTCAAGTTAAACTCTCAAACCCGCAATATATTAAATTCTTGACCCGAGCTCAACACCTAAAAAACTAAATGTTGGAGGATGAAATCAATCAATTTAATTCAGCTTAAAAATAAAATTCCTTCATAAAAAACTAAATTCAACAAAGACGAAAACAAGAGAAAAAACCAAGGCAACCTATGTTATTTTCAAAAAGACTAAAAAATATCATATAAAGTGAATTAAAAAAGAACAAAATGTTGGAGGATGAAAAAAAAACAAAGAAACCGGGATCAATCTCTTAAACCTGCAAACCATTAAATTCTAGACTTGGACTTTACTAAAAAGCTAAAGACTCGTCTAATTAAATGTTGAAAGATGAAATAAAAAAAAATCATTCAAAAAAAATCTCGCAAGGTAAAAAAAATACAATAATAAAAAAAGATTAGATTTGATAGGAAAAAACTAAAGAATGATGAAATTGCAAAAAAAAAAAAAGTTGTGAAAACCATCTAAAGTAATTTAATAGACTATTCTAAATAAAAAAAATGCAACAAAGAGAACAATGATGAAATTGAAAAAACCACATGATTTCATAAAAGTATTCTAAATTAAAAAAAAAATGTAATAAAAAGAATATGGATGAAATCATAAGTAGAACAAACTTTAGGGACTGATTTGATTTTTGAATTCCGACACAAAATTGAGTAGGAGAGAGGAGAAAAGAAAAAAAATGCCACATGTGCCACACCAGCCGTTATAGTGCTATACGCACCGCTGATTGGTGGAGGGGACATCGAGATCCTTCGAAAGCCGCCCTGGAATAACGGTTTTGGCTATCGAATGGTACTGCACACGCTGTTCATAGGTGGCAAACACTGTTAACCCAATTCTATTTTTCTTTTTAATTTAATTTTTTTATTTACCAAATTATATTCTTGCCTTCAATGATACCAAATAACTATCAAATGACCATATTTAAATGACAAAAAGTCAAAGACAATTGTTTTAAATTTTCATAGACAATTAAGTAACTTACTTGTTGAAAAATCAAGTCAAAGACTACAAGCCTTTGGATCCAAGTGATTTTTTTTTTGTCTTCCAAAGGTAATTAAATAGTCACATTATGCAAAGAAAATGTAAAAATATCATCTAGCCCCCCTTTTAGTAATAACCAATGTGTTTTATGAAAAAGATCATCATACCCCTAGACTTAAGGCATGTTACTTTGTCCACTAAAATCAGTCTTTTATTATGCGAATTCATGATGAAAGACTGATTTTTTTTAATATAGAGTAAAATATAAGGAAAAAACTCATTGTTTTTTTTTTTTTTGTAAAATTGAGTAATTGAATTCTAGCTTAATTGAAACACGGAACTTATTTACTGGACTGAGAGCATTTGTCGATGAAGCCATTAAGTTGCTAGCTACTTGTTAGGCTTTTACAAAGCTGTGACTGAGTGGGCCATTTTATGTGAATATCTATAATGGTGTAATTTTGAACTTAAAGAGCCTAATTTCAATGAAAGTCCAATTTATTGTGTCAAAGAAATTGTTGAAAAAAAAAAAGTTCAAAGCATTAAGGACTAGAGTTAACATGCTACTGTAGTTAGCAAGTATAGGTCCGAATTCTTTGTTCTCCAAATTTTAAAAGGAGCTTCAATTCATTTAATAACATATATATATATATATATACATGGTTCAATTGTTGGATCATTAGTGTTTATTAATAAGAAGCATATGCTGTATAGGAAATTGCCACTTTTATGGGTAAGAATAAGAAGCATACGTACTATAAGCTAAATTTAAGTTATATTGGGTATTACTTTTATAATTTGATTTAAGTTATTTTTCAATTTATGGGTATTACTTTTTCTATTTGATTAAAAAAATTCCCTTTATTTTCCAACTCAATTTTCTCAGTTTGGAATAGGCCAACAGTTGACAACATACTTGTGTAAAAATTAATTAGGACTAATCTTGTTTGCTGAGTTTATTTTTATTTTGTCATTTGCAGCCCAAATTTGCTAATGGGATTGTCGCCATTTAATCAGCTCATGTGAGTGTTTCTTTTTTGAACTTTTTATTCTATGTTGTGATAATCAAATGGTTTTTTAAAAAATCACAAATCAAATTAAAATATTAGACCGTGTTTAATTAGTATTTTAAGTTAGAATAAACAAATACATAAGAGACAAAAATATAAGCGTATTTTTATTTGGAATAATTGTTTTTGATGAATTTTTATATTCTTAAAACAAAAAATATATGAAAACATGTATTCTTCATTTTCACAATCTTTATCTTTTATATTCTAAAATAATACTAAACACTACTTTAATCATCAAGTTTAACAATCTCCCCCTCTACACAGGGAATGAGGCTTGAACCTATACTATTGGAGTATTGGAGGGAGGAGAAATACATTCCTCATTTTTTCTATCAAATAATTTTACAGGATGAAATTCAGATAAATATCTTTTAGATATAAGTCAAATAAATCTAATTTTAAAATTAATTTGGAGTAATGAATATTGGTTGAGGTTATTTTAGTTTTGGTATTTGTGGCCCAAATTACCTAATGAACCATTTTATAAGCGCATTTAATATGTAGGGGTGTGGGTGCTTGTTTTTACTCAACTTTTATCATATTTTATGATGTAATAATCAAATGCTTTAAAAATAAATTAGAAATCAAATGAAAAAAAATGGTTATGTAGGTTATATTTGGTTAGTATTCAAGGGACGAGAGATACAAATATATTTGATTAAAAAAATATAAATATAAATAAAAAAATAAAAAATAAATATATCTTTGTGATAATTCAGGAATAAAAACATCTTTTTTATATTCAGAATCTTTGATTTTCGTATAAACGAAGAGGCATTTCTATCAAGATTAATAAATCTTAATGAAATTACAATATAAAAAAGGACATTATTTGGACTTACTCGTGAAAATCTCTCCTTTCTATCTTAACCGAACCTCATTAAACAACTATATATGCTCAAGAAAATGCAACTGTCTTTGATTTAAGCCCAAATTTTGATTGTATATGGTTCAGTTTTGCAAATTAACCAGTAAAACTGTAACTCTGTTAAAGATGACAGCAGCGGTAGCTCCTTCTCCTCGATAGTTCCTTCATCAGCCTCACCCAATTCAAATACCTCTCCTCATTAATATTACATGTTAACTATTTTTTTTTAAAAAATGTGTTTTATGGTGAATGAAAAACTGTGTTGCTCAAGAATCAGAATTAAAATAGAGTTATCTTTAAAAAAAAAAATACAAAATTGAGTCTATTAAATAAAAAAATATATTTTTAACATTAAAAACTCTTTGCTTTTTAAAAGTCTATTAATTTTATTTTTATTCTACTAATCTTTCTTCCTTCTCAACAATGTTTTGAGATAGTTACATTTATAAATTAAATTTTTTGTTTATTTTCATTTTTATTATTAAAAATATTAAATTGAATATACGCTGAAAAAAAAAATTACAATCTCAAAGGCAAACACTAATTCTTTTCAAAGCTAGAGGATTTATCCTTTTACTTATATATTGGAATTTCATATTCTGTCAATAAATTTGTAAATTGATTTTATATATATATATATACTCATTCACATGTATTTATATATATTCATGTAGAAACCATATTATTGTACGATACGCACAATAACAAGTTAACCACATAAAGACTCCGTAATAAAAATAGAACATCAAAATAAACATTAAACAATAAGCACACAAATGAGTAAACATTATGCCTTTCGTTTTTGAAGGTTCGGACACTCGAAAAGAAACACAAATGGGCAAACAAACAAAAGCCCTTTTTTTGGAGGTTCGCACAATAAATTACTAAACACATGAAATAAGACAAATTGTTGTAGCTAATGAAACAGCTGGAATTACTTCCCACCAATGTCGAGTTGATCATCACATAGGTAACCAACCAACCAACCTAATGCAAACATCAAGAACAAAGATCATCCAGGCATATCTTATTTGTTGATTTAATCCAACCATTTAAACAAGGATAGAAGATAAATAGTTGCAGCCATTTTACCTGCAAGAATGAATTACTAGCATGTTTTTTAAGTTCCAATGCCAAACTAATCATCTGACTCCATCCTCTTCCTCTTTTCCCTCTTCCCACCCATTTATTCGGGTCCACCTTCTAGCAGTGCTGGTTGGCACGGAGCAACCAGTGCTGGAACCCTCAGCTACTTGAGATACCTGCAAAACCAATTCAAGCATGGCATACACATTCTAACTTGTAAGTCTTATTAGTGAGGGAAACAAGAAATAAAAACACTGAAAGAGAGGCAAGAAATCATGTCAAATATACAGCACCTCTGATTGAGCACTCATTGAACCATTTGATGTAGTACCAAATATTGTGGTTAGCTTTGGACATCCATGCACCTGTAACGTCTCCAAATGAGGGAACAAGAAATCATAACATCCGAGACTAAAGCAGGAAATACTTGGTAATTGTACAAGCAATAACTCGTGCAGATCAGGGAGCACCATCTCCTTCTCAAGATTGGCAGGTGAAGCATGATCATCCTGCCCAAATACTCCCAATAATTGAGAGGATTCCCTTACTTTAAGTTCTTGGAGCTTTTTGAGACCTGAAGCCATGGCTATCGGGAAGAGACTCTTCAACTTGTTGCATCTTGTGATCTCAAGTCGACACAAATTAGGGAAGCATGAAGATTGAAGATCACTTCCTGACAATATCTGATCCTTTTCATCATCATTATCCTTAGCAATGATTTGCTCCAATTCCTCACAGTCTGATATCTCTAGAATTTTCAGTTGAATTAGACTAGCAATCATGCTGTTTGTGAATACATGTGTTAGTCTCTTACACTCGTTCACCTCCAAAGTAGTCAAATTGCATGGCACGAGACCCTTCCAAATACACCTCAAGTCAGGCACAAGCACGTAGGACAACTTCAATGTTTCCAAACTTGTAAACCCCTGCATCAAAAGAAAATAAGGGTACCAATTTGTTAGATATAATTCCTAGTAATTTTTGTGCACTTTGAAACTATTATATAATTTTGTTAAATAGATGAACCAATTATCCCCAATACCGAAATACTTATCAACAAGAAGATATAGATAGACAAGGCAACGGGTCATGGGAAAATAAAATCATATTTTTTCATATTTATGATAATCTGAATACAAACTATTATTTTATATTAGTTAAATTAAAAGCAATCATGAAAAATTATACTTTAACTCAAAAAAATTAATTTTTTATATTCGATTTATAATTAAAAAAAACAATTATGACATTTTCCAAAAATAAAAATATAAAAGAAAATAATTTGAATTTTACATATTAGTAAAATGTTTTAATAAAAATGCTTGATTATTGATCATTTAAATTATTTTTTTCATAAAAAAAGTGAAACAAAATTGTAAAAAAAATGAAAAAAATATTAAAAAAACATGTTTTTTGAATTCAATACAAATTTGGTGCTTTTGAATTTCTTGGAATGAGAAAATATTGTATTTAAGAAGAAAGTTTCAATTTTTACTTTTTAACTCTAATTGTTTAGAAAAAAAAAACAAATACGAAGCTTTATCGTCCTGTCCAAATACTTTCCATTAATTGGCGGAAGAGCCTCAATTTCACTCCTTTCAAATTCAGTGGATGGCTAAAGGATTTGCTACCATTTATCCATTACTTTAGTTTTAGAAATCTGAAGGAAGAAATAAGAAATTACATTACAGTGGATGGTTAAAGAACTTATCAAGTACTTTAGTTTTCGAAATTTGGAGGAAGATAGAACAAATTGTCACAATGTATTGAAGTTGACAATTTAAATTAGAAAAGAAAAAAAAATGGAGAAATATAAAGGACGTACTCGAAGCTGTGCCGACAAATTATCCAGAGATGCTTAGACATTGCAAAGAAGCCAATTGGGCAGCAAAATCCTTTGGACCAAAAAAGCTGCACTTCGAAAGATACAATTTTCTTAGCTGAGGGAAGTCGACGATGCCATCTTTAATTTTAGACTTGACGATGATGTCATCTCCTTCTCCACTGTAAAATACTTGCTTTAAATTGTCAGCAAAATCAATCTCCATCTCTTCCAGGTTCTGAAGACTTGGAGACACGGAGACAGGGAAGACATGTTCCAGATAACGACAGCCTCTTATAGAGAGAGTTTTTAATTTTGGAAAGCCAAGAGACTCTGGAATTATTTCCCTTTCGTCATCCTTTTTTCTGATAAGACGCTTCAATCCACCGCAATGTTCTATCTGTAGTGTTTCCAGATGAATAAGACTCTGAGCCAGGGACGGTGTGAAGAGAAATGTCAGTTTGTCAAGATACCACAACTCCAGATGAATAAGACTTTGGAGGCTGACATGTCTAGTGGGCCCTTCCATATCCATTTGAGCTCAGATGACAGGGACAGCACTAACTCCGTTAAAGATGACAGCAACGGCAGCTCGTTCTCCTCGTTAATTCCTTCATCCAATTCAAATACCACTTCCAATGATTTGCAGTAACGAATATCCACACTTATTACATTTTTCAAAGCTGTAACTTTGTTAAAGATAACAGCAGCCGCAGCTCCTTCTCCTCGGTAATTCCTTCATCGAATTCAAATACCTCTTCCAATGATTTGCAGTGATAAGTTTTCACACTCCTTAGATTTTTCAAAGCTTGCCGCCATTTTGCTGGAAACAGAGTGCGAATATCCCCACAACCATCCACTTCCACATGTTCTAATCTTTGAAAGACGTCCTTTTGCGACCCATGGCCATGGGAGGTCATCTGATCAGAGGACAATACTATATTTTCTAAACCCTCAATGTTTCTAAAATCAATTAGAGACACAGTAGGAAACAAATGCTCTACTGTCTTTGCATTTAAGGATGTGGCGCTTATATCACCCAAATATAATCTTGTCGAGGTTGGGTATTCTTTATCGAGTCCTGAATACCAATCCCCTAACACTATATCATATTTGAGCAACCTGGGAAAAACAAAATCTCAGGGAATGCATTCAACCTTCGGTATCCTCGATGATAATACAGCTAAATGAGACAGCGAACCTAGTTCTGTTAGGCTTGCATTGATTCCTTCTGCGCTGTCACGTCCAACAACATCCCATCCCTTGAAGCTCCGATCCCCGATCAACAGTTCTTCTAACTTCTTCAACCTTCCTATCAAATTCACAGGAATCCTTCTTAGATTTTCACAACCTGTCAAATCCAACAACCTTAACTCCTTGAGCTCCCCAATTTCATCAGGTAATTCTTCAATGGAGCACCACCTGAAAACAAGAATCTTAAGTCTTTGCAGCTTTCTCAACCAAATGAGGTCCTTGCATTTACACTCCATCAACAGCAACGATTGAAGGTTCGTTGAGAATTGAAGTGATTGCAATGACAAACACCCTCCCTTTAGAGACAAAACTTCAATTGCTTTCATCCCTTCAAAAAACCTCTCTGGAACATAGAAACCACGATCCAGTCCTAACAATAGAACTTTGAGCTGTGGACACACCAATCCTTCAGGAAGTTCTGCTAGTTCATTCTCCATTAACGAGATTGTTGTACAGCCTTCAAAGCTTTTATTGCTCGTTGGCCACTCCTTCAACCCAAAGCCAGCCTTCACCATGAATCCGTATTTTTCTGATGATGCTATCTGAATGGCAACATCACGAACCAAGTCATGCATTTTCACATATTCTTCACTTTTATCTTATTTTATGATGTAATAATCAAATGCTTTTAAAAAAATTAGAAATCAAATGAAAAAAATGGTTTTGTTGGTTATATTTGGTTAGGGTTCAAGGGACGAGAGATACAAATATATTTTATTAAAAAAATAAAAATAAAAATAAAAATAAAAATAAAAATATCTTTGTGAAATTTTAGTTAAATTATATTTGATTAAAAAAATAAATATACAAATTAATTTAAGTTGTTTTTTGACTTTTTACTCAAGAAAAAATTATATCATAAGTTAAAATTTAAATTTTTTTTTATTAAAATAAAGTTTTAACTCAATTTTATAACAAATCTTGATTTAAGTCAAAATTTAAATTATCTTTGGTACGAGTTTTTACTAGAATTGACTTTTGATTTAAATCAAAGCTTATTACAAAGTCAAGTAAAATTTTTGATTTAAGAAAAACGTTTAAATTTTTAACTATAACTTATATTACATTCTTTCTTAAAAAAAAGTTACATTTTTATCAAACAATGTTTCTAAATTAAAGGCCATTTTAACTCTTTTTTGTCACAAGTACTTATCTATGAAAAAATAACTTTTGAAATATATTTGAAAGTCAAAACTCATAATTGAAAAAATATGCCAAACATATTCTTATTTCTTGCAAATATATACTTATGAATTTGTTTAATTAAAAAACAACTTAAATTAATTTGTAAATGTCATACCAAATAGAACCTTAGTTTATGAATTTCAACAACTAAATATCTCATAGTATTTGAACCATAGTTATTAAATCTGGCCCGAGAGTTGACCCGGCCAAGGGACCGGGTCCCGAGTTTTATGGGTCAACTTGGGTCAACCCGGAAAAATTAAAAAAAAATTAAAATTTTAATATTTCATATGAAAAAAATCCATGTAAATATAGGTTATACATATTGTAAATAATGAAGTTTAAAAGAATATTTAAAAAAAGAATTATCCCACATTGAAAAGATACTATATTATCCTTTTAAGTTGAAGTATTTAAACCCAAAGGTTTTTTTATCCTATATTGAAAAAACATGATTTTTTTCTTGAAAACATAGAGTATATATACTAATGGGTTTCAAATCCCACATTGAAAGAACATAACTTTTTTCATGGGAACATAGAGTATATATATGAAAGGGCTTCAAATACCATATTGAAAATATACTATGTTATCCTTTTAAGTTGAAGTATTTAAACCAAAAGGATTTTTTATCCCACATTGAAAAAACATGATTTTTTTCTTAGGAACATAGAGTATATATACTAATGGGTTTCAAATCCCACATTGAAAAAACATAACTTTTTTCATGGGAACATAGAGTATATATGTAACAGTCCGACTGTACGACTCAATCAATGTTAAAAGATCACAGCATATCCTTTTTATTTGAGCGTGAAATTTTTTTCTTTCAAAAATTTGGCAGAGTTTCTTTTGCATTTAGGACATCCCAAGTTATTGACTACTATCAATTTACTCAATCAACCCATCATCACAAGGTCCCATAATTCCGGACCTTATATCAAACCTCATAATTCCACACAATATATATATATATATCCTATGAATAAGATCAATATGAACAGAGTCCAAACATCATATCATAAAATTTAAGAGAAAAGGAATACCAACATGCAAAGAAAGTATTTACAACATAATAACTGTTCCTAAATATTTCAAAAGAGTTAATTACAAGATAACTAAAATACTAAATGCTAAGCAGAAATTTTATAAATACATCAAGGTTTACACAAAAATATACTACATCAACACGTTAATTCCCTTTTGTTTAAGTTAAATATTTACATAAGCTTCACAAAGTAGAGTCCTAAACTAATGATCTTCTTGGATGTTTGATGGACCTGTTACATAAATAAATATACCATTATGTTGATAAAGAATATATGTATGATCATGTAATAAATACGAATGAAGTATTAACTTTTTATCAAACCATAAGAATTCTAACAGAGAACTTATATTTTGCTTGCAAATCTTTAAAACTCAATTAACACTCATTTGTATATTCTTAATTGAATAGTCTTTTTTACTTGCATGAACTGGGTGACCTTGCAAGGTCTAATCCTATAATCCATTTTCCGGCATTCCTATCATGGATGCCATTAGCCTAAGCTAATTGCGTAAATCATCTTCCGGCAATCCTATCGTGGATGCCATTAGCCGAAGCTAATCTTGTAATTCATATCCCGACAATCCTATCACGGATGTCATTAGCCGAAATTAATCTTGTATATCATCTCCCGACAATCCTATCGCAGATGCCATTAGCCGAAGCTAATCTTGTATTTATGCTAGATTTTATTTACATTGAACACGACACTTATTGTAATTGCATTCACCAGACGAATTTTAAATTATATAAGTGCAAATAGGAGGAAAATCACGCACCTGCTTCGCCTGTCTCACGACCTCCCCTAACAGAAGATCCAATCTTGGTTGCTCCTCCTGAATCACAAGGAAGTTTTTTGGTTATGATTCCTTCAAGCCGATATTATAGAGAATTCATATTCATCCATTACTCATATGTTACTTTCTATGCATGTTCATTTCCTCATAATAACATACATACATATATCATATATATTATCAGAGTTAGTGTCTCAATGTGTAAGCGTTTGTATGACTCAATTCTTTAATATTCTTATTTATAGTATTCACGTGAAAGTCTATTGTTACTGTCCAATTTTTCAACTATTACTGTCTGACTTTGAACCGTTACTGTCTGACTTTGAACTGTTACTGTCCAATTTCCAACTGTTACTGTCTGACTTTGAATCGTTACTATCGCGGGGTGCGCGGCGTCGCGGTGAAATATTCCACTTTTAAAAATCTAAGATGTGTGTGGTATCTATTTGGCAAGTGTGGGGAGACAAAAAATATTGTCTTTTGTTGGTAGAAAATGGAATGGGAGTCGCCACCTAGTATTTTGGTTACTAGGAACCCTAACTGGTCTCAGAGATTGGGTACGGGGACTGGTTGCGTAAAGGGAAGGTATTAGCACCCCAAATACGCCCTACCTAAGGTAAGCTGCATTGTTTATTTGTCTGATAAAATTTAAGGTCTCGTTGTGTTTCCTAGTTGTTGGTCCGTCTATGGTTCAAGAAAAGTCCTCCTCAATAAGGAGATCCTTATCTTATCAGGTAAAGCCTAACCGTTCTAACGTCTATGCAAAAAAAACATATTTAAACAGGAATACGTTTTACGTATAAATTCGTAATCCCATATACTAAAAGAAGACAAAAAAGATTTTTTTAGAATTTTTGAAATATTGGCCTAGTTCTCATGGCTTAAATAAACCGGTTATAAAAGCCAAAATGCATGTTAATACATATATTATTTTTTGAATCTTTCTTTGTTGTATGAAAATATGATGTTATAATATTTATATATATATATATTGGAGAGACTAGGCCGTATGCATGAAAACAAAACATTTTAAAATTATTTTATTTTTTATGTCTTGACGAAAATCGGGTATTTTAATACCGGATTTGTATCTTTACAGTATAAAAATACAACCAAATATTAATCCACTTTGATAAAAATATTCAGAAAAATCAACAATATTCTTAAAGATATTTAAAAAAATTTTGAAGGCAAAAGACATTTTTTATTTTGAAAATGTTTGATGTTTTGATGAAAACCGGGTATTTTAATACCGGATTTGTATCTTTACAGTATAAAAATACCAACCGATATTAATAAAAAATAATAATAAAATTACGGAAAATCACATATTTTTTTGAAATAAGTTTTTCAGAATTTTCTTAAAATTTTTTTCATATATATATATATATATATATATAAATAAAACAAAAAAACAAAAAAATATATATAATATATAATATTAAATGGGCTGGGCTGGTCCGACCCACCCAATTGGGCTGGACCAGACTCAGCCCTAAAGGTGTTGGGCCGATCTCGGCCCAAAATGGATTGGGCCGATTTCGGCCCAAGTACTATTATTCTCTTCTGGGCCAGACCCGGCCCAGAATACAGGACTGGGCCAGGATCCGCCTGGCCCAGACCAAAACGGGCGGGGGGGGGGGAATTATTTCCCCCCGCCACCCCTGCATGCAGAACGTTATACGTTCTGCATGCAGAGAAGAAAAAAAGAAATTAAACGCCGGAAAAAGGGGAGGCCGAAGGGTTACCTGGCGCGGAGGCGGTGGCTTGCTGCGTTTCTGGCGGGGCTGTGGCGGAGGCTGGTGGCGGCGTCTTGGCTCACGGACGGCGGCTCCAAGCGGCAGTGGCAGTGCTCTGTTTTACAGTGTTTCCGGTGACCCTCCGGTTTGGTTTCACTCCAGTTTTCAACTTTTCCTTCCTCTTCCAATGTTTCGGTCTTTTTCTTTCTTCCCTTCACTCTCTTCTCTCGGTCTGTTTTCTTTTTTTTTGTTTTTTTTTGTTTTCTCGCCTCTCTCGGTCCTCTCTCCCGGTCTCCTCCTTCGTCCTCTCCTCTCCTTTTCTTCGGGTATTCCCTCTCTCGGCTCCTCCCTCCTTTCGGGTCACTTTCCCTCTCCTTTCGGGTCTCTCTTTTTTCCTCTTCTTTCCTTCGTTTTCCCCTCTCCCTTTTCTCTTTCGGTCTTCTCCTTTTCCCCCTCTGTTTTTTTCGTTTTTACTCTCCCCACTGTTTCTACGTTTTTGCTCTATATTTATAGGAGCGAAAGGGCGTTGGGCCCTTCATTAGTGCGCCATGGGGAGCGGGTTTCGCGGCGGCTGGTCGGCCACCACCCGCGATAGCCATGCGCCGTTCCCTTGCTTTCGACAGTGTGAACGGCCGGTCGACCAATAGCTTCGGTCGGTGGTCCAGGGCGTGGGGCTTCGGGTCGGTGAGGTGTGTGGTCTAGAGAGAGAGGAAATGTGTTTTTTTATAAAGAAGAAATAACAAAGGAAACCATGTTTTTCTTCCCCCCGTGCTGCATGTCCAGGGGAGGAAGAAAGAGGAACAGTGTCGTTCAAAACGACACCGTTCCGTCTTCTTTTTTTATATATATATATATATACATGAAACGGCGTCGTTTTAGGCAAAACGCGCCGTTTCATTTAAGTCCTGCAAGACGCCAAAACGCGTCAATTTGCAAAGCAGCCCTCAATCATCTTTTGTCCCTTCAATTGCATCCCTGCCGAATTCGAACCTCGTCCCTATATTTGGCCGCCTTTTTCACTTTGGTCCTTGGCCTTTGATTTCTGCAATTGAGCCCTTAATTGATCAATAAACTTCCAATTTCTTCAATTAGGCCCCTGATTCAATTAATTCCAGCCCCCCTACTTGCGCGCCTCTTCAATTTTGGTCCCTGGTCTTGGATTTCTTCAATTAAGTCCCTAATTGGCCCTTAAACTTCAATATTTATGCAATTAAGCCCCTGATTTGACTTAATAAATTCCTAAAAAATATATTTTGGCCCCAGAACTTAAATTTCTTCTAATTAAAGCCCAAATTGACTTAAAAATCAATTTTTCTTGCAATCAAATCCCTTATAAAATCATTTAAAAATCCAATTAAATCCATAAACATCCAAATTTGGGTTTTTCTCCTCAAATATCCAAATTTTCCTTCTCAACAGGGCTCTCTTTCTCCAAGAATATACTGTCAAAAATCCCAACTTTGTATTTTTAACCTTATTGACCAATTTTCCGACCATTTTCTGAGCGCTTCTGCCTCCTGTTATTTTTTCTTAACCTCCTTTGGCTATATATATATTTTTATATATATATATATTTTGTAGGGGACCCAAAAATGGGTTACAACAGATGCCCCCTCTTTATAATGCTTACGGAGCAGGGGTTTTACGCAGTAAGTTTTATAAAGATGAACCCAAAATAGGACTCCTGGAACCGATCTTGTTGAAGCTTGACTGATCTGATACTTGTCTCTTATAGTAGTCTCCACTTGGAATCCCATCCGGCGATTCCATTCCAACAAAAAATGAAATATGAGGTCCCTTCTAGCGACCTCCTTTGCCCAATATCAAAATACGAGATCCCTTCTGGCGATCTCCTTTAATCAACTTGGAATCCCATCTGGCGATTCCCCCTTTTCTCCCCCTTTTTTTTTTTACCAACATGAAAAAACGAGGTCCCATCTGGCGACCTCCAAACAGCGAAACACGAGATCCCTTCTGGCGATCTCCTTTAACTTGGAATCCCATCTGGCGATTCCTTTTATTAACCAACATGAAGAAACGAGGTCCCATCTGGCGACCTCCAAATCGCGAAACGCGAGATCCCTTCTGGCGATCTCCTTTATTCAACTTGGAATCCCATCTGGCGATTCCTTCTTTTGTTCAACATGTAATACGAGGTCCCATCTGGCGACCTCCAAATAGCGAAACATGAGATCCCTTATGGCGATCTCCTTTAAATCAACTTGGAATCCCATCTGGCGATTCCTTTTATTTAACATGTAATACGGGGTCCCATCTGGCGACCTCCGAATAGCGAAACATGAGATCCCTTCTGGCGATCTCTTTTAATCAACTTGGAATCCCATCTGGCGATTCCTTTTATAACCAACATAAAAAAAACGAGGTCCCATCTGGCGACCTCCAAACAGCGAAACACGAGATCCCTTCTGGCGATCTCCTTTAACTTGGAATCCCATCTGGCGATTCCTTTTATTAACCAACATGAAGAAACGAGGTCCCATCTGGCGACCTCCAAATCGCGAAACGCGAGATCCCTTCTGGCGATCTCCTTTATTCAACTTGGAATCCCATCTGGCGATTCCTTCTTTTGTTCAACATGTAATACGAGGTCCCATCTGGCGACCTCCAAATAGCGAAACATGAGATCCCTTATGGCGATCTCCTTTAAATCAACTTGGAATCCCATCTGGCGATTCCTTTTATTTAACATGTAATACGGGGTCCCATCTGGCGACCTCCGAATAGCGAAACATGAGATCCCTTCTGGCGATCTCTTTTAATCAACTTGGAATCCCATCTGGCGATTCCTTTTATAACCAACATAAAAAAAACGAGGTCCCATCTAGCGACCTCCAAACAGCGAAACACGAGATCCCTTCTGGCGATCTCCTTTAACTTGGAATCCCATCTGGCGATTCCTTTTATTAACCAACATGAAGAAACGAGGTCCCATCTGGCGACCTCCAAATAGCGAAACACGAGATCCCTTCTGGCGATCTCCTTTAACTTGGAATCCTATCTGGCGATTCCTTTTACGAACGAAAAAATGGGGTCCCATCTGGCGACCTCCAAATAGCGAAATGTGAGATCCCTTCTGGCGATCTCCTTTATTCAACTTGGAATCCCATCTGGCGATTCCTTTTATTCAAAGCTGGAATACGATGTTGTTCTTCCTGATGGCAGGGTTCAAAACTTTTCATTTTCTCTCTTTTTCTTGTTCTTCTTGTTGTTCCAGAATCCACTACGATTCGAAACCGTAATTCTTTGCTATCACCCACTATGATTCTTTCTTCGTCTCCAATCTTGCTGGAATGTATTAAGAACTCCTCCTGTAATGATCCAGAAAGCATATATGCAATGATTTATGATTAGATGCCATGCATGCATTCGTACCTAGTTTTGAAACATAGGCCCCATCCTCTCCTTCTAGTTCGTGAGACTCCCTCTTGCTTGAGCTTGCTTTTGAAGTCGTATGCTGGATTTATCTCTCGTGTTGTCTCTGACTTTCTTCGAGTAGTCCTTTTCCCAAAATGTATGATTTGTCATTGCCTCTTTGTCATGCTTTTGTCAAATGCTTTAGCTTGGTTTTCAAATCTATAGGCTTCCGTACATTTTAAACAAGTAAAACTTTTCATGCAAAAAATCTCTTATTGCCCCCAGTGTAGGGGTGTGATTTTAGTCTAGGCTTTTGTATAGAGAAGAAATTCGTTAGGCCGATGCTAAACTTTTTAGGTGTGATAACAACAAGATATGCACTGTTGGTATTAATGCAAAAATGATTGTTGTGAGATCAATGCAAAAGAGAAAGAAGTCAATGGCCAAACTTTGCTTTATTGATTTAGGAGCCTACATCAAGCATAATATCTTTTTACAGAGTCAGAATTCACAGGTCGAGCTAGGTCTTCTCCGTCCATTCTAGCCAACTTCAGCGCTCCTCCTGAGAATGCCTTCTTTACTACGTAAGGAACCTCGTAATTCGGTGCCCATTTGCTTTGATCGTCTCCAGGCAGTGACAATATTTTCTTCAATACTAGATCCCCTTCTTGAAACAACCGCGGTCTAACCTTTTTATCATATTCCTTGGCCATTCGTTTCTGGTAAAGTTGGTGATGACATATTGCAGCTACCCTCTTTTCGCTGATCAAGTTCAGTTGCTCATATCTCACTTTGGCCCACTCGGCCTCCTCTAATTCGGAATCTATCAACACTCTTAACGATGGGATCTCCACTTCCAAAGGCATCACTGCCTCCATACCGTACACCAGAGAATATGGGGTAGTTCCTGTCGAGGTCCTGACCGTAATGCGGTATGCATAAAGAGCAAATGACAACATCTCATGCCAATCTCTATATGTGACTACCATTTTCTGAATAATCTTCTTGATGTTCTTGTTGGCGGCTTCTACTGCACCATTCATCTTTGGTCGGTATGGGGAAGAATTCGAATGCTTGATTTTCCATTTAGTACACAACTCTGCTATCATTTTGCCATTGAAATTCTGTGCATTATCTGTCACTATCTTTTCTGGAGGACCATATCGACAAATCAAATCCTTCTCTATAAACCTCTTCACTACGTTCTATGTTACGTGGGCATATGAACTGGCTTCCACCCACTTTGTGAAGTAGTCAATAGCTACAAGGATGAATCTATGACCATTGCTAGCTTTTGGGTTAACAGGACTGATCACGTCGATTCCCCACATTGCAAACGGCCAGGGAGATATCAGATTAAATAGCGGAGCTGGCGGCATATTGACCTTGTCACTGTAAACTTGACATTTATGACATTTCCTGACATAGTCGATACAGTCTTTCTCTAGTGTCATCCAAAAATAACCAGCCCTTTGGATTTTCCTCGCTATCATATGCCCGCTAGCATGGGTTGAGCAAATCCCCTCATGGACCTCCCGTAATGCCTTTCTAGCATCTGCCTCATTCAAACACCTTAGCAGGGTTCCATCAAATGATCTTTTGTACAAAATCTCTCCATCTAAATAGAAGTCTGTAGCCAACCTTCTCAAGGTTTTCTTATCCGTTTTGGAAGCTCCCACCGGATATTCATGATTTTGCACAAGGTTCTTGATATCATAATACCAAGGTTGTCCGTCTATCTCTCCTTCAACTAAGCAACAGTGAGCTGGGTCATTTCTAATGTCAATGTGTACCGGTTGTACCTTGCACTTGAGATCAATGGTAGTCATAGCAGCTAATGTGGCTAAAGCATCCGCAAAATGGTTCCCCTCCCTTCCCAGATGGGTGAATCTAATTTCTTCAAATTCCTTTGCTAACGTGGATAGGTATTCCTGGTACGGCCTCAACTTTTCCTCCTTGGTTTGCCATTCCCCTTTAACCTGACAAATAATCAACATTGAATCTCCATATACATCTAACTTCTTTATCTTCAACTCTAATGCCGCTTCTAAACCGAGGATACAAGCTTCATACTCAGCTGTATTGTTGGTGCACTCGAAATGCAGTTTTACCGAAACTGGATACTGTTCCTTATCAGGAGAGATTATTACCGCACCGGCCCCATTACCATATACATTCACTGCACCGTCAAAAAACATCGTCCACCAATCTGTCTTCTCTTCTTCTTTCTCTACTGACAATATATCTTCATCAGGGAAGCCAAAATCCAAAGGTTCGTAATCTTCAACAGCATTATCGGCCAGATGGTCCGCGATTGCACTTCCTTTTACGGCTTTCCTTGTCATGTATACTATGTCATATTCTGCTAATAGAACTTGCCACCTTGCAATTCGACTTGAGAGAAAGGGCTTGTTATAAATATACCTCAGAGGATCCACTTTTGAAATTAACCAAGTGGTATAGTATAACATATAATGTCGCAACCTCTTTGCCGCCCACACCAATGCACAACAAAGCCTTTCTATCTCCGTGTATCTAGACTCACATTCAGTGAATTTCTTGCTTAAGTAATAAATAGCTCTTTCCTTCCTTCCGGTTTCATCATGCTGTCCTAATACACATCCCATGGCTGCTTCAGTTACTGTGAGATATAATACTAGAGGCTTTCCTGATACTGGAGGAACCAGTAAAGGTGGATTTTGTAAATAATACTTGATTTTATTGAATGCCTCCTCACACTCCTCATTCCAGGTTCCGGGATTCTTTTTCCTTAGTAGTCGAAATATAGGTTCACACGTTGTTGTTAACTGAGCTATAAACCGAGCAATGTAGTTTAACCTTCCCAAGAATCCTCTTACTTCTTTCTCCGTCTTGGGGGATGACATGGCTTGGATGGCCCTCACTTTATCTGGATCCACCTCTATACCTCTATCACTTACCACAAATCCTAATAGCTTGCCCGATTTAACTCCGAATGAACATTTTGCAGGATTAAGCCTTAGTTCATATTTCCTCAACCTCTCAAACAACTTCCTCAAAACTTCAACATGATCTTCTCCCCTTTTAGACTTGGCAATCATGTCGTCTACATACACCTCAATTTCTTTGTGCATCATGTCGTGGAACAAAGTCACCATTGCTCTTTGATAGGTTGCTCCTGCATTCTTCAATCCAAATGGCATGACCTTGTAGCAGAATGTCCCCCAAGGTGTGACAAAAGTTGTTTTCGCCTTATCCTCCGGAGCCATTTTTATCTGGTTGTATCCTGAAAAACCATCCATAAAGGAATATGTAGAACTCCGGGCAGCGTTGTCCACTAAAACATCTATGTGTGGTAGAGGAAAATCATCCTTGGGACTAGCTTTATTCAAATTCCGAAAATCCACGCACACTCTGATCTTCCCCTCTTTCTTAGGTACCATAACAATGTTAGATTCCCATTGTGGGTACCTAACTACTTCTAGAAAGCCAGCATCCCATTGCTTCTCGAGTTCTGTCTTGACCTTCATCCAAACATCCGGGTGGGCCCTCCTCAGCTTCTGCTTGACTGGCTTACAACCTTCCTCCAATGGTATCTTGTGTACTACGATATTTGTATCCAAACCAGGCATATCTTCATAGGACCAAGCAAAGACATCTGAATATTCTTGTAATAGGGCGATCATTTTTATCCTTTGCTCAGAAGTAATTAGGGTACCTATTTTTAACTCCTTCTCGAACTGATCACTGCCTACATTGATGGTTTCAAGTTCCTCTGCAGCAAGTTTCCAAGTCTGTTCCTGTTGTTCTACTAGCCTGGTGAATTCACTAATATTGCTTTCATCCCACTCTTCTTCTTCCATAGTTATCACATGTTCATTCAAGTTTGGCCATTTATTCTTGATGCTGAATGTATGTAATGTTGTAGGAGATCCGCTTTCAGGATTCCTGAAAGCGGGAAGTGTTTGGTGTAAATGCATAACAAAGAAAGCAATTTGCGAAAAGTGCATGATCTCACATTTTATTTAAAGAAAAGGTGGGCTCCATGACAAACATAAAATCTAGCTGACATCACGAGCCTTGATTGTCAACTAGAGGAAATAAAAGCAAACATAAGCAATGACAAAAGCATGTTAAGGCAAACAAAGTTGGTTTACATTTTGAAAACTACTGGAGCTTCTTGGGTCACCCAGTTCTGAAACTTCTCGTCCTGAGCCAACTTGCGCACAAAGGTCTTGGCTGAGACGTCTTCTATGGTGTAGACCGTCAGTTGTGGGAGTGCTTCATCTCCCTTTCTTGCTACTGTCTTCATATCATCTTCTTCTATCTTGTTTGCCCCCAAGGTATTTATACTCATGTTTGACAGCTCTTGATCAAGGCTTTCGGCTTCTTTATCATGTTGCATTATGTATGCAGCTTTTGGGAATGACACGCTAAGGGGAGGGATTTCTAGCTTTTCTTCTTCAGGCTCTCTTCCTTTAATTCTAGCCATCCTTCTTGCCCTTCTTCGACCAGCAGCCCACCGATAATCCTCCTGGTTAGGTTGATACCCTAACCCAAATCTTTGAGCAGCACTTTTTATCCTTGCCTGGTTAACCCCTCCTGGTATCCCGATAATAAGGTTATACTGAAATGGGATCCCGCGGTTCAAGAAGCATAGACTTGCCATCCTTGCTGCTTCTGAGATCCTTGGCCTTCTTAATACTGTGTTCTCCGGTACCCAGTCAGTGTTCACAATCTCAAAGGCGTGGATATTGGTATCCTTGCAACTATCTGCTTCGATAAAAGGCACAGCCACATTCTTTATCATGGATACTGTCTCCTCGGCCTTGACAGTTACTAACATCCCATTCATGATATACTTCAGGCATTGATGCAATGACGAAGCTACTGCCCCCGCTGCATGAATCCAAGGTCTTCCTAACAGCATACTATAGGAAGGGTGGATATCCATAACTTGAAGTGTTACTAGGAACATTTGTGGTCCCACATATAGCTCCACTTCTAAAGTCCCAATTATTGGCCTAGGCGAGCCATCATACGCTCTAGCCATCATAGTACTGGGCTTTATATGGGATTCATCGATCGGCATTTCTTCCAGAATGTGCTTTGGCAACACGTTAAGGGCCGAGCCATTATCAATGAGTACTTTTCCTATGAGGCAGTCCTTGCACCTAACCGTAATGTATAAGGGCTTGTTATGTCCGGTACCTTCAGCATCAAGTTCATCAGCCGTGAAGTATAGGTAATTAGTTGCATGGATCCTCCCTACTAGATGCTCCATGGTTTTATGTTCAATGTCTTGGGGTACATATGCCTCATTCAATACCTTTTGCAAGGCGTTTCGATGCGGCTCAGAGCTGAGTATCAAGGACATCAGGGAGATCCTAGCTGGAGTCTTCTTTAGTTGATCTACTATGCAATATTCACTATGCTTGATCAACTTCAAGAATTCATTCGACTCCTCTTCCGTTACCGGCTTATTGACTTCTAGTGCTTTGTCTAGATCCACCACTTCTTTACCCTTTCCTTTTCTCAACTCCTCAGGCGTAAAGCAACGACCACTCCTGGTTAAGCCACTTATCTCAGTCTGGAACAAAGGAAAAGGAGCTCGAACGTTGGAGGTATAACCATAATTATAAGGCATGGCGTTATGATTCCCTTTTGTGTAGGATGGTTTAACCAAGATTAGCCTTGGGGGCCCATTAGCCGTTTGTTGGATCCTGCATACTCCTGTCATCTCATCTTGACCTTCCATCATGCTCACCTCAACCCTGCTCTCCATGGGTTCAATTCTCAATTGCCCCATTTTTAACATTTTTGCAATTATTTCCCCAAACTTGATGCAATCTTCAATATGATGTCCATCTCTTCCATGGAACTCACAATAATCACCCACCGCCGGATGGCTTCCCACATTCGCCTCTAGAAATCCTGATCGTACTAACATGTCGTACATCTTTTCCATAGACACCTTCAACATCTTGCATTGATTTCCAACTTCTATCATGCTTATTCCACTACTACTTGAGGCATGTTTAGGCAACGGGTTTGAATTAATGTTGGGCTTGTCTTCAAATGATACCCATCCTATCTTAATAAGCTCCAACAATCTTTTCTTAAAAGCGTAACAGGTTTCAATCCTATGCCCGGGATTACCCGCATGGTACTCACAAGTCAACTCGGGCTTGTACCAAATTGGGAATGGTGGTTGTAATGGTAGTGTAGGGATAGGAGCGATGTGCCCAATGCTCAATAGTTTGGCGTACAAGTCCTTCAAAGGCATGGGTAGTGGCGGTAGTTGTTCTGAAGGGTATCTTATATAGGGTCTTTGGTAGTGATTTTGGTGGTTTGACTGGTTATTTGTTCGACTGGGGGAAAAAGGTTGGTTAAAGTTCATGTGTGAGAATTGAGAGGTAGGTACTTGTGGATTGTGGGAATCTACTTTCTTGCCCTTATACCCGCCTTCCAAGTGGTTAATATCACCTTCTCTCTTTCTTCCAATAAAACCCTTCTTTTCCACTGGCTCAGCTATACGTCCAGCTTTAATCCCTTGCTCTATCCTTTCAGCTATGCGTACCGCATCGTAGAAATGCTGAGACGAGCTACCCATTAAATGCTCATAATAAGGTGCCTTGAAGGTATTGGCAAACAAGGTCACCATTTCTGTTTCTATCAGAGGGGGTTGGACATGCACGGCCTCATCCCTCCACCTTTGTGCATAAGCCCTTACCGACTCCTGGCTCTTTTTCTCCATTACCATTAGACTTGTTCGATCAGGGGCGATTTCCATGTTAAACTTGTACTGTTTGAGGAAAGCCTCCACCAAGTCTCTCCAACTTCTGATCTTGACACTATCTAACCTCATGTACCAACTCAAAGCGGACCCTGAGAGGCTATCCTGAAAGAAATAGATTAGCAGCTTATCATCGCGGATCACTTCTGCCATTTTATTACAGTAGGAACGAAGGTGAGTGTTTGGGCATTCCAAACCAGTGTACTTAATGAACTCTGGTATCCTGAAATCTTTTGGTACCACGATGTTTGGTACCAGACATACTTCAGCTGCTCGCATAGGGTCAAACCAGTCATTACCCTCAACTGCCCTTAATCTTTCTTCCAAAGCAAACAACTTGTCCTGGTCCATCAGACTGGGAGACCTATTATCCGGGGTTCCTTCCGCTGTTAAGTCAACAGTGAATGGAGCATGAGTTGGTAGAATAGGAGTAATAGGCACAAACTGCTGCCCATTGGCCGAGTTTGCCCCCTGGTTTTGAGATGTTTGAGGAATGTGAACTGCTGGTGCTTCTTCAAGCTGTTGTGCTGATGTTCCCTCCCCATTCTTAGCTCTTAGAAGCTGCTCCAGTAAGCCGGTTAGCCGAGAAACTTCATTCTTTACGGACTCCAACTCGGTCTGATAATGTGACTCTAAGTGAGCTCTCTCTTCGTTTTCCATTCTTGCTCGAGACCGGGTGTTGTGGATTTTGGATGTGGGACCTATGTTTCACGATCTGGACGTGCATATGATAATTTATAAACAAATGCGTGATGCATTTATGATGCATTTAGTCATGATTCCAGCTCAAAAAACCTGGTTTGATGAATTATTAATCTTGATGCAAAGGAAAGTAAGATACATATCCTAAGGACAGGTTCTATGTATTACGTGAGAGCGGGTAGGTTTTCTATCTGGTCTCGAAGGGTCTCATATCTGCCTAGTGACGTTCTTCGTAAAGACAGTATGGGGGCGTTGCAAGGAATAGTTAAGGTAAGTATACCCACCATTACCGAGCAGGCACTCAGATATGAGTTGGGTGTTTCACGCATCTGAACCCTGACCAATAGTCATAAGGCAGATCGCTACTCCCCCACCTAACTTAAAGCTTGTGTGTGCTTCTCAAAATTAAAGTATGTGATGCATGTGACAGTTCTATACAAATGCATGAACAATATTGCGTAAAAATATTTAAAGCATATAAGCAGATAACAAAAGGAAAGGCAAATTAACAATAAACACATGAAAACACAAATAAATCAGACAAAAACAAAGCTTAGTCCACAAGGTCCCCAATGGAGTCGCCATTCTGTCGCGGGGTCCGCGGCGTCGCGGCGAAATATTCCATTTTTAAATCTAGGAAATGTGTGGTATCTATTTGGCAAGTGTGGGGAGACAAAAAATATTGTCTTTTGTTGGTAGAAAATGGAATGGGAGTCGCCACCTAGTATTTTGGTTACTAGGAACCCTAACTGGTCTCAAAGATTGGGTACGGGGACTGGTTGCGTAAAGGGAAGGTATTAGCACCCCAAATACGCCCTACCTAAGGTAAGCTGCATTGTTTATTTGTCTGATAAAATTTAAGGTCTCGTTGTGTTTCCTAGTTGTTGGTCCGTCTATGGTTCAAGAAAAGTCCTCCTCAATAAGGAGATCCTTATCTTATCGGGTAAAACCTAACCGTTCTAACGTCTATGCAAAAAAAACATATTTAAACAGGAATACGTTTTACGTATAAATTCGTAATCCCATATACTAAAAGAAGAAAAAAAAGATTTTTTTAGAATTTTTGAAATATTGGCCTAGTTCTCATGGCTTAAATAAACCGGTTATAAAAGCCAAAATGCATGTTAATACATATATTGTTTTTTGAATCTTTCTTTGTTGTATGAAAATATGATGTTATAATATTTATATATATATATATTGGAGAGACTAGGCCGTATGCATGAAAACAAAACATTTTAAAATTATTTTATTTTTTATGTCTTGACGAAAATCGGGTATTTTAATACCGGATTTGTATCTTTACAGTATAAAAATACAACCAAATATTAATCCACTTTGATAAAAATATTCAGAAAAATCAACAATATTCTTAAAGATATTTAGAAAAATTTTGAAGGCAAAAGACATTTTTTATTTTGAAAATGTTTGATGTTTTGATGAAAACCGGGTATTTTAATACCGGATTTGTATCTTTACAGTATAAAAATACCAACCGATATTAATAAAAAATAATAATAAAATTACGGAAAATCACATATTTTTTTTAAATAAGTTTTTCAGAATTTTCTTAAAATTTTTTTCATATATATATATATATATATAAATAAAACAAAAAAACAAAATAATATATATAATATATAATATTAAATGGGCTGGGCTGGTCCGGCCCAACCAATTGGGCTGGGCCAGACTCAGCCCCAAAGGTGTTGGGCCGATCTCGGCCCAAAATGGATTGGGCCGATTCCGGCCCAAGTACTATTATTCTCTTCTGGGCCAGACCCGGCCCAGAATACAGGACTGGGCCAGGATCCGCCTGGCCCAGACCAAAACAGGCGGGGGGGGGGGGGGAATTATTTCCCCCCGCCACCCCTGCATGCAGAACGTTATACGTTCTGCATGCAGAGAAGAAAAAAAGAAATTAAACGCCGGAAAAAGGGGAGGCCGAAGGGTTACCTGGCGCGGAGGCGGTGGCTTGCTGCGTTTCTGGCGGGGCTGTGGCGGAGGCTGGTGGCGGCGTCTTGGCTCACGGACGGCGGCTCCAAGCGGCAGTGGCAGTGCTCTGTTTTACAGTGTTTCCGGTGACCCTCCGGTTTGGTTTCACTCCAGTTTTCAACTTTTCCTTCCTCTTCCAATGTTTCGGTCTTTTTCTTTCTTCCCTTCACTCTCTTCTCTCGGTCTATTTTCTTTTTTTTTTGTTTTTTTTTTTGTTTTCTCGCCTCTCTCGGTCCTCTCTCCCGGTCTCCTCCTTCGTCCTCTCCTCTCCTTTTCTTCGGGTATTCCCTCTCTCGGCTCCTCCCTCCTTTCGGGTCACTTTCCCTCTCCTTTCGGGTCTCTCTTTTTTCCTCTTCTTTCCTTCGTTTTCCCCTCTCCCTTTTCTCTTTCGGTCTTCTCCTTTTCCCCCTCTGTTTTTTTCGTTTTTACTCTCCCCACTGTTTCTACGTTTTTGCTCTATATTTATAGGAGCGAAAGGGCGTTGGGCCCTTCATTAGTGCGCCATGGGGAGCGGGTTTCGCGGCGGCTGGTCGGCCACCACCCGCGATAGCCATGCGCCGTTCCCTTGCTTTCGACAGTGTGAACGGCCGGTCGGCCAATAGCTTCGGTCGGTGGTCCAGGGAGTGGGGCTTCGGGTCGGTGAGGTGTGTGGTCTAGAGAGAGAGGAAATGTGTTTTTTTATAAAGAAGAAATAACAAAGGAAACCATGTTTTTCTTCCCCCCGTGCTGCATGTCCAGGGGAGGAAGAAAGAGGAACAGTGTCGTTCAAAACGACACCGTTCCGTCTTCTTTTTTTTTTTATATATATATATATATATATATATATACATGAAACGGTGTCGTTTTAGGCAAAACGCGCCGTTTCATTTAAGTCCTGCAAGACGCCAAAACGCGTCAATTTGCAAAGCAGCCCTCAATCATCTTTTGTCCCTTCAATTGCATCCCTGCCGAATTCGAACCTCGTCCCTATATTTGGCCGCCTTTTTCACTTTGGTCCTTGGCCTTTGATTTCTGCAATTGAGCCCTTAATTGATCAATAAACTTCCAATTTCTTCAATTAGGCCCCTGATTCAATTAATTCCAGCCCCCCTACTTGCGCGCCTCTTCAATTTTGGTCCCTGGTCTTGGATTTCTTCAATTAAGTCCCTAATTGGCCCTTAAACTTCAATATTTATGCAATTAAGCCCCTGATTTGACTTAATAAATTCCTAAAAAATATATTTTGGCCCCAGAACTTAAATTTCTTCTAATTAAAGCCCAAATTGACTTAAAAATCAATTTTTCTTGCAATCAAATCCCTTATAAAATCATTTAAAAATCCAATTAAATCCATAAACATCCAAATTTGGGTTTTTCTCCTCAAATATCCAAATTTTCCTTCTCAACAGGGCTCTCTTTCTCCAAGAATATACTGTAAAAAATCCCAACTTTGTATTTTTAACCTTATTGACCAATTTTCCGACCATTTTCTGAGCGCTTCTGCCTCCTGTTATTTTTTCTTAACCTCCTTTGGCTATATATATATTTTTATATATATATATATTTTGTAGGGGACCCAAAAATGGGTTACAACAGTTACTGTCTGACTTTGAATTGTTACTGTTCAATTTCCAACTGTTACTGTCTGACTTTGAATTTTTACTGTCTGAACACTCATCAGATTTTTAACTATATCTAAAGTTCTAAAACTCCATTTTAAGTGAGATTGATCTCGTTAGAAAGCTAAGACACAAGGCTACCAGTTCTCTGAGGAAGGAGAACCCAGTTCTGCCTCCAACATAGTCAAAATTGCTCATCAACTAATCAGTCCTACTGCCCTACATAATCAATCACGACTCAGTTTCGGTTGGTAACCCATAACTGGAGTTCTACATCTTCAAATTGAGCAAGACTAGTTTTCTTAGTTAGCTAACATTCAAATCTATAATTTCTATGAGGAATCTAATCCTAATTCCCTCATCCTCCTATCCAAAATCTCACCGAAAGTCAGGAGACAAGTCTGTCCAGATTTATCTCCCCCTCCCCTTCACACAATACTTTCATAAACTACATACCACACATATAAATTAACTTAATCTCAACAATATGTACTTTTTCCTCAATTTATGTCTAAGAACCCCAACCTATGATTCAATATCAAGGCATCAATTTTTTTATTGAATTTAAAAATGAATTTTTTTTAAGCTCATGTTTAGAATACCTTACCTGCTACAAAATAAGATCTTGATCTTCAACCAGTTAAAGATTTTCAACTCCCTCCTTTCTTTTCTTCTTGTTCAATTTCTTGGTAATCCTTCGCTCTCAAGTGTTTATCCCATCTATAAGCTCTAAATCTTGGATGGGTTCTTGAAATGTTAGTGTTTCTCTCTTGATTTCTCAAGAATGGGTATAAAACTCTCTATCTTCTCTCCTTATGGTTCCTACAGATTTTGTTTTGGTGAGGAGAGAGTATTTATACTCTATATTTTTTCTTATTTGCATTTAGGCCCCCCTTTTCCTTTAAGTGTATTTTTTTTCTCTTCAATTAAATCCAACCCTTAACAGTACTGGGTTCATTATAATATCTCGAATTATTTCACCTGGAAATTCATATTCAAAATTTTGTGAATTCCTGTTTTTTATTTAACCATATGCATGAATTTATTCACTTTTATTTATTTATTTTTCTTGGGGTTTACATTCTCCCCTCCTAATAGAAATTTTCTCCTCAAAATTTGAGTGATGTACCTGAATTTATAAACAAGTCGAGGAATTTTCGTCTCATTTCTGATTCTCTCTCCCATGTTTCTTCCTCGATTTGTGAGCTTCACCATATGACTCTAATGATGGGAACTTTCTTATTACGAAGTTCTTTCTCGCCCCAATCGAGTATCTTTATTGGTCTTACCTCAAGTGTTAAGTCTTCTTTTACCTCCACTGGCACTTGAGGTAACACTCTCGAAGGGTTTACATCGGCTTTTCGCAGCAAAGAAACATGGAATACATTGTGAACCTTGGCCAACTATGAGGGCAAGTTTATTTCATATGCTACAGGTCCCATATGTTTTTGGATTTCAAATGGTCCAATGAACCTTGGGGCTAACTTTCCCTTCATGATGAATCTCAGCATGTGCTTCCATGGAGCTACCTTCAAAAATACTTTATCTCCAAGACAAAATTCAAGTGGTCTTCTTTGAATATTTGCATTCTTCTTCTGTTTATCCTGAGCCGCCTTTATTCGATCCTTAATAATCCTCACTTTTTCAGTAGTGATTTGTACTAATTCTGCCCTATACAACTTTTTGTCCCCAACTTCTTCCCAACACAGGGTGTCCTACACTTTCTGCCATAAAGAGCTTCAAATGGGGCCATTCCAGTTGTTGTCTAATAACTATTGTTATACATGAATTCTACTAGTGACAGGTGCTCCTCCCAGTTTCCACCAAATTCCAAAGCATATGCCCTTAGTAAATCTTCTAAGATATGAATAACTCTCTCAGATTGGCCATCAGTCTGCGGATGAAAGGCAGTACTGATACTCAAATTTGTTCCCAAGGCATGTTGTATGCTCGGCCAGAGACGTGAAGTAAATCTTGGGTCTCGGTCTGAAACAATTGATGTTGGGACTCCATGAAACCTTACAACTTCGTTCACATAAATCTTAGCCAACTTGTCAACTGGATCTGTCATCTTTACTGGTAGGAAAAGGGCAGACTTTGTAAGACCCAGACTTTTGGCCCAAACCCAAGCCCAAGCCAGCCCAAACCCAACTTAAGTTAACCTAGGTATTTAAGGAAGAGTTGCAAGAGAATTTATTTCCTCTCTTCTAATTCCTGTAGCTGTCGTGACCCTCTCCTCATCAAACCAAGGATTTCAGTTTTTGATCTTGAGTTTTGGGTTTAAGAAAAGTGGAAGTAGCAAGTAAGTGATTCTCTCTCATGTTACTTTTAAATATGATTTGTTTATGGAAGGATTAAAAAGAGAGAGAGAGAGAGAGAGATTAGGGTTTATAAGGATTAGAAGTTTATGTTGTTAAGATTGATTTATGATTATTAAGGGTTTAATGTTAGGTGATTAATTAGTATGTTGTTAGAAATAAGGATTTGTGAGTTGATTTGTTTAAATTAATTTTTATGGGTTAAGAAATTCATTTTTTACCTTGCTGGAAAATCTGGACAGAATGGTCTTGAGGTTGAAGATGACCAAATTTTATTTTGGTCCTTGATTTATGAAAATTTTAGTTTAGTCCCTAAACTTTGGAAAAATTACAATTCGACCCCTAAATGTATTTTGAGATTCTGGAAAGTGTTATTATGAGGTTTAGGATGATGAATCTCAGTTGATAATTGATTTGGAATATTTTCAGTTTGGTCCCTCAATTTTGGGAATTTACATTTTAGTCCCTAAACTTTATAAAAATTACAGTTCGGTCCCTGGTTCATTCTAGACAGAATTAAGGATGGTTTATGGGTGAAATTTCAGTATGGTTATGGAAATTACAGTTTGGTCCAGTTTTGGTAAAATTACATTTTGGTCCCTGTTTTGGATAATTGTTGTTTTAGTCCCTAAACCTAGGAGACTAAACCTGGTTTTCTTTTATGCATTGGAATCTTTTATTTGTGTTGCTTTGAGTTGCTTTTGAGTATATTTTCTATATTTATTGTAGGTTCTCCTAACGATCCTCAATAGGTTTTTCGGGTCTTTCATCTGATATTCTTTTTAGTTTTATATTTTCCGGGTGAGTGGGATAATCTTCAATATGCATATATTATAAATAAATATGTATGTTGATTATACAATGAGTAGTAGTTAATTTCTTGAATATTTATATATTTTGCCTTATTTTCCGAGTACTCATTTATTCTTGAATTTGCACTCGCAATCTGTTAAACTAAATTCTATTTGATATGATATACGTTTCTTTGATGATTCTGTGAATATCTATTATGCCTTGATATGGGACTTGTCAGTAACTCCATGCTAACAGAGAGTAGTTAGCCTATGTGCACATAGTATTCTGTATACCTAGCTGGTGAGAGAGGCATCAGCCTGTGGCGACTGATCATCCCACAGTGGTCACCTTCGGGTGTCATCTGGTCACCTATGGGTGTCATTTGGTCACCTTCGGGTGTCATCTGATCTCTGACATGTATTCCACTACGTTATGATAATATGTTTAGTATGTATATGTATATGTATATCAAGATAAATCATCTTGCAAACTATTAATATTATAAATATCTAAAATATATATTAAATATTATTCCCTCACTGAGTTGGTTGAACTCACCCCTCATTCTTAATATTATTTCTGGTTCTTAGTTTCTGATAGCAGTTGGACTTGTAGAGTGTTCTTGCTTCTTCAGTTTTGGTCGGTATGCCTTGCTTGTTTTGCGAGACTTTCCTTTTAGTTTTGATTCTATGTCTTAAACGCTCCACTATTACCTTGTTTTAAATAAGTTTGGATTTTGACAATGTAATGAGTATTATGGATTATTGTTTTTATCTTAATTACTTATGAAGAGTTTTAAACTATCTTTTGGTTTCATCAGTTTTGAATAATATAATATTTCTGAAGATTATGAAATGTGGCGTATTTTTGAATAAATTGTTTTTTTGATATGTCTGTTTTGAGGCTTAGCGTAGGTGGGGTGTCCTTTCGACACCGCTCCTGCGTTGCCGGTCATGGACCTGGGATTCGGGTCGTGACAGACTTAGTTAGTCGATCCACAATGACTCAGATTGCATCATTTCCCCTCCTCTAGGCATCATTCATGAAAAGTAACTTCTGACTTCAAGTCATAATTTAAAGTAACTTTCGATTATTAACTGTGAAATAACAAACTTTCGATTTAAGTCCAAATTTTGATTGTATATGGTTCAGTTTTGTAAATTAATTTAAGTTGTTTTTTTTTTTACTTTTTACTCAAGAAAAAATTATATCATAAGTTAAAATTTTAAAATTTTATTTTTTTATTAAAGTAAAGCTTTGACTCAATTTTATAACAAATCTTGATTTAAGTCAAAATTTAAATTATATTTGGTACGAGTTTTGACTAGAATTAACTTTTGATTTAAATCAAAACTTATGACAAAATCAAGTCAAAATTTTGGGATTGAGAATGGAGTTATAGAAGTTTTTAGGGTTTAATAATGAATTACATTTTCATAAATATCAGAGCAAAATTAAAGATTTTAGAAGAAGATTCGAAGATTGAGCTTTTGAAGATCGAGCTTTAATTGAGCACAATTACAAGCACATCATGTGGTTGTAAGAGGTCAATGGAATGGACAAGTAGACACCAAGCGATTAATAATTGAGCAGTTTAAAAAAAGGCACTGTTTGATTGGAGGAAAACATTGTATTTGGGGACCATTATTCTACTTTTAGGGACCTCCAAAACAATAAATCATCATAACTAAGAATAATAAACTTCATAAAATGCAAAAATTTCCCTTTATTTTCCTACTCAATTTTCTCATGATTCAAACACAAATGTTCCTTCTGCTTTAATTGGTGGTTAATTATTTATTCAACACATAAAAACGTGTTTGGTATCTAAGAAACTACAGGAAAATGAACGACTAAACTGACAAATTATAATAAAGAGAACATGGATGAAATCATAAGTAGTACAAACTTTAGGGACTGATTTGATTTTTTAATTCCAACACGAAAATTGAGTATGAGAAAGGAGAAAAGAAAAAACACTTTGGGCCAATGACCAAGCCAGGTTGGCTGGGTCTAGCCCAACCCAATCGCCTGAGCTGGGCCCAACCCCAAAAAATAAAAAAAATAAAAAAATAAAAAATATGTGCATGCATAAATAAAAATAATAATATAGATTTATTGGTTTATTCATTGATTCCAGAGTCAGGAATAAAAATACTGATATAAATTTATTTTATTTTATTTTATTTAGTTACATAAAAAAATAAAAAATATGTGTATGCATAAAAATATTTTTTTTTTCATTAACTTACGCTAGAGTCAAGAATAAAAATATAGATTTAAATTTATTTTGTTTTATAACTATATAATATTTACCAAAGCCAGAGTTAGAAGTATTTGTAGTTGAATATTCACTAGCACCAAAGTAAGGAATATTATAAGCAAATCATCATAGCAAAAATTAATAAACATTTAGCAATTTAAGACAAAATCAGCAATGTAATCGGCCTTAGGCAGAACGTTTAAGGAGTGATAATATCTTCCTTTTTACGTAACCAGTTCTGAACCATAGAATCTCTGTTAACCAGTTAGGATTCCTAATAACCATAAAACTAAGTGATGACTCCTTAAACAAGACCATTTTCTATCAAAGAACAAGATGCCAGAAATCTGTTCTTTTCCAATGTTATTTTTTAAGGCCGCCGCGATGTTAGGTTTGACAGAATGACGACTCCACTAGGGAATTTTAGGACTAATCTTTGCTTTATGTCTTATTATTGCTATTTTGTTTGTTTTGTTTGTTTGCTTATTTTTCCTGCATTTAATGCTTTAGCATGCATCCTTGTTTATGTTGTCATGCATCACTTTGAGAGCACACACTTTACAATCTAGGATAAGTGGGAAAGTAGCGGCTCCCCAACGACTTTAGCTTGGGTAAGACTCGTGAAACCATCCAACTCTCGCTTGATTGTTTACTTGGAAGTGGTTGATATGCCAAACTGATATTACTCAAAGCTTTTATCTTCACACTACTTGTAAGTCTCATATCAACCTTTCAAGGACGATCACTGAGCATGTGAGAAACCATTTGAAACTAGATAATGACTAACCCCTTGATGCACTCAACAATTAGGATCTTCCTACTAGGTTGTCACCCCTTGAAGGACAAGTTTGCATTTCATACGTATTTTTTTAATTGAATCAATATTTTTGAATAAATTGTGTTGTAACCCATTTTTGGGTCCTCGCACAAAAAAGGAAAAAATACAAAAAAATAAAAAGTATATTATAAAAAAATAATAGCAGTGAAAAGAGGATGCCAGAACACTCAGAAAATGGTTAAAAATTGGTTGAGGAGGTTCAAAAATACAAAGATTAAAATTTAACAGTATTTTGTTGACTAATGAGAGCCTTATTAACAAAGAAAATTCAATTTGAGAAAGAAAAGTCTAAAATCAGATGTTTATGGACTCAATTAAATTTTATTGAAGATTTAATTGAATTTATGGAGGGTTTTATTGCAATAAAAATTGATTTTGGAGTTAATTTGAGCTTTAATTGGAAGAAATTAAAGTTCTGGGGTCAAACTATAATTTTTTAAAGTTAATTTGGTCAAATCAGGGGCTTAATTGCATAAATATTGAAGTTTGATGGCCAATTAGGGACTTAATTGAAGAAATCCAAAACCAAGGACCAAACTGGAAAAGGCGCATAAATAGAGGGGCTATAATTAAATTGAATTAGGGGCCAAATTGAAGAAATTAGAGGTTTATTGCTTAATTGAGGGTCAAATTGCATAAATTCAAGATCAAGGACCAAAGTGAAAAAGGCGGCCAACTTCAAGGCCACTGTTTGATTTTTGGCAAGGATGCAATTGCATTGATTTTTAAATCAAAATTGCAATTAAGGACTCAATTGAACAAATCACAAATTGAGAATCAATGTGAACTTTGACACATTTTTACCGCCTTTTTTTTTAAATGAAACAGCATGTTTTGTCTGAAACGACGTCATTTCAAACACTGTTCATTTTTAAAAAAAAAACAAAGGAAGCCCGAAACGGTGCCGTTTTGATGGCACTGTGGGTCTTCTTCTTCCCCTGGACGCGCGAGGCAGGGGAAGAAGAAGATTTTTCTTCTTTTGTTCTCACCGAATTCCCCTCTCAAAAAGACGCCGACTCCTTTTTAAAAAGACATCGACAACCCACACTTTTCACGTGTTGTAAGGGCGGTGGAGGGGCGGCAGCACAGTGGCCGCCCCATCCATATCCCTCCCCTGTTTTTGCCTATAAAAATAGGGGGGGCAGCAGAAAAAGTAAAGGAAAAAAAAAAAAACAGAACGAGAGCAAAGAACAAAGGAGAAGAGAGAGAGCAGAATAGAGGGAAAAAACCGAAAGAAGAAAAAAAAGAAAAAGAAGCAAGAAAGAATGAAAAACAGAGGAGAGAGAGAGAAGAAAAAAACTATATCAAAATTATTTTTGACTTCTTCAATTGTGGATACAATCAATGTTATTAAAATCTAGTTAAACATAAAATTATTTTAAACATCACTATATCAAAAACTTTTATTTTAAACATCACTATATCAATGATGCAGCAATAAAATATACCCATATAAGAGTAGACTAGCCGAGTCAAAAGGAGTGTTACCTCATCTGGTATTTAAAGTTGGATAACTATTATTTTTTAAAATATTTTTATTTAAAAATATATTAAAATAATATTTTATCCAATTTTTAATATTGATATATAAAAAAATTAATAAATATAAAAAAATCAAATTTTATCCAATTTTTATTTGGAATACAATATCAACCGCGGCATATCCAAGAAAAATCTATTTAGAAACGAAGATATTCGAAGAATGACAAAAAATAAATCAAACCAAAGCTGTGGAATTAGAATCCAAAAGATGGACCAAATTTGTCTCTACAGTGAATCATCTTGGTAGTGGGGTCAAAACTTGATGGAGAAATAATTATTTATTTATCAAAACAATTATTTATTGTAGAGAAAAACCAAACTCAATTCCATTTGATCAAAATCACACCATCAAAGAAAACAAGAAAGAAGGTATTTAATTGATATAATAATAAAAAAAGTTGGTATACTAATATAAGAAAAATAAAAATCTTAAGCAATAACATTTATTCCAGATCTTAAGCATCATTACTAGGCCTATTTCAAAACCACATAAAGAATTGTAATAGAAACAGAACATCAAAATCACAGAGAAAGCATGGTGATGAGGCAAGTACACAAGTCGTAAAGCCATTAGTTTGAGAAGGAAGGAGAAAGAAAATCCACACATTAAACAACAAGCACACACAAAGCCATTATTTCTTGAAGGTTCACACGGCAAACACATAGATAAGTCAATATTGTTCTTTTGGGAGTTCTATAAAATCACAATACAAAGCCATATTGTCAATAAAACAGTGGAAATCACTTCCTCAAAATAAAAAACATTCGCAGCACCACAGCTCAAAGACATCAATCTCCGTGAAATCACCAAATGTCGAGGTGATCATGTAATAGGTAACCAACCAACCTGATGCAAACATGAAGAACAACGACCATCAAGGCATATTGCATATGATGATTTAATTCAACCATTTAAAGTTGAAGGAAAAGGAGAGAAGATAAATAATTGCAGCCATATTACCTTCAAGAATTAATTATTAGCTTGTTTTTCAAATTCCAATGCCAGGCTTATCATCTGACTTAATCATCATGACCACCTCCATCCTCGTCTTCTTCCTCTTCCTCTTCCTCTTCATCTTCATCTTCATCTTCCTCTTCCACCTCCCATTCCTCTGCCTCTTCATCTTCATCTTCATCTTCCACCTCCCATTCCTCTGCATCTTCATCTTCATCTTCATCTTCATCTTCATCTTCCTCTTCCCATTCCTCTTCCTCTCCCCACTCATTATTTCGGGTCCACATTCTACAAGTGGTGGTTGGCACGAAGAAACCAGTTCTTGGATCCTCAGCTACTTGAGATACCTGCAAAACCGATTCAAGCATGGCATACACATTCTAACTTGTAAGTCTTATTATTGAGAGAAACAAAAAACACTAAAAGAGAGGCAAGAAACCAAGTCAAATAAGCAGCACCTCTGATTGAGCACTCATTGAACCATTTGTTCCAATAGCAAATTTTGTGGTCAGCTTTGGACATTCATACACCTCCAACTTCTCCAAACGAGGGAATAAGAAATCATGACACCCAAGACTGAAGCAGACAATGCTTGGTAATTCTTTTAGAGACAACTTTTGCAGATAAGGGAGCACCATCTTCTTCTCAACATTAACAGGTGAAGCATGATCATCCTGCCCAAATACACCCACTAGTTGAGAGGATTCACTTACTTTAAGTATTTGGAGCTTTGGGAGACCTGAAGTCATGGCTACTAGGAAGAGACTCTTCAATTTGTTGCATCTTCTGATTTCAAGTCGACACAAATTGGGGAAGCATAAAGATTGGAGATCACTTCCTGACAATATTTGATTCTTTTCATCATCATTATTCTTAGCAATTATTTGCTCCAAATCCTTACAAGTTGATATCTTTAGAACTTTCAGTTGAACTATACTAGCAATCATGATGTCTGTAAATACATATCGCAGTCTCTTACAGTTCCTCACCACCAAAATAGTCAAATTGCTCAGCGGGAGACCTTTCCATATACAGCTCATGTTAGGTTCATACACAAAGTACAAATATAATTTTTCCAAACTTGTTAACCCCTGCATCAAAAGAAATTAAGGTACAATTTGTTAGATATAATTCCCGTTAATTTTTATGCACTTTGGGACTATTATTTTAAATTAGTTAAATTAAATGAAATCAAGAAAAAATTATACTTATTAACTCAAAAAATAGTTTTTTTTATAATTGATTTATAATAAGAAAAAATTATGACATTAACCAAAAATAAAAATATAAAAGAAAATAATTTTAATCTTACATATTAGTAAAACTTCTTGTATGTGTATATAAAATAAAAATGCTTTATTGTTGATCATTTATAATTATTATTTTTTCATATGAAAAGGTGAAAAAATTGTAAAGAAAAAACATGAAAAAATATAAAAATATATGTTTTTCAAACTCAATACAAATTTGTTGCTTTTGAAGTATTTTTAATGAGAAAGTTTCAATTTTTACTTCTTGACTCTAATTGTTTAGAAAATTGGATAAAAAAAACCATTTTTTATTAATTTTTTGAACCATCTGTCATAAGTTGCAGCAGTGAAACAAAAAACTCAATATTCTCATATGAAGCTTCATCGTCCTGTCCAAATACTTTCCATTAATTGGCGAAAGAGCCTCAATTTCACTCCTTTTAAATTCAATGGATGGCTAAAGGATTTGCTAGCATTTATCCATTACTTTAGTCTTAGAAATCTAAAGGAAGAAATAAGAAATTATCACAATTTAAATTTAAAAGGAAAAAATCAGGGGAGAAATATAAAGGACGTACTTGTAGTTGTGCCAACGAATTATCCGATTCTTCGTAGCCTTGAATTGTTAACACTTGCAAAGAAGGCAATTGGGCAGTAAAACTCTTTGGACCAAAAACGCTGCAACTTGAAAGAGACAATTTTGTTAGCTGAGGGAAGTTGATGATTCCATCTCTAGTGATTGCATCTCCTTCTCCACTGTAAAATATTTGCTTTAAATTATAAGCAAAAGAAATCATCATATGTTCCAGGTTCAGAAGACTTGGACACACGGAGACAGGGAAGACATGTTCCAGTTTATCACATTCACCTATAGAGAGAGTTTGTAATTCTGGGAAGCGAAGAGACTCTGGAATTATTTCCCTGTCACCACCATCCTGTTCTCTGATAAGACGCTTCAATTCATAGCATTGTTTCACCTGTAGTGTTTCCAGATGAATAAGACTTCGAGCGAGGGACGGTGTGAAGATAAATGTCAGTTTGTTAAGAGACAGCAACTCCAGATAAAAAAGATTTTGGAGGCTGACATGTCTAGTGGGCCCCTTCCATATACATTTGAGCTCAGGTAAATCTGACAACCGTAACGTTGTTAAAGATGACAGTAGCGGCAGCTCCTTCTCCTTGTTAGTTCCTTCTTCAGCCTCATCAAATTCAAATACCTCTTCCAATGATTTGCAGTCATAAGTTTTCACTCTCCTTAGATTTTTCAAAGCTTGCCGCCATTTTGCTGGAAACAGAGTGCGAATATCCCCACATTCTTTCACTTTGACATATTCTAATCTTTGTAAGAAGTCCTTTTGCGACCCATGGCCATGGGTGGTCATCTGACCAGAGGACAATACTATATTTCTTAAACCCTCCACTCTCCAAAAAAAAATATGAGACACGGTAGGAAACAACTGCTCAAATGTCTTTGCATTCAAGGATGTGGCGCTTATATCACCCAAATATAATCTTGTCGAGGTTGGGCATTCTTTATCGAGTTCTGAATACCAATCCCCTAACACTATATCATATTTGAGCAACCTGGGAAAAACAAAATCTCTGGGAATGCATTCAACCTTCGGTATCTTCAATGATAATACAGCTAAATGAGACAGCGAACTTAGTTCTGTTAGGCTTACATTGATTCCTTCTGCGCTGTCACATCCAACAACATCCCATCCCTTGAAGCTCTCATCCCCGATCAACAGTTCTTCTAACTTCTTCAACCTTGCAATCAAATTCACAGGAATCCTTCTTAGCAATTCACAACCTGTAACATCCAACAACCTTAACTCCTTGAGCTCCCCAATTTCATCAGGTAATTCTTCAATGGAGTCGCACCACATGAAAACAAGAATCTTAAGTCTTTGCAGCTTTCTCAACCAATTGAGGTCCTTGCATTCACACCTTCTCAACAGCAACGACTGAAGGTTCGTTGAGAGTTCAAGTGATTGCAATGACAAACACCCTCCATGTAGAGACAAAACTTCTATTGCTTTCATCCCTTCAAAAAACCTCTCTGGAACGTTCAAATCATCATCCAGTTCTAATAAAAGAACTTTGAGCTGTGGACACACCAATTCTTCAGGAAGTTCTGCTAGTTTATTGCCCATTAACGAAACTACTGTACAACCTCCAAAGCTTTTATTGCTCATTGGCCACCCCTTCAACCCAAAGCCAGCCTTTACCATGAATCCGTATTTTTCTGATGATGCTATCTGAATAGCAACATCACGAACCAAGTCATGCATTTTCACATATTCTTCACTTTTAGTTCCTAACAGCATACAACAATCTTTGAGGGTTTTTATCTCCACATAAACTCGTTCCCTTGCATCTTCAATGGACTCCGCATCTTGATGTAACCCGTAGCCAACTGCATATCTCGTCAAATCCTCAATTGGAATGTTGTAATCTTCTGGAAATAAACAGCATAGCAAGAAACATAATTTGGTTTTCTGGTGCTTCAAATAAGCATAACTCAACTTAAGACATGCATATGCATTTTTTTCTTCATCAATTTGTTCCATGTGCTGAAATTGAGAGTTTTTGAGCTCTTTAGACGCTACTTCCCACTCAACAGCAGATTTATCTCTTAAAGCCCTTCCCACTGTCACAAGTGCTATAGGCAATCCTTTACATTCTCTCGCAACCTTCTTTGCCACTGTGTTCAAGGTAGAGTCCTCATCATGTAAACCTGCATTAATTTTGAATAAAGCCCATGCTTCATTTTCAGTTAAGAGACTTAACAATACTTTTTGCTGGCACTCCATATAAGAACATATATCCTTAAGACGTGTTGTTAGAAGAATTTTACAACCCCCGTGAGCATCACCAAATGGTATCCCTATCTCTTCCAGGTTAATAACTCTCCAGACATCATCTACAATTATAAGAATCTTCTTTCCCTGCAGTCTCTGCCATAATCGATCTGCTCTCCCTTTTTTACTTTTCTCGTCAAAACGCAGACCTAAACTATCTGCCATTTGATCCTGAATGTCTGTGACATTTGGATTCTGGGACACCGTGGCTATCAAAACTTCATCAAAAAGACGCAACTCTTTTGCTCTCCTGCCTACTTCTTTCACCAGGGTGGTTTTACCAACCCCTCCCATGCCGTACAGTCCGATCATTTTAACACTGTCATCTTTGAGAGCTTTCATAATTTGTTCAAAAGCTTCTTTTGATGATTCTGAGGGTGTGAATCCCTTTGATGGAAGAAATTCTATGTCTTGAAGAGGTGCTTTGTGGGACACTGTTGGAAACTTTTTGCTATTTTCTTCAAGGTTTCTCAAAGTCTCCGTCTTCTTTGCCAGTGCCTTGCTTAACTTGAATTGTCGTATCCAATTTGGACACCAAGTAAAGCATTTGCCATTTTTTCCCGTTTCATTTTCCAAAGGATTCACACCTTTGATTTCGTTGTTTGCATCCTCCAGCCATTTGTTGACATCTTTCTCAATTTCTTCAGCGTTCCTTTCAGCAACTTCAACAACCTTTTGCAAACGATCTAGTGTCAAAGCCAGGTTCTTCTTTTGTTCATTGAATTCTTGAACAAAATTGTTGAAACAGAACATGTAACGGAACTGCCTTATTGCTGGTTCCACCAAGAGTTCTGCTATCTTAGATACAATGGATTCACCAACACTTTCGATAGCCATTTTCCACCAGTCTGAAAATCAGAGAAATAAGGATACCGACTATGAGATTGAGATATTACAAGTAAAATAGGCATTGAGAGAATGAGAATAGGAATTTTATTACCTTAATTTGGGAAAATATGTGCGAAAGGCAATAAATTAGCGGGAGGAACAAAAGGAGAAGGCCTTCAGCTCTGTATGGAATCCAGCTTCAAAAGCAACAAGGCAAGGAATAAGTATACCAATGAGCAATTAATTCCTTGTCCCCTCATCTGTAATATCTTTAAATTAATTTGTTATTAATTTTAAATTGTCACAATGTTGTTAATAAATTGTCATCAGTATTGTCAATAAAAAAAAAAACTCTATACATCAAAAGTTATAGTTACATGCTAATATTATGAATTCTAGCAAATGGATGTTAAAAATTGCATCCCTCTACAGGAATATTCATAAAGATATGCATATTACAAAAAAGTATGCAAGCTATAAAAATTACTTAAACAAGATCCAAGGTGTTGAAATATTTATTTTAAAGAGATAATTAAAAAAAATGGTTTTATTAAAAATATTGATGTCTGTTATGTTTATAAAAATTTTAGTTGAAGTTAAGTCATTTTTTTAGTGTTATATATAAATGACATATTTTTAATAAGAAATGACATATCTTTACTTCAACCAGTAAAGATTTGGTTCACCAAGAATTTATTTATAAAGAACATGAGTTAAATAATCTATATATTAGGAATAAAGATTTATAGAGATATATCTAAAAGGTTATTTGGTTATCCCAATTCACACACACACATACACACAAAATATTGAAATGATTTAGCATGAAAGAATATTCACACACGCGCACACACAAAATGTTGAAATGATTTAGCATGAAAGAATTTAAATGAGGATACTTACCTATTTCACATAGGACTAGTCTCTCCAAAGATATATACCCTAAAACATTTCAACATTTAGCATGAAAGAATTTAAATGAGGATACTTATCTATTTCACATATGATTGGTCTCTCCAAAGATATATACCCTAAAACATAAATTAAGAGAGAGGATGGAAAGGATTCTCTATGCTTCGACTATAAGATCCATCATATATAAAATGTTATGTACAAGATCAAATTTATCTTATATTTTGATCATAACGAGTAAATATCAATCTAATTCAAGGGAGGATCACTAAAATAGTTAAGAATATTATTAAGTAGTTAAAAAGAACTAAGAATTTCTTTATGGTCTATGAAGGAGATGAATTGGTAGTTTATAGATATTTGAATGCTAGATTTAAATTAGATATTGATGATAGCAAATCCTAGTCTAGATATATTTTTACTCTAAATGGTGGTGATGTTATTGGCCTTTAGAGTTACACATTCATATTTTTATATGTTTTGATGATAACAAAAAAAACAATAGACTAATAATGTGATTGGTTGAGAATAAGCTTTAAACATGTTTCATACGAAGATCACATTAATAAGCATGAATGATTTCATGAAAAATCAATCAACAAGTCCAAAAATGAAGCAAAGTGAATACTTAGTTTAAGTATTCATTTTAGTTCTTAATTTGTAAATCTTTATATCTTGATGGTACAACTAAAATGAACTCACACACATAACTCTGTATGCATTAAATGATTAATATATCAGATGATTTAAGATAGATGGTTCTAAAAATTCACCTAGATTAAAATTGTTGAATATGGAATTTTGCATGAACCGGACAACCGCTTGTTCATCAGTGATGAACACTTAGGAATTCTATAAGAATTGGTTGATTGATTGGCTTGACCAATATGAATTGGTCAACCATTTTACTTATTAGTAGGGTTCCAATGGCTAGTTTTTCTTATAAACATTTAAATAGCTTGTCTAATTGCAAAATTAGCAAGGGATTCCTAACATATATTATAAAAAATCTACTCCAAGATCAAAATAACAACAAAATTATCAATCCTTGATCTTACTCGAGTTTTTAATCTTTTATGTTACTTTGCTTTGAGTTGTTTTTTAGTGTTTTTTTTATCCATTATAAGTTCTATTGGCATTCCTCCTAATGATCTTCAATAGTCTTCGGTTTCGTATTCGTTTGTGTTTTGCTTCTGTTTTTCAGGTAAGTGGAATAATCTTTAATATTCATGTAATATAAATAAATATGTATGTTGATTATATGACAAGTACACTTAGTTAATTTCTTGAATATTTTTATAATGATTATGTTATTTTTCGATATGACACTTTATTCTTTAAATATGTATGTTACATTCTCATTCTACTGAATTAAATTATATTCGATATGACATTCTTTTACTTTGATAATTATGTTAATATCTATTATGCCTTGTTATAGGACTTGTCAGTAACTCTTTGTTAATAGAGAGTAGTGTTAGTCTATGTGCACATGGTATTCTGTACAACTAGCTGGTGAGAGAGACACTAGCCTGTGGCAACTGATCTTCCCACAATGGTTATCTTTGGGTGTTATCTGATCACCTTCGAGTGTCATCTGATCTTTGACATGTATTCCACTAGTTTACAATAATATACTTAGTATGTATGTGTCTATCAAAATTATTTGACTTGTAAACTACTACTATCTAGAATGTATATTAAATGTTATTCCCTCACTGAGTTGGTTGAGCTCACCCCTTATTTTTAATATTATGTAAGGTTCTTAGTTTCTGTTCGCATGTTGATTTTGTTGAATGTTCCTACTTCTTCAATTTTGGTTAGTATACCTTGCTTGTTTTGCAAGGCTTCCCTTTTAGTTCGATATCGTAGATGCTTCACTATTACACTGTCTTAGTTAAAATTTAGATTCTGACAATGTAATGAGTATTATGAATTATTGTTTTTGTTTTAATTACTGATGAGAAGTTTTGAGCTATCATTTGATTTTATTGGTTTGGAATAATATAATATTTTGGAAGATTATGAAATGATACTTCTTTTTAAATAACTTGTTTTTTTATATGTATGTTACGAGGCTTAACATAGGTAGGGTGTCCTTACCACACCGCTCCTGCATTACTAGTCATAGACCCATGATTTGGGTCATGACATGAAATCTAAAATGAATATGTATCTTCAATCTATAAATTTTGATTTGTGGCTATCTATAGAGAATGAACCTCATAGACCTATTAAAATTGGAAATGGTATTGAAATTACTAAGACTAGAATTGAATATATAGATAATAATAAGAATTTTTTATTCATGAATGCTAAAGCTATGAACACTTTGTATTATGCATTAAGTATAAGTGAATTTAATAAAATAACATCATGTAAAAATGATAAAGACATATAGCATGCTTTAGAGGTAACACATTAAGGAACTAACCAAGTCAAGGAGTTCAAAATGCCCATTAATATGAATTGTTTAAAATGCTTCCCAGTGAATCCATAACTAACATGTTTATCATATTGAAAACCATAACAAATTGTTTTGATACTCTTACAAGGACTTGTACTAATACAGAAATTATGATCAAAATTCTTAGGTCTCTACCAAAATTTTAGGAACCATAGGTGATGACAATTCGTAAAGCCAAAGACTCATGAGATTACCATGGAATAACAAGAACAAGAGGAAAAGCCAAAAAAGAGTTTGGCATTTAAAACCGTTCACCACATTGAGGATAATGATGATGATGATGATGATCAAGAAAACATTAAAGAGGATATTGTCTTAATTACAAGGCAATTCTGAAGCTTTCTAAAAAATAAACAAGAAAATGAAAGATTCTCAAATTTAAAGAAAGATGGGAATAAGAAAAAGTCTAGCAAAAAACTTCTAAGGTATTTTAAATGCAACAAGACAAGACACATCAAAGTAGATTGTCCACTTCTTCAAAACAAGATGAAAATTCATCATCATAATAAGGCAATGACAGCTACTGGGAGTGACAATTCTTACTCAAGTTTAAATGATGAAGAAAAGCATGTGGCAAATATGTGCTTCATGACTATCGAAAGTGAAAATGAGGTACAATCTTTGTATGATAAATCCAACCCTACCTATAATGAGTTACATAATTCTCTTGAATCTTTATATGATGAATTGAAAAAATTAGGTTTAAAATATAGTTTATTGAAAAGAATCATGCATGCTTATTTGTGGAAGAAAAAAAACTCCAGAAAATAAAACTTGCATTGTTATTGATGAAAATAAAAAGGTTAATCAACTTTATAAAGAAAATAAATCCTTAAAGGAAAAGGTTGACAAGCTGAATACAATACTAGCTAAATTCATAAAAGGATGACATAGAACAGTTAGGTTTTTACCCGATAAAATAAGCATCTCCTTACAAAGGAGGACTTTTTTTAAACCATAGACAAACCGATAATTAGAAACCATAATAAGACTTTAGATTTTATCACATAACAAAACAATGCAGCTTACCTTAGGTAGGGCGTAGTTGGGGTGTTAATACATTCCCTTTACGCAACCAGTCTCCGTACTTGATCTCTAAGACCAGCTAGGGTTCCTAATTACCAGAATACTAGGTGGTGACTCCCATTCAAATTTTCCACTTATAATAGACAAGAATTCCTTATCTCTCCACATTTTCCAGTTATACCATACATTTTACCTTGAGGGTGGACGATCGTTGCGACGCCGCACACGTGCGACAGAATGACGACTCCACTTGGGATCTTGTGGACTAAGCTTTGTTTTTGTCTGATTATTGTGTTTTATTATTTGGTTTATGTCATTGTTAATATGTATGTTCTTATTTGCTCATACACTTTAATTTTGTACATGTTTGTTCATGCATCATTCTTGTTTTTGTACGAGTTACATTGAAAACTTTAGATTAAGTGGGGGACTAGCAGCTTACCTTACGACTTTTAAGTTAAGGTTTAAGTTTGTGTAAACCCCAACTCTTCGATGAGTGCTTAAACTGGTAATGATTGGTCCATATGTCATCCCATTACCTACTAAGCCCTCATATTGCCTTCACGAAGGCGATCATTGGGACAGTATATGACCCTTTTAGAGACTAAATAGCCAACCTACCCTTGTCAAGCATTAAAAAAAAATAGAACTTGCCTTTAAGGTGAATACTCCCTACATTTTGTTTTACATCATAGCACGCCTTTCCTGAAGCATCTTGAAATCAAGACTTGTGGGTGACATAAGAGTCGTCACTCGAGAAATTTCAATTGTAGAGTTTGGGCAAGAATCAACATTCTTATTTCATCATGCAAGAGTTACGACCATATGTCACCCCTCGAAGGGGTGAGTTCATCATATAAAACATACTCATACGTTGAAGCTGTATGCTTCTAGATTGAAATAAAGGTCCCTCAATTCTATTCTCCTCCATAATTAAGAGTTGTCAACATCTGACAGTGGCAAGGAAGATTCGCTCAAGCCTCAATCCAAAGACAGCCTGTGGAAATAAGATTCTCTGCTTCAAATGGACTCAGCTAATGACCTGTGCCGAGATGCCATCTATGAAGTGCTGACACGCTCATTAATGGAGGCTGTGGGGAAATGTAGGCTTCTTTCTAAAGAGTATAACAAGTTGACCTGCGAATCCCTTTTCATAAAGCTACATAGCCCAAAGAACCAACATTGTCTCTGGTTTCCTTATCCAAAGCATGATCAGGAACGAATATTAGATTTTTTTTTATTTCAACTGACACTTTGAAGACCCATACACAAATATCCTTTGATTTTCTTCCAGAACACGTAGAGATTGTGTCATCAACAAATCAAGGAATTCTACTTTGTCGCGCACATAATGAATCATGTTATTATGTGTGTGACCCTTCTATCTAACAATGTCAAAAGATCCAAAATCTCAAGACACAATATGATACAATAGAATATGGCATAATGATTGAAAGGTCAAAACCTTTACAATACAAAATTTTTTTAAAAAAAACACAATAATACCTTAGCATTTATCAGAAAATTAAAAAATATAGCTTACCTTAAGTAAGGCATATTTGGGGTGCTAATACCTTCCTTTTACACAACCAGTTCCCGAGCCCGATCTCTGAGACCAGTGAGGGTTTTTAGTTACCAAAATACTAGGTAGCGACTCCTATTCTCTCTTTACACTGATAAAAGACAAGAAATCCTTGTCTCCCCTATTTTTCGATATCATACGAGAGTGGATGCATATTCGTCCCAACGCCACAAACGTTCAACGCTTATGACTTAGGTCGTGGGTTTGGTCGGTTGAATCGGGTGATTTTTTGTGTTCTTTTTTAATTGGTTTTTTTTCTATTTCATCCTACAATATTGAATTGACTAGAAATTGGGCTTACTATTTCTTTTCTTATTTATTTTCTATATGGTTATTAGAGTCTTATGACTTAGGTCGGAGACTTGGTTAGTTAACTTGAGTTGATCTGAGTAAATCCAAGTCAATTCAATATGTTGTCGTCTTAATATTTTTTTTAAAAAATATCATCTTGATTTTTTTAGACAAACTATATTTTTACCACTTATTTATTTTGTCTTTGTATCTATAGAGTCAACTAAATCACTTTGGTCAACCTCTACATAGTTTTCCTTTCTGCTAGAAAACATGTTAAGTAGATCTAGATATTTCACTTTCTTTCTTCATGGATCATACTTGCAAACATGTATGAACACATAAATAATATAATATAAAGACAATAACAATTAACACAAGAATGAGTAGAAATACACACCTTGTAGTAGAGACAGGAACGAACGGAAGATTCACGATCACTTAGACACCCACAACCTCTCTATCAATCGATTGCAACCACAAATATAATCCTTAATGCATGTAGTGTTACTATAATTATGATCTCTCAAGGTTTTTTTTTTTTTTTTGGAAAATGATGAGTAGGGGAAAATTAAGAACGAAAGGAGCTGAAAAGAAGACAACAATTAATTAAATGAAGAACACTCTCTGCCACTTCCAAGGATGAAACTCGAGCAATATGATTGTCCCTTTATATATCCCACTCAAGGAATATGATTTGCCCATAAAGAAAAAAAAAGAAGGCATTCCTTGCTTCAAATCTGGTTTGCTTATGAAGTAAGCTAACGACATCAACATTTGCAGGCTAAAGAGAGATTCCCATTTCAATTATTTTATTTTAGTTTATTTTATTTGGGGCATGCAGGCCAATGGCTTCATGGGTAAGCGAAAACATTGCTGCTGCATGTACTAAACCAATTTAAGTCATGTTAAGATGCCATAAAGCCTTGAATTTTCTATATTACCGTATAGAGTTTTAGATACTTCTATCATTGGAAGATGATAACAATAAAAACATTTTTTTGTTTTTATAATTGTTGCTACCTAATTTTTGACCTATATTTTGATAAATTTTCAAATAAAAAATAAATAAATAAAAATAATAAAAATAATAATAAGGGTTTACATGTGGCGATACCATAGAGCATCAGGGTTAAGGAAGCAATATGTCAAGGAAATAATTACTAAATCATATATAATTACTGCAATACCATAGATATATGATTTGATTCGTGCTGGTTATGAAAAATAATCACTGCAATAAAAAATACCATATATATAAGATTTGTTGGTGCTGGTTATAGAAGACAATCTCTGTAATAATTATTGCAATATTTCCTTAAATAGAATGTGTAGAGATTTTCTATATAAGTGAACATCCAGCTATATGCATGGGGAGGAGAAAATTTATATAGTACAATTTTTAAAGAGAAAATTTTAGGGCAACCAGGAAAAAAAAACAAAACCCTAAACCTATTTTTTTCTACCGGCCGAAACCGAGCCCTTCCCCCCCTCTCATCTTTTTTTAAAACAAAGCAGACCCTCCCTTCCCTTGGAAAAAAACCAAAACTGACGCCCCAGCTTTTCGCCCTTCACCTTCTTCTTCCTCACTCACCTGCTATTCTCCACAGACACCCGGACACAAGCCTCTCTTCCCTTGTCTTAGCCGACTTAGAGCATCCGGTCACCACCTCCTCATCTCTCTCTATCGGTTGCAGCCCCTTCGCCAGACCTCACTCCCCCAGCCTGCAACCATCGTAAACACCATTTACAGGCATTCCCTCTCTGTCAACACAGCCCACACAGCCCCCCCAGAAACGGCTCTCCATTCATTTTTTTTTCTCCCTCAGCTTAGCCCCGCACGCCTGATAACATTCAAAACCAGATGGAACCAGCAGAAGCCACACCTTTCCTCAGCCGCAGCAGCAGAATCAGCAGAAGCCATCCTTCCCTTCCAGTACTAACACGAGAAACAGAGGAGAAATATCGACCAGCCAGCGGGCCACCATTTCCCGTTTCGTCTGCAACCGCGCCTGAAACAAGCAGCGACAACAGCCGGCAAGCCTGGCTCAACCGTGAACAGCGAGCAGCGGCGTCCTTCGTGAGCAACAACCAGTCGTCTTCCTCCACTTCGCCTCCAGCCGCTGCCTCTCCAGGTAAGTCTTTCTTTCCCTGTTCTTGTTTTGCATTTACTAAAGCATCTGGGCACTGTGCGAAGGTAAATTAATTACCTTCGCACTGTGCAGTGCATGCGTGACTAATTCACGCATGCAATCTGCAACAGTGCCCAGCCAGGTCATTGGTTTGGGCCAGTGACCCGGCTAGGCCTGCTGGGTTCAACCCAGCCACATGGGCCGAGCCGGACCCAGCCCAAATAATAATAATAATATCGTTGGTTTTTCTCGTGTATTTAGTTTATGGTTTGTTATTTTTTTTTATATTGTGAAAAATACAAATCTGGTATTAAAATACCCGATTTTTTCCATGAAATGTTGCAAATATATGTATGTATATATGTTTGAAAAAACAAAAAAATGTTTTCTTGTGTGTTGCATACGGCCAATACTCTAACATGTTTTGAACGTTCTTTTTATATAAAAAAATATTGGAAGTTTCGAAAATGTGTTTTCGCATAGATTTCTTAAACACAACAAAAAATTATTTTCTTGCATTTCTGGATTTTACAACATGTTTGTAAAACTCCAAAGGGTATTGGCCAATATTCCAAAAAATATAAAAATCTTATTTTGGGGGGAATTAATCTATTATTCACCGTTAATGTTTGGATAAAGAAACCCCAAAGGGATGAATATCCAAAATATTATTGGGAATAACTTGTTATTATTCACCGTTAATGTTTGGATAAAGAAACCCCAAAGGGATGAATATCCAAAATATTATTGGGAATAACTTGTTATTATTCATCGTTAATGTTTGGATAAAGAAACCCCAAAGGGATGAATATCCAAAATATTATTGGGAATAATTTGTTATTATTAGCTGTTAATGTTTGGATAAAGAAACCCAAAGTGGTTAATATCCAAAATATTTTTCTAGGAATAATAAGTCATTACACATCCTTGAAAGAAGCCTTGATTGTAATCGAGGACATTTCAATTTTTTTTCTCCGCGGTTTACGAGCCGTAAGAGTATGAAATACTAAGGGAAAAATGAGCTTTTAAAGCACATGGAATCTCATTGGATTTCTATCTTAATAAATTTAGTTTGAATCAAACCTAGGAAAATTGATGGGATTAGAAAACACCAACACCATAGCAATTATAAGACAAACCAAATTAACACCAAGCAGCTTACCTTAGGTAGGGCGTACTAGGGGTGCTAATATCTTCCCTTTACGCAACCAGTCCCTTGCCTTAGAATCTCTGAAAGACAAGTTAGGTTTCCTAGTGACCATAATACTAGGTGGCGACTCCCTTTATCCACAAACAAAAAAAAACCCGAAACCAATCGAGGATCGCCGCGACGCCGCGCTCCGCTCGCGAGGGTGCGACAATAATGAAAGTATTATAAGCGGGTTTGGGTTGTGATTCAATCTATTTTTAATGAAAATTTGAATTTGTTTTTCAAATTAATTTTTTTTAAATTGTTTTAATGTGTTTATTTAAAAATAAGTTTTAAAAATTTAAATATATAACATTAACTACATTTCTAAATAGACCCAAATTAAATATGACTCAGCTTGGCTGAGTCAACAAAGTGACCAGGGAACCTATTAATTAAATGGTTTTTTCCCTAGAATATCAGGTTTAAAATTTTAGTATAAACCATATAAAATATTTTTTATATGCAAATGAATCTACGGCCTGCAACTAGATTTTGCATGCAACTTGGGAGGTATATTTAAGAAATCATGATACGGTATAAAATACAGAGCTGGAAATAAGAAAATTAAAAGCACACGAATTAATTAGACGTCTGCCCCTGTATCATGGAAGTGAAATAATTTTGATCGTTTAGCTATTTATATATTATAAATTGTTTGGTAATTTAATTATGTTATCGTAATTGTGGATGTATTAATTGTTAATTATAATTATTTCTGTTTACATTGTTTCTATTGGGTTTAAACAAAAATAGTAATATATTTCATATTCATAATTAAAATGCATAACAGTTGCTTACACAAAAAAAGAAGAAGATAGGTTTTAGGTCTTTTTAAGTGAGAGAAAAGTTAACTTGATTAAAAACTTGTGTTGATCCGTGGCCCAATCAGTCTGAAATACTCAATTAAAACTCGTTAGTTTTTTTCTTTTTAATTTTTTTAAATTATATAATTTTTATTTTTTAATAAAGTAAAGAAAATACTTTCGCCCAGGACTTACCCCGAGTTGATCATCATTGTCGCACGTGTTCAGCGTTGCGGCGAAAACATCCATTCTCATATCGGTATCTATCATGTAAATGTGGAGAGACAATGAATTCTTGTCTCTTATTAGTGGAAAAATAGAATGAGAGTTACCACCTAGTATTTTGGTCACTAGGAACCTTAACTGGTCTTAGAAATCGGCTACGGGCACTGGTTGCATAAAGAGAAGGTATTAGCACCCCAAATACGCCCTACCTAAGGTAAGCTGCATTGTTTTATTGTCTGATAAAATATAAGGTCTTGTCGTGTTTTCTAGTTGTTGGTCCGTCTATGGTTTAAGAAAAGTCCTCTTCGGTAAGGAAATCTTTATCTTATTGGGTAAAACCTAACCGTTCTAACCTCAACAAAAGAATTTAAATCCGGAATACATCTTACATATAAGATCTTAACCCCAGATATCAAAAGAAAACAAATTAATTTTTTTGACATTTTTGAAATATTGGCCCGGTTCTCGTGACTTTAATAAACTAGTTATTAAAGCTAAAATGCATGCTAATACTTTCTTTTTGATTTTTTGTTGTATGAAAATATGATATGATTTTTTTTCTTTGAGATACTTGGTCGTATGGTTGAAAATAAAAAAAATATTTTTTAATTTTTCAATATTTTGATGAAAACTAGGTATTTTAATATTGGTTTGTATCTTTACGGTATAAAAATACAAACCAATACTAAGTAAAATTCAGTTGAAAAATACGAGGGAAAATCACAAATTTTTTTCTGAAATCATTTTTTGAAGAAAATTTCCTCTTTTTTTTAGGGGGGGCTGGGTCTGGCTCAGCCCGTATGGGCTGGGCCAGACCCAGCAGCCCAGCCCGGTCACCGGCTCAAACCAGTGACCCGGCTGGTCACTGTGCATGCATGGGTGAATTACTCACGCATGCTTTGCACAGTGAGGGTAATTATTTTGCCTTTGTAACAGCTGAACTTGCAAAGCGGGGAAAAGGAAGAAGAGAGTACCTGGAGCTGCTGCCTGAAGATGAAGACGAAGTTGAGGGTGATCAGTGCTCTGATCGGGCGACGTTTCTTTATTTCCTTCAGCTGCTGTTTTCGCTTTTGATTCACCTTTTCATTCAAATCCTTGTCTGCACTTTTCTTTTGCTTCGACTCTGGTTTTTGAAATGATGAAGCCCCTGTGTTCTCCTCCTCTCCGTCTTTCCATTCCCTTTTCTTTCTGTTTTTCTCTCCTGTACTCCACTCTCTCTTTTTCTCTTCTATCCTCTTTCCCTTCCTCTCTGTCTCGTCTTTCTTTTTCATGTGTTTTCCCCCCTCTTTCTTTTTTTCCCTCTCTGTCTCGTCTTTCTCCTTGGCGCTGGAACCTACTGCTTGCAGTTGCAGACGAAGATGACAGTGTGGAAGGGCTGTTCCAACACTGTTTCCTCTCCTCTGTTTATTTTTTTGTACTCTCTCCTTCCTTTCTTCACTCTGCCTCCCCGTTTTCTTTCTGCCCCTCTGTTTCTCCTCCTTATTTTCCTTCCCCTTGTCTCGTTCTTTTTCTCTGCTTTTATAGCCAAAACTGCATGCGCTTTTTATAATGAAGACGTTCGGGACCATTATTGCAGTGGTAATGGTAGAGAGATAGTAGCTGTGAAACGTTCCCCATAATCTGCGGCATTTGTTGCTGAAACGGTTCCTGTCTGCTAAATCGGTGAAGAAGACAATGAATAGTGCCTCTGAAACGGCACCGTTTTGCAACTTTAAATGATATTTCTGATTTGGGCCTTGGATGTTTTTACAATTTTGTAATCAAGCCCTCAGATTAAATTATAATTGGATCCCTTGATTTTATCACCTCTTCCGGTTCAGTCCTTGGTTTTGGATTGTTTCAATTAAGTCCCTAATTGGCCATCAAACTTCAATAATTATGCAATTAAGCCCCTGATTTGATCAAATCAACTCTTTAAAATTATAATTGGGCTCCAGAACTTTAATTTCTTCCAATAAAAACCTAAATTGACTTTAAAATCAATTTTTTTTTCAATCAAACCCACTTTTCTTCTTCAACTTGAATTTTCCTTGTCAACAAAGCTCTTACCAGTTAAAAATATATTGTCAAATTTTAATTCTTGTATTTTTTAACCTCCTCAACTAATTTCTAGTCATTTTATGGGTGTTCTAGCATCTTTTTTCTCATTCCTATTACTTTTTTGGATTCATTCCGAATATATATTTTTTTATATGTATTTTTTTTGTATTTTTATTTTATTTTTTGTGCGGGAACCCAAAAATAAATAACAATAATCATATCAAGTTTAAAAGCTATGATTGAGTGGGCCATTTTATGTAGATATCTATAATGGTGTAATTTTGAACTTAAAGAGCCTAATTTCAATGAAAGTCCAGTTTATTGTGTCAAAGAAATTGTTGGGAAAAAAAGAAGTTCAAAGCATTAAGGACTAGAGTTAACATGCTACTATGGTTAGCAAGTGCAGGTCCGAATTCTTCGATGTCCAAATTTCAAAAGGAGCTTCAATTCATTTAATAACATATATATACATGGTTCAATTGTTGGATCATTTGTGTTTATTAATAAGAAGCATATGCTGTATAGGAAATTAATTGCCAATTTTAGGGGTAAGAATATGAAGCAACTATAAGCTAAATTTAAGTTATATTGGGTATTACTTTTATAATTTGATTTAAGTTATTTTTCAATTTTTGACTTAAAAAAGTTATAAGTATGTTTAGTTGGAAATCAGAAGTTTATTACAAATTTGAATAAAAAAGTTAATATTTTTTTAACTTTTAACCTATGAGCTATAACTTGTGTTACATTTTTCATTAAAAAAGTTAATTTAAATCATTTTTACCAACATCTTTATAACTTGAAGTTATTTTAAATTTTTTTCATAAGTTATTTATGAAAAATAATTTTTGGATTATGACATAAAACAAAAAAAAATCATAATTTAAAAATCTTACCGAACAGACTTTTAATTTCCGACACAGAACAAAATGCATACAAAAAAAAAAAAAAATTGCATGAAGAGAGATAAGCAAGAGGAGGTTGGCGTTGCTCTAAGCAAATAAAAACAGCTTTACATCCAACAAAACAACGTGAAAAAAAAAAAAAAATCTCTGTGTAGCATTTTCCTTCAACTTGTGTTCGGGTTCTAGGGTTTAAAATCCGTCATTAATAACAAATGAATGCTAAGGGTATCCGCTTCAAATTATTTTTTATTGTATTTCATTTTAAAAAATATTAAATTGATGTTGTTAACTTAATTTTTTAATTATTTTTTTATGACTTTGAAGTATTTTTTAAAATTTTTTGATTTAAAAAAATTGATAAAAAAAAACAATTTGGAAAGGTTCAATGCTTGACTTGATAGTTTGGAACTTGTGTCAAAATTAATTAGGACTGATCTTGTTTGCTGAGTTTATTTTTATTTTGTCATTTGTAGCACAAATTTGTTAATGGGATTGTTGCCATTTAATCAGCTCATGTGTTGTGTAGTCCTGTGAGTGTTTCTTTTTTAAACTTTTTTTGATAATCAAATGATTTTTTTTTAAAACATAAATCAAATTAAAAAATTAGACTGTTTAATTAGTATTTTAAATTAGAACAAACAAATACATAAGAGACAAGAATATATTTGTTGAAGAAAATGAAGATATATGTTTTTCAAACTCAATAAAATTTGTTGCTTTTGAAGTTCTTTTAATGTGAAAATATTGTATTTAAAAAGAAAGATATATTGTTTAGAAAATTGGATAAAAAAACCATTTTTGTTTAGAAAATATAAAAAAATATGTCATAAGTTGCAGCACTGTCATAAGTTGTTTAGACTCTAATTGTTTAGAAATTTGGATAATAAAACCAATTTTTATTAATTTTTTGAACCATGAAATCATAAGTTGCAGCACTGAAACAAAAAACTCAATATTCTCAGACGGAGCTAATTTATCGTCCTGTCCAAATACTTTCCATTAATTGGCGGAAGAGCCTCAATTTCACTCCTTTAAAATTCAGTGGATGGCTAAAGGATTTGCTACCATTTATCCATTACTTGAGTACAGCCGTAACTTTGTTAAAGATGACAGCAGCGGCAGCTCCTTCTCCTCGTTAATCATCTTTCAATGATTCAGCTACTTGAGATACCTGCAAAACCAATTCAAGCATGGCATACATATTCTAACTTGTAAGTCTTATTATTGAGGGAAACAAGAAATAAAAACACTGAAAGAGAGGCAAGAAATCATGTCAAATATATAGCACCTCAGATTGAGCACTCATTGAACCATTTGATGTAGTAGCAAATCTTGTGGACAACTTTGGACATTGACGCACCACCAATATCGACAAACAAGGGAATATGAAATCACAACATCCATGACTGAAGTAGACAATGCTTGGTAATTTTTCTAGAATCAGCAACTCCAGATCAGGGAGCACCATCTCCTTCTCAATATCAACAGGAGAAGCATGATCACTGTAACGTTTTGAATTAAAGAGATAGGAAAAGGCTAGAAAGCCCTTGAATGCTTAGATGTAGGAATAAATGAATGAGAGGTAGTGTGGTAATTAGATAAATATAATAAATATAAATAGAAAAAAAAAGAGAAGAGAAGAGATCTGAATATTTTGAGCGTAGACCGTGAGAGAGAAGGGAGACAGAAGAAGAAGAAGAGAAAAGAGAGAAATTAGAAGGGAAATAGAAAGGAGTTGAAGAAATAAGTAAAAAAGGGTAAGATTATTACATGAAAGGACTTTTTTTGGCTTATTATATGATGGATTTTTTTGTTAATTAAGATAATATAACAGTTGATGAGTTGTAGTGCTGTAACTAAAATTGTGTTAAGCATTTTTTGGATAAAGAAAGAATTCTCTTTTTCTTTCATTTTATCGGTTTTCTCATATGGAATATTGAGTCTATTTCTTTTTTCCAGCTGCAGAATTGATAAATTTATGAAAATATTGCTTATACAAACAGATTTGTACCCTATATTTATACACTCTTAAACCCATATTTGAATTCTATTTTCCTAAATGAAGGAACAGTAAAGATTGTTGCATGTACATATTCTCCTTCAAAAAACAAATAATAAAATCCTATATGTCAATGAAGATTTAATTATAACTAATTAGCGCTGTAATTTATTAAAATTAATTATTTAATCCTTGTAGTATATTTATGAAACATTCCATTAACTATATATATAAGATACCTTCCTTCCTAATGAAATTTCCCCAACTGGCTGCTTCTTCTTTTCCTTTTTCTTTTTTTCAAGAAGGAAGTAAAAAAAAAAAAAACTTGTAAAAGAACTTGAAATTGACAGTACTAAACTATATATAACTAAAAATATAAGAATTAAACATATTGTTATTGAAACTATGGAATTGATTAATTAGTTTTATCAAGACTAAATTATTATTTGCTAAGTGTGCTTTCTAATAAAAAAAATCGAGTAAGGATTGTCTCAATGTGACCTGGTCAACTTGACAAGTCCAAAATCAAATCGAACAACCGTTAAAAATATAGTTTAACTACACAAATTCAAGAAGGCATATTTTTAAAAAATATTATTGAGACAAAAACATATTTGATCAACTTAGGTTAACTCGAGTTAACATGTCAAATCTGCGACCCGAATTATGAGGTTAAAATAAACTTCATAGAAAGCAAATCAAAACCAAATATGAAATCTAATTCCCAAGTAAACCAATGTTGAAGAATGAAATTGAAAATAAAAATAATTAAAAAAGAGAGAAAAAACAAATAACTCGAGTCAACTCGGGTTCACCTGTCAAAACTGCAACCCAAGTCATATGACTGGTGTTGTTACTCATTTTTGGACCCCACATGCTAGAGACAATGTATACCTTTTTCGAACCAAGTGCAATAGTGTAGCTCATATTTGCTGGAAAATTGACAAAAATGGAGACAAATATTTTTTTTCGAAAACCCTGTTTGAGCTGTTTTCTGCTCTTTTTATCCTTCCCCTTTACTACCAAAATCATCAGGTTGTCTTAGGTTGATCAGGAGTCTTCATAATGCTAAATTCATTCTTTTTTATCTGGTCTTTAAGGTTGAATAAATCCCTCAGAATTTGCACTAAAAAAATAGTTCTGCTGCTGTCATAATTTTTTGGTTTCAACTTAGGCTCCGATTCTGACTCAGTTTTCGTATGATATCTGACCATCCTAGGTATATCCTATCACTCATTACATGTTGAAAAATTGACCTACACCTTTATTAGGTCCTAGGGATCATTGTTCTTAGGGCAGTTTCTCAATCAGATTTGGATGCTTAGCATTGTCAGATCAAGAACCTTTTTGACCAACTAGATTACTGCCAGATTCTGTTCTCTAAAATGATTTTATCTCACTTCGACTCCTTCATCAAAGTTGTAGTCCTAGACGCGTAGATGAATTTGGGCTTTTGAATCACTTGATTTCAATATCAAAAGCTCAAGATATTCTAGTTTGAATATCTGGTGTTGAAAGCAGGGATTCCTGACCGCGAGAAGGATTTTTGCCCAAGTTCGTGGGACTGATTCGAAGGATTTTTTTTTGGACCAAGGACTGAATCGAAATGTGCTAAATTGAGGGATTGAATTGAACAAGGACATTGAAAGCTGGAGAGGGGGGCTGGATCATCATAAATGACAGGATTTTTACCACACCAAATAAGGAAAATAAGACCTTGCAGCTGCACCCTCCAGCTGATTTCTTTCCTTTTTTTCTCTGATGTTTTCCTTTCTCATCACGCCTGATTTTTGGAGCTGAAGACCACGTTTTTGTTGCCTCATTTCAAAGGGAGCAGCTGGCCCTATGGAAGGAAAGAAAAGAGCCACATCCTCCTCTAAAACTGGAAGGAAATCAGACGTAAAGCACCAGCACAAAATCAGAATATTGCAGCTTCCTTTTGCGTTTTTTTACTGCAAATCAGTAGGGATTTACGTCCTAGAATTAATGCATTAAATCTTTCCTAAATAGAGATATGTTAGACTATATATAAACCCCTCTAATGACCTAGCAAGGGGCGGCGAGAAAAATAGCAGAAAGAGAGTAGAAAACACAGCAAAGAGAGACCAAAGAAAGAAAAAACGCAAGAGAGGCAGAGTAAAAAACACAGACAGTAAATAGAGGGATTTTCTTTATTGCATTCGGGTGTTATTGTGAGGAAAGAGGAGAGCAAAAAGACAAGACGGAGAGGGAGATTTGCTGTCAAATCTTGACGGCAACGTGCGCTTGGTTTGCCATTTCATCCTCTGCAAAAAAAAAACGTTGAGACTTGCAGCCCATAGCTGAATTATTTCATCCACTTCAGTATCTCTATTTTCGTCCGTCAGTTACCAATATACAAGGAGCTGCAGGTATAAGTCCCAATCACTACTCCTTTGTTATTTTTATACGAGACATTCGGTTGTAAATTTGTTTTCTTCCCTCTGAATAATTGGTTTCTGTTTAGTAAAGCCAACGCTTGCCCATTATTGATTTCATGATGTGGAGTTCAGCTGCTGTCCATGTAAAAAGGGTTTGTTTTTCATGTTTAGGAACTGTTACATTTAGGGACTTTCCTTTTGTTTTCCCTACACCCGCTGGAGAAGAAATCAGCCGGCCATTGTTTTGTTTTTTTCTTAGTGATTGCTCCCAGTTTTATTTTTGTTTTTGCTGTCTGCGTGGGATGAGTTGGATTTGATTTTTTATTATTGCTTTAAGCTTATTATAAATCTTAGAATATATATGACGGCTTTTAGCTTTTATTGCGATTTTTCTTTTGTGTTTAATTGCGTTGTTTGTGTTTTCGATAAAAAAAAATATAAAAAAATGTTTTTGTGTGTTGCATACGGCCAATACCCTTACATGTTTTAGAACATTTTTTTTTATGTACAAAAATATTGGAAGTTTTAGAAATGTGTTTTCGCATGGATTTCTTAAACACCAAAAAAATTGTTTTCTTGCATTTCTGGATTTTACAACATGTTTGTAAAACTCCAAAGGGTATTGGCCAATATTCCAAAAAAATACAAAAATCTTATTTTGGAAGGAATTCATCTATTATTTACCGCTAATGTTTGGATAAAGAAATCCTTAAAGGACGAATATCCAAAATATTATTGGGAGTAATAAATCCGCACAAATCCTTGAAAGAAGCCTTGATTATAATCGGGGACATTTCAATTTTTTTTCCACGGTTTACGAGATGTGAGAGTATAAAACACTAAGACAAAAAAAATAGGTTTTTAAAGCACCCTAGATTTCTAAATTTTTGTCCCTCCTCCTTGCAATTTACGAGTCGCAAAATCTTGAAAAACTAAGGGGAAAATGAGCTTTTAAAGCACATGGAACTTCCTTGGATTTCTATCCTAATAATTTTAGTTTGAATCAAAACCTAGAAAACTGATGGGATTAGAAAACACCAACACCATAACATTTATAAAGCAAATCAAACACCAAGCAACTTACCTTAGGTAGGGCGTACTAGGGGTGCTAATACCTTCCCTTTACGCAACCAGTCCCTTACCTTAGAATCTCTGAAAGACCAGTTAGGGTTCCTAGTGACCAAATACTAGGTGGCGACTCCCTTTTACACAAAAAAAACAAAAGACCCCGAAATCAATCAAAGGATCGCCGCGACGCCGCGCTCCGCTCGCGAGGGTGTGACAGGATGGCGACTCCACTGGGGACCTAGGACTAGGCTTGATAATTGGTTTGTTTATGCTGTGTGTTATTGGTTTTTGTTTTCTTATATGAATGATACTTTGTTTAAAAAGCTTTAGCATGCATCTTTACATTCTGTCATACATGATATCATCATGCATCACTTTATTATTATTATTATCTTTTTGAGGGCACACACATTTAACTTTAAGTTAAATGGGGAACTAGCAGCTTACCTTATGACTTGAGTCAAGGTTTAAGTTTGTGTAAACCCCAACTCTTTGCTGAGTGTTTAGACTGATAGTGATTGGTACATGTGCCATCCCACTATCTGCTGAACCCCCATATTGCCTTTACGAGGGCGATCACTGGGATAGCAAGAGACCCTTTTTTAGAGACCAAGTAGTAAACCTACCCTATGTCTCACGTAAAGAAACTAGAACCTATCCTTAAGGTGTATGATCCATAATATCTTTTGCATCAAAACAAGTCTAACCCCAAGGCATTTTGAATTGCAGGACTTGTGAACGAAATGGCCACCATTGCTAAATTTTCCATCATAGAATATGGGAAAAATTCTGAATTGTCACAATTGACTGAAGGAGACTGCCTTAGAAGCGATGCTAAGAAACTGTCACCAATCAAGAACCTGAATTGCATTATGAATGAGGTGAACAAGTTAACGACTCACTTTCAGAATGTGGATAAGGATGCATTTTTTAGTAAATACGGACGTTTGATGGAAATTACAAGGGTAGAAGTTTTAAGCCCAGCTGTGCGAGCCATAGTTCATTTTTGGGATCCAGACTACCGGTATAAACATAGACCTATGTCCCACTATGGAGGAATATGGATTGTTGACTGAGTTTCCAAACAATCTGTATCGGATTTATTTGCCTTTGAGATCTGACAAGATCATCCTTGAACTGTCAAAACTGCTCAGAATCTCCAACTTGGAAAAGTTTTTGGAAAAGAATGCTACCGGACTGAAATGGAGGATGCTAGAAATTGAACTGGAAAAGAAGTCAGGATTAGAAAAAGAGAGATTGATTGCCTTGGGCATATTTGGCCTTGTGTTGTTCCTAAGTCAGACGGGTTTAGTGAGTTTGGCGGCCGCTGCTGCTTATGTAGAGTATGAGAATACACAAATCAATCTAGTGGTTGCTATTTTAGCTGAAACCATCTTGACACTTAATCATTGTAGGAGGACCGGAAAAGGGGCAATGAGATGCTGCACGCAGTTGTTGTATATCTGGATGGTTAGCTATATCGAAACAAAAAAACCTGTCTTCAATAATTTTTGGTGGTTCACCCAAAGACCCATGAAGTTGGTAGAAGAAGAAGAATGGGGAGATCTAGACAACCAAGGTTGGGTTGACAAATTAGAAGGTTTGCCTAATAGTGATTTCAAGTGGAGAGCCCCATGGGTAACGATAGTGAAAGTCCTAATGAGTTGTGGACAGAGACGTTGGGTGCCATTGGTGGGGATTACAGGCTATGTGAGTTATGCTCCTGCCCTGGTCGTAAGGCAACTTGGGGACATACAGTTTGTTCCAAGGACTATGGGAATTGCTCAATTCTTTGGTTTGTTCAAAGATCCCATTGCACAAGAAGTTTTGGAGATCATCAAACAAGATTGGAAGCATCTGGTTTTGGTTGAGATAGAAGGTTTAAAGGATCCAAGTGCAAGTGAAGAATATGCAAGATGGAGAGATTTAGCAGCTTCAACCATGCCTTGTGTAGGAGTCAAATCTCCCCAAACTGTAGAAGAGCCTATTAAGAGGAAAAGGGTCAATAATGAAGAGGAGTTGAGAAGACAAGTGGAAAAACTTCGAACAGAGTTGAGCAAAAGCAAAAAAGACAAGGCAATGTTGGAAGAAATGATGGTAAAAGAAGATAAAAGGAGAGCATTTCTAGATGAGCAAATACAATCTAGAGACGCGCGAATAACAAAGCTTGAGTTAAAGCTGGGTGAGGAGAAGATTGTTAGGGAAAGGAGTGAGAGGGAGCTAAGAGGGATGAGTTTGGATTGGATGCAAAGTTGCTCTGAACTTGAAGCAATGGAGATTGACTTTAATGATTGCCAAGGAAGTGCAGAATATTTCCAAGAAAAATTTGCACAAGTCCAGTTTGAATTGATGGATAGGGTTGGGAAGTATGAGGATTTGAACAAGAAATATATGGAGTTGGAAAGCCGTTCGATGGAGATTGCAAAAGAAGAAAATAAAAGAAAAGGTTTTGAGGCTATTGAAACAGAATTAGCGGTTAAGAAGAATGAGATAAAAGTTATGAGGATAAAGCTTGACAAGGAACGTGAAAAGGTGAAGTATTTGGACGAGAAGCTAGCAGCAATGGAAAAACACAAGGATCAAATCGACGCCAACAACACTGCTTTGAACAGAACCAATATGTTGCTCATAGAAAAGATGACCAAGACAGATGAGCAAATGGATGAAGCTGCTGCACATGCTCGAATTATTAGAATTAATGCGCGGAATGTGGGAGGGGACATCATTCGCTATCGCTGAAGCCTAGCTGAAACCGATGCCTTTCTAGGGAAGATTGAGAACCGTGGTTTTGCCTTCTTACCTTTGGCTAGAGAGTTTGTGAAGGAAAGGGATTAATAAATTTTGTATTTCCTTTTTATTTATTAATGTAATAAACTTATCAAGCATTAATGAAAAGGGCGTTGACCCATCTTCTTATGCAAAATCTGTCTCTTGGTGAAAATGATTCAAGCAAACGACTTGAAAGGTAGTACTCCTAGCAATGTGACAAAAGAACCTATGTTTATAAGGTGGTGGCTATTATTCGTTCACAAGAAAGTTGCATCCATACCCAATATACAAAGCATTCTCAATCATGCATTTTTCTCATACATCTATGCACGCATCTGCAGATTAAGAAACATAGGTCCCCCTTCTAGAATCCACAACACTCGATAAAGAAAAAGAATGGAAAACGAAGAAAGGTCACAACCAGAAGCTCAGTACCAAAGAGAACTTGAAGGAGTTCGGAATGATGTGGCGCACCTAACCAGTATGTTAGAGCAAATGTTGAGAGCCAGAGATGGAGAGGGAACGTCTACTCAACCTGATGAAGCACCAGCAGCAGCTCAAATTCCTGTCGCACCTATAAACGTGGGGGCAAATACACCAAATAAGCAGCATCCTAATCCCACTCGGCCCATCCAAATCCCTATTACAACGGATTTAACAAACGAGGACCCACATGACGTCAAACTCTCTAATCATGAAGGGTATGATAAGTGGACTGCACTATAAGAGAGGCTAAGGGCAGTTGAAGGAAATGATTTATTTGACCCAGTTAGAGCTGCGGAAGTATGTTTGGTGCCTAACATTATTATTCCAAAGAAGTTCAGAGTGCCAGAGTTTGTTAAGTATACCGGGATGGAATGCCCAAAGACCCATCTCCGTTCCTACTATAACAAAATGGCAGAAGTTATCCACGATGATAAAATGTTAATTTACTTCTTCCAGGATAGCCTGACAGGATCGACCCTCAGTTGGTATATGAGGCTGGACAATATTAGGATCAAGAAGTGGACAGACTTGGCAGATGCTTTCTTAAAGCAATACAAGTTTAATCTTGAGATTGCTCCTGATAGGACTAGTCTGATTACCATGGAGAAAGGAAATCAAGAGTCCGTAAGGGTTTATGCTCAAAGGTGGCTTGACCAAGCTATCAATGTACAACCTCCACTAATAGAGACGGAGATGGTGACACTGTTTGCTAATACTTTTAGGGCTCCATACTATGAACACCTTATGGGTAGTTCAGCACAACATTTCTATGATGTTGTGCGGATTGCTGAGAGGATTGAACAAGGAATCCGAAGTGGGAGAATTGCAGAACCTATAGAGAAGAGAGGCTTCATTGGAAAAAAGAAAGAAAATGAGGTGAATAACCTAGAAGACGGATACAAAGGGAGAAGCAAAAACTACCAAACACCTACCACCCAAGTCACCAGTATCAATTTTGCCAAACCCTCCATCCCAAACCAACCCAATCAAACAAAATTCCCAGCAAATAACCAAAGCAATTACCAAAGAAGAGACAATCGACCATCGGAAGAACAATTACCACCTTTACCAATAACCTTAAAAGAGTTGTATGCCAAGCTGTTGAGTATTGGGCAGATAGCTCCCCTACCCGTACCACCTATGCAACCACCTTTCCCTACCTGGTACAACCCCGAAGTGACTTGTGAATACCATGCTGGTCATGCAGGTCATAGCATTGAGGCTTGCTTTGCTTTTAAAAGGAAGGTTTTGCAACTGATCAAAGTTGGATGGGTCACTTTCGAGGATTCACCTAATGTGAATTCAAACCCTTTACCCAAACATGTCGCTAGTAATGGTGGAGTGAATACCATGGAGATTGGTAGCAAAGAGAGGGTGTTAAAAGTGACCATGACAAAACTATACTTTATGTTGGTGCAGTCTGGACATTTGGAAAAATCAACTGAATGCTGCATATGGGAAAGTAACTTTTGCCCCTTCCATAAAAAGAAAAGGCATCACATTGACGAATGCATTGAATTTCATCAAAAGGTTGCAAGAATGCTAACTCTAGGAGAGCTAAGGATTGAGGCCGTAAATGACAATGAAGAGATAGAGATGATAGAGAATCGAGAGAAATGTAGAATCCAATCAACAACTAATGGGCTCTCAAAATTGGTATTAACTAAGCCCCCGATGGCAAACAAAGCAAACTATGGAACGATGCCTGGAGATTATGGTTATACTTCGAATATCGAAACTCCTTTGCCGTTGTTCCAAACTGAGATAAGTGGGCTAACTCGGAGTGGTCGTTGTTTCACACCTGAAGAACTAGAGAAGCAAAGAAAGGCTAAGGGCAAAGAGGTGTTGGACCTTGATAAAGAGTTTGAGGTAAATAAACCTGTGACTGAGGAAGAAACAAATGAGTTCCTAAAATTGATGAAGCATAGTGAGTACTGTATAGTGGATCAGTTGAAGAAGACCCCTGCAAAGATTTCCATCATGTCATTAATACTCAGCTCCGAGCCGCATCGTAATGCTTTGCAAAAAGTACTAAATGAGGCCTACGTACCCTAAGATATTGAACAAAAGACTATGGAGCATATAGTAGGAAGGATCCATGCTACCAATTACTTATATTTCACAGAAGATGAACTTGACACTGAAGGAACTGGACATAACAAGCCCTTGTATGTCACAGTTCGATGCAAAGATTGTCTCATCGGTAAAGTTCTCATCGATAACGGCTCGGCCCTTAACGTGTTACCAAGGCATGTGCTGGATGAAATACCAGTAGATCCCTCACACATGCAACCCAATGTGATGATGGCTAGAGCGTACGATGGCTCACCAAGGCAAGTGATAGGGACAATTGAGGTCGAACTAGCTGTGGGTCCACAAGTCTTTCTAGTAACCCTTCAAGTGATGGATATCCACCCTTCCTATAGTATGTTGTTAGGAAGGCCATGGATACATTCTGCGGGAGCTGTCACCTCGTCCCTACATCAATGTTTGAAGTACATTGCCAATGGTGTTCTGGTTACTGTTAAGGCTGAGGAGACTATATCAATGGTAAGAAATGTGGCGGTTCCGTTCATTAAAACTGAAGATTGTAAGGATGGAAACCTTCATGCATTTGAGGTTGTGAATACGGAGTGGGTGCCCGAGAACACTATGGTGAGGAAGCCAGAAATCTCAGAGGCCACCAAAATGGCTGCTAAAAGCTTTTTGAAACACAAGATTCCTTTCCCATATGACATTAAGAAAGGAAGGCTTGAATGGATGGATATAATCAAACTAAAAGCTGCAGAACAGAGGTTTGGGCTTGGATATAAGCCCAAGAAGGAGGATTACAAGCGAGCTACTAGTGCAAGAAGGGAGAAGAGAATGGCTAGGATTGAAGGAAGGAAGCCTGAAGAAGAAAGCTTAGCCATCCCTTCAATCAGGATTTCATTTCCAAAGGCCGCATATGTGATGTAGCCTGATAAGGGACATGAAAACCTCTTTCAGAAGCTTTCTTCAATGAACATAAACACTCTAGAGGAAGATCAAGTCAAGGACATTGCTGAGAAAATTAAATCCGGAAGAAGGGATGAAGAGCTGCCACAATTAACCATTCACACTTTGGAAGAAGTCACCAACAGGACTTTCATTCGAAAGCTAGCCGAAGGAGAGAAGTTCCGGAATTGGGAGACCCAAGAAGCTCCATTGGTTTTCAAAATGTAATCAACAATGATTTGTTGGATTATAATTTTATCTATGTTGTTTGCCTTTTTTTTTGTTCTGTTTTGTTTTGTTTTTATTCATTAACAATCGAGGCTCAAGATGTCAATTGGATTTTATTTTTTGTTTTTGAGCCAATCTTTTCCTTTTAATGAGATCATGCATTTTCAAAATTCATCTTGATGTCTTACTATGCATTTACACATCACTTCCTGCTTTCAGGAACCCTGAAAGCGGATCCTCCACAACAACACCTGCACTTCACATTGAGAATGAATGGCCAAACTTTAAAGAATACATAGTAGTTGTAGAAGATGAGGAATGGGAGGAGAAAAACATAGGTGAATTCACAAAATTAATAGAACAGCATGAACAAGCTTGGAGGCCCGCTAAAGAGGAACTTGAAACCATAAATGTGGGTAATGAAGAAATCAAGAGAGAGCTGAAAATAGGGACTTTGATCACCCCTGAAGAGAAAGAAGAATTGATTGCACTGCTCCAAGGTTACGTAGATGTCTTTGCCTGGTCCTACGAGGATATGCCTGGTTTGGATACGAATATCGTAGTACATAGGATACCACTGGTGGAAGGATGCAAACCAATTAAGCAGAAGTTGAGGAGAACTCATCCGGAGGTCTTAATCAAAGTAAAAGCAGAAATTGAAAAACAATGGAACGCTGGTTTTTTGGAAGTAGTCAAGTATCCACAATTGGTGTCAAACATAGTGGTGGTTCCCAAAAAGGAAGGTAAAATCAGAGTTTGTGTGGACTTTAGGGACTTAAACCGGGCTAGCCCTAAAGATAATTTCCCTCTACCACACATAGATATGTTAGTTGATAATGCAGCACGCAGCTCCACATATTCCTTTATGGATGGATTTTCGGGCTACAATCAGATAAAAATGGCGCAAGAGGATAAGGAGAAGACAACCTTTGTAACACCATGGGGAACATTTTGCTACAAAGTCATGCCATTTGGTTTAAAGAATGATGGGGCCACCTACCAAAGGGCTATGGTGACTTTGTTTCATGACATGATGCACAAAGAGATTGAAGTATACGTAGATGACATGATTGCTAAATCTAGAGAGGGAGAGAATCATGTCCAAATATTAAAGAAATTGTTTGAAAGACAAAGGAAATATAAGTTGAGGCTTAACCCGGCGAAGTGTTCATTCGGGGTAAAATCTGGGAAGTTGTTGGGATTTGTGGTGAGTGACAAAGGGATAGAAGTGGATCCCGACAAAGTAAAGGCTATTCAATCTATGGCACCTCCCAGGACTGAGAAGGATGTGAGAGGTTTCTTAGGAAGGTTGAATTACATTGCTCGGTTTATATCCCAATTAACCACGACTTGTGACCTGATCTTTCATTTGTTAAGGAAGAAGAACCCTGGAATTTGGAATGAAGAGTGTGAAGAGGCTTTTGAGAAAATCAAGCAGTACTTGTTGAATCCACCTCTGCTTGTTCCTCCTGTACCAGAAAGGCCATTGATATTGTACCTAACAGTAACAGAAACAGCAATGGGATGTGTGCTTGGGCAACACGATGAAACCGGAAAGAAGGAAAGGGCCATTTATTACCTGAGCAAGAAGTTCACGGAATGTGAGTCTAGGTATACTGTGATTGAAAAGCTGTGTTGCGCACTGACATGGGCTGCAAAGAGATTACGTCAGTATATGTTGTATCACACTACGTGGTTAATTTCCAAATTAGACCCGTTGAGGTACATTTGTGAAAAGCCCTATTTATCGAGCCGAATTGCAAGATGGCAAGTTCTATTGGCTGAGTATGACATAGTATATATGACAAGGAAAGCCGTAAAAGGGAGTATTATTGCTGATCACCTGGCTGACCATGCTATGGAAGATTATGAATCATTAGACTTTGAATTTCCCGATGAAGATGTGCTTGCAATCGAGGAAGAGAAATCAGATTGGTGGATTATGTACTTTGATGGTGCTGTAAATGTATGTGGTAACGGAGCGGGTGCGGTGATAATCTCTCCTAATAAGAAGCAGTATCCGGTTTCAGTTAAGCTACAATTTGGGTGCACCAACAACACGGCTGAGTATGAAGCTTGCATTCTCGGTTTAGAGGCTGCATTGGAGCTAAACATCAGAAAGATAGATGTTTATGGAGACTCAATGCTGATCATTTGCCAAGTAAAAGGAGAATGGCAAACCAAGGAAGAGAAGTTAAGGCCTTACCAAGAATACCTATCTAAACTAGCTGGAGAATTTGAGGAAATAGAGTTCACCCATCTAGGAAGGGAAGGAAACCAGTTTGCAGATGCTTTGGCTACACTAGCATCTATGGCCAAAATAGACTTTGGGCACAAGGTACAACCAGTACACATCAATATCAGAAATAACCCAGCTCATTGTTGCTCAGTCGAAAAAGAAGTGGATGGAAACCCTTGGTATTATGATGTCAAGAATTTCATCCAAAACCAGGCATATCCCATGGGGGCATCCAAAATCGACAAGAAGACCTTGAGGAGGTTGGCAATGGATTTTTATCTTGATGGGGAGATTTTGTATAAGAAATCATCCGACGGGACTTTGTTGAGATGTTTGGATGAATTTGAGGCAAAAAGCGCGTTACGAGAAGTCTATGAAGGGATTTGCTCAACCCATGCTAATGGACACGTGATGGCTAGGAAGATACAAAGAGCCGGTTACTTCTGGATGACATTAGAAAAAGATTGCATCGACTATGTCCGAAAATGTCATAAGTGCCAAGTATACAGTGACAAAATCAACGCCCCTCCAACTCCTCTATTTAACTTGACATCTCCATGGCCCTTCGCGATGTGGGGAATTGATGTGATTGGACCTGTAAACCCAAAAGCCAGCAATGGTCATAGGTTTATTCTCGTGGCTATCGACTACTTTACAAAATGGGTAGAAGCCGGGTCATTTGCTCATGTGACGCAAAAAGTAGTGAAGAAATTTATTGAGAGAGATCTGATTTGTCGATATGGTCCACCAGAAAAGATTATAACTGATAATGCCCAGAATTTCAATGGCAAGATGATAATAGAACTCTGCGCTAAATGGAAAATCAAGCATTCCAACTCTTCGCCGTATAGACCAAAGATGAATGGTGCGGTAGAAGCTGCTAACAAGAATGTCAAAAAGATTATTCAGAAGATGGTAGTCACCTATAAGGATTGGCATGAGATGTTGCCATTTGCCCTTCATGCGTATCGCACCGCAGTCCGAACCTTAATAGGAGCCACCCCGTACATGTTGGTATATGGAATGGAGGCGGTTATGCCTTTAGAAGTGGAAATCCCCTCATTAAGAGTACTGGTAGACTCTGAGCTGGAAGAGGTAGAATGGGCAAAAGTTAGATATGAACAGCTGAATCTGATCAGTGAAAAGAGGATAGCCGCAATCTGTCATCATCAACTTTACCAAAGAAGGATGGCCAAATCATACGACAAAAAGGTTCGACCTCGAGGATTCCACGAAGGAGATCTTGTACTGAAGAAAATATTGCCTTTACCAGGAGAAGATCAGAGTAAATGGGCGCCGAACTATGAGGGCCCTTACGTGGTGAAGAAAGCATTCTCGGGAGGAGCTTTGCTGTTATCTAGAATGGATGGAGAAGATCTAGTTAGGCCAGTGAATTCTGACTCTGTAAGGAAATATTACGCTTGATGTATTCCGTAATCTCCCAATCAATAAAATAAAGTTTGGCCATGAATTCTCTGTAAAAAAAAAAGCATGATCTCATAGCATTTGAAATCTTTTACTTAAACAAACTCTTTTCTTACACATGACTAAGTAAATGACTCCATCAATTGGAGGGAACCAAATAAAATCTAAACTTGGCATATTTATGCATACCACACTGGGGGCAAGAAGTGTACTAAGTGCACATTGGGGTCTATAGTGAACCAAAGCCCAAAGGGGTATCATCATAAGAACTTCTACAAAAGCATCTTTTATGAGAATTGCCAATTGCATTGAAAGTTTCAGTTTTCATGAACAAAACCAAATCTTTTGAGTTTTCCTTTTAAAATGATAATAAAAGACAATACTCAATGGAGCAAGAAAGGGCCCCATAAGGAACAAAAGATCTCTTCACCAAGAGGATATGAAGTATAGTGTGTAGAGTGTATTCCGATTCAAGAGAAAAGGTTGGACAAACAAATGGAAACAAGAGCTCGAAGAAGTTTACAACGAAAGGGGGACCTATGTTTCCAAAGATAGGTAACAAAAACATGCATGCTATATTGTCATAACACTAACATGGCAGGAAAGGTGGGACGAAAGCCAAATTACTTCCAAGTTTTTGGGAATCACTAAGAGACAGAGTCTTAAGTCAACGTAGCTACGGAAAAGAATATGAATTATGAACCAACACTGTTTCATTTCCTCGAGGTAAGATGTTTTCTTTTGAAATTCAAAACGGGCAGGTCATCCGATGTTGAGACCATTCCCTAGAAAAAGCATGGAGTTTTTTCTAAATAATAATAATAAAAAAATAAAATAAAAATAAAATAAAACGGGCAGGTCTCCAGATATAGAGACCCCTTTCTAAAATCATTTTCTCTTACATCTGGGTAGGTCACCATCATAATTAGACCATCATTTTCCACCTGGGTAGGTCACCCATCACAATGAGACCACCATTTTTTTTCTGGGTAGATCACCCATTAGAATGAGACCATTCTCCATCTTTTTTTACCTGGGTAGGTCACCCATTATAATGAGGCCATTCTTCCCCCTGGGTAGGTCACCCATAAGAATGAGACCACTCTCCCCCCTTTCCACTTGGGTAGGTCACCCATCATAATGAGACCATTTTTTCTGGGTAGGTCACCCATTAAAATGAGACCATTCTCCATTTTGTTTTTACCTGGGTAGGTCACCCATTATAATGAGGCCATTCTTCCCCCTGGGTAGATCACCCATAAGAATGAGACCACTCTTCCCCCTTTCCACTTGGGTAGGTCACCCATCATAATGAGACCATTTTTTCTGGGTAGGTCACCCATTAAAATGAGACCATTCTCCATCTTTTTTTTACCTGGGTAGGTCACCCATTATAATGAGGCCATTCTTCCCCTGGGTAGGTCACCCATAAGAATGAGACCACTCTTCCCTTCTCTCCACTTGGGTAGGTCACCCATCACAATGAGACCATCTTGCATTTGGGTAGGTCACCCGTTAAAATGAGACCATCTTGCATTTGGGTAGGTCACCTGTCATAATAAGATCATCTTTCATTTGGGTAGGTCACCCGTCATAATAAGACCACACACACATTTTTGTATTGGTTTTGGTTAAAGGAGATCGCCAGATGGGATCTCAAGTTAAGTCAACCACACACAGAGTTTAGCTTTGGTTAAAGGGAATCGCCAAATGGGATTTCAGATTAATCGAGCTACACACCGACTTTGCTTCAGATTAAAGGAGATCGCCAGATGGGATCTTAGGATAACCCAATCAAAAGGGCAGGTAGCCCATGAAAATAGACCAATTTTCTACAAAAAAAAAAAGAGAAAAGAAAAGAAAGAAAAGAAGTGAAGTCTTTGAATGAGTAGATCACTTAGCAAGCCAAGAAGACCTTTTGTTTCTTTACAAGCTTACTATGCAAAACATTGAGGAGTTTTTGCTTCGTAAACATTGTAAAGAGGGGGCATCTGTTGTTACTCATTTTTGGACCCCACATGCTAGAGACAATGTATACCTCTTTCGAACCAAGTGCAAGAGTGTAGCTCATATTTGCTGGAAAATTGACAACAATGGAGACAAAAATATTTTTTAAAAAAAACCCTGTTTGAGCTGTTTTCTGCTCTTTTTATCCTTCCCCTTTACTACCAAAATCATCAGGTTGTCTTAGGTTGATCAGGAGTCTTCATAATGCTAAATTCGTTCTTTTTTATCTGGTCTTTAAGGTTGAATAAATCCCTCAGAATTTGCACTAAAAAAATAGTTCTGCTGCTGTCATAATTTTTTGGTTTCAACTTAGGCTCCGATTCTGACTCAGTTTTCGTATGATATCTGACCATCCTAGGTATATCCTATCACTCATTACATGTTGAAAAATTGACCTACACCTTTATTAGGTCCTAGGGATCATTGTTCTTAGGGCAGTTTCTCAATCAGATTTGGATGCTTAGCATTGTCAGATCAAGAACCTTTTTGACCAACTAGATTACTGCCAGATTCTGTTCTCTAAAATGATTTTATCTCACTTCGACTCCTTCATCAAAGTTGTAGTCCTAGACGCGTAGATAAATTTGGGCTTTTGAATCACTTGATTTCAATATCAAAAGCTCAAGATATTCTCGTTTGAATATCTGGTGTTGAAAGCAGGGATTCCTGACCGCGAGAAGGATTTTTGCCCAAGTTCGCGGGACTGATTCGAAGCATTTTTTTTTGGACCAAGGACTGAATCGAAATGTGCTAAATTGAGGGATTGAATTGAAGAAGGACATTGAAAGCTGGAGACGGAGGCTGGATCATCATAAATGACATGATTTTTACCACACCGAATAAGGAAAATAAGACCTTGCAGCTGCACCCTCCAGCTGATTTCTTTCCTTTTTTTCTCTGATGTTTTCCTTTCTCATCACGCCTGATTTTTGGAGCTGAAGACCACGTTTTTGTTGCCTCATTTCAAAGGGAGCAGCTGGCCCTATGGAAGGAAAGAAAAGAGCCACATCCTCTAAAACTGGAAAGAAATCAGACGTAAAGCACCAGCACAAAATCAGAATATTGCAGCTTCCTTTTGCGTTTTTTTACTGCAAATCAGTAGGGATTTACGTCCTAGAATTAATGCATTAAATCTTTCCTAAATAGAGATATGTTAGACTATATATAAACCCCTCTAATGACCTAGCAAGGGGCGGCGAGAAAAATAGCAGAAAGAGAGTAGAAAACACAGCAAAGAGAGACCAAAGAAAGAAAAAACGCAAGAGAGGCAGAGTAAAAAAAACACACAGTAAATAGAGGGATTTTCTTTATTGCATTCGGGTGTTATTGTGAGGAAAGAGGAGAGCAAAAAGACAAGACGGAGAGGGAGATTTGCGGTCAAATCTTGAGAGCAACGTGCGCTTGGTTTGCCATTTCATCCTCTGCAAAAAAAAAAAACGTTGAGACTTGCAGCCCATAGCTGAATTATTTCATCCACTTCAGTATCTCTATTTTTGTCCGTCAGTTACCAATATACAAGGAGCTGCAGTATCTCTATTTTCATCTGTCAGTTACCAATATACAAGGAGCTGCAAGTATAAGTCCCAATCACTACTCCTTTGTTATTTTTATACGAGACATTCGGTTGTAAATTTGTTTTCTTCCCTCTGAATAATTGGTTTCTGTTTAGTAAAGCCAACGCTTGCCCATTATTGATTTCATGATGTGGAGTTCAGTTGTTGTCCATGTAAAAAGGGTTTGTTTTTCATGTTTAGGAACTGTTACATTTAGGGACTTTCCTTTTCTTTTCCCTACATCCGCTGGAGAAGAAATCAGCCGGCCATTGTTTTGTTTTTTTCTTAGTGATTGCTCCCAGTTTTATTTTTGTTTTTGCTGTCTGCGTGGGATGAGTTGGATTTGATTTTTTATTATTGCTTTAAGCTTATTATAAATCTTAGAATATATATGACGGCTTTTAGCTTTTATTGCGATTTTTCTTTTGTGTTTAATTGCGTTGCTTGTGTTTTCGATAAAAAAAAATATAAAAAAATGTTTTTGTGTGTTGCATACGGCCAATACCCTTACATGTTTTAGAACATTTTTTTTTATGTACAAAAATATTGTAAGTTTTAAAAATGTGTTTTCGCATGGATTTCTTAAACACCAAAAAAATTGTTTTCTTGCATTTCTGGATTTTACAACATGTTTGTAAAACTCCAAAGGGTATTGGCCAATATTCCAAAAAAATACAAAAATCTTATTTTGGAAGGAATTCATCTATTATTCACTGCTAATGTTTGGATAAAGAAATCCTTAAAGGATGAATATCCAAAATATTATTGGGAGTAATAAATCCGCACAAATCCTTGAAAGAAGCCTTGATTATAATCGAGGACATTTCAATTTTTTTTTTCCACGGTTTACGAGATGTGAGAGTATAAAACACTAAGACAAAAAAAATAGGTTTTTAAAGCACCCTAGATTTCTAAATTTTTGTCCCTCCTCCTTGCAATTTACGAGTCGCAAAATCTTGAAAAACTAAGGGGAAAATGAGCTTTTAAAGCACATGGAACTTCCTTGGATTTCTATCCTAATAATTTTAGTTTGAATCAAAACCTAGAAAACTGATGGGATTAGAAAACACCAACACCATAGCATTTATAAAGCAAATCAAACACCAAGCAGCTTACCTTAGGTAGGGCGTACTAGGGGTGCTAATACCTTCCCTTTACGCAACCAGTCCCTTACCTTAGAATCTCTGAAAGACCAGTTAGGGTTCCTAGTGACCAAATACTAGGTGGCGACTCCCTTTTACACAAAAAAAAACAAAAGACCCCGAAATCAATCAAAGGATCGCCGCGACGCCGCGCTCCGCTCGCGAGGGTGTGACAACTGGGATAACTCCATAGAAAATAATCTAAACAAACTATGAAGTTTAATCCCCAATTATTCAAATATCAAAGGAAGAAATTTTTAAAAAATAAATTAAAAAAGATAAAAAAAAAAAGACCTGAGGCAACTCTAAGTTAAAAAATTCAAGACAATATATTTTTTTAAAAAAATATTGAAACAAAAACATATTAGATCGACCTAAGTTAACTCAGGTTAACATGTCAAATCCACGACCCAGATTATGAGACCAAAATAACCTCATAGAAAGCAAATCAAAACAAAATATAAAACTCAATTTTTAATAAACTTATTGTTAAATGTTGAAATTGAAAAAAAATCAATCTAAAAACATTATACAATAAAATGACCTAAGTCTACATGGCTTAATTCACAAAACATGTGACCTGAGTCATAAAACCAGGATAACATCATAGAAAGCAAACCAAATTAAATCATGAAGTCTAATTTATAATCAACTCAATGTTAAATTATGAAATAAAAACAATACCAATTACAAAAAGACAAAAAAACCTGAGCTAACCCGTCAAACCTATAATACGAGTTATGAGATTGAGGCAAACCATTAACAAATATTAAAAAAAAAACTTTGAGTCGTACCCTTGTTATTTTAAAAAAACTCCCATAGAAAGAGAGTAAAAAGGAATGTTAGAGGATGAAATATGAAAAAAAAAAAAAAGCTTACAAAAATGACACAAAAAATCAAAGAAGCTCGAGTGAACCTTGTAAACTCAAGTTAAACTCTCAAACCCGCAATATATTAAATTCTTGACCCGAGCTCAACACCTAAAAAACTAAATGTTGGAGGATGAAATCAATCAATTTAATTCAGCTTAAAAATAAAATTCCTTCATAAAAAACTAAATTCAACAAAGACGAAAACAAAAGAAAAAACCAAGGCAACCTATGTTATTTTCAAAAAGACTAAAAAATATCATATAAAGTGAATTAAAAAAGAACAAAATGTTGGAGGATGAAAAAAAAAACAAAGAAACCGGGATCAATCTCTTAAACCTGCAAACCATTAAATTCTAGACTTGGACTTTACTAAAAACCTAAAGACTCGTCTAATTAAATATTGAAAGATGAAATAATAAAAAAAATCATTCAAAAAAAATCTTGCAAGGTAAAAAAAATGCAATAATAAAAAAGAATTAGATTTGATAGGAAAAAACTAAAGAATGATGAAAATGCAAAAAAAAAAAAGAAAAACAGTTGTGAAAACCATCTAAAGTAATTTAATAGACTATTCTAAATAAAAAAAATGCAACAAAGAGAACAATGATAAAATTGAAAAAACCACATGATTTCATAAAAGTATTCTAAATTTTTTTTAAAAATGTAATAAAAAGAATATGGATGAAATCATAAGTAGAACAAACTTTAGGGACTAATTTGATTTTTGAATTCCGACACAAAAATTGAGTAGGAGAGAGTAGAAAAGAAAAAAAAATGCCACATGTGCCACACCAGCCGTTATAGTGTTACACGCACCACTGATTGGTGGAGGGGACATTGAGATCCTTCGAAAGCCGCCCTGGAATCACAGTTTTTCCTATTGGATGGCGTCGCACATGCTGTCCATAGGTGGCAAACACTGTTAACCCAATTCTATTTTTCTTTTTAATTTAATTTTTTTTTTTACCAAATTATATTCTTGCCTTCAATGATACCAAATAACTATCAAATGACCAATTTAAATGACAAAAAGCCTCATAGTCAAAGACAATTGTTTTAAATTTCCATGGGCAATTAAGTAACTTACTAGTTGAAAAATCAAGTCAAAGACTACAAGCCTCTGGACCCAAGTGATTTTTTTTTTTTATCTTCCAAAGGTAATTAAATAGTCACATTGTGCAAAGAAAATGTAAAAATATCATCTAGCGCCCCTTTTAGTAATGACTAATGTGTTTTATGAAAAAGATCATCATACCTCTAGATTTAAGGCATGCTACTTTGTCCACTAAAATCAGTCTTTCATTATGCGAATTCATGGTGAAAGACTGATTTTTTTTAGTATAGAGTAAAATATAAGGAAAAAACTCATTGTTTTTTTTTTTTTTTGTAAAATTGAGTAATTGAATTCTACCTTAATTGAAACACCGAACTTATTTACTGGACTGAGAGCATTTGTCGATGAAGCCATTAAGTTGCTATCTACTTGTTAGGCTTCTACAAAGCTGTGACTGAGTGGGCCATTTTATGTGAATATCTATAATGGTGTAATTTTGAACTTAAAGAGCCTAATTTCAATGAAAGTACAATTTATTGTGTCAAAGAAATTGTTGAAAAAAAAAAGTTCAAAGCATTAAGGACTAGAGTTAACATGCTACTGTAGTTAGCAAGTATAGGTCCGAATTCTTTGATGTCCAAATTTCAAAAGGAGCTTCAATTCATTTAATAACATATATATACATGGTTCAATTGTTGGATCATTAGTGTTTATTAATAAGAAGCTTATGCCGTACAGGAAATTGCCAATTTTATGGGTAAGAATAAGAAGCATACGTACTATAAGCTAAATTTAAGTTATATTTGGTATTACTTTTATAATTTGATTTAAGTTATTTTTCAATTTATGGGCATTACTTTTTCTATTTGATTAAAAAAATTCCCTTTATTTTCCAACTCAATTTTCTCAGTTTGGAATAGGCCAACAGTTGACCACATACTTGTGTCAAAATTAATTAGGACTGATCTTGTTTGCTGAGTTTATTTTTATTTTGTTATTTGCAGCCCAAATTTGCTAATGGGATTGTCGCCATTTAATCAGCTCATGTGTTGTGTAGGCCTGTGAGTGTTTCTTTTTTAAAACTTTTATTCTATGTTGTGTAGTCAAATAAATCTAATTCTAAAATTAATTTGGAGTAATGAATATTGGTTGAGGTTATTTTGGTTTTGTTATTTGTAGCGCAAATTACCTAATGAACCATTTTATAAGTGCATTTATTATGTAGGGGTGTGGGTGCTTGTTTTTACTCAATTTTTATCTTGTTTTATGATGTAATAATCAAATGCTTTAAAAATAAATTAGAAATTAAAAGAAAAAAAAATGGTTATGTAGGTTATTTTGGTTAGTATTCAAGGGACGAGAGATACAAATATATTTGATTAAAAAATTATAAATAAAAAAATAAAAAATAAATATATCTTTGTGATAATTTAAGAATAAATTTTAGTACTTTTAAGATAACAATCACATAAAAACATCTTTTTTATATTCACAATCTTTGATTTTCTTATTCTGAAATGATAATGATAAATTTCAATACCATCACCTCCTCGAGCAATTAGTTATTGGAAGAAGAAGAATAAATTACTCATTATTTCTATATCAAGATTCATAAATCAAGGACATTATTTGAAATTACAATAAAAAAAAGGACATTATTTGGACTTACTCGTGAAAATCTCTCCTTTCTATCTTAACCGAACCTCATTAAACAACTATATATGCTCAAGAAAATGCAACTTTATCTGTCTTTGTCATTGCCATGGCTACAGCTAGAGCACGACCATTGATTACATTATCTGTTGTATTGAAGAGCGTTGGTTAGTTTGTGGACTTGAAGTTAGGGTATCTGTGGCATCATTCATGAAAAGTAACTTTTGACTTCTGAAATAACAAACTTTCGATTTAAGTCCAAATTTTGATTGTATATGGTTCAGTTTTGTAAATTAATTTAAGTTGTTTTTTTTTTACTTTTTACTCAAGAAAAAATTATATCATAAGTTAAAATTTTAAAATTTTATTTTTTTATTAAAGTAAAGCTTTGACTCAATTTTATAACAAATCTTGATTTAAGTCAAAATTTAAATTATATTTGGTACGAGTTTTGACTAGAATTAACTTTTGATTTAAATCAAAACTTATGACAAAATCAAGTCAAAATTTTGGGATTGAGAATGGAGTTATAGAAGTTTTTAGGGTTTAATAATGAATTACATTTTCATAAATATCAGAGCAAAATTAAAGATTTTAGAAGAAGATTCGAAGATTGAGCTTTTGAAGATCGAGCCCTGATTGAGCACAATAACAAGCTCATCATGTGGTTGTAAGAGGTCAATTGAATGGACAAGTAGACACCAAGCGATTAATAATTGAGCAGTTTAAAAAAAGGCACTGTTTGATTGCAGGAAAACATTGTAAATTTGGGGACCATTATTCTACTTTTAGGGACCTCCAAAACAATAAATCATCATAACTAAGAAAAATAAACTTCATAAAATGCAAAAAATTCCCTTTATTTTCCAACTCAATTTTTAAGATATCATTATACTTTCTCTCACTACATAAATATTTAACCATTTAAAAATTCTAACATCTATCAAATAAAATCTTTTATAAATGTCAGTTACTAATCACCTTCAATTATCAAACACTAACTACCTTAACTTAACTTATTAGATACTACCTATCAGCCATGTAACTAATTAAATTAATCAAATTAAGAGAATTAAAAAATTAGCTAATTGTTAACACATAATTCACATTCTAGGCCACATGTCAAACATTTCGGTGGCTGTCATTTAATGTGGCTGTCGCTCTAAGCAAGCCAAGGACGAATCTAACTAAGCAGTTGATTTTTTGAAGGCGGTAGGCAATGAAGGCATTGACTGAGCTGCACGTCGTTTTGTAACTTTAAAGGGATGTTTTTGTGTAATGCCAAAAGTAAATGAAAATGGGGACTGCACCATTCATTCAACCAACCAACCAATCAATGCAATTAGACCAAAACAAATTGAAAAAAAAAAAGAAATTAATTTGGAAAGGTTCAATGCTTGATAGTTTGGAATAGGCCAACAGTTGACAAAATTAATTAGGACTGATCTTGTTTGCTGAGTTTATCTTTATTTTGTCATTTGTAGCACAAATTTGCTAATGGGATTGTCGCCATTTAATCAGCTCATGTGTTGTGTAGGCCTGTGAGTGTTTCTTTTTTAAACTTTTATTCTATGCTGTGATAATCAAATGTTTTTTTAAACAATCATAAATCAAATTAAAAAATTAGACTGTTTAATTAGTATTTTAAGTTAGAATAGACAAATACATAAGGGACAACAATATATTTGTTTAATTACAAATTTGTTGCTTTTGAAGGTCTTTTAATGTGAAAATATTGTATTTAAAAAGAAAGTTTCAATTTTTACTTTTTGACTCTAATTGTTTAGAAAATTGGATAAAAAAAACCATTTTTTATTAATTGGCGGAAAGGCCTCAATTTCACTCCTTTTAAATTCAGTGGATGGCTAAAGGATTTGCTAGCATTTATCCATTACTTTAGTTTTAGAAATCTGAAGGAAGAAATAAGAAATTATCACAATGTATTGAATATGACAATTTAAATTTAAAAGTAAAAAATCAGGGGAGAAATATAAAGGACGTACTTGTAGCTGTGGCAACAAATTACCCAATTCTTCGTGGCCTTTAATGGTTTGGTTAGCACTTGCAAAGAAGGCAATTGGGCAGCAAAATTCTTTGGGCCAAAAAAGCTGCAATTTGAAAGAATCAATTGTCTTAGCCGAGGGAAGTTGATGATGCCATCTCTGGTGAGTGCATCTCCTTCTCCACTGTAAAATATTTGCTTTAAATTGTCAGCAAATTTAATCGTTATCTGTTCAGAAGACTTGTAGCACGGAGACAGGGAAGACATGTTCCAGTTTAACACAGCCTCTTGTATAGAGATTTTTTAATCCTGGAAATCCAAAAGACTCTGATAAGACGCTTTAATCCACCGCAATGTTCTATCTTTAGTGTTCCCAGATGAATAAGACTTTAAGTCAAGGACGGTGTGAAGATAAATGTCAGTTTGTCAAGATACCACAAGTTCAGCATATCTAGTGGGCCTCTTTGATCTTTCTTCCTTCTCAACATTGTTTTGAGATAGTTACATTAATAAATTAAATTTGCTGTTTATTTTCATTTGTATTATTAAAAATATTAAATTGAATATACGCTGAAAAAAAAAATTACAATCTCAAAGGCAAACACTAATTCTTTTCAAAACTAGAGGATTTATCCTTTTACTTGTATATTGGAATTTCATATTCTTTCAATAAATTTGTAAATTGATTTTTTATATATATATACTCATTCACATGTATTTATACAATTCAAGTAATTATTCAATAATTATGTCAATATAACAAAACAATAAATTAAAAAAAAAACTCTAGAATAACAATCAAAATAAATGGAAAAAATTAAACACAAAGCATGCAATAATAGAGTAAAACTAATAATTATTCCAACATATTCAATTACTAATTCTAAGGTAAATTCAACATTAAGAATTAAATTCAACAAATTATTCAATAATTATGCCAATACAACAAAACAATAAATTAAAAAAAAAACTCTAGAATAACAATCAAAATAAATGAAAAAAATTAAACACAAATCATGCAATAATAAAGTAAAATTAATAATTATTCCAACATATTCAATTACTAATTCTATGGTAAATTCAACATTAACAATAAATATTCAACAAATTAACTAATAATAATTATGCCAATACAACAATAAAAAATATTCAATAAATTAAAAAAAAAACTATAGACTTTAGCAATGAATTATGCAAAAAAACTATAGACTTTATCTACATTACAAAAAATACACCAAAACAAAAAAAATAACCAAAAAAATAGCAAAAAAAAACCATTAAAGTAAAATGAAATAGAGGAAACACTAACCTTTTAAACTAATGGAGATTCACGATAAAAAAAGCTTGAGATTGCATGAAGAACGGAGAGGAAAAGAATGGTGAAAAACTGAGGAGAAGAGAAAATGAACTGAAGAGGCGGTCGGGGTAGGTTAAAAGCCAGTTTTACCGACGGATATAAAATTAATTATTATTTCCATTTATTCAGTCGGTGATGTGTTAAAAATCCGTCGGTAACTTTTGAATTTCGCACCAAATTTTTTAATGGCGCTCCATATTTTTCGCAGTCCATCGGTAAATCCGTCGGTAAGATGACGCAGTCAGAGATGCATTTAATGCACAACCCTTTGATATTCGCGCGGTCCGTCGGTAATTGTGTCAGTAAAATTGAGAGATTACTGACGGACTTAGGTCCGTCGGTGTGGCCGTCAGTGATGTGGTGGCATTACCAGTAATTATTTGGCTAAAAAATCACTTGTAGTTGTGGTAACAAATTACCCAATTCTTCGTGGCCTTTAATGGTTTGGTTAACACTTGCAAAGAAGGCAATTGGGCAGCAAAATTCTTTGGGCCAAAAAAGCTGCAATTTGAAAGAATCAATTTTGTTAGCCGAGGGAAGTTGATGATGCCATCTCTGGTGAGTGCATCTCCTTCTCCACTGTAAAATATTTGCTTTAAATTGTCAGCAAATTTAATCGTTATCTGTTCCAGGTTCAGAAGACTTGGAGACACGGAGACAGGGAAGACATGTTCCAGTTTAACACAGCCTCTTGTATAGAGATTTTTTAATCCTGGAAATCCAAGAGACTCTGATAAGACGCTTCAATCCACCGCAATGTTCTATCTGTAGTGTTTCCAGATGAATAATAAGACTCTGAGCCAGGGACGGTGTGAAGATAAATGTCAGTTTGTTAAATTAATTGAGATCAAATAAAGAAAGGAGGCTAGAATTCTGAATAATCTGTATATTATGAATGCTTAGTCTTAACCTAAATACAAATAAAGTATATATAGGTCAAACTGAAAGTACTATTCTACCCTTAATAAATAAGATTACATAAATATTATTTAACATCTCCCCTCAAACTCACGATGCGGCAGCTACAAGCATCGAGAGTTTGCCAACCAGAAAACGAAAACGAGAGATGGAATGCGCCTTGGTAAAGAAATCTGCAATCTGCAAGGAAGAAGGAACAAAAGGCAAAGCAATTATGCCATGTTTGAGATGATGACGAGTAAGATGACAATCGATCTCAATGTGCTTAGTGCGCTCATGAAAAACCGAGTTATGAGCAATCTGAATAGAACTCTGGTTGTCACAATACATAGGAGTAGGATGAGAAAAGAAAATTCCCATATCAGCAAGTAACCAACGTAACCAAACAATCTCTTTGGTAGTAGATGCCATGGCACGATATTCTGCTTCAGTGGATGATTGAGAAACAATAGATTGTTTCTTGCTCTTCCAAGAAATAAGAGAATCACCTAAAAAGATACAGAACCTGGTAACAGACTTGCGATCTGTGGGATCACTACCATGATCAGCATCAGAGTATGCACGCAACTCCAAGGAAAAGGTGGATGAAAGTAAAAGACTCTGAAAAACTGTACCCCGAAGATATCGCAAAATACAAAGAACAGCTGCCCAGTGAACAGTAGTAGGAGAAGCAACAAACTGACTAACAACATGAACAACATATGCAATATCTGGACGAGTAATGGTGAGATATACCAAACTCCCAACAATAGTGCGGTATAAAGTAGGATCTGTCAAAGGTAAACCATCAGAAGAAGAGTACCTTGCGTTAACCTCAATTGGAGTATCTACAGTTTTGTTATCAGTAAGTCTAGCCCGCTCAAGAATATCTGCAACATATTTCGACTGAGAAAGAAGGTAACCTCTAGGTGAGTATCCTACCTCAATACCCAGGTAATATCGAAGATAACCCAAATCCTTCATTTCAAATCGTCTAGCCAACTCTGTCTTTAAAACTGAAATACCATCAATATCATCACCAGTAATGTGAAGCCCGAAAATAAAATAAACAAAGAGGGGGGGTTATAATAATTCAAAATGTTGTTATAATATATATATATATATATATAAAAGAGGTAAAGGATGGGGCCAAAATGGAATTAACAAAAGATGGGACTATAAATACCCATCCCTTCTCTCATCCATGGCCGGCTGATAATAAGAATAAGGAGGGGAGGAGAATTTCATATTTTTCCTTCATCAAAACTAGGAGTAAACACTTAAAATTAGTAAACCCAAATAAGCCTTGGAATTATTAAGTGGAGGAACACAATCGGGTGGAAGAATTAACAAGAAGAAAAGTGAAGAGTTGGTGAAGAAAAGAGGGGGAAGAGTGGCTGACTACATACAAGGAGAAGAAGGCTAAGATTCTTCTAAAAAATTTGTGAAGTAAAGTTTAGATTTCCATCCAAGTAAGGAGTTCTAATTCCAATTTCTATGAAATCAACTTCAATTTGATTAGAAGTTTATGCTTTTCTTGAATTGGGAATTAGGGTTCTTTAACATAAAATGTTGGTAAAATGCAGAAATGAGTGAGGTTTAATGGATTAGAATAATCTAAGTGCCTTAACGAAGAAGAAGAAATGAGTGCATAAAAGAGAGGAAGGGAACTTTTGGTTCCTTTGGGCATGTTCTCTGCTGGATACTGCAGAGGGGGAATGGGAACGTATGATGTGCTTAATTAATTAATTTGGTACAAGTGACCTTAAGAGGACATAAAATGAGACGGGAATGCCATGAATAAAGGGAAGGCATGGCTGTGACTGATGAAGAAGCAGGGATTTAAGACGAAATGGAGATACTTTCTCCATTAGCAAAACAGGGCAGGTTCGCTGCCCTGTCTCCTGGGGGGATTTCGGACCTGAAAACTACAGAATTCAGGGAGGGTCCCCTCATAGAAGTTGTAGCCGGAAGTGTTAGCTTTCCAACGAATCCGACCTCGCCTAATTTGGAGTCCTAGAACTCCAGATACAAATAAAAAACTGAGGAGAGGTCAAGCTGCCACCCCTGTTGGCAGATTCGGCCAAGTTGATAAAACGGCGAAATTTAGCCATATTAAGGGTAGAATTTGTTTTCTTGCCCTTCATAAAGTGTGTCTTGATCTTTAAAAAGAATAAACAGTAATCAAAATTGAATTTATGATGTGCACTTAGACTACAAATGAGCTGAAAAGTTAAAGAATAATAATGAGGAATGTAAGTGAGAAAGAAAAGATTTGGTAAAAGAGAAATGAATATTATTTCCATTGTTGTTGTTGCGTGTAATATGTGGACTAATATGGAATAATGATGGGTGTTTGTGGTTTCAGGAGGAACCGCGGGAGGAGTACAGCAACCACAGGGGAACGCAAGTCGAGCGTCTACAGCAGGTAGGTACTTGGTACCTATATCTCCTCTAGTTAATAATTATTTTCACTAACTTTTGAACTATAAAATTTTGGTGCTTATTGATGAGGAAAGGAAAAAGGGAAGGAAGGAAGGAAGGAAGGAAGGAAAGGTTAAATGACAAAAAAAAAAAATAATAAAATGAAACGGAGGACTAGATTTAATTTATGGGTTCTTTTGGAGTAACAACGAATTTTGGTAATGACTGTTTCTCGAATTTGATTTGTTTGCCCTGATATGGGAGGCTGATGATGTTAACCAAGCTGGATAACATCGGCATTATCGGTACGTGAAAGGAGAAATATAAACTTGATTAACTATTCGGTTTCAGAATAGTTAATGATATCGGCGGGTGACGTCGATATCGGCAAAATTTATAAACTTGATTAACTATTCGGTTTCATAATAGTTAATGATATCGGCGGGTGACGTCGATATCGGCAAAATTTATAAACTTGATTAACTATTCGGTTTCAGAATAGTTAATGATATCGGCGGGTGACGTCGATATCGGCAAAATTTATAGACTTGATTAGCTTTCCGAGGTGAAAGCTAATGATGTCAAGAATTTTTGACATCGGCATACCTGAGAACCTCCCAAGGTAATATGGAACAATGATTAACTATTTTAGTTTTTTTAAAAAAAAAAAAATAGTTAATGACACAAACGGTTACGTTCGTGTCGGCATTTTCATGAGACTGATTAGTTGTTCCAGGACGGGCAACTGAAGACACTATGGAGGTCAATGGTGTTGGCAATAGTTTTTCTGATGTGGAGGGATGGGGAGAAGTAGTCAACAGAAACAAAAGAAAAAAAAAACAAAAAAAAAACAGAGAATTCTTATATAACCATAAAAAGGGGGTTTATGATTTAAGTAGATAGATATGCTGTTTAATTTTTCTTCCGTAAATTGCTTGTATTCTAATCATTTATTTTTAATTATATGGAAAATTTATATTTTTGCAGGTCCCTCCCATTCACGTCAGGAATAGATTTTAAGTTCTTTGATCCCTTTTTGTATAAGTTAAGAACTTAGGGATTTGTGGTGTAATTTTGTCATGCAGTAAACATGTAACCTGTATAGAATATTATATTCGTAATATTTTGTTTCTGAAATATTAAATGTATCAACCTATGCTTGGGATATTAGAATGTACTAGACTATGTTAGGATATTAAACTGTGTTGTGTTATATATATGCAATCTTCGTGCTCGAATTTGGCTATTTTAATTATTAACTTATGCTTGTGATGTAAGATGGAGTTTGGGAATGAATATGGTCCTGAGCATAATCTGGAATGAATTATGCAATTGATTGTATTAAAAATGGATGTGATTGTGGATGAGATGTGATTCTAAATGTGTGCAGGGTACATTGTCGATAACTTGGGATCTCCCGGTATAGAGGAGACTCTGCCGAAATTTCGTTAGAAATTTCGGAGAGTTAAAAAAAAAAAAAAATTTGCTCCATCTACCCTTTATAGGGGGGAAGATTAACGGATAAACTAATAGAAAAATTGGGGTTGTTACAGTTGGTATCAGAGCATTTGGTTGCAGTTTCAGGGATTGAAATACTAATGTGATTTTGGAAAAAAAAAAATGTGTTGCAGGATGGCTCGTACACGGCAAGCCGCAAGGGCTGTTCCGTCTCCTGTGCAAGGAAGAGAGTATGACTCACTTTCTGGGGATGAAACCGAAAGGGACCCATTAATGGGCACTGCCTCCCATCAATCTGTGGCGTCGGCCCATTCAGAGAGTGGAGATTTAGGGGGACATCAGGATGACCCTGTCACTTCTCGGATAGAAGTGTCGCCGGCTGAAACACTAGGGGGCCTAGGATCAGAAGACAGGCCACCGCCAGTGACATCAACGGTCACCCCGAATCCCTATTCGGACCCCACATTTCTTGAGAAATTGGTCAAGGCAGTAGCAGCAGGGATGGCTGCAGGTGCATCCAATTCTACTCCTCGGGCGGAAAGAGTAATCACCCTGGTTCAATGGGTGAAAGGCATGCGAGAAATGGGTTGCACGAACTATTCAGGGGAAGAAGACGCCGAAGTAGCAGGGCATTGGTTGAGGAAGGTAGAAAGGGTTATAGATCAGATGCAGGTGCCAGAGGAAACCCGAGTAGATTGTGTGACCCAGCTATTAACGGAGAGTGCCCACTCCTGGTGGGAGACCATTAGAGGAAGAAGGGCAGGAGAAGATTTGAGGTGGAGAAACTTTCGAGAAGAATTCGAGGAACGGTATTACTCCTGGCAGCACCGAAAAGAAAAAGAGCAGGAGTTCCTGGATCTGAAACAGGGGAATATGACTGTCTTGGAGTATGAAAGGAGGTTCCAGGATTTATCTATCTTTGCCACCACCCATCTTTCCACTGAGCATCATCGAGTGGAACGGTTTCGGGATGGACTCAGGCAGGAGCTGAAATTAATTTTGGTGGCTATGCAGTTTCAGTCGATTCGAGAGTTAGTGCGAGCTGCTCAGGGTATAGAAAGAGTAATGAATGACACACCAAGGCCAACAAGTGAACAGAGTCAGACCACGGGATTCAAAAGAAGGGATTTCACACTTCCTATAGGGAGGAATCCTCCTCCGAAGAAAGGAAAGAGTGGGTCATCATTCGGGCCATTACCGAAAAAAGGGGGGAGTTTTGTTCATGGTGGGAGTTCAGGAGGAGTTAGACGAGTTAATGTTGGGGGATCCGTGGGAGGTCAGACTCGCCAAGGGGCAAGTGTCATAGGGGGTTCCATGGAGCATAGAGGACCCATCTACCCGATATGCATGAGATGTAATCAGAAACACCCCGGGGATTGTTCAGCCACACCAGGAAGATGCTATATTTGTAGAGGGGAAGGGCATCGATGGAGGGACTGCCAGTATTTGGGAAGAGGTTGTTTCCATTGTGGGGAAACGGGTCATAGAAAGAAAGAATGTCCACATAGAGTCATTGAAGGAGTACAGGGACAGGGGATGGCTACCCAAAGCCAGCAACAGTCAGTGACAGTTGATCGGCCTGTACGACCTACTCAATCAGGGACAAGTGCTAACAAAGGCCGACCTAGATTCCAGGAGGAAAGGACTCGGGGTAGGATATACCACATGACCCAGGAAGATATGGGGGCAATGCCAGATGTCGTAGCAGGTACACTACAATTAAGTTTAATACAAGTTTATGCTTTAATTGATCCTGGGGCCAGTCATTCGTTTGTGTCCCACCGAATTACTAGAAATTTAAATGTGATACCAAGTAGATTGAATGTGGGAATGGTAGTTAGTACACCTTTAGGGAAAAATATAAACATTGATGAGGTATACAAGGGAGTGATACTAAATATTGAGGGGGCAGAGCTAAGGGCAGATCTCATGCCTTTAGCATTAGATGATTTTGACTTGATACTGGGAATGGATTGGTTGAGTAGACATAGAGCACGAGTAGATTGTTTCACAAAGACTGTAAACCTCCAAGATGTGAGTGGAAAAAGGGTAGTATTCAGGGGAGAGAGGAGGGTGATTCCAAACTCCATAATCTCGATCATGACGGCCGGAAAACTGATTAGAAAGGGATGCCCTGCCTGGTTGTCTCATGTGAGAGAATTAAAGAAGGGAAGCATAGAATTAACAAATATCCCTATTGTAAAAGAATTTCCAGACGTGTTTCCAGAGGAATTACCAGGACTACCTCCAATCAGGGAAATTGAGGTTTCCATTGAGACTCTTCCAGGAGTCAACCCTATAGCACAGTCCCCTTATAGAATGGCCCCTATAGAACTAACCGAATTGAAGATCCAGCTTCAGGAGTTGTTGGACAAAGGATTCATACGGCCGAGCAATTCACCTTGGGGAGCCCCGGTGTTATTTGTAAAGAAGAAGGATGGTACATTCAGGTTATGTATCGATTATCGTCAACTGAACAAAGTGACGGTAAAGAACAAGTATCCGCTACCACGGATAGATGACCTGTTTGATCAGTTGAAGGGTGCGAGAGTATTCTCGAAGATAGATCTGAGATCGGGGTATCATCAATTAAGAATTAGAGAACATGACATACAGAAGACTGCCTTTAGAACTCGCTATGGCCATTATGAATTCTTAGTAATGCCATTTGGGTTAACTAATGCCCCTGCAGTATTTATGGATCTAATGAATCGAGTGTTCCGGTTTTATTTGGATAAATGTGTGGTAGTGTTTATTGATGATATACTGGTATATTCGAGCTCTTATCTGGAGCACGAGAAGCACTTGAGGAAGGTGTTAGAAATATTGAGAGAAAATAAATTGTATGCAAAATTGGATAAATGTGAGTTCTGGCTCAAAGAGGTGATATTTTTGGGACATGTTATCTCAGCTGGAGGAATATGTGTGGATCCAGGAAAAGTAGAGGCAGTTCTAAAGTGGGAGAAGCCCACAAATGTGACCGAAATTCGAAGTTTCTTGGGCCTTGCAGGGTATTATAGGAGGTTTATTGAAGGATTTTCTACAATAGCATCGCCTCTGACCAAGTTGACTCGTAAAGAGGTAAGGTTTAATTGGTCAAAGGAATGTGAGGAGAGTTTCCAGGAGTTGAAAAGAAGGCTTACATCAGCCCCCGTTTTGGCCCTTCCTTCTGGAACAGAAGGGTTCATTGTTTACAGTGATGCCTCAAGCAGGGGTTTGGGATGCGTATTGATGCAGCATGGGAAGGTGATCGCATATGCTTCCAGACAGCTAAAGCCGCATGAAGTGAATTATCCGGTCCATGACTTGGAACTTGCAGCAGTAGTATTTGCCTTACGAGTATGGAGACATTACTTGTATGGAACACAAGTGCAGATTTTCACCGACCATAAAAGTTTGAAGTATTTAATGTCGCAAAAGGAATTAAACATGCGGCAGAGGAGGTGGGTGGAATTGATAAAGGACTATGATTGCATAATTGATTACCATCCTGGCAAAGCCAATGTAGTGGCGGATGCATTAAGTCGAAAAGGGAAAGCAGTGATGGGTGATACAGAAACTTCAGAACAAGGGAGTGTGAGGGAATTAAAAAGGATGGGAATACAATTAAGTGTGGGTCCGGAAGGGTCACTACTAGCTCATATGAAGATCAGATCGGTGTTACGGGATAAAGTTCTAGAAGTTCAGTTGGCAGATGAGGGTGTAAGGAAAATCAAGGAAAAGATAAAGCAAGGCAAAGAGTTATTCCTTCAAGTGTTGCCAGGAGGGTTGGTGGCGATGGGAAAACGAGTTTACGTGCCTGAGAATAAGACCTTAAAGGGTGAGATATTGAAGGAAGCTCATGAATCTCGGTTTGCAACCCATCCTGGGAGCACCAAGATGTATAGGGATCTCAGGGAGTATTACTGGTGGCCAAATATGAAGAAGGAGATAGCGGAATATGTGTCAAGATGTGGGATATGTCAACAGGTGAAGATAGAACATCAAAGGCCGGCAGGAGAATTACAACCACTGCCAATTCCAGAATGGAAATGGGAAAATATAGCCATGGACTTCGTAACCGGATTGCCAAAGGGGAAAAAGGGCAATGATGCTATATGGGTAGTGGTAGATCGACTGACAAAGTCGGCTCTATTCTTGCCCATCAAAATGACGGACCCCGTAGACAAGTTAGCCAAATTATACGTGAACGAAGTGATTAGACTACACGGAGTGCCCATATCAATGGTGTCAGATCGAGACCCGAGATTTACCTCGAGGTTATGGCCATGCTTACAACGAGCTTTGGGAACCGAGGTGAACCTGAGCACGGCATTCCACCCCCAGACAGATGGCCAATCTGAAAGAACTATCCAAACACTTGAAGACCTTCTAAGGTCATGTGTGCTAGAGTTTGGGGGAAACTGGGAAGACTTGTTACCGTTGGTAGAGTTCACGTATAATAATAGTTACCAAGCTACTATCGGGATGGCTCCATATGAAGCCCTTTATGGGAGAAAATGTCGCACTCCGATATGCTGGGATGAAATTGGAGAAAGGAAACTCCTGGGTCCTGAAATGGTACAAATAAAAACTGATAAAGTAAGGGTTATTAGGCAAAGAATGAAGGAAGCCCAAGATAGACAGAAGAGTTATTCAGATAACCGGAGGAGACCTTTAGAATTCCAAATAGGGGATAGAGTATTCTTAAAGGTGGCACCATGGAAGGGCATCATTCGGTTTGGAATGAAAGGAAAGCTTGCTCCGAGGTACATTGGCCCATTTGAGGTGATAGCTAGGATAGGGCTGGTTGCTTACCGCTTGAAGCTACCGGCACACCTAGAGAAGATTCACAATGTATTTCATGTATCATTATTACGGAAGGCGGAAGTGGATCCTTCCCGAGTGTTACCTCCAGTTCCTATGGAAGTAAAAGAAGACTTGACACTCGAAACCAGGCCAGTGAAGATCATGGATCGGAGTGAAAAAACATTGAGGAATAAGAGAGTATCACTAGTCAGAGTGTTGTGGAGGAACTCACAAATTGAGGAGGAAACGTGGGAGAGAGAATCAGAGATTAAGGAAAAATACCCCCACCTATTCCTTGAGTCAGGTATGCAGTTTAAATTTCGGGGATGAAATTTTTATTAGGAGGGAAGAATGTGAAGCCCGAAAATAAAATAAACAAAGAGGGGGGGGTTATAATAATTCAAATGTTGTTATAATATATATATATAAAAAAAAAAGAGGTAAAGGATGGGGCCAAAATGGAATTAACAAAAGATGGGACTATAAATACCCATCCCTTCTCTCATCCATGGCCGGCTGATAATAAGAATAAGGAGGGGAGGAGAATTTCATATTTTTCCTTCATCAAAACTAGGAGTAAACACTTAAAATTAGTAAACCCAAATAAGCCTTGGAATTATTAAGTGGAGGAACACAATCGGGTGGAAGAATTAACAAGAAGAAAAGTGAAGAGTTGGTGAAGAAAAGAGGGGGAAGAGTGGCTGACTACATACAAGGAGAAGAAGGCTAAGATTCTTCTAAAAAAATTTTGAAGTAAAGTTTAGATTTCCATCCAAGTAAGGAGTTCTAATTCCAATTTCTATGAAATCAACTTCAATTTGATTAGAAGTTTATGCTTTTCTTGAATTGGGAATTAGGGTTCTTTAACATAAAATGTTGGTAAAATGCAGAAATGAATGAGGTTTAATGGATTAGAATAATCTAAGTGCCTTAACGAAGAAGAAGAAATGAGTGCATAAAAGAGAGGAAGGGAACTTTTGGTTCCTTTGGGCATGTTCTCTGCTGGATACTGCAGAGGGGGAATGGGAACGTATGATGTGCTTAATTAATTAATTTGGTACAAGTGACCTTAAGAGGACATAAAATGAGACGGGAATGCCATGAATAAAGGGAAGGCATGGCTGTGACTGATGAAGAAGCAGGGATTTAAGACGAAATGGAGATACTTTCTCCATTAGCAAAACAGGGCAGGTTCGCTGCCCTGTCTCCTGGGGGGATTTCGGACCTGAAAACTACAGAATTCAGGGAGGGTCCCCTCATAGAAGTTGTAGCCGGAAGTGTTAGCTTTCCAACGAATCCGACCTCGCCTAATTTGGAGTCCTAGAACTCCAGATACAAATAAAAAACTGAGGAGAGGTCAAGCTGCCACCCCTGTTGGCAGATTCGGCCAAGTTGATAAAACGGCGAAATTTAGCCATATTAAGGGTAGAATTTGTTTTCTTGCCCTTCATAAAGTGTGTCTTGATCTTTAAAAAGAATAAACAGTAATCAAAATTGAATTTATGATGTGCACTTAGACTACAAATGAGCTGAAAAGTTAAAGAATAATAATGAGGAATGTAAGTGAGAAAGAAAAGATTTGGTAAAAGAGAAATGAATATTATTTCCATTGTTGTTGTTGCGTGTAATATGTGGACTAATATGGAATAATGATGGGTGTTTGTGGTTTCAGGAGGAACCGCGGGAGGAGTACAGCAACCACAGGGGAACGCAAGTCGAGCGTCTACAGCAGGTAGGTACTTGGTACCTATATCTCCTCTAGTTAATAATTATTTTCACTAACTTTTGAACTATAAAATTTTGGTGCTTATTGATGAGGAAAGGAAAAAGGGAAGGAAGGAAGGAAGGAAGGAAGGAAAGGTTAAATGACAAAAAAAAAAAAAAAAAAAATGAAACGGAGGACTAGATTTAATTTATGGGTTCTTTTGGAGTAACAACGAATTTTGGTAATGACTGTTTCTCGAATTTGATTTGTTTGCCCTGATATGGGAGGCTGATGATGTTAACCAAGCTGGATAACATCGGCATTATCGGTACGTGAAAGGAGAAATATAAACTTGATTAACTATTCGGTTTCAGAATAGTTAATGATATCGGCGGGTGACGTCGATATCGGCAAAATTTATAAACTTGATTAACTATTCGGTTTCATAATAGTTAATGATATCGGTGGGTGACGTCGATATCGGCAAAATTTATAAACTTGATTAACTATTCGGTTTCAGAATAGTTAATGATATCGGCGGGTGACGTCGATATCGGCAAAATTTATAGACTTGATTAGCTTTCCGAGGTGAAAGCTAATGATGTCAAGAATTTTTGACATCGGCATACCTGAGAACCTCCCAAGGTAATATGGAACAATGATTAACTATTTTAGTTTTTTTAAAATAAAAAAAAATAGTTAATGACACAAACGGTTACGTTCGTGTCGGCATTTTCATGAGACTGATTAGTTGTTCCAGGACGGGCAACTGAAGACACTATGGAGGTCAATGGTGTTGGCAATAGTTTTTCTGATGTGGAGGGGTGGGGAGAAGTAGTCAACAGAAACAAAAGAAAAAAAAACAAAAAAAAAACAGAGAATTCTTATATAACCATAAAAAGGGGGTTTATGATTTAAGTAGATAGATATGCTGTTTAATTTTTCTTCTGTAAATTGCTTGTATTCTAATCATTTATTTTTAATTATATGGAAAATTTATATTTTTGCAGGTCCCTCCCATTCACGTCAGGAATAGATTTTAAGTTCTTTGATCCCTTTTTGTATAAGTTAAGAACTTAGGGATTTGTGGTGTAATTTTGTCATGCAGTAAACATGTAACCTGTATAGAATATTATATTCGTAATATTTTGTTTCTGAAATATTAAATGTATCAACCTATGCTTGGGATATTAGAATGTACTATACTATGTTAGGATATTAAACTGTGTTGTGTTATATATATGCAATCTTCGTGCTCGAATTTGGCTATTTTAATTATTAACTTATGCTTGTGATGTAAGATGGAGTTTGGGAATGAATATGGTCCTGAGCATAATCTGGAATGAATTATGCAATTGATTGTATTAAAAATGGATGTGATTGTGGATGAGATGTGATTCTAAATGTGTGCAGGGTACATTGTCGATAACTTGGGATCTCCCGGTATAGAGGAGACTCTGCCGAAATTTCGTTAGAAATTTCGGAGAGTTAAAAAAAAAAAAAAATTTGCTCCATCTACCCTTTATAGGGGGGAAGATTAACGGATAAACTAATAGAAAAATTGGGGTTGTTACAAGTAATAATCATGTCATCAACATATAAAGACAGAATGATACGACCTGCATCAGTGCACTTAATAAAAAGAGCAGAATCATAACTGCTAGAAACAAAGCCAAGAGACGAGATCACAATAGAGAATTTCTCAAACCAAGCACGAGGTGCTTGTTTGAGACCATATAATGCTTTCTTAAGCTTACAAACATATCCAGAGTCATGTGAAATACCAGGAGGGGGTGCCATATAAACTTCTTCTTGAAGATCTCCATTCAAGAATGCATTTTTAACATCAAGCTGAGAAATATGCCACTGACGAACCGAAGCTACGGCAATAAGAGTGCGAATAGTAGTCATTTTTGCAACCGGGGCAAATGTCTCCTCATAGTCCATACCATACTGTTGAGAGTATCCTTTTGCAACCAGCCTAGCTTTGTATCGCTCAATAGACCCATCAGAATTAGTCTTAATCTTATACACCCAACGACAACCAACAATACTCTTACCAGGAGGTAGAGGAACCAAATCCCAAGTATCTGTCTTATGCAAAGCAGAAAGTTCCTCATCCATAGCTTGCTGCCAAAGCGGATCAAGAATTGCCTCTTTATAGGAAGAGGGCTCAAAGAGACAATGAATAGAAGCTAAAAAGGAAGTAAATGATGAAGAATAACAAGAATAAGCAAAATCTGGTAGTTTTGTGGACTTACGAATGCGGATGGACTGACGTGGAGGTGGATCCACAATCTCAGATGAAGCTTGAGGGGCTGTAGATGAGAATGGAGCTTCAGGTGTGCCAGAGAGTAAAGTACCAGTACCTGCAGAGTTATGAGTACAAATTGATTGAACATAGGGAGAGGTATCATTACCAGAATCCTCAGAAAAAGGATCTATATGAATAAGATCAGATTTTGTCAGGCTATGAGTAGTGGATGGAATAGAAAAGAAAGGTATATGCTCAAGGAAGACAACATGACGAGACACATAAAGTTTCTGAGTTATTGGATCAAAACAACGATACCCCTTTTTACCTTCACCATAACCCAGAAAGACACAAATAACAGATCGAGAGGATAGCTTACTGCGTTCTACATGAGGACGAAGAACGAAACAAGTACAACCAAAGACTCTAAATGAGGAATAATCAGGGACATACCCATATAACTTTTCAAAAGGAGATAGACCCAAACTATGAGAAGATGGAATTGTATTAATCAAACTTACAGCAGTAAGAACAGCTTCTCCCCAAAACTCACTAGGAACAAAGGCAGACAACAAGAGAGAACGAGCAGTTTCAACAATGTGCCTATGTTTTCTTTCAGCTACACCATTTTGTTCAGGAGTATATGTACACGAAGTTTGGTGGATGGTTCCATCTAAGGCAAGCATTTGACAAAATTTATTAGAAGTGTATTCCCCACCCAAATCACATCTAAAGCATTTGATCACAGCAGAATGTTGAGTTTTGATAAGAGCTCGAAAAGCTGCATATATCTCAAAGAATTCAGAACGATGTTTCATTAAATAAACCCAACAATAACGAGTATGATCATCAATAAAAGAGACATAATATCGAGACCCTCCTTTTGTGGAAACAGGAGAAGGCCCCCATACATCAGAATGAATCAAATCAAATGGTGAAGATGAAACAGAAATACTTCGATTAAAAGGTAAAGCAGAAAATTTTGCCAGTTTACATCCACTACAATCAGAAATGTCACAAGTTTTCAAATTTCCTAAAGCTCCTGTGGATGCCAAAAAACTCAAACGAGAAGATGAAACATGACCTAGACGGGAATGCCATAAATAAAAACTAGAAGATGAAAGACTCAAACGAAAAGAAGACAAATCAGCAGTAGTAGCAGCAGCGGCAGCAGCAGCAACTAGCACTTTTAACTCATCCAAAATATATAGTCCATTCTCCCTACGGCCTGTCCCAATCAGCTTCTGAGACTGCAGATCCTGTACACAACAAAAAGAACCAGAAAACATGACTAAATAATCACCAGAATCACATATTTGACCAACAGACGCAAGATTCAATTTGATTTTTGGAATAAGATAAACATTAGGGAGAGACAAGTGAGGTGTGACAACAGAACCAACACCTGCTAAGGGCATGGGAGTGCCATCAGCAGTCACAACAGGAATGGAGAACAAAGGGGACACTGAGGTAAAAGATGAGGAATCTGGAGACATATGATGGGAAGCACCAGAATCCAAGACCCATTCAGAGTGTGACATACCTGAGGAATTATGAGGCAACTGACCTATGGAAGAAGCGGACATTGCTTGTGGCTGCAAGGAGAGAAACTTCTGAAATTGCTCAGCCAAAGTATTAGGATCGGTAATAGAGCCTGGGGAAGCTACTACTGCAGTATTGTGGTGTGGTGGTTTATAACCCTGAGGTGGTCGATGAGCATTAGATTGTGACTGACTGCTAGACTTCCAAGCTTGATTCTGCTGTCTCAACTTAGGACACTGAGCCTTCCAATGACCTTTCTGCTTACAAAAATTGCACTCATCAAAGCCAACCCTTGTGTAAGGCTTGTTCTGATGATTAGAGAATGGCTTAGAAGGTACTGCTAGTACAGAAGGATTTGAAGCAGAAAGAATTCCCTTTTCAGAATAAGACTGAAGACGTATTTCTTCAGCCAATAACTCACTGACAACAGAGTCAACAGAAGGCAGTGGAGTACGATGCAGAATTGAACCTCTAAGTCCTTCGAAGTCACTGCGAAGCGCTGTTAAAAACTGTACCAATCGTTGTTGCTCTCTACGCTCAATATAGGCACCACATGCCTTTAATTCTGCTGATTCTGTAAGAGACAATTGATCCCAAAGATCTGTCATAGTAGAATAAAACTCTTGAATACTCATATTCTTCTGATGAAGAGCTCGTATGTCATTCTCTAATTGATACTGTTTTGCAAAATTTGATTGCGTGAATAACCTTTGCAGATGATCCCAAACCTCTTTTGTTGTCTCATACTTCGCCAACTGCGTACCTATCGAATGCTCAACAGAATTGTTGATCCAAGTAATGATCTTTGCATTATTTGCTTCTCATGTATCTATCAAAACAACATCCCCCTCCTCAATATTCTTAGGTATTATATAAGTTCCACTAACATACCCCCACATCTTCTTACCTTTAAGAAAATTTCGCATTACATAGCTCCAATACGAATAGTTCTTCCCATCCAACCTCACACTCACAGACTGAAGCGAATCATCTCTTTCAGTAGCTATAATTAACAATCACAGAGAACCAGAATGCAAAAGCAGCGGAAAACAAAATAACAAATTGCAGAAACTGAACAGAGATTGCAGAAACTAAACAAATATCTTCTCAAAATTATACGATTACTCCAAAACACAAAACCAATTTGCAGAAACTGAACGCAAATACCAAATTGCAAAGACTGAAGGGTAGACGAAATACCAAAATAATTGCAGAAACTGACGAAATACCAAATTTTACAGAAGCGGAAGACAAAATCTCACTCCAAAAAATTTGGATCCGCGAGTTGGATCCGCGAACTTGTGCTTGGGATTAAGCCTCGTTTCATAAAACCAGCTCTGATACCATATTAAATTAATTGAGATCAAATAAAGAAAGGAGGCTTGAATTCTAAATAATCTGTATATTATGAATGCTTAGTCTTAACCTAAATACAAATAAAGTATATATAGGTCAAACTGAAAGTGCTATTCTACCATTAATAAATAAGATTACATAAATATTATTTAACAGTCAAGATACCACAAGTTCAGCATATCTAGTGGGCCCCTTCCATATATATTTGAGCTCAGGTAACCAGTTCAGCCGTAACTCTGTTAAAGATGACAGCAGCGGCAGCTCCTTCTCCTCGTTAGTTCCTTCATCAGCCTCACCCAATTCAAATACCTCTCCTCATTAATATGACATGTTAACTATTTAAAAAAAAAAATTGTGTGTTATGGTGAATGAAAAACTGTGTTGCTAAAGAATCAGAATTAAAATAGAGTTATCTTTGAAAAAAAAATACAAAATTGGGTCTATTAAATAAAAAAAATTATTTTTAACATTAAAAACTCTTTGCTTTTTAAAAGTCTATTAATTTTATTTTTATTCTACTAGTCTTTCTTCCTTCTCAACATTGTTTTGAGATAGTTACATTTATAAATTAAATTTGCTGTTTATTTTCATTTGTATTATTAAAAATATTAAATTGAATATACGCTGAAAAAAAAAATTACAATCTCAAAGGCAAACACTAATTCTTTCAAAGCTAAAGGATTTATCCTTTTACTTCCACCTTGGAATTTCATATTCTGTCAATAAATTTATAAATTGATTATATATATATATATATATATATATATATATATATATATATATATATATATATATACACACACTCATTCACATGTATTTATATATATTCATGTAGAAATGAATATTATGCCCTTGTTTTTTAAGGTTCAGATACTTGAAAAGAAACACAATTACGGAAACAAACAAAAGCCCTTTTTTTGGAGGTTCGCACAATAAATTACTAAACACATAACATTACCCTTATTTCTGGAAGTTCACACAACAAATACATGAAATAAGACAAATTGTTGTAGCTAATGAAACAGCTGGAATTACTTCCCACCAACGTCGAGTTGATCATGAAATAGGTAACCACCCAACCTAATGCAAACATCAAGAACAAAGATCATCCAGGCATATCGTATTTGTTGATTTAATCCAACCATTTAAAGAAGGACCTGCAAGAATGAATTACTAGCATGTTTTTCAAATTCCAATGCCAAACTCTTTTATCTCTTCCCACCCATTATATGGGGTCCATTTTCTACAAGTGCTGGTTGGCACGGAGCAACCAGTGCTGGAATCCTCAGCTACTTGAGACACCTGCAAAACCAATTCAAGCATGGCATACACGTTCCAACTTGTAAGTCTTATTATTGAGGGAAACAAGAAATAAAAACACTTAAAGAGAGGCAAGAAATCATGTCAAATATACAGCACCTCTGATTGAGCACTCATTGAACCATTTGATGTAGTAGCGAATCTTGTGGTCAGATTTGGACATTGACGCACCTCCAACATCGACAAATAAGGAAATATGAAATCACAACATCCATGACTGAAGTAGACAATGCTTGGTAATTCTTCTAGACTCAGCCACTCCAGATCAGGGAGCACCATCTCCTTCTCAACATTGACATGTGAAGCATGGTCACCCTGCCCAAATACTCCCAATAATTGAGAGGATTCCTTTACTTTAAGTTCTTGGAGCTTTTTGAGACCTGAAGCCATGGCTAACGGGAAGAGACTCTTCAACTTGTTGCATCCTGTGATCTCAAGTCGACACAAATTAGGGAAGCATGAAGATTGGAGATCACTTCCTGAAAATATCTGATCCTTTTCATCATCATTATCCTTAGCAATGATTTGCTCCAATTCCTCACAGTTTGATATCTCTAGAAATTCCAGTTGAAGTAGACTAGCAATCATGCTGTTTGTGAATATATGTGTCAGTCTCTTACACTGGTTCACCTCCAAAGTAGTCAAATTGCTCGGCACGAGACCCTTCCAAATACACCTCAAGTTTGGCAATAAGTTCAAGTGTAATGTTTCCAAACTCACGATTGAAAGTTCATGCCCACCTCTTCTATTAGTTATCAAACATCCAACTTGCATTAAATCTTGTACTCCTTCCATGTTTTTAATAGATATTTTTTTCAAATTCATAAACCCTACCTGCATCAAAAGAAAACAAGGGTACCGATTTGTTAGATGCAATTCATAGTAATTATTGTGCACTTTTAAAACTAAACGAGAGGCAAGAAATCATGTCAAATATACAGCACCTCTGATTGAGCACTCATTGAACCATTTGATGTAGTACCAAATATTGTGGTCAGCTTTGGACATCCATGCATCAGTAACGTCTCCAAATGAGGGAACAAGAAATCATAACATCCATGACTGAAGTAGACAATGCTTGGTAATTCTTCTAGACTCAGCCATTCCAGATTAGGGAGCACCATCTCCTTCTCAACATTGACATGTGAAGCATGATCACCCTGCCCAAATACTCCCAATAATTGAGAGGATTCCTTCACTTTAAGTTCTTGGAGCTTTTTGAGACCTGAAGCCATGGCTAACGGGAAGAGACTCTTCAACTTGTTGCATCCTGTGATCTCAAGTCGACACAAATTAGGGAAGCATGAAGATTGGAGATCACTTCCTGAAAATATCTGATCCTTTTCATCATCATTATCCTTAGCAATGATTTGCTCCAATTCCTCACAGTTTGATATCTCTAGAAATTCCAGTTGAAGTAGACTAGCAATCATGCTGTCGGTGAATACATGTGTCAGTCTCTTACATTCTTCCACCTTCAAAGTAGTCAAATTGCTCGGCACGAGACCTTTCCAAATACACCTCAAGTTTGGCAATAAGTTCAAGTGTAATGTTTCCAAACTCACGATTGAAAGTTCATGCCCACCTCTTCTATTAGTTATCAAACATCCAACTTGCATTAAATCTTGTACTCCTTCCAAGTTTTCAATAGATATTTCTTTCAAATTCATAAACCCCTACATCAAAAGAAAACAAGGGTACCGATTTGTTAGATGTAATTCATAGTAATTATTGTGCACTTTTAAAACTAAACGAGAGGCAAGAAATCATGTCAAATATACAGCACCTCTGATTGAGCACTCATTGAACCATTTGATGTAGTACCAAATATTGTGGTCAGCTTTGGACATCCATGCACCTCCAACCTCTTCAAATGAGGGAACAAGAAATCATAACATCCGAGACTAAAGCAGGAAATACTTGGTAATTGTACAAGCAACAACACGTGCAAATCAGGGAGCACCATCACCTTCTCAATATTGGCAGATGAAGCATGATCACCCTGCCCAAATACTCCCAATAATTGAGAGGATTGACTTACTCCAAGTATTTTGAGCTTTTTGAGACCTGAAGCCATGGCTAACGGGAAGAGACTCTTCAACTTGTTGCATCCTTTTATCTCAAGTTGATACAAATTAGGGAAGCATGCAGATTGGAGATCACTTCCTGACAATATCTGATCCTTTTCATCATCATTATCCAAAGCAATGATTTGCTCCAATCCTTCACAATTTGATATCTCTAGAGCTTTCAGTTGAACTAGACTAGCAATCATGCTGTCGGTGAATACATGTGTCAGTCTCTTACATTCTTCCACCTTCAAAGTAGTCAAATTGCTCGGCACGAGACCTTTCCAAATACACCTCAAGTTTGGCAATAAGTTCAAGTGTAATGTTTCCAAACTCACGATTGAAAGTTCATGCCCACCTCTTCTATTAGTTATCAAACATCCAACTTGCATTAAATCTTGTACTCCTTCCAAGTTTTCAATAGATATTTCTTTCAAATTCATAAACCCCTACATCAAAAGAAAACAAGGGTACCGATTTGTTAGATGTAATTCATAGTAATTATTGTGCACTTTTAAAACTAAACGAGAGGCAAGAAATCATGTCAAATATACAGCACCTCTGATTGAGCACTCATTGAACCATTTGATGTAGTACCAAATATTGTGGTCAGCTTTGGACATCCATGCACCTCCAACCTCTTCAAATGAGGGAACAAGAAATCATAACATCCGAGACTAAAGCAGGAAATACTTGGTAAGTGTACAAGCAACAACACGTGTGTTGAATATTAAACTCAATCTAGATGGTCAAGGAAGGCAACCACCAGCTGCCACTGACCAGCCGCCACCGACCAGCCGCCAGCCACCAGCCGCAGCCGCCAGCCGCCTTCACACCACCGTCCGCAGCCGCCTTCACACTTGGAAAGGTTGAATTTTCTTATTTTGAATTCGTGTATAAATAGCAAGCTGAGCTTATGCTATTATGTGTGGGAGAGTAGAGAGAATAGAGAGAAACACTAGAGAGAAAGAGAGGGTGTGTATTGTTAAGCTTGTTGTAAGTTTATTTTTGCTCCTGTAAGCTTGTGTTCATGAAATAAAACTTTGTGTTTTATCCCCTCTGAGTGTTTCAAAGCCACCACTAGTGGTTCCTCCCACCAACAATTGGTATCAGAGCCCCGTTCGTCAGAAAACAGAAGTATTTTCTGGGATAGCCGAATTTTCAAAATTGTCAAAAACAAGTTTTGATCATTCCACCGTGTAGAGCTCATCCATACGAACTCACTGCCGCAAAAATCAGCTCAATCGGACACCGGGGTGAACCACACGCGCCACCTGAAGTTCCGGTAACTGTAGCCCAGCCGCACCCACGCGCGCCAGAGGAAGAAGACGAGTGACGTCCACGCGCGCCATATTTGAGCCGTTTAAGCCGCGCCGCGCCAAGCCGAGCCAAGCCTCAAGCCGAGCCTCCAGCCGAGCCAAAGAATATTCCCGAGAATATTCCCTTTTCAAGCCGAGCCGCTAAGCCGAGCCGCTCTTAGCCGAAGCCGAGCCGATAGAATATTCCACAGAATATTCTCGGTTCAACCCAGCGAACCGCCCGACACCCAGAATTGGTTTTTGGACCGGTTCACCCATTTTCTGACCTGATTTCTACAAAGTCAGACCGGTTCCCGACTATTTCGACCATTCCGGAGCGATCTACAGTGTCCGTTTTTCCAAATTCAACTCCCAGAAGGAGATATAGTCATTAAAATAGCAAAATGACTACAGAAAGTACACAAACACTCATCCCGAAGCTGACCAAAGACAACTATGATAGTTGGTGCATCAGATTAAAGGCATTCCTTGGTTCACAAGAGTGTTTGGAGATTGTACACTATGGTTATGATGAACCAGAGTCCAAAGAAGAAGAAGATGCTTTACAAGAGGCACAGAAGCAAGCCCTGAAAGTCAACAGAAAGAAGGACAACAAAGCAAAGACCATCATCTACCAAGGTCTTGATGAAGATACATTCGAGATCATAGCTTCCGCTGAAACATCATATGATATATGGGAGGCTCTCCAACAAAAATACAAAGGTGCCGACAGAATCAAGAAGATTCGTCTTCAATCTTTGCGAGGTGAATTTGAGTTATTGCAAATGAAGTCCTCAGAGTCTATTTCTGATTATCACACAAGAATTATGGTGATAGTCAATCAGATGAGGAGAAATGGAGAAGCCATCGTCGATTCTCGAATTACTGAGAAAATTTTGAGATCCCTAGATCCAAAATTTGATTTTGTTGTTGTCGCTATTGAAGAGTCCAAGGAAGTGGACAAGTTGACAGTTGATGAGCTTATGAGTTCTTTGCAAGCTCATGAGCAGAAGATTGTAAAGAGAAATGGAGATAAGGCCATCGAGCATGCCTTACAAGCAAAGCTGTCTCTCAAGGACAGATATGAGCAAGGGGAGACTTCAACAAGTGGATATACCACTCAAGCAGGAAGTCAACAATCCAGAGGAGGATTCCAGAGATTTCAAGGAAGAGGTTCTTGGAATACAAGCTTCAGAGGAAGAGGTGGCAGAAATACCACCAGAGGAGGCCAAAGACAACAAGCATTCACTCCTAGAGGAAGAGGAGGCGGTTACAATAACCGTGATAAGAGAAATATCCAGTGTTATAGGTGCAATCAATTTGGGCACTATAGCACTGAATGTCAAAGGAAAGCTCCGTTGGAGATACGTGAGCAAGCCAACTATGCAGAGAAGGATGACAGAGAAGAAGCTGCATTTCTTGTCCAACAAGAACTTAGCGAGAAACAGGAGAATATATGGTATCTAGATACTGGAGCCAGCAATCACATGTGTGGCTACCAAGAGTTATTTAGTGATCTAGATGTGACCAAGCAAGGTCTAGTTACTTTTGGAGATACCACAAAGGTTCCATTCAAAGGTAAAGGCAGCATCCCAATTAAGTTGAAGAACGGCGATTCCAGCCACATCGCCAATGTCTATTATGTCCCAGCCATAAAGCAGAACCTGATCAGCATAGGTCAACTTATGGAGAGAGGTTATACTTTTTACTCGAAGAATTGTCATCTGACAATTAGAGACAACAATGGGAGATTAATGGCCTATGTGAAAATGTCCAAGAATAGGATGTTTCCTTTGAACATCCAGTATGATGCAGCAAAGTGTTTGAGTGCCATCACCAACAGTGAAGAATGGCTCTGGCACCTGAGGCTTGGACATCTGAATTTCACAAGTCTGAAGATGCTAGCAAGCAAGAAGATGGTCAAAGGTTTGCCCCACATTGATCATCCAGATGAAGTCTGTGAGAGTTGTGTCCTCAGCAAACATCACAGATCCAGTTTTGCCAAAGAAGTCAACTGGAGAGCAAAGAGGCCACTGGAGTTAGTGCACACAGATGTGTGTGGCCCAATAACGCCTATGTCGACTGGACAAAATAGGTACTTCCTCACGTTTATTGATGATTTTAGCAGAAAGACGTGGATATACTTTCTGAAGAGGAAGTCAGAAGTATTCAATTGTTTTAAAGATTTTAAAGCAATTGTGGAGAAGCAAAGTGGCTACATGATCAGAACCGTGAGATCTGATCAAGGTGGAGAATATACAGCAAATGACTTTGAAGCCTATTGTACACAACAAGGCATCAGACATCAGACAACACCTGCGTATACACCACAGCTGAATGGTGTAGCTGAAAGGAAGAATCGCACGATTCTTGACATGGCAAGAAGTCTGCTCAAAGCAAAGAAGTTGCCCAAGCAATACTGGGCTGAAGCTGTATCATGTGCAGTGTATCTACTGAATCGCTGCCCAACCAGAAGTTTGCAAGGAGTCATTCCAGAAGAAGCATGGAGTGGTCACAAACCAAGTGTTACTCATCTACGAGTCTTTGGTTGTGTGGCATATGCAAAGATCCCAGAGGCAAGAAGGACCAAACTCGATGATAAAAGCGAGAGATGCATCTTTGTGGGATATGGTGAAAGAAGGATGGGATACAAGCTGTATAATCCCATCACGAAGAAGGTGATTATGAGTAGAGATGTTATCTTTGAAGAAGATAAATCTTGGGAATGGAATGATGATAAAGAAGCAGTCAAATGGATCAACATTGATTTGATCCTTGAAGGTGAAGAAGTACCAACAGTACTTGTCGAAGAACCGATTGTGCCAGCAGCTGAACCACAAAGTCCGGTGATTATGCCAGCAGCTGAACCACAAAGTCCGGTACACAGATTCCCTGTGTTCAACAGGAGGAACACACCAGGAGCATCATCATCAACACCACCATCAGCATCCTCATCAGAAGAACCAAGAAGGATGAGAAATCTTGAAGAGCTGTACGACGCCACTCAAGTAATGGAAGATACAAATTTGTTTTGTTTCTTTGCAGATAGTGACCCATTAAGCTTCAATGAAGCTGTCACAGAAGAGAAATGGATTAAAGCAATGGATGAAGAAATACATGCCATTGAGAAGAATGATACCTGGAAGCTGACTTATCTACCAGAAAACAAAAAAGCAATAGGTATCAAAAGGGTCTACAAGACGAAAGCCAAATTAGTGGATAAAGGCTACAAGCAAAGAGAAGGCATTGAAAGGAGAAGTATTCATGCTTGGCATGACATCCCTCGATTGAGTTTAAAGGGGAGATTTGTTGAATATTAAACTCAATCTAGATGGTCAAGGAAGGCAACCACCAGCTGCCACTGACCAGCCGCCACCGACCAGCCGCCAGCCACCAGCCGCAGCCGCCAGCCGCCTTCACACCACCGTCCGCAGCCGCCTTCACACTTGGAAAGGTTGAATTTTCTTATTTTGAATTCGTGTATAAATAGCAAGCTGAGCTTATGCTATTATGTGTGGGAGAGTAGAGAGAATAGAGAGAAACACTAGAGAGAAAGAAAGGGTGTGTATTGTTAAGCTTGTTGTATTTATTTTGCTCCTGTAAGCTTTTGTTCTTGAAATAAAACTTTGTGTTTTATCCCCTCTGAGTGTTTCAAAGCCACCACCAGTGGTTCCTCCCACCAACAACGTGCAAATCAGGGAGCACCATCACCTTCTCAATATTGGCAGATGAAGCATGATCACCCTGCCCAAATACTCCCAATAATTGAGAGGATTGACTTACTCCAAGTATTTTGAGCTTTTTGAGACCTGAAGCCATGGCTATCGGGAAGAGACTCTTCAACTTGTTGCATCTTGTGATCTCAAGTCGACTCAAATTAGGGAAGCATGAAGATTGAAGATCACTTCCTGACAATATCTGATCCTTTTCATCATCATTATCCTTAGCAATGATTTGCTCCAATTCCTCACAGTCTGATATCTCTAGAATTTTCAGTTGAATTAGACTAGCAATCATGCTGTTTGTGAATACATGTGTTAGTCTCTTACACTTGTTCACCTCCAAAATAGTCAAATTGCATGGCACGAGACCCTTCCATATACTCCTCAAGTCAGGCACAAGCACGTAGAACAACTTCAATGTTTCCAAACTTGTAAGCCCCTGCATCAAAAGAAAATAAGGGTACCAATTTGTTAGATATAATTCCTAGTAATTTTTGTGCACTTTGAAACTATTATATAATTTTGTTAAATAGATGAACCAATTATCCCCAATATCGAAATACTTATCAACAAGAAGATATAGATAGACAAGGCAACGGGTCATGGGAATATAAAATCATATTTTTTTCATATTTATGATAATCTGAATACAAACTATTATTTTATATTAGTTAAATTAAAAGCAATCATGAAATATTATACTTTAACTCAAAAAAATTATTTTTTTATATTCGATTTATAATAAAAAAAAATATGACATTTTCCAAAAATAAAAATAAAAAAGAAAATAATTTGAATTTTACATATTAGTAAAATGTTTTAATAAAAATGCTTGATTATGTATCATTTAAATTATTTTTTTCATAAAAAAAAAGTGAAAAAAATTGTAGAAAAAAATGAAAAAAATATTAAAAAAATATGTTTTTTGAATTCAATACAAATTTGGTGCTTTTGAAGTTCTTTGAATGAGAAAAAATTGTGTTTAAAAAGAAAGTTTCAATTTTTACTTTTTAACTCTAATTGTTTAGAAAAAATAAACCAAATACGAAGCCTCAATTTCACTCCTTTCAAATTTAGTGGATGGCTAAAGGATTTGCTAGCATTTATGCATTACTTTAGTTTTAGAAATATGAAGGAAGAAATAAGAAATTACATTATAGTAATTGATGTCTAACTTCCTAAGCCAATTTAAATCATCAATTAAATTCAGTGGAAATTTAGTTTAGTTTAGTTTTAGAAATTTGAGAAGATAGAACAAATTATCACAATGTATTGAAGTTGAAAATTTTAATTAGAAAAGAAAAAAAAAATGGAGAAATATAAAGGACGTACTCGAAGCTGTGCCAACAAATTACCCCCTTCTTCGTGGCCTTCAATGGTTAACTCTTGCAAAGAAGGCAATTGGGCAGCAAAATCCTTTGGACCAAAAAAGCTGCAACTTGATACGGAAAAAAGATACAATTTTCTTAGCTGAGGGAAGTTGATGATGCCATCTTTAATTTTAGACTTGACGATGATGTCATCTCCTTCTCCACTGTAAAATACTTGCTTTAAATTGTTAGCTTCACGAATCTCCATCTCTTCCAGGTTCTGAAGACTTGGAGACACGGAGACAGGGAAGACATATTCCAGTTCATCACAGCGACTTATAGAGAGAGTTTTTAATTTTGGGAAGCCAAGACACTCTGGAATTATTTCCCTTTCACCATCCTCTTCTCTGATAAGACGCTTCAATCCACCGCAATATTTTATCTGTAGTGTTTCCAGATGAATAAGACTCTGAGCGAGGGACGGTGGGAAGATAAATGTCAGCTTGTCAAGATCCTGCAAATTCAGACGAGTAAGACTGTGGAGGCTGACATGTCTGGTGGGCCCCTTCCATATACAATTGAGCTCAGGTAACGAGGACAGCTGTAACTCCGTTAAAAATGACAGTTCCTTCTCCTCGTTAATTCCTTCATCAGCCTCACCCAATTCAAATACCTCTTCCAATGATTCGCAGTCATAAATTTCCACGCTCCTTAGTTTTTTCAAAGCTTGCTGCCATTTTGCTGGAAACAGAGTGCGAATATCCCCACATTCACCCACTTGGACATGTTCTAATCTTTGTAAGAAGTCCTTTTGCGACCCATGGCCATGGGTGGTCATCTGATCAGAGGACAATACTATATTTTTTAAACCCTCCACTCTACGAAAACTAATTTGAGACACAGTAGGAAACAACTGCTCAAATGTCTTTGCATTTAAGGATGTGGCGCTGATTTCACCCAAAAATAATCTTGTCGAGGTTGGGTATTCTGTTATTGAATACCCATCCCCTAACACTATATCATATTTGAGCAACCTGGGAAAAACAAAATCTCTGGGAATGCATTCAACCTTCGGTATCTTCAATGATAATACAGCTAAATGAGACAGCGAACTTAGTTCTGTTAGGCTTGCATTCATTCCTTCTGTGCTGTCACATCCAACAACATCCCATCCGTTGAAGCTGAAATCCCCGATCAGCAGTTCTTCTAACTTCTTCAACCTTCCTATCAAATTCACAGGAATCCTTCTTAGGAATCGACAACCTGTCAAATCCAACAACCTTAACTCCTTGAACTCCCCAATTTCATCAGGTAATTCTTCAACGGAGCGGCACGCAATGAAACCAAGAATCTTAAGTCTTTGCAGCTTTCTCAACCAAATGAGGTCCTTGCATTCACACCATCTCAACAGCAACGACTGAAGGTTCGTTGAGAATTGAAGTGATTGCAATGACAAACACCCTCCCTGTAGAGACAAAACTTCAATTGCTTTCATCCCTTCAAAAAACCTCTCTGGAACATTCAAACCACGATCCAGTCCTAACAATAGAACTTTGAGCTGTGGACACACCAATCCTTCAGGAAGTTCTGCTAGTTCATTCTCCATTAACGAGATTGTTGTACAGCCTTCAAAGCTTTTATTGCTCGTTGGCCACTCCAGCAACCCAATGCCAGCCTTTACCATGAATCCGTATTTTTCTGATGATGCTATCCGAATAGCAACATCACGAACCAAGTCATGCATTTTTACATATTCTTCACTTTCAGTTCCTAACAGCATACAACAAGCTTTGAGGTTTTTGATTGCCACATAAACTCGTTTCCTTGCATTTTCAATGGACTCCCCATCTTTATGTAACCCATAGCCAACTGCGTATCTCGTCAAGTCCTCAATTGGAATGTTGTAATCTTCTGGAAACAAACAGCATAGCAAGAAACATGACTTGGTTTCATCGAACGTCAAATAATCATAGCTCAACTTAAGACATGCATATGCATTTTTTTGTCCGTCAATTTGTTCCAAATGCCGAAATTGAGAGTTTTTGAGCTCTTCAGACGCTACTTCCCACTCAACAACAGATTTATCTCTTAGAGCCCTTCCCACTGTCACAAGTGCTACAGGCAATCCATTACATTCTCTCGCAACCTTCTTTGCCACCGTGTTCAAGGTAGAGTCCTCGTCACGTAAATCTGCATTGATTTTGAATAAAGCCCATGCTTCCTCTTCAGAAAAGAGACCTAAAAGAACTTTTTCCTTGCACTTCATATAAGAACACATGTCTTCAAGACGTGTTGTTAGAAGAATTTTACAACCCCTGTGATCATCACCAAATGGGATCCCTATCTCTTGGAAGTCAATAACTTTCCAAACATCATCCAGGACTATAAGCATCTTCTTTCCCTGCAGTCTCTGCCATAACCGACCTGCTCTCCCTTCTTTACTATTTTCTTTAAATTTCAGACCTAAACGATCTGCCATTTGATCCTGGATGCCTGTGACATTTGGATTCTGGGACAGTGTAGCCATCAAAACTTCATCAAACAACTGCAACTCTTTGGCTCTCCTGCGCACTTCATTCACCAGGGTGGTTTTACCCACCCCTCCCATGCCGTACAGTCCGATCATATTGACCTTGTCATCTTTGAGAGCTTTCATAATCTGTTTGAAAGCTTCTTTTGACGATCCTGAGAGTGTGAATTCCTTTGATGGAAGAAATTTTATCTCTTGAAGAGGTGCTTTGTGGGACACTTTTCGAAACTTTCTGCTATTTTCTTCAAGTTTTCTCAAAGTCTCCGTCTTCTTTGCCAGTGCCTTGCTTAACTTGAATTGTCGCATCGAATTTGGACACCAAGTAAAGCATTTGATGATTTTTCCTTTTTCATTTTGCAAACAATTCACACCTTCAATTTCGTTTTTTGCATTTTCCAGCCATGTGTTGACATCAATCTCAATATCTTCAGCATTCCTTTCAGCAACGTTGACAGCATCTTGCAGACGATAAAATGCCAAAGCCAGGTTCATCATTTGTTCATCGAATTCTTGAACAAAATTGTTGAAACAGAACATGTAACGGAACTGCCTTATCGCTGGTTCCACCAAGAGTTCTGCTATCTTAGATACAATGGATCCAACAATGTCGGTAGCCATTTTTCACCAGTCTGAAAAATTAGAGAAATGAGGATGCTGACTGTGATAGTGAGTCATTAAAAGTAAAATAGGCATTGAGAGAATGAGAATAGTAATTTTATTACCTTAATTTGTGAAAATATATACGGAAAGCACAGGTACTGACTGCTCAATAATAAAATTCAGCGAGAGGAACAAAAGGAGAAGGCCTTTAGCTCTGTATGGTATAAGGAGAACGATAAACAATTAATCCCTTGTCCTAACATAACAATTATTTACACAATAGTTCATAGATCACTCTAATCCCTTTGTCCCCTCATCAATAGCTATCCATGCCATGTGTTAAAATTCACACTTACCCTAACAATTATTTACACAATAGTTTATAGATCTCTGTGCTTTTCCATAAAAAAGATAGAAATACTTTTTTTTCCCTCAAAACCAATAAAAAGAATTTCATTAGTGAAAGACAGAATACCATCAATATCAATCTAATGAAGTATTAAAACAAAATAGTTTACATGGATTCTAACTTGCGAGTTAGAGCAGCAATTCCCATAAAAAAAAATGCAATTTGATGACATAATTAAGATAGTCTGCATAAGGAGAGAAAAAAAAAGACTTGCAAGGAAGTATAATTAATGGAACGAACTCAACAAAGGATCAATCTTAGCCAACTAAAATCTGTAATGACTATCTCTGCATCATACGCTTATTTACACAACAGCTTTATCTAATGAAGCTGATTTGGTTTCAATTTTATTATCTTAATTTTAAACACTATTTTCCTCGATTATTAAGTAATGGGAATATCTAATCTATCCTTCTTTTTTTATATATCTAGTTCATAGATCTATGTGCTTTTTCCATAAAACAAAGATAGAAATACTTTTTTTTTCCCTCTCAAAACCAATAAAAAGAATTTTATTAGTGAAAGATAGCATACCACCGATCTAACGAATACATTGATAGTTTACACTTATGAGTTTAAAGCATGATAGTTTAAACCGATTGTTTTGCTCTTGATTTAATAGACTCTCCCCAGTTAATTCCACTTGGCACCGTTTTGATTTTTTAATTGGGTTTGCATGAGTTTTGTTTGAATATATATTTTTAAAAATTAGTTTTTTTTTATGATTTTAATATGTTGATAAAAAAAATTAAAAAAATTATTTTAAAATATTTTTTAAAAAAATAATTAAAAAAAAACATCTTATATTACAATATCAATCCCACACTCTCTTGGCATTCTTAATCTTTCTCTGGTTTTACTTTTATCCTTTTCTTTTCTTTTTTGTTATCTTTATTAAAGCAATAATATACAAGAAAAAAAAAAAACCTCTTCAGATGGTTCATGTTAAACCCTAAAATAGGCTTGATGGAAATATAGAAATTAACTAGGGAGAGTCTATTTCCACTATACACCTTCAGAGTAAAATTTGTAAATTAGGTCCCTTTATCAAAGGGCGAAGCTAAAAAAACAATGAAAAAACTACCCAAGTTAAACCAGGTTAACCTGTTAACCTCATAATTATAGGTATAAGATTGAAGTATCAATTAAATGTTGAAATACGAAATAAAAAAAATCAAATGTTGAGGGATCTTATCTAATAATGAAGAAAAATTTAAATAAGAACGTGAAAGCAGTCAAAGCTCAATTTCTAGTAAATAAAATATTGAAGGACGAATTGAAGACAAAATATAATCTCAAACAAGTTTCGAAAAAAACCCGTCTCGATTCCACCAGGTCAGCATACAAAATCTGTGACCTGGTTGTGATATTAGGCAACCTCATCAAAAGCAAATTGAATAAAACTATGAAGTTTAATTATCAAACAACTTAATGTTGAAGAGTAAGATAACCCGTATCATTTTTAAAATCAATGAGAAATCCAATAGAAAAAAACAAAAAAACTAGAGCCCAATATTCAATTAAATAAATGTTAAAGGATGAACTAAAAAACCATAAGCTTTAAAAGAGAGAAAAAACCAAGCAAACTCAAGCAAATCTCCTAAACCTATTGTACTTGATCTTAAATATAAATGAATCAATTATTAAACTGATAAAAAAAATTTATGTAATCTTATTTTTTTTAAGAATTATAATTTATATTTGGGCCAACTTCTTAGGGAACCTAATGGATTACACACATAAGAACCATTAGTCAGAAATTAAAATAGAATTATTAATCAAGTGTGACTTGATTCTAAATAAATTTTAGAGATTAAGGACTAGAGTATAAGTAATATAGAGGATTGCAATTCTAGACCAAGAAAAATTAAATAAGGACTTTATTGAATAAATTTATAAAATTATCCTAAAATAATATATGCGATATTATTTAAGGAGCAAATTGATGTTTTTCTATTTATAGGGTTTTTAGGTTTTCCTATAAATAGAATATTATGCCTATTATTTCCTAAGAGAATGTGAGAAAAGTATTATATGTAAACACCTAAACACAAAATAAAAGAGTTCGCATTCTAAGGTATATCAATCCCTCTCTCTTAAAAGGGTATAGAAGATTTTTCATTGGTCATTCATGTGAATTACTATTAGAAGCCAGATATTTGGATGGTTTGTGGTTTGCGACAACCTAGCATTGAAGTAATTTTTCAAAGAAAAAAAAGAACATATGTTCTTCAATTAATCTTTGATAAACCCTAAACAATTCTAGGTTTGTCTAATAGGATCCTTATGACCCCCAAAAAATTTTAAATTTATAGTTTCTACTGCGTGTATGTGTTTCGAGAAATCCAATAGTTATAGGTGAAGCCTAATGTTCTTAATAGAGCTCAAATATTCGGTTATGAATATATGCTTGTAGTACTTAGAAAGGAACATGAAGTTTATATTAGTGTGTATGACCAACAATTATAACTTTATTTCTTTTCTAATCAAGTGGTTATATATGCCACTAACTTTATTCATGAAATCAATATATTTAATATTCATTTGAGTTTGATTAATGAATTTAAAGTTGAGATAAGATTCTTAGGAAAAAAGATGCTTAGAAAAGAAAATTATAAAGTTGTGATAATTAGGAGGTTTCTTATTATATCAAAACATTGTTCATAGCGCTCCTGGTTAATACTTCATTAATACTAGAAATTAATCAAAGTTATTGAGATGGATACATATTTTATTTTCTTCTTTATAAAATGAAGCAATTGTTCTACAAGGTTGAGGTGTAAATGACACCTAAACTTAATATGTAGGTGTTTATTTAATAAAAAAAACACATTGAATTGACTTGTAAAAGAAATGCAGAGAGAATTTATTCTTGAAAGGAGTAGTGAGAGGAAAATAGAATTGGAAGAAGTTCAAGAACCATAAACTGATATCCAATTAGAACCCAAGCTCGAATATATAGCACTAGATGCTCAGCTTAAAGATCAAGAAACACAATAATTCCATAGATCTGATAAGAGATGTCATACACCAATGAGACATGGATTTTTCATAGAAGCTAAAAATGATAATTTGCTCATACTTAAAAGCCTACCAATTATATGAAAGCAATATCTAATATTGATTTCATGAAATGAGTCAAGGATATAAAATTCTAAATGGATTAATTATAACTTGGTTGATTAACTTGAAGGGGTAAAATTCATTGGATGTAAGTAGATTTTTAAGAAATAGATTAATATTAATGGCAATGTATAAATGTATAAAGCCAGATTAGTTGTTAATGGTAACAAGAAAAGACAAGAATTGACTTTGATGAAACCTTCTTGCTATAGTTACATGCTAATATTATGAATTCTAGCAGATAGATGTCAAAAATGCATTCTTTTATAGGAATATTCATAAAGATATGCATATTACACTACCTAAAGGTTTTGAATCTAAATAATTTTTCAAAAAAATATGCAAGCTTTAAAAATCTATTTATAAACTTAAACAAGATTCAAGGAGTTGAAATATCCATTTTGATAAGATAATTAAAAAATGATTTTATTAGAAATATTGATGTCCTTTGTTGTAACCCATTTTTGGGTCCCCACAAAAAAATAAAAATAAAAAGCCAAAGGAGGTTAGAAAAATAACAGGAGGTAGAAGCGCTCAGAAAATGGTCGGAAAATTGGTCAAGGAGGTTAAAAATACAAAGATTTGATTTTTGACAGTATATTCTTGAAGGATGAGAGCCCTGTTGAGAAGGAAAATTTGAATTTTGAGGAGAAAAGCCCAAATTTGGATGTTTATGGACTTAATTGGATTTTTATTTTTCAATTTATAGAGGATTTGATTGCAAGAAAAATTGATTTTTAAGTCAATTTGGGCTTTAATTAGAAGAAATTAAAGTTCTGGGGCCATATTATAATTTTTAGGAATTTATTAGGTCCAATCAGGGGCTTAATTACATAAATATTGAAGTTTAATGGCCAATTAGGGACTTAATTGAGAAAATCCGAAACTAGGGACCAATTTGGAAAAGGCGCATAAATCAGAGGGGCTGTATTGGATTTGATCCGGGGCCAAATTAAAGAAATTGAAAACTGGAGGACTGATTTGAAAACGGCGCAGGGAAACCAGGTGACACGTCGCCTGTTACTGTTCACTTTCTTCCTCAAAAAGCTGCCCGAGTGGCTGCGTTCCAGGCTCATTTTCCGGCTCGTCTGGCCTTCAAATCCGACAAAACATGCGCCAACATGTCCACCTGAAACCCCTTTATCCCGGAGAATGGTCCGGTCGGGTCGACAAATTTATAAACGGCTCCGTTGAGTGGCTCAAAGTGGCCACCTCGGGCAGTTCACAGCCTTGAGCTGCCAAATTTGGCAGCTCGAGGTGCACACTTTGAACCAACGGTTTGGATTCCTCGAGTCGAATCAAGGGCTGAAAATTTTCCCCAATATAGACAATATGACCCTCTTACACCACCTATAAATAGAATCTCTGTTGAAGACCTGGGGGACGAGAAAATCGGTTCCAAAGTAAGCCAAAAAACCAGCATTTTCGCCCAATTTCTGCAGATTTCTTCCTTTACTTCCAACGCTGGCCGCCAACTCCAACCCCCTCCCCCTGGGCTCTTGATTTTCTTCTTCCCCTCAGCGACCAGCAACGAGGGACAGCCCCCCTCTCCTGCAAAGCCAAACCAGAGCAGCCATTTTGCTCCCACTCCATTTTCCTCCAAAAAAACCGCTACCCCCATTTCCTTATCTCCTCTCTCCCAGCCGGTTTTCTTCTTCCTCTCAGCAGCGTCTCCTCCTCCTCCAGACCATCAACGTTTTCCAACCAGTAGCAGCTCCTTCTTCCAGCGACGCCCAGCAGCAACCAGTAGCAGCTCCTTCCTCCAGCGACGCCCAGCAGCAACCGAAGCAACAGCAGTCCTCCATCCCCGCAGCAGCAGCAACACCAGGAGAAGAGCAGTAGCAGCAACCCCAGGAGGAAGATTCCAGCAGCCACACCAAGAACCACGGAGAGGGGAATACAGAAAAGGAGAACGTAAGGAAGCAGAAGAGGAGCTGACCGAACAGAAGCAGAGGACACGGTGAAGAGATATTACAGCACCACCATCTTCGCCGTCTTCGCAAAAACCAGGTATGCCTGCTGCTTTCTTCTTATAATGTTGTGTTAATATGCAGAAATGAAAAGAAAATCATAAGAAAACCATCACTGTTGCAACACTCTGTTATCCCGTTTTTTTGTGTCATGCACTGTAATGCAAAGGAAGGTGATGAACAGTGCGAAGGTGATTTAATTACCTTTGCACTGTTCATGCACGCGTAAATATTACACGTGCAGGTGCGGACTGGAGGGACTGGTCATTGGCATGGGCCAGTGACCAGGCTGGGCTTGCTAGGCCCAGCCCAGCTATGCAGGTTGGCTAGGTCCAGCCCAGTCACATGGGCCGGGCGGGGCCCAACCCGAAAAAATAAAAAAAATAAAAAAAATGAAATCTTCTTCGAAATTTATTTCAAAAAATATGTGATGTTCTGAAATTATGTTTATTGTATTTTGGATCAATATAGTTTGTATTTTTATATTGTAAAAATACAAATTCGGTATGAAAATACCCGGTTTTCGTCAAGATATCAAAAAAATAAAAAATGTTTTGTTTTCATGCATACGGCCAATACCCTAACATTGTTTTTACGTCTTTTATCTAAAAAACAAATATTTGAAGTCTCAAAAATGTGTTTTCGCATGGATTTCTTAAACACAACAAAAATCATTTTTCTTGCATTTCTGGATTTTACAACATGTTTGTAAAACTCCAAAGGGTATTGGCCAATATTCCAAAAAATATAAAAATCTTATTTTGGGGGAATTCATCTATTATTCACCACAAATGTTTGGATAAAGAAATCCTTAAAGGACGAATATCCAAAATATTATTGGGGATAATTTGTTATTATTCACCACTAATGTTTGGATAAAGAAATCCTTAAAGGACGAATATCCAAAATATTATTGGGGATAATTTGTTATTATTCACTGTTAATATTTGGATAAAGAAACCCGGAGTGGTAAATATCCAAAATAATTTTCTAGGAATAATAAATCCGCACATATCCTTGAAAAAAGCCTTGATTATAATCGAGGACATTTCAATTTTTTTTTACTCCACGGTTTACCAGTTGTGAAAGTATAAAATACTAAGACAAAAAAAATAGGTTTTAAAGCACCCTAGATTTCGTTCATCAGAGCCGACTTATCTTAGGAAAGTGATGGGATTAGCGAACATCAACACCATAACATTTATAAGGCAAATCAAACACCAAGCAGCTTACCTTAGGTAGGGCGTACTAGGGGTGCTAATACCTTCCCTTTACGCAACCAGTCCCTTGCCTTAGAATCTCTGAAAGACCAGTTAGGTTTCCTAGTGACCATAATACTAGGTGGCGACTCCCTTTTTCAAAACAGAAAGACCCCAATATCAATCCCCGCTACGAAGGATTGGGTCGCCGCGACGTCGAGCTCTCGGGAGGGTGCGACAGGATGGCGACTCCACTGGGGACCCTTGGACTAAGCTTGGTAATTGTTTTTTTTATGTTATGCCATGTGTTGTTGTTTTTTTACTATGAATGATACTTTGTTTAAAAGCTTTAGCAGGCATCTTTACATTCTATCATGCATGATATAGTCATGCATCACTTTATTATTATTACTATCTTGTCAAGAGCACACACATTAAACTTTAAGTTAGGTGGGGGACTAGCAGCTTGCCTTATGACTTGAGTCAAGGTTTAAGTTTGTGTAAACCCCAACTCTTTGCTGAGTGTTTAGACTGATAGTGATTGGTACATGTGTCATCCCACTATCTGCTGAACCCCCATATTGCCTTTACGAGGGCGATCACTGGGACAGTAAGAGACCCCTTTTTAGAGACCAAGTAGTAAACCTACCCTATGTCTCACGTAAAGGAACTAGAACCTATCCTTAAGGTTGTATGCTCCATAATATCTTTTGCATCAAAACCCCAAGGCATTTTGAACCACAGGATTTGTGAACAAAATGGCCACCATTGCTAAATTTTCCATCATAGAATATAAAAAAAAAAAGTTCTGAAATGTCACAATTGACTGAAGGAGACTGCCTTAGAAGCGATGCTAAGAAACTGTCACCAATCAAGAACCTGAATTGCATTATGAATGAGGTGAACAAGTTAACGACTCACTTTCAGAATGTGGATAATGATGCATTTTTTAGTAGATACGGACGTTTGATGGAAATTGCAAGTGTAGAAGTTTTTAAACCTGAAATGCTGCACGCAGTTGTTGTATATCTAGATGGTTAGCCACATCGAAACAAAAAAGCCTATCTTCAATAATTTTTGGTGGTTCACCCAAAGACCCCTGAAGTTGGTAAAAGAAGAAGAATGGGAAGATCTAGACAACCATGGTTGGATTGACAAATTAGAAGGTTTGCCTAATAGTGATTTCAAGTGGAGAGCCCTGTGGGTAGCGACAGTGAAAGTCCTCATGAGTTGTGGACAGAAACGTTGGGCACCTTTGGTAGGGATCACAGGTTATGTAAGTTATACTCCTGCCCTTGTGGTAAGGCAACTTGGGGGCAAGCAGTTTGTTCCAAAGACTATGGGAATTGCTTAATTCTTTGTTTTGTTCAAAGATCCCATCACACAAGAAGTTGTGGAGATCATCACACAAGATTGGAAGCATCTGGTTTTGTTTGAGATAGAAGGTTTAAAGGATCCAAGTGCAAGTGAAGGATATGCAAGATCGAGAGACTTAGCTGCTTCAGCCATGCCTTGTGTAGGAGTCAAATCTCCCCAAATTATAGAAGAGCCTATCAAGAGAAAAAGGGACAATAATGAAGAGGAGTTGAGAAGACAAGGCAATGTTGGAAGAAATGATTGCTGGAAGAAGATAAAAGAAGAGCATTTCTAGATGAACAAACACAATCTAGAGACGTGAGAATAACAAAGCTTGAGTTAAAGCTAAGTGAAGAGAAGATTGCTAGGACAGAAGTGAGAAGGAGCTAGAAGGGATGAGTTTGGATTGGATGCAAAGTTGCTTTGAACTTGAAGCAATAGAGGTTGACTTTAAAGATTGCCAAGGAAGCACAAAATATACCCAAGAAAAATTTGCACAAGTTCAATTCGAACTGATGGATAGGATTGGGAAGTATGAGGATTTGAACAAGAAATATATAGAGTTGGAAAACCGTTTGATGGAGATTGTAAAGGAAGAGAGTAAAAGGAAAGGTTTTAAGGCTATTAAAGCGGAGTTAGCGGTTAAGAAGAATGAGATAAAAAGTTATGAGGATAAAAACTTGACAAGAAGCGCGAAAAGGATAAAAAGTATTTGGACAATAAGCTAGCAGCAATGGAAAAATACAAGGATCAAATCGACGCTAACAATGTTGCTTTGAACAGAACCAATATGTTGCTCATAGAAAAGATGACCAAAACAGATGAGCAAATGGATGAAGCTGCTGCACATGCTCGGATTATTAGAATCAATGCGTGAAAAGTGGGAGGGGACATCATTTGCTATCGCCGAAGCCTAGCTAAAACCGATGCCTTTCTAGGGAAGATTGAGAATCACGGCTTTGCCTTTTTTTACCTTTGGCTAGAGAGTTTGAGGAGGAAAGGAAATAAACTTATCAAGCATTAATGAAAAGGGAGTTGACCCATCTTCTTATGCAAAATCTGTCTCTTGGTGAACATGATTCAAGCAAATGACTTGAAAGGCAGTACTCCTAGCAATGTGACAAGAGAGCCTATGTTTATAAGGTGGTGGTTGTTATTCGTTCACAAAAAGGTTGCATCCATACCCAATATACAAAGCATTCTTATGACAATCATGCATTATGTCATGCATTTTCTTATACATCTATGCACGCATCAGACCTAGAAACATAGATCCCTTTTCTAGAATCCACAACACTCGATTAAAGAAAAAGATGGAAAATGAAGAAAGGTTACACCCAAAAGCTCAGTACCAAAGAAAGCTTGAAGGAGTTTGGAATGATGTTGCACACCTAATCGATTTGCTCAAGCAAATGGTTTTGAGACAATTTTTCCCTTTAATGAAATCATGCATTTTCAAAGGTTCATCTTGATGTTTTTACACATCACTTTCCGTTTTCAGATCGGATATTTTCAAAACAAACAACACTTTACGCTGAGAATGAATGGCCAAACTTAAGAAAACATAGTAGCTATAGAAGAGGAAGAAGTGGACAACATGAACAAGCTCGGAAACCCGCCAGAGAGAAGCTTGAAACCATAGATTCGGGCAATGAAAAAAAAATAAGAGAAAAATTAAAGATATGGATGACATGATTGCTAAACCTAGAGAAGGAGAGAATCATGTCCAAATATTGAAGGAATTGTTTGAAAGACCAAGGAAGTACAAGTTGAGGCTTAACCATGCAAGGTGTTCATTCGGGTTGAAATCTGGGAAGTAGTTGGGATTTATGATGAGTGACAAAAGGATAGAAGTGGACCTTGGTTAAGTAAAGGCTATTCAATCTATGCCAACTCCTAAGGATGAGAAGGATGTAAGAAAGTTCTTAGAAAGGTTGAATTACATTGCTCTGTTTATATCCCAATTAACCATGACTTATGACCCCATCTTCAATTGTTAAGGAAGAAGAATCTTGGAATGTGGAATAAGAGTGTGAAGAAGCTTTCGAGAAAATCAAGCAGTACCTACTAAATCCACCCCTATCTACCAAGCCAATTTGCAAAATGGAAAGTTATACTAGCTGAGTACAACATAGTATATATGATAAGGAAAGCCATGAATGTCATTGCCGATAACCTAGCTGACCATGCTAAATCACTGATTTTGATTATTTGCCAAGCGAAAGGAAAAGGGCAAACCAAGGACGAGAAGTTAGGATCTTACCAAGAATACTTGTCTATATTGGCTAGAGAAGTTGAGGAAATAAAGTTCACCCATTTAGGAATGGAAGGAAAACATTTTGCAGATGCTTTGATCACATTAACTTCTATGTCTAGAATAGACTTTGGGCATAGGGTACAATGGGTACACATTGATATCAGAAATAACCCAGCTCATTGTTGCTTAGTTGAGAGGGAAATAGATGGAAACCCTTGGTACTATGATATCAAGAATTTCATCCAAAAACCAGACATATCCCATGGGGGCATCCAAAATCAACAAGAAGACTTTGAGAAGGTTAGCAATGGATTTCAATCTTGATGGGGAAACTTTGCATAAGAAATCATCTGACAGAATAGTTGAATATGATGGGGAAATGGAGGCGATAATGCCTTTAGAAGTGGAAAACCCCTCATTAAGAGTTTTGGACTCTAAGTTTAGAAGAGGTGGAATGGGTAAAAGTTAGATATGAATAGTTGAATATGATCAGTGAAAAGAGATTAGTTGCAATCTGTCATCATCAAAGATGGGCTAATCATATGATAAGAAGTTCCGACCTCGAGGATTCCAAAAGAGATTTTGTACTGAATATAGCCTTTACCAGGAGAGGGTCAAAGTAAAAGGGTGCCAAACAAGGAAGGCCCTTACGTGTTAAAGAAAACATTCTCGAGAGGAGCTTCTTTTTTTTTAGGATGGATGGAGAAGATCTAGTTAAACTTGTGAATGATGACTCTATAAAGAAAAACTATGATCCCCGGTCAATAATAAAGTTCGGCCATGAATTCTCTTTGTAAAGAACCTTTTTTCATAAAACATAGCATGATCTCATAGCATTTGAAATCTTTTCTTACACATGACTAAGGAAACGACTCCATCAATTGGAGGGAACCAAATCAAAACTAAAACTTGGCATATTTATGCACACTACACTGGGGGCAAGAAGTGTACGAAGTACACATAGGGGTCCATAGCGAACCAAAGCCCAAAGGGGTATCATCAGAAAAACTTCTAAAAAACATCTTTTAGGGGAATTGCTAATTGCATTGAAAGTTTCAGTTTTCATGAACAAAACGAAATCTTTTGAGCTTTTCCTTTTGAAATAATAATATAGCACAATACTCAATGAAGCAAGAAAAGGGCCCCATAAGAAACCAGAGATCTCTTCATTAAGAGGATATGGTATATTTCGGTTCATGAGAAAAGGTTGAAACAAGAGCTCGAAGAAGTTTATGATGAAAGGGGGACCTATGTTTCCAAGATAAGTAACAAAAACATACATGCATATTGACCATAATGCATTGCTTTCAACATGTGTCAGATCGGTGTTTCATCACCACTTCTTAGGTAGTGCGTTTTCTAACCCTACCTCATTCTGAGTGTGCCTATGAGCCACCACCATTTAGGTAGTGTGTTTTCTAACCCTACCTCCTTTTGAGCGCGCCTTTGAGCCCTCACTTCTTAGGTAGTGTGTTTTCTAACCCTATCTCCTTTCAAGTGCGCCTTTGAGCCATTGTCAACATTTTTCTGGGTAGGTCACCCATTACAATGCGACCAATTCTCCATGTTTTTTTATCTGGGTGGGTCACCCATTACAATGAGACCATTCTTCCACCTGGGTAGGTCACCCATTACAATGAGACCATTCTTTTCTTTATCTTGGGTAGGTCACCCATTACAATGAGACCGCTCTTTTCTTTTATCTTTGGGTAGGTCACCCATTACAATGAGACCAACATTTTTCTGGGGAGGTCACCCATCACAATGAGACCATCATTTTGTTTCTGGGTAGGTCACCCATCACAATGAGACCACCATCTTCCATTTGGGTAGGTCACCCATTATAACGCGACCACTTCACATTTTTTTTTTTTCTATCTTCCACCTGGGTAGGTCACCCATTATAACACGACCACTTCACATTTTTTTCTATCTTCCACCTGGGTAGGTCACCCATTATAACGCAACCACTTCACATTTTTTCCCCTTTTCCACTTGGGTAGGTCACCCATCACAATGAGACCATTTTTTCTGGGTAGGTCACCCATTAGAATGAGACCATTCTCCATTTTTTTTTTACTTGGGTAGGTCACCCATAATAATGAGGCCATTCTTCCCCCTGGGTAGGTCACCCATAAGAATGAGACCACTCTTTCCTTTTCCACTTGGGTAGGTCACCCATCACAATGAGACCATTTTTTCTGGGTAGGTCACCCATTAGAATGAGACCATTCTCCATTTTTTTTTTTTACTTGGGTAGGTCACCCATAATAATGAGGCCATTCTTCCCCCTGGGTAGGTCACCCATAAGAATGAGACCACTCTTTCCTTTTCCACTTGGGTAGGTCACCCATCACAATGAGACCATTTTTTCTGGGTAGGTCACCCATTAGAATGAGACCATTCTCCATTTTTTTTTTTTTTTTTACTTGGGTAGGTCACCCACAATAATGAGGCCATTCTTCCCCCTGGGTAGGTCACCCATAAGAATGAGACCACTCTTTCCTTTTCCACTTGGGTAGGTCACCCATCACAATGAGACCATCATTTTGTTTCTGGGTAGGTCACCCATTAGAATGAGACCATTCTCCATTTTTTTTTTACTTGGGTAGGTCACCCATAATAATGAGGCCATTCTTCCCCCTGGGTAGGTCACCCATAAGAATGAGACCACTCTTTCCTTTTCCACTTGGGTAGGTCACCCATCACAATGAGACCATCATTTTGTTTCTGGGTAGGTCACCCATTAGAATGAGACCATTCTCCATTTTTTTTTACTTGGGTAGGTCACCCATAATAATGAGGCCATTCTTCCCCCTGGGTAGGTCACCCATAAGAATGAGACCACTCTTTCCTTTTCCACTCGGGTAGGTCACCCATCACAATGAGACCATCATTTTTTTTCTGGGTAGGTCACCCATTAGAACGAGACCATTCTCCATTTTTTTTTACTTGGGTAGGTCACCCATAATAATGAGGCCATTCTTCCCCTTTGGGTAGGTCACCCATAAGAATGAGACCACTCTTCCCCTTCTCCACTCGGGTAGGTCACCCATCATAATGAGGCCACACATATTTTGTTGTTTTGGTTGTGGTTAAAGGAGATCGCTAGATGGGATCTCAGGTTAACCCAACCCCACAGAGTTTAGTTTTGAATCACCAGATGGGATTCCAAAGTGAGTAAGCTACAAATATAGGTTTTGGCTAAGGAGGTCACCAGAAGGGATCTCAGGTTAACCCAACCGTAATACCGATTTTAGCTTTGGCCAAGAGAAATCGCCAGATGGGATTTCAGTTTGGACAAACTACAAATATGACTTTTTAGAGACCGCTAGAAGGGATCTCGGATGGAATTCCATGTTGATCAAACTGAAGTGAGAATTCAAAGGAGATGGCCAGAAAGGATCTCAAGATGACTAAATTTTGATCATAGTTTTTGGGGGCTGAGGAGGATTGCTGTAAAAGACAAGTTTCAGATCAATCAAACTTCGACCAGATCAGTTTCGGGAGTTCCGTTTTGGGTTTATCTTTATAAAACTTACTGCGCAAAACCCTTGCTCCGTAAGCATTATAAAGAGGGGGCATCTGTTGTAACCCATTTTTGGGTCCCCACAAAAAAATAAAAATAAAAAGCCAAAGGAGGTTAGAAAAATAACAGGAGGTAGAAGCGCTCAGAAAATGGTCGGAAAATTGGTCAAGGAGGTTAAAAATACAAAGATTTGATTTTTGACAGTATATTCTTGAAGGATGAGAGCCCTGTTGAGAAGGAAAATTTGAATTTTGAGGAGAAAAGCCCAAATTTGGATGTTTATGGACTTAATTGGATTTTTATTTTTCAATTTATAGAGGATTTGATTGCAAGAAAAATTGATTTTTAAGTCAATTTGGGCTTTAATTAGAAGAAATTAAAGTTCTGGGGCCATATTATAATTTTTAGGAATTTATTAGGTCCAATCAGGGGCTTAATTACATAAATATTGAAGTTTAATGGCCAATTAGGGACTTAATTGAGAAAATCCGAAACTAGGGACCAATTTGGAAAAGGCGCATAAATCAGAGGGGCTGTATTGGATTTGATCCGGGGCCAAATTAAAGAAATTGAAAACTGGAGGACTGATTTGAAAACGGCGCAGGGAAACCAGGTGACACGTCGCCTGTTACTGTTCACTTTCTTCCTCAAAAAGCTGCCCGAGTGGCTGCGTTCCAGGCTCATTTTCCGGCTCGTCTGGCCTTCAAATCCGACAAAACATGCGCCAACATGTCCACCTGAAACCCCTTTATCCCGGAGAATGGTCCGGTCGGGTCGACAAATTTATAAACGGCTCCGTTGAGTGGCTCAAAGTGGCCACCTCGGGCAGTTCACAGCCTTGAGCTGCCAAATTTGGCAGCTCGAGGTGCACACTTTGAACCAACGGTTTGGATTCCTCGAGTCGAATCAAGGGCTGAAAATTTTCCCCAATATAGACAATATGACCCTCTTACACCACCTATAAATAGAATCTCTGTTGAAGACCTGGGGGACGAGAAAATCGGTTCCAAAGTAAGCCAAAAAACCAGCATTTTCGCCCAATTTCTGCAGATTTCTTCCTTTACTTCCAACGCTGGCCGCCAACTCCAACCCCCTCCCCCTGGGCTCTTGATTTTCTTCTTCCCCTCAGCGACCAGCAACGAGGGACAGCCCCCCTCTCCTGCAAAGCCAAACCAGAGCAGCCATTTTGCTCCCACTCCATTTTCCTCCAAAAAAACCGCTACCCCCATTTCCTTATCTCCTCTCTCCCAGCCGGTTTTCTTCTTCCTCTCAGCAGCGTCTCCTCCTCCTCCAGACCATCAACGTTTTCCAACCAGTAGCAGCTCCTTCTTCCAGCGACGCCCAGCAGCAACCAGTAGCAGCTCCTTCCTCCAGCGACGCCCAGCAGCAACCGAAGCAACAGCAGTCCTCCATCCCCGCAGCAGCAGCAACACCAGGAGAAGAGCAGTAGCAGCAACCCCAGGAGGAAGATTCCAGCAGCCACACCAAGAACCACGGAGAGGGGAATACAGAAAAGGAGAACGTAAGGAAGCAGAAGAGGAGCTGACCGAACAGAAGCAGAGGACACGGTGAAGAGATATTACAGCACCACCATCTTCGCCGTCTTCGCAAAAACCAGGTATGCCTGCTGCTTTCTTCTTATAATGTTGTGTTAATATGCAGAAATGAAAAGAAAATCATAAGAAAACCATCACTGTTGCAACACTCTGTTATCCCGTTTTTTTGTGTCATGCACTGTAATGCAAAGGAAGGTGATGAACAGTGCGAAGGTGATTTAATTACCTTTGCACTGTTCATGCACGCGTAAATATTACACGTGCAGGTGCGGACTGGAGGGACTGGTCATTGGCATGGGCCAGTGACCAGGCTGGGCTTGCTAGGCCCAGCCCAGCTATGCAGGTTGGCTAGGTCCAGCCCAGTCACATGGGCCGGGCGGGGCCCAACCCGAAAAAATAAAAAAAATAAAAAAAATGAAATCTTCTTCGAAATTTATTTCAAAAAATATGTGATGTTCTGAAATTATGTTTATTGTATTTTGGATCAATATAGTTTGTATTTTTATATTGTAAAAATACAAATTCGGTATGAAAATACCCGGTTTTCGTCAAGATATCAAAAAAATAAAAAATGTTTTGTTTTCATGCATACGGCCAATACCCTAACATTGTTTTTACGTCTTTTATCTAAAAAACAAATATTTGAAGTCTCAAAAATGTGTTTTCGCATGGATTTCTTAAACACAACAAAAATCATTTTTCTTGCATTTCTGGATTTTACAACATGTTTGTAAAACTCCAAAGGGTATTGGCCAATATTCCAAAAAATATAAAAATCTTATTTTGGGGGAATTCATCTATTATTCACCACAAATGTTTGGATAAAGAAATCCTTAAAGGACGAATATCCAAAATATTATTGGGGATAATTTGTTATTATTCACCACTAATGTTTGGATAAAGAAATCCTTAAAGGACGAATATCCAAAATATTATTGGGGATAATTTGTTATTATTCACTGTTAATATTTGGATAAAGAAACCCGGAGTGGTAAATATCCAAAATAATTTTCTAGGAATAATAAATCCGCACATATCCTTGAAAGAAGCCTTGATTATAATCGAGGACATTTCAATTTTTTTTTACTCCACGGTTTACCAGTTGTGAAAGTATAAAATACTAAGACAAAAAAAATAGGTTTTAAAGCACCCTAGATTTCGTTCATCAGAGCCGACTTATCTTAGGAAAGTGATGGGATTAGCGAACATCAACACCATAACATTTATAAGGCAAATCAAACACCAAGCAGCTTACCTTAGGTAGGGCGTACTAGGGGTGCTAATACCTTCCCTTTACGCAACCAGTCCCTTGCCTTAGAATCTCTGAAAGACCAGTTAGGTTTCCTAGTGACCATAATACTAGGTGGCGACTCCCTTTTTCAAAACAGAAAGACCCCAATATCAATCCCCGCTACGAAGGATTGGGTCGCCGCGACGTCGAGCTCTCGGGAGGGTGCGACATCCTTTACGTTTATAAAAAGTTTAGTTGAAGTTGAATAATTTTTCTAGTGTTATATGTAGATCACATATTTTTAATAGGAAATGATATATCTTTACTCCAACAAGAAAAGATTTGGTTCACCAAGAATTTTTTTATGAAGGATATGAGTGAAACAATCTATATATTATGAATAAAGATCTATAGAGATATAAAAGATTGTTTGGTTATCCCAATTCACACACACATACACACACACAAAATGTTGAAATGATTTAGCATGAAAGAATTTAAATGAGGATACTTACCTATTTCACATAGGATTGGTCTCTCCAATGATATATACCCTAAAACATAAATTAAGAGAGAAGATGGAAAGGATTCTCTATGCTTCAACTATAAGATCCATCATATATGAAATGTTATGTACAAGATCAAATTTATCTTATATTTTGATCATAACGAGTAAATATCAATCTAATCCAAGTGAGGATCACTAAAAATAGTTAAAAATATTATCAAGTAGTTAAAAAGAACTAAGAATTTCTTTATGGTCTATAAAGGAGATGAACTGGTAGTTTATGGATATTTGAATGCTAGATTTAAATTAGATATTGATGATAACAAATCCTAGTCTAGATATATTTTTACTCTAAATAGTGGTGATGTTATTGACCTTTAGAGTTACACATTCATATTTTTATATATTTTGATGATAACAAAAAAAAATGGACTAATAATATGCTTGGTTGAAAATAAGCTTTAAACATATTTCATATGAAGAACACATCAATAAGCATGAATGATTTCATGAAAAATCAATCAAAAAGTCCAAGAAGGAAGCAAAGTGAAAACTTAGTTTAAGTATTCATTTTAGTTCTTAATTTGTAAATCTTTATATCTTACTTGAAGGTACAATTAAAATGAACTCTCACACATCACTCAACATACATTAAATGATTGATATATCAGATGATTTAAGATAGATGGTTCTAAGAATTAACCTAAATTAAAATTGTTGAATATGGAATTCTGCATGAACCAGACGAGCGTTTGTTCATCAATGATAAACACTTAGAAATTCTGTAGGAATCTGTTGATCGATATTGGCAATCGGTTGATCGATATTGGCTTGACCAATATGAACTGGTCGACCGTTTTACTCATTACTAGGGTTCCAATGGCTAGTTTTTCTTATAAACATCTATATAGGTTGTCTAATTGCAAAATTAGTAAGGGATTCCAAACATATATAATAAAAAAATCTACTCCAATATCAAAATAACAACAAAATTATCAATCTTCAATCATACTCTAACTAGTGCTTTTAAACCATTATATTGTAGCACAAAGAGTACACATTTTCATTCTCACTACACTTAAACACTTTTAAATCCAATAAGTGCTACTTAGTGAGTTATAGAGATACTAGAACTTCATTTGTACCATCCACTCTATTGAAAGAGTTTGTTGTAAACAAAACCATATTTGTAAAACTATGAGAGTTAGGTAAAAACTCTTGGTATTGGTGAGGGAATATCACCAAAGTAAAATCTTGAAGAGGGTATATCTTCAAGCGAGAAAAATCTTGAAGAGGGATTTCAAGTGGTGTAAAAGCCTTGGTGTGGATTCATCAAGTGGCTATTGTACTCCTGAACTGGGACTAATAAAAAATATGTGTGAAACCCTGAAACTTTATAATTTAAATATGTGAATGTGTAAACTTCCATGTAAATGTAATACTGAAAGCGGTATGATCTCGATGAGTGATGGAAACCAAGATAAGAAATAATATATAAATATGATATATAATGAAGGGGATGACCTCCATAAAATGAAATTTGGTTTAGAATTCATAAGGACAAAGAAACTAGTAATGCGTTTTGATGGATAAAACAATGAGGAAAATGATATGTTTCTAAAGAATAAGTGAGGTAATAAATAATAAATTATAATAAAGGACAGTACAATGAAAAGGGCAAGACTGAAGGTGCAAGCACCGATTAAAAATTAGTGACATTACTTTGAAACAGTAATAAGCCTGATAAATAAATAAAGGTGGAAATTTTAAAATGAATATATTCCAAAATAATAAAATGACCTTAAGGGTTTAGAAGGATAATTGATATGATTTTATGTGAAGATTGAACAAGAAAAGTTGGATTGTTGACGAAAAGTCATAAACTGACCAATTTTACATTAGAAAGCAAGAGCTCTCAATCCAATTGTCAGATTAGGATGCAATTTTGCATGAAATCTATTAATATATTTTTCTACCTTGGTTAAAGATCTCATCCCAATCAGAGTTTGGTAAAGACTAGTGATTTAAGCAGAAAACAAACCGAATAGTTTACCTGAAAAATAAAATAAAATACATAAAGGCATAAATAAGGGATAAAATTGTAATGAATGGAAAATATACCTTTAAAACAGCAAAGAGCCCACTAGTCCAGACAAAAAAAATGAAATGAGAGACAATAGAGAAAATTCAGCTAAAGATAGAAGTGTAGAATTTGGAGTTAATCCAAAAAAAAACAATAATGCTCCAGTGGCCATATCTCTTGCATTCACTGTTGGATCGTGCTGCGTTTTCTATATATTGCTCTTCGCACATGCTTATACTAACTGGCCAAAGGGATCGAAAAGCACACAATCCATTTGACAAAAATCATCATCAGAAATTTCATGGAAAACAAAAGGAAATACACCTACAGAGCAGTTTTGGTCGCCAACTGATTTCTCTCTCTTCCACAATTAAATCATGTTTATTTTTGGATATGTGATGCGCCTAGATGTTTCCTTTATTATGGATGGTGGAGATCAGAAAACACTCTCTGGTAAGGTGTTGTTCATGTTGAACAGTAGCTCGTCAATGTTCAGGTTAACTTGGTTTTATTCAGATCTAGGGAGATTTAATCGTTGGAGCATTCTGATTTTGAGATATATTATGCACGACTCTAAGCTCTATATTCTGACTGTTAGGTTTGAAAAACAAATCTAAGGTGGATGACTTATTGCCTTTTGAATCTATTGCTAGTTTTGGTAAAATTTAGGAAACTTGATTAAATACATGTTTTGATGAAATTAGAATTATGTTGGTGTTAGGGTTTATGAAAGATGTAATGGTAAAATATGTTCTTGTTATTAATATTGTTATAGATTAATTGTGTATTTTTTATATGAGAGGAAGAATGATTATGGTGTAAGAATGGGAAGGAACATTACTATATAAACATGTTGATTGAATAAAATGCTAACTTGTTGGTTGTGTGGATATGAATGGGGTGGAACATGAAAAAATTGAAATGAAAGAAATTTGGAAAATAAAACATATTTAAGGCTAGTTATAAGTATATTTTTGACAAATTGACTAGTTAATAAAAATTATCATGGATTCCAACTAGTAGGGTGAAATTATTGTTGTGATAATGATGTAAGAATATTCATTGTTAAGGTTTGTTGCAAATATTTAATTGCACAAGGAGAAAGTGAAAGAAAATGAATGGTTCATTGTTTTGTTGTATTAATAATGCTAAACAAGGATAATAACATATATAGTATGTGTAAAAAAAAAGAGAAATTCCAAAGGGTTGAGTTTTCTTATTTTGGCCTAATCTTGCTATATTGTAGAGGTATGAAAATTGTTTGAATGTTTTGTTTTAGAATTGGTTTAAATTTATGATTTAATGATGCCAAATGATCTTGGATAATGTTGCATATGCATGAAAATAAGTTGGAAGTTGAAAAGGATTTCCAAGGGATGAAAATCCTCGTTGTCTAAAATTTTAGCTATGAAAGAGAGGCTATTATCATTGTTGATTTTGAGCCTTAAAACAAAATAATTTGGAGTTGATTTCTTCCTAAAAGTTGTATTTCTATGTTTTAGCCTTACATAGAGACAAACCATGCCCAAAACTGAGTTTTACAGCTTTTGTTATGCTTAAAACACTAGATAGTGTTCTGGGTTGGTTAAGCTAAATTGATTGGAATTAGACAATTTTTAATCTTTGCTTGGAATTATTGTTAAGTGATGATTTTAATAACAAAATTATAAGAATGAATATGAACATGAAAATGGGTAAGAGTATGAGATTCTAAGGAAATTCCTTGTGATTAGTTTGAGAATACTAGTTGAATTAGAATTAAATGAAGTTGTGATATTGGTTGTATTGTTGATAAAAACTAAATCCCTAGTGGTATAGGGGAAGCTGTGAGGACTAGATAATTGCATGGAGTGGCAACACGTGCACATACTCTAGGTAGGTGCATCGCACCTTGTGTTTTTAAATTGTGTAAACTTATTGATAAATTTTAAAATTTATTGTTTTATAGTTTCAATAATATTGGAATGAATATGAGTACCTTGCGTGCTTTGATGTGTATCGACTAGTTATAATATAATTAAAATGGATATGAGTACTTTACGTACATTAATATGTATCAAACTTGTAATGATATTATTGGAATGAATAAGAGTACCTTGCATACAATGATATACCTCCAATAGTTAGGATAATGTTTGAACGAATATGAGTACCTTGCTTGCATTGTTATGCATCAAATTAATAATAATATTATTAGGATGGATACAATTACCTTACATTGATAGGTATGGAATTAGCCATGATAACTTTAGAATAGACGTAATTAGCTTACATACCTCAGTATGAATTGGGTATACATAATGACTTGGAGATTTAAGAAGAAATTATAGATAATTGGTCACTATAGTGTCGGTGGCTAAGGATACATTACAATGATACTTAGCACCATGATAAGGGTGGCTAAGGGTATAAATTGATACTTGGCACTATGATGAGGGTGACCAAGGTTGTGAATGATGTTTAGTGATTATAGTGTCGATAACTAAGAATATGTGCGAATGATACTTGACAACCATGGTTACAATTCATAAGATGTTAATAAGAAAAACGAATGGGGTCGGTACGAATGAAAGATTCAGATGACATTGATTAGCTATTTGATTTTGGATAGCTAATGGTATCAATGGAGTTTCATTGGCACCGTCATTTCAAATGACATTGATTAGCTATCCAGATTTGGATAGATAATGATATCAATGGGGTTCCATTGGTACCGGCATTTCAGATAACATTGATTGACTATCCAGGTTTGGATAGCTAATGATATCGATGGGGTTTCATCGGTGCCGACATTTTTTTAATTGATTAGTCGATCCCGAGCAACTGGGTGACTAATGATGTTAGTAAAGATTACTAATATCGGCATGGTTACTCCTGGTTAAGTGAAAAGGATAAATTGATTAACTATTCCAGGTCAATAATAGTTAATGATATCAATGGATCACATTGGTATCGGCAATCATTTCTAGTGTGATTAGCTACTGTAGGTAAGAAAGCTAATGATGTCAAGGGTTCTTGACATCGGCAACTTTGATGGTAAACTAGATATGAATAAAATTTGATGAACTATTCTGGGGAAGGAATAGTTAATGATATCAATCAGTTGTATTGATATAGGCACATGAATGTAATTGATTAGTATAACCCAGTATTGGAAGACTAATGATACTAATGAGATTTATTAGTATCGACAATTACCTCCCAGGAAATGAGAGGGGAAATATTGATTAGTTATTCCAAAAGAATGACATAAGCTAATGATACCAAGAGATGAATATCTTGGTATCAAATAAGAATTGATTTATAAGGAGATGGTGTTCAAAAATCATTGAGTTGTGTTGAGATTTCCAAGATGAAATTATTCTCGACAAATGGGATATGATATTTGATGGATATTGGTAACAGATGGAAAATGTATGTTGTAAAAGAGGTTTATGCCTAATTTTATGTATCAAAAGAAATTCCATGGAGATTATTACATGTCATTGTTATTGTTTGTTACTGCCTTTTTATATTTATGTGTACATGTTAATTTCTATTTTTAGGTCTATCAGGATCTCGTTAGAAATGATATTGGTTTAGTTATCTTTTGCTTTTGACCATGTAATTATTTGTAAATTAAGAGATTTATCTCCTAAAACTTGAAATATAATATTAATCCGTAAATTTGAATGTATGACTTTAATCTAATGTTTGTAACTCTAAGTAACTATTTAACCATACATGTTTATCTTTCACTGAATTATATTCTATGAAATTCTCTCCCAAAAAAAAATAGTTTTTTAGTATAGAATAAAAAGAAAAGTCTTCGAAGGAGTAAATAATTAATTGAATTAAGGACCCTCTCTCTCACTTGCAAGGATCAAACTGGAGCTAGCATCTAATAGTAACTTACGTATGACTATCCTTATGATATATCCATAAAAGCTAAAACCAATTCCATACTTCAAATTTGATTTGCCAAAGAAGGCCAAAGCTAAAAATATTCGAACTAAAAGGGATCCTGTATTTCAAATTTGATCTACTTTCATTTTTTTTTCTTATATCAACATATATAAACATGAAATTTATAGCAAAAAGAAATCAACCTTTCAAATCAAACATGAAATTTATAATAATAATAATAATAAGTTGCAACTTGAGTAGAATAACTTCATCCTGGATAAAAGTGCACTATACAAGACATGATAAACAATTATTCTATCTAGATTTGTAGATAGATAGACAAATAGAGAGATAGACAGGGAGAGATAAATTGTTGTGTTTTAGAATAATTCATTAAAAATGTTTGGATTAATTTTTATTTCATGGTCAGGATTCTTGTGTAATATTTTATATATTGTTAAAAAGTCTACACTCTATTTTGCATTAACTAGGGAATTTATAAGAATTTTATTTCTCATAGACTAACCATACAATCAAATAATTAACATATAATATGAGGTGTCGCACCCTCGCGGCGGAGCGGCGATCCTCGGTTGGTTTCGGGGTCTTTTGTTTTGATTGTGGATAAAGGGAGTCGCCACCTAGTATTATGGTCACTAGGAAACCTAACTGGTCTTTCAGAGATTCTAAGGCAAGGGACTGGTTGCGTAAAGGAAAGGTATTAGCACCCCTAGTACGCCCTACCTAAGGTAAGCTGCTTGGTGTTTGGTTTGTCTTATAATTGCTATGGTGTTGGTGTTTTCTAATCCCATCAGTTTTCTAGGTTTTGATTCAAACTAAAATTATTAGGATAGAAATCCAAGGAAGTTCCATGTGCTTTAAAAGCTCATTTTCCCATTAGTTTTTCAAGAGTTTGCGACTCGTAAATCGCAAGGAGGAGGGACAAAAATTTAGAAATCTAGGGTGCTTTAAAAACCTATTTTTTTTGTCTTAGTGTTTTATACTCTCACGGCTCGTAAACTGTGGAGTAAAAAATTGAAATGTCCTCGATTATAATCAAGGCTTCTTTCAAGGATGTGTGCGGATTTATTACTCCCAATAATATTTTGAATATTCGTCCTTTAAGGATTTCTTTATCCAAACATTAGCGGTGAATAATAGATGAATTCCCCCCAAAATAAGATTTTTGTATTTTTTGGAATATTGGCCAATACCCTTTGGAGTTTTACAAACATGTTGTAAAATCCAGAAATGCAAGAAAACAATTTTTTTGGTGTTTAAGAAATCCATGCGAAAACACATTTTTAAAACTTCCAATATTTTTGTACATAAAAAACGTTCTAAAACATGTAAGGGTATTGGCCGTATGCAACACACAAGAAAATATTTTTTTTATATTTTTTGTCAAAACGCAAACATCACAATTAGACATAAACACCAAAATGGAAAGTAGCAAGCCATCATTCATATTACAAGAAACTTGAAACAATTCGTAACAAAAATCGTTCAAAGCCAAATCAGCGTAAAATTCTGTACACTGGAAAGGACTAAGCCCATATGCATGAGGGAGCCAAAGTTTTGAAACTGAAATTTTTAAATCAAAATCCTACTGCATGTGACCATGACTCATGACCTATTTTCTTTTTAACAAACCGGGAGAAAAAACTGTCATGCTAGTTTCATACCAAAAAAAAGAAGAGCTTGGGACGGCATGCCTTTATAACACATATATATCATGGACTAGAAACCAAAGCAAGACCTGGCCGGCTCTTTCAATAAAAAAATTGGAAGGACACAAACAGAAAAGGGAGCTGCTGATGAAGAAAACAACAGCCCCCTTCCCCGGTTCCTTAATTCTGAACCAGCGAAAGAAAGGAGATAAAAAAGGGAACACCAGAGGCTAGCCAAATCTTAACATAGTCACCCATCCAAAAGTCAAAACTACAGCAGGAACAACACAAAGCAAGTGGGCATTGTACAGTCTAAAATTGAAAACTAATGTGAAAAACAAAAACAAAACAGGTACAAAAGATTTAAGGGCAGCAAAGGAGGGGAAAGTTAAGACTTACCTGCAGGTCTCACTGTGTTCTTTTCTGCAGAAGATGAAATAAAACCAAGCAAACGTTGTTGTCAAGGTTTTAGCAGCAAAGCTCCCTCTCCGTCTTGTATTCTTTCTCTCCTCTTTCCTCACAATAACACCAGAACGCAAGAAAGAAATCTCCCTCTATTTGCTGCGTTTTTTACTCTGCCTCTCTTACATTTTTCTTGTCTGTCTTTGGCTGTTTCTTTCGCTGCTCTTTTCTCTCCGTTTTTTCTCTTATTTTTCTGCTCTCCCTCTCTATTTTTCTGCTCTCCTTTTTGCCCTCTCTGTTAGGTCATTAGAAGGGCTTGTATATAGCCTAAATATGTCTCTATTTAGAAAGGATTCAATGCCTTAATCCTAGGACGCAAATCCCTACTGATTTGCAGTAAAAAAACGCAAAAAAGGAAACTGCAATATTCTGATTTTGTGTTGGTGCTTTACGTCTGATTTCTTTCCAGTTTTAGAGGATGGTGTGGCTCTTTTCTTTCCTTCCATAGGGCCAGCTACTCCCTTTGAAATGAGGCAACAAAAACGTGGTCTTCAGCTCCAAAAATCAGGCGTGATGACAAAAGGAAAACAGCAGAGAAAAAAAAGAAAGAATCAGCTGGAGGGTGCAGCTGCAAGGTCCTATTTCCCTTATTCGGTGTGGTAAAAATCCTATCATTTATGATGATCCAACCCCCCTCTCCAGCTTTCAATGTCCTTCTTCAATTCAATCCCTCAATTTAGCACATTTTGATTCAGTCCTTGGTCCAAAAAAAAATCCTTCGAATCAGTCCCGCGAACTTGGGCAAAAATCCTTCTCGCGGTCAGGAATCCCTGCTTTCACACTAGATATTCAAATGGGAATATCTTGAGCTTCTGATATCGAAATCAAGCGATTCAAAAGCCTAAATTTATCTACGTGTCTAGGACTACAACTTTGATGAAGGAGTCGAGGTGAGATAAAATCATTTTATAGAACAGAAACTGGCAGTAATCTAGTTGGTCAAAAGGGATTTCCGGGTCTGACTCAAAAACTGATGAATGCCGAGAATCCTGATATGACTGAGAGTATGAACTACGAACAAAAATCACAAAAACTAAGCCAAAAATAGAATTTTTTTAGTGCAGACTCGGGTCAATATCCTTCTCGCGGCAGAATTCTCTGCCTTCACGTTAGATATTCAAACAGGAATATCTTGAGCTTCTGATATCGAAATCAAGCGATTCAAAAGCCAAAATCATCTACGCGTCTAGGACTACAACTTTGATGAAGGAGTCGAAGTGAGATAAAATCGTTTTAGAGAATAGAATCTGGCAGTAATCTAGTTGGTCAAAAAGGTTCTTGATCTGACAATGCTAAGCATCCAAATCTGATTGAGAATCTGCCCTAAGAACAATGATCCCTAGGACCTAATAAAGGTGTAGGTCAATTTTTCAACATGTCATGAGTGACAGAATATACCTAGGATGGTTAGATATCGTACGAAACTGAGTCAGAATCGGAGCCTAAGTTGGAACCAAAAAATTACGACAGCAGCAGAACTATTTTTTTAGTGCAAATTCTGAAGGATTTATTCAACCTTAAAGACCAGATAAAAAAGAACGAATTTAGCATTATGAAGACTCCTGATCAACCTAAGAAAACCTGATGATTTTGGTAGTAAAGGGGAAGGATAAAAAGAGCAGAAAACAGCTCAAACAAGGTTTCAAAACACAAAATATTTCTTTCTGTGCTTTTGTCAATCTTCTGGCGAATATGAGCTAAACTCCTATACTCTGTTTAAAAAAGGGATACACCGTCTCTAGCACGTGGTGTCCGAAAATGAGTAACAACATGAGGTTTTGGCATTTCACTATAGCAATGAATAGTGAGATGCTTTGACCTTTTTCAATTTAATCCTCAAGTTTTTTCTTAGTTCAAACTTTTGTTTTTCAATTTCATCCTCAAATGTTGAGTTTAATAGATATTGGATTTCATAATTTGTTTCAATTTACTTTTTATTGAGTTATTCTAGTCTCATTATCCGGATTTGGTAGGTTAGTATAAGTTGATTTAAGTTATTTTTTTATTCTTTTTAGTTAAATTTTTTTTTTGTTGAACTTCATCCTTCAATATTAGGCTGATTGGGAATTAGGCTTAATATTCATTTATTTTTTTCTATGGGATTATCATGGTTTCATGACTCGAGTCACGAGTTTTTTTAATTGATTTTTTTTCAATTCATTCCTTCAACATGGAGTTGATTGAAAATTGAGCTTCATAATTTTTTTATTTACTTTCTATGGGTTTATCGCAGTCTTATGATTCTGGTCGCGGGTTAGCCCAGTTGCCTTAGGGTTTTTTTTTATTCTTTTTCAATTGAATGTTTTTTTTAATTAATTTCAACCTTCAATATTGGATTGATCAAGAATGAGGCTTGGTAATTTATTTTATTTTGCTTTATTTGAGGTTATCTCGGCCTCATGACTCGAGTCACGATTTTGATCGGTTAAATTGGGTTGACTCAAGACATGTGTTTTTTGTGTTTTTTAAATTTTTTTTCAATTTCATCCTATAATATTGAGTTGACTAGAAATTTGGGTTAATATTTTTTCTTATTTGTCTTCTATAGGGTTATTAGGGTCTTATAATTTAGGTTGGGGACTTGATAGGTTAACATGAGTTGATTCGAGTAAATTCAAGTCAATCCAATATATTGTCATCTTAATATTTTTTTTAAAAAATATCTTCATTATTTTTTTAGTCAAACTATTATTTTACCACTCGTTTGTATTGTCTTTGGATCTATAAAGTCAACTAAATCACTCTAACCCCCACAGTTTTTTTCCGCTAGAAAACATGTTAAGTACACCTAGATATTATTATTTTTTTGCTTTAAAAAAAGTTGATTCGACTCACAGCATAGCGCAAAAAATTATCTTAGTGTTGGCTAAATGGGAATATTTCTCTTAACATCATACAAATCCTTGTAGATTTATAGTATTTAGAATTTAACTGGAACTATGAATATACAAATACGCTTAGCCTAGCAAAAAATTACATTATAGCTTTTATCTATTGAAGATGATTTGATTAAAATGACTCTAATTTCATCAGTTATTAAGTAATCGGAAGGGCTGTTATTACTATGAAGTTCGTGGATTTTTGAGCTTTCTAATAAATAAAAAAACCATAAGTGATATAATAAAAAAGAAAAAGAAGAAGAAGAAGAAACGATGGTGTCAAGATCAAATTACGGTGGTGAAAGCTAGCCATGCACTGATAAATCCAACTTTTACAAGAGTACTGTTATTTAGACCATTACCCAACTTTAATCCACCAAACACAAAGAAATTTTATTCTTGTGAATTTGTAGCTTTTACATCCGTATCAAATTTAAGGTAAAAGTTCAAAATGTTAGATATCAAGATTATAGTCTTAATTTAATTTTATATATGTATTATTAAGAAGATTTTAAAACTAATTATTTTTCTAATTGACTAATAAATTAAAACACCACAATCTTTTTAATAATAAGTATTCGATCTGTATTTACAATTATTTAACCCTAGAACGAGATAGACTTCGATAAAAACTTGCATACAGAAATTGATTGAGTCTGGTAGGAGAAAATAGAGATTAAATTGAACAAATATTTCACTTTCTTTCTTCATGAACACATAATAATATATAAAAAAAAATAACACAAGAATTAATAGAAATATACACCTTGTAATAGAGACAGGAACGAAAGGAAGATCACGATCACTTAGACACCCACAACCTCTCTATCAATCGATTGCAACCACAAATATAAAATCCTTAATACTTCACTTTCTTTCTTCCTGGATCATAATTGCAAACATGTATGAACAAATAATAATATAATATAATATAAAGACAATAACAAATAACACAAGAATGAGTAGAAATACACACCTTGTAGTAGAGACAGGAACGAACGGAAGATTCACGATCACGGAAATATAATGTATGTAGTGTTGCTATAACTATGATCTCTCAAGGTTTTTTTTTTTTTTTTTTTTTTTTTGAGAATGATGATTAGGGGAAAAGAACGAAAGGAGCTGAAAAGAAGACAACAATTAATTAAATGAAGAACACTCTCTGCCACTTCCAAGGATGAAACTCGAGCTATATGATTGTCCCTATATGTATCCCACTCAAGGAATATGATTTGCCCATAAAGAAAAGAAAAGAAAAGAAAAGAAAAGAAAAGAAAAAAGACATTCGTTGCTTTAAATTTGGTCTACTTATGAAGTAAGCTAAAGAGACATTCTCATTTCAATTTTTTTTGTTTTTTTTTTTTTTTGGGTGCATGCAGGCCAATGGCTTAATTGGCCATTACTGCTGCATGTACAATAAAATACAGAGGAAATAAGAAAATTAAAAGAACACGAATTAATTAGACGTCTGCCCCTGTATTATGGAAGTGAAATAATTTTGATCGTTTAACTATTTATATACATATAAATTGTTTGGTAATTTAATTATATTATCGTAATTGTTGATGTATTAATTGTTAATTATAATTATTTCTGTTTCCATTGTTTCTATTGGGTTTAAACAAAAATAGTAATATATTTACAGAAAAATTAATTGCTAGTTATTTTACTGTTGCTTACAAAACAAAAAGGTAGGTTTTAGGGTCTTTTTAAGTGAGGGAAAAGAGAGTTCTATTAGTGGTGGTTATAATTAATGGCTATTTTACTCACTCTTTGCTAAGGACCGGGTATTTTTTTTATCAACAAAAAAAATTAAACATATAAAATTTTTTGATATATTTTTTTACATAAAAAAATCAAGTGTAAATTAAAAAAATTATATACACATCTAATTAAATAAATTAAAAACTATCTTTTTCAATAAATAAATAAAAAAGACATTAACGATAACTAAATACAAATCTGGAAAAATCAAGGGAGATGTAGATTAAGATATTTAATCTCGTAATATGGTTTATTTACCTGATTGTGTTTAATGACTCTGATTATTAAAATTAATTTTTTGTTTAATCAAATGATTGCAGAAATAAACATACATAAAATTGATTGTATTAAATTAAATAAAAATATATATCTTGCAAAGTTGCACTCATTAAAAATATTATCCAAAAATAAATATTTTTATTCTTAAAAATAAAGATAAATTAGAAAAATCTCTCTAAAAATTAAATACTTACAAAATATTTAAAAAAACAAAATAATTAAAAAGGCGATTTAAAAAAGGCTAAATGAAAAAATTCAAAGAGAAGAAGTATTAATATTTTTAAAATTAACATTAACCACGTTTCTAAATAGTCCCGAAATATTTTAAAATAATTCTTTGATAATTACTATAAGTAAACACGACATAACCCCCCATTGCTATCAACATTCATACTTAATTTATAAATGCCACTTCATCAAAACTTTATTAGTTTGTATTAGAATGTGTTTGTTTTTTAGGTAATTTTTATGATTTTAAAAAAGTAAGTTCTAAAAAGGTATGGTTAGCTGTAACTAGTTGGGTTTAGATACGTGTTTGATAAAAATTATGGTCGAAGTTTATGTATAGCAAAAAACATGTATAAAATGTTTGGTAGAAGTGTGGTTGCGGTTGCTTTTCAAAGTGTTTTGTACTTGAAAATACATTAAAATAATATTTTTTTTATTTTTAAAAAATTATTTTTAATATCAGCACATCAAAATGATTTGAAAACACCAAAAATATATTAATTTGAAGCAATAAAAAAAATTAATTTAATTTTTTTTAAAAGCGTTTTTGAAACGCAAAAACAAACAGGATTTCACGAAACTCAGTTAAAAAAGTATGTAAAAACTGTTGCACAAAAACTTCATTTTAAACTCAATTTTTTAGTGGACCCCATGATACAAAACATAATTTAGTTTGTTACCAAACATCTTGCTGTGTTTGTTTCACCGCAAACACAAAAGCTGATGAAAAACAAACGCAGCCTTACAAGATATTTTTGGGTTAAGATAACTCTTTTGTATTAAAAAAAATGATATAATTAAAGAAATTAAAAAAATAATCATGTAAAAAATAATTAATTTTAATTAATTCGGTGTGCAACATGTTTTTAGAATGTACTCTTATTTTTTGTTACATGGTAATATTTTTAAAAACAATTTATATCTTGACATATGTGTATCTATTTGATATTGTGTTTATAAGTGCATTTGAATGTGCTTTAAAAGTAAATTTATTTAAAAAAAAACATTAAATTAATGTCTTTTCTAATGTTTTCTAAGATTTAAGTTAAAAGTTTGCAATTACTCATTATAAATTTTTATGGTGATTAACAGATGATGATTTTATTTTGATTTTTTCAAGTTCTAATGGAATTTAAATACAATTATATTTAATATTTATTTAAAATCTAAAAAAAATATTTTGATATATTTCTAAATAAATTATTTTTTAAAATAATGTATACGAACGCGTATGTAGTTAATAGAAAGATATTAGTTATTTAGTGCACATTTAACAAAAACAAGATTTTTTTAAAAAAAATTGATGTTTTGTTAGTAAATGATAAGTAAATCTTAAATCATTTATTTAATTAAAAAGATTAATAAACTTAGGTTATTTTTAAAATACATGAATTCTTTTAACTAGTTTACACCAAAGAAATTTCTCATGATATAGACAAATTGCCTAAAGATTTTGACATCAAATTAAAGGAGTTGAGTTGATCTATTCAAGGTAGCAAATTCATAATTATAAACGAAAATAAATATTTATATATATGTCATAATTTACTCATTCCAAGTCCCTAATTTTTTCTTTTCTTTTCAACAAACTCCCTCTTGCTTTGTTACTATTGGCTTCTCTTTTGATATGTTAGTCCCAACAAATTTTATTTTTTTATTTTTCAAATAAAGAGCAACGCTCTCTTTCAACGACAAAACAATTTTGAAAATGCCACAAGAAGTGCCGGCTAAGCCAACGAAGGTTTTAAGAAGTGTTTAATACATCAAAACCTTGATCAAGGCACGGTTAAATGAACTTCAAGATCAACCATCGGATCACCAACTGCTGATCACAGCCATTAAATACATCGAATCATATCCTATCCAACGGGTCCAAGAATGTTCAGCAATGCAGTCCCTGTGAAATGTATCGTAGAGAATCACCCATCATCACTTGTATTTATAATAACCCGCTCCCGCAGTGCTTGTGTCTGGGACCCACATTTCAGGTCCCTACAAGTAACACTGCTCAACAACACTGTCCAGAACAAACCCAATCCCACGCGCCCATGAATTGAAATTACGCTTTTGCCCACATCTTCAGACTTGTGCTTGGTTTGGCTGCACCATTTTTTTTTCTTTTGGTTTCTGGCTCATAGATGAATGTTTTTTAATATGAAAAGTCTTTTAAATGAAAATGGAATTATTATTTCTAATTTTAATATTTGATATTGTAGAATGTTATACTAAACCGAATTAAAAGGGAATACATGTGGTAATAATTAATTTGAAAGAGAAAAAATGACACTATTTCCAATTCTTTCATGACTATCATCATAATTTCTGAAATGATTTTAGCCTTCAATAACATGATTTGAATGCTTTTCTTGTACAACTTCGTGTATCTTGCTAACTTCTGGTATATCACTAGATAGTTGTTTTAAGCTATATTGAAGGCTAGATTATTATTTTTTTAAATATACAAAAAAGTCATGCATAGCTAATATTTTGTAGTAAAAAAAACTAAATTGAATGGAAGTTGGTGCAATGTAATCCAATCAACTTAAGAAGCTCAAAAATAACTTAAACAACTGTGCGAAAACGTAGTTTGACTAAAAAGATTCAAGACAATATCCTTTAAAAAAACATTGAGACGACCACATATTGGATTGATCCAAGTTAACCTTTCAAATCCATGACCCGATCATAAGACCATGCTAACCCCATGTAAAGCAAATTAAAACAAAATATAAAGTTTAATTCTCAATCCACTTGCTATTAAATGATGGAATTGAAAAAAAATTAAGAAATAGACAAAAAAATACAAGTCAGCTTTCCAAATCCACGACTTAGGTTATAAGACTAGGATAACCCCATAAAAAGTAAATTGAAATAAATTATGAAGCATAATTCCCAATCAACTCAATGTTGGAGGAATAAATTTAAAAAAAATAAATCTAAAAAAGGATACAAACAACAACTTGAGTCCACTCGGGTTAACCCACCAAACTCATGATCTGAGTCATGATAGTAGGATAAACTCATATAAAATAAACCAAGAAAACAACTCGAGTCATTCTAGGTTATCTTGGCAAGCTCGCGATCGAGGTCAGAAGATTGATATAGCCCCATAGAAAGCATATTGAATAAATTATGCACAATAAACTCATTGTTAAATGATGAAATTAAATTAAAAAACACAATAAAATAACTTAAGTTTACCCGGGTTAACTCTCAAAACTTGTGACCTAGGTCAGAAGATCGGGATAACCTCATAGAAAACAAAATGAAAGAAATGTCAAGGTCTAATTCCTAATGAAACCCAATGTTGAAGATGTTAAAGGATGAAACTGAAAAAAAAATATATCAATTAAAAAAAACTCGAGTCAATCTAGTTGACCCGCCAAATCTATGACTTGGGTTATGAAACTAAAATAATCACATAGCATATCACAAAAAATCATGAAATTCAATCTCTAATAAATCAAATATTGAAGGATGAAATTATATATATAAAAAACATATATTCAAAACATAAATTATACAACATACTCAAAGGGATTAGTGCCCTTGCTACTGTTTACCAAGATACAAAGTCTTGTGGATTGAAATAGTATAATGGCAGAGCAGCCCTTACAGCAGAGAGTTGCAAGGATTGCAGAGAGAGGATGAGGTTTCTTTTTATTGGGATGAAATGGCATTGAAAGGATGGTTAGGGAGAAAACGGTCAGTGCAAGTTTTGGTGGGGCATGGTGAGGCTGCAGGACCTAGGCTGCTGACATCGGGCACTGGGTTGCCATGCCTTGGGCGCTAGGGCCAGACCCGTGTGCCTAGTTACAAACCCAAGCGAGTGGGTCTGCAGGACCACGCGCCTAAGGCTGTAGACCCGTGCGCGGTACAGACCCAAGCAAGCAAGTCTGCAACATCGCGCGCTAAGGGGCAGCAGAGCCGCACTGAGTGCAAACCCAGGCGAGGGGGTCTTCAGCATCACACTATTGGGCAGTAGGACCCAATGTTATTGGAACCTTCTTAGGTCTGGTTGGCAACGAAGCCCAATATCCTTGGGTCTGGCTGTGCAGCCATTCCTAAGGATATTGGATCTGGGATTTTTGTTTTTTTCTTTGATTTAAATTTATTTTTATACAGTCAAGAGAAAATAAATTGAGGGCACTTTTTTAATATTGTACAAAAATTAGGTGATGATAAGTATTTTTTTCGTTTCAGATTAGGTTGAATTTTCTTATTAAGCATGTTTGTTTTTGTTTTATAAAAATTCAAGACCTAATGCTTTCAATTTTTTTTCTTTTCTTTCACGTGATTTTTTCCATACAATAAAGAGAAAATAAATTGATGGAAAAATTTTTATATTGTACAAAAGTTAGGTGATCATAAATGTTTTTTCCTTTGAGATTGTGTTGAATTTTCTTATTAAAGCATGTTTGTTTTTAAATTTTAAAAATTCTTTGAAAAAAATTTGAAAATTTTTAATTTTTTTCTCTAATATTGTCCTATTAAAGTTGATGGAGTTTTCAATAAATTTTTTATTTTTTTCTTTACTTTAAATTAATATTTTTTTAATTCAAATTAAGATGTTTTTATATTATTTTGATGTGATTATATAAAGAAATAAAAATATTATCTCAATATATTTTTAGAAAAATATTTTAAGATAATTCCAACTTTATTTTTTTTCCTCTTTAAAGTTTTTTTTCTTCTCTTATTTTTTTTCATATTGTAAAGAGAAAATAATTTGATGTGACTTTTTTTATATTATACAAAAGTTGGGTGATGATAAAAAACTTTTCACTTCAGGTTGATTTTCTTATTAAAGCATATTTGTTTTTGTGTTTCAAAATAGCTTTGAATTATATATATTATTAAATACATAAATAAATTATGTGTTGGGTTCTGCCCCCAACAGGAACCATTAGAGTTGGGTCTTGCTGCGAGTAGAACCCAAAATAGCTTTAAGAGATTTGAGTCAGCGGGGCACAAGACCCAAAATCGCTTTGGGTCCCGTCGGCTGCAAGACCGAAAATAGCTTTGGGCCCTCCCGGTTGCAGGACCCAACATCGCTTTGGGTCCCGAAACGACACCGTTCTATTCTTTAAAAAAAAAACATGAAATGGTGTCGTTTTGGACAAAACGCGTCGTTTCATTTAAATATAGCGCCAACACGTCAACTTTCAAATCAGTCCTTAATTTATCATTTGTTCATTTATGTCCTTAAATGTAATTTAGATTTTAAGAATCAATTCAATTGCATCCCTACCAACTTCAATCGCCGCCCCTATAGTTGGCCACCTTTTTCACTTTAGTCCTTGGTTTTGAATTTGTGCATTTTGACCCTTAATTGATTAATAAACTTTAAATTTCTTCAATTTGGTCCCTGATTCAATCAATTTCAGTCTCTATATTTACGCGCCTTTTCCAGTTAGGTCCTTGGTTTTGTATTTATGCCATGAAGTCTCTAATTGGCCACCAAAGTTCAATATTCATGCAATTAAGCCCCTGATTTGACCAAATCAACTCTTTAAAATTATAATTTGACCCTTTAACTTTAATTTCTTCCAATTAAAGCCTAAATTGACTTAAAATCAATTTTTCTTGCCATCAAACCCTCTATAAATTCAATTAAACCTTCAATAAAATCCAATTGAGTCTATAAACATCTAATTTTGGAATTTTCTCCTCAAATTGAATTTTCTTTTCCAACAGGGCTCTTATCATTCAAGGATATATTGTCAAAATTTCAATATTTGTATTTTGGAACCTCTTTAATCAATTTTTCTGACCATTGTCTGAAAGCTCAAGCCTCCTATTATTTTTCTAATTTCTTCCTGCTATATATTTATATATTTATTTATTATTTTATTATTATTATTATTATTTTGTTATTTTTATTTTTTGTGCGAGACCCAAAAATGGGTTACAACATGTATGTATATAAATTATTATTTATATTCAGAAATAGTTGATGCGAGTTGAGCACGCGCCAGCGAGTGGGCATCGTTCGCACCATTCGAGTGGCGCATACAGCTTCAAAACATAAACGAGTGCTGCTTTACAGGGTGGCGTTCACTGCACCTTGCCACCTCAGGCATAGTGGCGAGGCACATGTATGGAGGCAACTCATAAAGGAGCTTCGGTCGGGGGTACTTCCCTCCTTTCCTCTCTCCTTCTAGAAAATTGTGTTGCCCATTGTAAAAAAACACGGGTCACATACATATTTATCAAACCCAAGACGTTTGGACCTGACGGCCAGCCAAATCCAAAGTAAAATGGGTCTGACATGTTTACCAGACACAAGTAAACGTAGGTGAAGTATATTTGTCAGACTCAAGGCACCTAGACTTGGCGCTGACTAGGTCCAAAATACGTGGACCTAGCAGTTAGCAAAGTCCAAAATAAGGTAGGTCTAACATGTTTGCCAAACCTAAGTAACATGGGTGTGGCATGTTGCTAGACTTAAGTAAATATGGGTCATGCCCGTTTGCCAGACCTAAGACACCAAGTCCAGAGTGTGTGGACGTGGTGGTCAGCCAAGTCCAAAGTAAAGTGGGTCTAATATATTTGCCAGACTCAAGTAAATGTGGATCGGGCATATTTACTTGTTATTGTTATTATTATATTAATAATAATAAATTTGAAAAACAATATTATTACTACTGAAAAAAAATCATAAATTTGATTTGAAGGGTAAATTTTGAATGACAAAATTGAATAAAAAAACAAAACTTCCATAAAAGGAATAAGGACAAAATAAGAAATGGCTATAGCATCTCTGCTAGACCCAAGACGCTTGGATGTGGCGTCAACCAAGTCCAAAATGCGTGGACATGGTGGTTAGCCAAGTCCAAAACAATGTGAGACTGACATGCTTGCCAAACTCAAGTAAACATTGGTTAGATATGATTGACAGGCCCAAGTAAACGTGAGTTGAGCTTGTTTGCCAGATCCAAGGCGCTTGTACTTGGCACCAGCTAAGTCCAAAATGTGTGGACCTGGCAGTCAGTGAAGTCCAAAGTACCGTGAGTCTAGTAAAGTAATGTGGGTCTGGCATGTTTGCTAAACCCATGTTAAAGTGTGTCAAACATGTTTGCTAGACCCAAATGCCTAGTTTACCAGGCTCGCAAGTGCCTTACCTGGTTTTTTTTTTATTTTTAAGTTTTTTAAAAAATAATGCATTATACGTGTATATTTTTTTCAAATAAAGTTTTGGTTTATGTTTAGGTAGGTATGATTCATCTTTGGTTTTTTCTTAGTTTTATATACATTAATTTTTTTTAATATTGATTTTTTTATAAGATTTTTTTATATTTGCAGCCTTGCATTGTTTTTTTTTTAATTATTGTTCAATAAATTTTATGTGTGTGTAGATTTCTATTACAAATTTTATGTGTTTTTCTATTACAAATTTATTTTAGCAAGGAAATTTATTAAATATGACCTGGTAAATTACCCATGATATAATATTAGATATCTTGATCTATAATAACATATTAGCTTTTTATCAGACAATCAAACAATGCAGCTTACCTTAGGTAAGACGTATTTGGGGTGCTTATAACCTTCCCATTAAGCAATCAGTTCCTGTACCCGATCTCTGAGACCAGTTAGGGTTCCTAGTAACCAGAATATTAGGTGGCGACTCTCATTCCATTTTCCATCAATAAAAGACAAGAATTTCTTGTCTTCCCATATTTGTCAGATAGATACATTTAGATTGAAGTGGAATATTCGCCGCAATGCCTTTTTAATATATTTGCATCGTTTTTAGCATTTTCAGCATTGTTTCAAAAGAATTTAAATTTTCAAAGATCTTTGGAACGCATTCAACCGTGTTATTTTTAAAATCAATGATTTTCCTCATTCGAGTCAATGTTGATAAAAAAAATCCAAAAAAATAAAAAAAATCTAATTTACAAAAAAAGAAAGAAGTTGAGGGACCAAGTTTGGGGATCAAACAATATTTTGCCTATAAATAATAGCCTTCAATACACACAAAAAGAGGGGGCAATTTTGCACAATTAAGGGGGATAAAAAAAAACCCTAAACCACAAAAAACTCTAAAAACCATAACCCTTTTCTCTCTCTAAAGGAAGTCGCCGCTCACTGCCCCTCACCCAAGAAAACAAAATCAGAATCAGCTGCCCCCCTCTTTTTCGGGCAAAAAAAAATAAATCCAGAGAGCACAAACTTTCTTCCCTCTCTCAACCGTCCCCCTTCATCTTCCCCGCTCATGGCCTCTCATCTCCAAACCACAGCCGCCCCATCTTCTTCTCCACCAGAGCCACCGCTCACTGGCACAGGAGACCAGCCCCATAACGGCTCCTTTCTTCCTTAGGTCGAACACAGTGGCAGCCCCCGCTGTCTTCTTCCCAGTCTTCTCTCAGTCTCACTATGAACAACCGCCTCCAACGTTCCCTCTCTCAAGATCTTGCCAACCAGTAGCAGCAGCAAAGATGCGAAAGAAATCCCACCTCCAGCAGTTCCTTGGTTAAACCACTGCCCACCTGGAAAAGAGAAAAAGACGAAACCCATATAAACTGACCTGTAGTGAAGTAGATCCGAAGAAGGAGAAGGGAGAGAAGCATATCTAAAAAAAAAAATTAAAACCAACTGCCATTTGTGCATTTTCTTGGATTTCCAGATGATGGGGATCCTCACCGTCAGCAGGGAAGGGAAGAGAAGAAGAAAGCAAGCCAGACTCCTCTATTTCCCCGGTTATCTAGCGGTGGCGCCTGGTGGAGACGCGCTGCCACTATTTCTGTAGTTCCAGAAGGCCTTCCCTGCAATTCCTAGAGTTTTAGGGGCTATTTTGTAATTTTTAAATTGTTTAATGTAATTTTTGTTTAGTTTTGAATTTTTATAATTTGTAGCGTGGATGTAAAAAAAAGAAAAAAAGGAAAATATAGTGAAAATGAATGTGTTGTTTGTATTTTTTATGGATGTTTTTTTATGATAAAATTACAAAGAATAAAGAAGAATTTAATATTTTGATTTGCTCACGGTTAAGGATTATGAACTTACATGTAAGTCGTATTTCTAATATTCGATGAAAGAATAAAATTTTTAAAACTTCTTTATGACATCAAAGCCACAAAGCAGCTTACCTCATGTAGGGTGCGTTAGGGGTGCTAATACCTTCCTTAACCACAACTAGTTCCTTATCCGTGAATCTCTGACAAGACTAGTACATCCGGGTTTCCTAATAACCCTCAATGAAATACTAGGTGGCGACTCTCAACGAATTAAGCAAACAAGCAAAAATCACCGACCGACGTCGCGCGTGTGACGTGCGATAAAAACACCTATACATGCAGCTTTGTTTTTGTTGAAACCCAAGGGTAATTTCGTATATGAACTATTTCAATAAAAGAAAAAAACGGAGAAGCCCCTTAACACATGCATATTTCTCCTTTCATGAGCATGGTTGTATCTTCACTGTTAATTTTTTTTGTGAAAAGACAAAAGAAGCCCTCAACCCAAATGTTAAAATTTTGTGTTTTAAAGGTCAAATTAGTATCTATACTGTATCCCAAAAAACCTGAACAAACCATGTTATCTTTAATCATTCTTTCAATGTCAAATGTATCTCATGAAAGAGACAATCCTACCCCTAACTGCATGTTTAGTAAGTTTCTTTGGCAAGGACAATTCCGTCATTACACAACTTTAATCTACAGCAATCTGTGTCCAGGTGAACAGTGAAAGAGTGAACAATCATACACTGAGCTCTTTTAGTATTTGTTGTAATACTACCCATATATGGGTCTTGTTGTGATATGATGAACAAGTTAATTTGGATCCATAAAAGTAAAAGAAACTTCACTATAAAATCTTGCATTACAATTATTGTCTTGGTTTTACTTCCTGGTATCTCTCCTATGCACTCTTATATGTGAGAAGGATTTGCTTCACCTCTAAAGTAGAAGCATTTGTGTTGCTTGACAAATTGGATACCATTATCCAAATAATTGCAAGATTTACACCTTTTATGAATTTCTATAGCTAAAATAGTGGCTATGTATATGCCTCCTACTAGCTTGTGCGAAGGGAATAGAACATGTTTTGGATGATGTGGCTACCAAAGAACAACAATGTACTAAAAGTGATGTTGCCCTGAATGGGATGATCTTTTTCCTTTGATTCTTCACAAGATAGCTAATCGAGAATGATCATTTTATATACACCAAGAATGATCTTTTGCAAAACTAGGATGGAAGAAAGCTCTGGCCTAACCCACCTAGAAGCCAACTAGCTACTACAAGAAGTGTAATATATATGAATCATCTATAAAAAGCTAGGAATTTCAAGAATTAGTGGCGCATTCAAAGACCATTAGGCTAAGTTCTTATGCTCTTTTCTAATTCCTAAAATAATCAATGAGTCAAAACAAGGTGGAGGTGCTTGAAATTAAAAAGGTCATGATCATCATTGTAAGATCAGTTCGTTTGTGTCTTTTAAAAGACTTATTTTGTAGATGCTTATGATTTTTAATAATTTTTAAGTCCAATATTTGATTTTTAATGTTTCAATATAATTATTAGTTTTAAAGCTGATTGAAGAAGGGGTAGAAATTATTTTTTAAAGTAATTTTTTTTAAAAAATATATTAAAATAATATTTTTTAATTTTTTTGATATAAACTCATCAAAATATCAAAAAAAAAAACACTAAAAAAATTAATTTAAAACTATTTTTTTAATCTTTAAAAACACTGCGATGCTTTAGAAAAGCCTTGACGAAAGAGAATTTCTTCGAACCTCATCACACTTCAATTATATTCTTCTAATTCTTTGTAGTCATCACCTTCTCTCGCATCCTTACAGCGGCTAATGACTTGGTTGATTGTCTAGTAAGGAAAGTTACATAAAAAAAAAACTTTTACCGTGGGAATGAGATTAGTTACTCAAAAAAAGAAAAAAGAAAAGATAAGATAGTGTTTGCAATGCAATGAGATTAGTTACTCAAGTATGATTTTTTTTACTATTTAAATAATATTTTTTCCTTCTTTAAAGTAATAAAAAAATCTTTTTTGTCAAGACTATCCCTAATTATAAATAACTATCATAATTATAAAGCAATTAGCTAATTTACAAAAAAAAAATACAAATTTTTACCGTGGATTAAGTCAATCATAATCACTTACCTTCTTACAAAATAAATAATATTTATTTTTTATTTGAGGAAACAATGCACTTTTTGAGTTATAGTGGTACAATAATGTAGTGAATAATATAGTTCGTTAAGTTATTAAATAATAAAATAATTTACTATGATATAATAAATGAATAAAAATATTTAATAATTTATAACTTAAATTTACTATAATTATAATGCCTTCAAACAATCATAGAAATTGTCTATTATATTTAAGATTAGGAGATGCAATTGAACAAATAAAAACAAAGATAGATTGAAAAATGTGGGGATCCCTCCTTCTCATGGTCTCTTTGCTTTTGATGTGAGTTTTGAAGAAAAATGCTATTTATTATCTCTTTTTCTAGCTAAGATGTTAGGAGTGCATGCCATCTTTAAAGTTTTAAAATCTAAGTGTTAATTTAAGAGATAAACCATGTGACTCACCCGTAAAAAGCATAAATTAATTATTTTTTAAAGTGTTTTTCGTTTAGAAATACTTTAAAATAATTTTTTTAAAAAAATTATTTTTAACACCAACACATTAAAATATTCTAAAAACATAAAAAATATTAATTTAAAATAAAAAAATAAATTTTTTTAATTTTTTTAAATATTTTAGAAACATAATAATAAACAAACTTAAGATATATCGTATGGTACATTTTATAAACAAAAACATTTTAATTTTGTTTTGTTAGGATAAGTATTTTACAAGGATATCCCTTTAAAAATTTATAATTCTACTCTTATTATTAATAACACATTTTCTCCATCAATCAATGTCTTTTTTTAAAAAAGAAAAAAAATTAAAATAAGAAACCATAAAAACACACCTTAATAAATTTATTTCAAAACCATTAACGTTCTTTCCATTTTAACAATTTGCCCAAAATCACTTCCCTTTTTTACCCCACCATCCCCTCTTCCCAAACAACCGTCACCGCCCCAATCCCCTTCCCTCAACACGTGCATTCAACTCCCCACACCGCGCGTCGAAAAACCTCTCCAAATTCAAAAACGTACATCTCAAAATAGCCCTCTCACTCTCATGATTTTTGATTTAGCAACATTAAATAAATAAATAAAAAAACATATCGTACTCTCCCCCTCTCTAATCCATACCCTGATTTTGTCATTTCTCCTCCAGCCTCTCTCGCCGGCGAGAGGAACTTAAAAAAATAGAAGAAAAATATTCAGAGAAATCGCCGCAGTGAAATTGCGAGAGATCTAAAAGAAAGAAAATGTCGGAAGAAGAGAAGTTGTTAAAGGAAGCGAAGAAATTGGCATGGGAAGATCGGTTGTTACACAAGAACTGGAAAGTTAGAAACGAAGCCAATATCGATTTGGCTTCTCTTTGTGATTCCATTTCAGATCCTAAAGACTCCAGACTTCGTGAATTCGGTTAGTTAGGGTTTCTAATATTTTTTTATACAATTTTTAGGTTTCAGATCTGTTATTTGTGTCGCAAATGTGGATTCATTTTGTTGCGGTTTTTTGTTAGCTCCGTTGTTTAGGAAAACGGTTGCGGATTCAAATGCGCCTGTACAGGAGAAAGCGCTCGATGCTTTGATTGCGTTTTTACGTGCTGCCGATGCGGATGCTGGAAGGTGATGGAATTTGTTTTTATCTTTTTTGCATTCGTTTTTTTTTTTGTGGGTTTTAATTTGTTGTTGTTGTTGTGGTGGTGGTGGTGTGTAGGTATGCGAAAGAAGTGTGTGATGCGATTGTGGCTAAGTGTCTTACTGGTAGGCCAAAGACTGTGGAGAAAGCGCAGGCAGCGTTTATGCTGTGGGTGGAGTTGGAAGCTGTGGATGTTTTTTTGGTGAGTGATTTTATGGTTTTTGGTAAAGAGTGAGAATGCGTGTTAGTCTTGGTTGATTTTTTTTTTTTAATTTTTTTGCTATGGTAAAAGTGTTGGAATGTTTCTCTTGTTTAATTGTTTGTTGATAATGAATGAATGAATTGTTATAATGTTTACCGAAATTGAACAAATTTTGATATATTTTTTTAAATGCCTGTACTAAAATGGTAGTTGTTTTTTATTGCTATTTTACTGTTTTTACTGTTTTGTTGACATTCCAGTGTGTAATGTTGGTATTTGATTCGTAATTAGTTGTAGGATTGATGGTAGCTTCGTGTCCATTTCACATATCAGTGTAATAGTTATCACCACTCTTCAGTTGGTTTCCTATTTGTTCCTAGGTTTATGATGCTCTGGAGATTTTCAGCTAAAAGTCTTCATTTTTATTAGCATTACTAAGTGGATTTTTTGCAAAATTAACCATGCCAATCTAGTGTTGTAAATTAGGTGCTGGATTTAAATTTAGTTGGTAAATAAATTAGAAATGACTGTGCCTAAATATCCAAGGCGCCCTAAGCATAACAGGATAGGCTTGCTGATTATGTAGAGGCTGACTAAATGGTGTGAGCTTGTATTTTTATGGTTATTCATAGCAAATGTGGGAGCTAGCAAAGTCATACCTCAAATTTGTACTGCCACACTTCACAGAGCCAAACCCAACTAGATGGTCACTGAGGGCTTGTTGTTGGTGTTCTGAAATAACAGAAGAGATGATTTTTATTCTAGGATGCCCACTGTGGGAAAAAGTTGTGCTTCTACAACTCTCTCTATGTAGTGCTCTCATCCACTTTAAGAATTGTCTAAAGGCACAACGGAAGTTAGCTATGCAATCTACTCTAGTACATCATATGGACATAATTGAGAAAAAGAGCAAAAAATGATCAATGCAGTGCATCACTTAGAGGGTATAACGGAGCTGTTTCAGGCTCACCTTTCCTCTTCCATTTCTAGTTGGGCTTCCTTTGACAACACTGACCTTTGTCTACTGTAGCACCTCAAAATTTTGGAGGTTGGTGATGTGGCTTGTCAAGGAGTGGTGCCTTTTATTAAGTGGTTCACCTTTTTCTAATTTAGGCATGCTCTGTCCTTTAGGATCATTTACATGAGGTGATTTACATTTCTACTTGCATCAATATTCATCTCATCTTACCTTTAGTTGTATATGCTCATGTACTCAAAAAACAGAAATGAAAATTGAAGTTCTTAGATGGTAAATTGGGTCTGTACTACATGAACTTTCTTGTGCTACCTGATCTTTTAATTATTAGTTTTATCGATGAAACTTTCTTAAGTAATAATTTAAAATCGCAACTTGCCTCTGCTCTCTAGTATTTGAATCTCCATATAGTAGGAAAAAATTGAATTTATGTCCCACAAAGGCTGTGTGGTACATCAGTGAGCCTTAATTTATTGAAATTAAGAAACTTTCTTGTTGACTGTATGATCGTGCTCTGGTTGGGAAAAATCAACTGCAAGCTTTGTAATCTCATAGTAGTAGTTAGAATTTGTAGAACTTGCACAATTAGGTAGGCTTTAAGATTCTTTGAATAGACTTGATTACTCTTGGAAAGTGGCACAAAGTTGGACAGTCTCTTTTACTGTATATTAAAATCCCTGATATTGAGTGTATCTGACTGTCCTGTACACTCTGGTATTTTGGAATGTGAATCAGCGCTTGTAGCCTTTCTTTTGTTTTGCTTCAGGATTTTGTAACAATCAGCAGTTTTCTGTCTCTGTCTTCTCTCTCTTTTGTTTTCCACTGTCTTCTATGTTCTTTTCCTTCCTTCCTTCTTGCATTCCATAAAATTTGCCATCGATGTTTGTTTAGCTTAGTTTCTAGCTGTTGCTTGTTGTGGAGGCCTTTTGCTCACCAAAGGCTAAGAAATTCTAGCATGAATAAACCTGATTATTTTTTTTCTGAAGATAGTTAATTGTTTGGTGATTGCAGGATGCAATGGAGAAAGCAATTAAGAACAAAGTTGCCAAAGCTGTGGTGCCCGCTATAGACGTTATGTTTCAAGCCTTAAGGTTTGCAAGCAATATTTCTTTGTTGCAAAGTACTGATTCTTTTATTTGTCTAAGTGTCCCTGTTGTTTGTTCTGTTTGCTAACAGTGATTTTGGAGCCAAAGTTGTCCCCCCAAAGAGGATTTTAAAGATGCTTCCAGAATTGTTTGACCACCAGGATCAAAATGTCCGTGCATCATCTAAAGGACTAACTCTTGAGCTTTGTCGGTGGATCGGAAAAGATCCTGTGAAATCAATTCTCTTTGAGAAGATGCGAGATACCATGGTACAACAAATTTATTCATTAATTTGCATGACATTGTCACTGTCATTTTACCTATACATTATAATGGACATTTTTTCCCTTTGTTCCCCCATGTTCCTGCTTGAAGAAAAAAGAATTGGAGGCTGAGCTTGTTAATGTTAAAGGGACAGCTAAGCCATCCCGCAAGATTAGGTAAATCTAGACAAGAGCCTTTTTCTACTCTTTCATGCATTTTACTAGAGGTACTGTAGTTCTCCTGAGATGTTTCCTTAGGCTTTGAGCTTGCATTCTTCCAACATTACCATGCTTTGAATTGATCATATGTTTTAAGTTTCTTTATTGTAATTTACAACATTGGTTTGAAGCTTGTTGTAATGTTTATTGATGTACATGATTGGTTTGAAATTATAACTTTAAGGTTGTAATGTTACAATTGTTAAATCTGTCTCCTTTTTCTCAATGATTAATTTGTTACTTATCATTATCAATAGCTTGGGTTGGTGTTGGTGTTGTTTTATTTATAAACCTTTGCAAGTTTGTTATTCTAGATCCGCTGCTAGGCAATGCACAGTTTCCCTTCCTTTATCAATTAGTTTAAAAAGTAGGATATTTATCTGTTGGAAGTCCATTCTGTTATGCTTTGGTTGGAATGTAGAGTTAACATGCTTTATGTGATCAGATCTGAGCAAGACAAGGAGCCAGAGCCAGAAGGGGTATCAGAAGTTGTGGGTTCTGGTCCATCTGAAGAAGTTGCTGCTGAAGGTATGTGATTTAACTTCTCCCATAGTATTTTAACCATTCATTCTCAATTGACTAATATGCCATTACTGGTATGTGTACGACTGTCAGCTCCTCAAGAAATAGATGAGTATGACCTTGTAGACCCGGTTGATATTTTGGGTCCTTTGGAGAAGGCTGGATTTTGGGATGGAGTGGTCAGTGCTCGTGCTTCTTTATTTCATGTTTTTAGTGTTCTGGATTTATCTAACTTCTTATTATCATCTTCTAAATATTCAAGTTTTGTTTGTTACTATTTTTTAACATCTTGTGTCCACCTCTTAGAAAGCCACCAAATGGTCAGAAAGAAAGGAGGCTGTTGCAGAGCTGACGAAGCTTGCATCCACAAAGAGGATAGCACCTGGTGATTTCTCTGAAGTTTGTCGGACTTTGAAGAAGGTAATTTTTTTTCCTTACAGTTGGAACAACCATTTTAAATTACCTATAATCATCTCCCTTTTAATTGTTACTATATTTTTTGCTAGAATTTCTGTGTTCCTTTCCATTTTTTTTTGTTTTTGCTTTCTTTATCTCCTTTTCTGATAAATGAGGTTATTTTTGTTAAAAAAAAAACAAATTTATTTGGGTGACAATTAGTTGACTTTGATTCTGGTGAAGGGCATTTGTTTGGTCAATTTGTGGAAGAGATGAGAACCTACATAACCCAAATATAATTAGGAAAATTATTTTTGAAATTTGGTGCCAAGTCAAATACTTGTCATTAGCCTTACATGCAAGGTTATTATGAGGTTCCATAATTTGGCTGTTGAAAACCTTATACTCGTGCTTTTCTCTCTTTTTTAAGATTGAGTGTTGTCATACTGATAAAAGTTCATGATTGTTGTCCAACCACGATGATCTGATTCTAAGATATTTTATATAGAGATTGTGGTATGCATTTCCTGCATAGCCATCGAATACTATTGAATTTCAATATGGCAACTTGAACCTGGTATCGAGCTTTGAACCTGTAGGATTTCAAATGCTTTTGTTTATTATTTGTGTTGCTGATTTATTGTGTCCAGGGTGACTTACTATGATGCTTTCTTATCCTTGTTGTATCTGTGATCTATTTTACCACCGGAAGTATAATTCTTTCCCTTTTCCCCCCAATTAAAAGAGCTTCACTATGTATAATGCATTTGTGTATAGCCATCGAATACCATTGAATTTCAATATGGCAACTTGAACCTGGTATAGAGCTTTCAACTTGTAGGAATACAAATGCTTTTCTGTATTATTTATGCTGCTGGTTTATTGTGTCCATGGTGACTTTTATTATGATGCTTTCTTATCCTTCTTGAAGTTTCTGTGATCTATGCTTCACTGTGATTTTGCCTGCAGCTTATTACAGATGTGAACATCGCTGTTGCAGTTGAAGCCATACAAGCTATTGGCAACCTTGCACGTGGTCTAAGAACCCATTTTTCTGGGAGCTCTCGGTTCTTATTACCTGTATTGCTTGTAAGAGCCATATACACTTTGATGATGACACATGCTCACACAATAATGCTTTTCAAACCTTGGCTACCTGAGTGTGTTGAACTGGTCCACACGTTTGTCTTGTGTGATAAATGAGTTTTTAATTTTTAATACTACCTGTCTAACTCTGACAACAGTGCTGTTTCTATGGTTTCTTTTAATAGGAAAAATTGAAAGAGAAAAAACCTACACTCACCGAGGCACTTGCTCAAACTCTGCAAGCGATGCATACAGCTGGATGCTTAAATCTTGCTGATATCATTGAAGGCAAGTTCGCCATTCATTCCAAATACTTTCATATTCTGATAAACTCTGTTAAGTTGTTTGAGCCTTAGAGATTGTACTTTTAGTTTTTTGTATTTGGTTTAACCAATCCCTGCTCTTTGTCATTTAATCCTTTATATTTCTGTTTGTTTTATATATCTGCTTGTTTTGGATTGGCACCACAAGTTTGTCATCATTGTTTTTAATACATTTCATAACTGATGTGAGCATAGCTACAACATAATTAGGCTTCTCAAGGAGAAAATCATGCATTTTCGATCTATTTTTCTTTTGCGGATTCTTTTCATAATTAGCGTTTCTTTTCCCATATAGTTTTTTCTTGTCATCTATAATGCCCTGGTTTTCATTTTTTAGGCATATAGGGTAAATTGTTTGCCACTATTGGCTCATGGTTTATGGGGTTACGTGGTTTTGGTTCTGAATGATTTCTTTTACTGCAGATGTCAAAACAGCAGTGAAAAATAAAGTTCCTCTAGTGCGCTCATTAACTTTAAACTGGGTGACATTTTGTATTGAAACAAGTAACAAGGCTGTTATTCTGAAGGTGCACAAGGATTATGTCCCTATCTGTATGGAGGTTAGTGCATCCATTGCTCTTACAGTAATGCGTATAATCAAATTCTTTTGCATGCTTGTTGCTAGTGTCCATTTCATTTTCAACACATTGCATTTCATATTCAATAGCTGGTGTTTATTTCAGATAACGGAGCTTTTCTCTTTGGTCTCTTATAAGATTTTGAAGGAGAATTAGAAAATCAATCTTTACATTGTGAATTGGAACTGGCCTATGGTTTGGACTATTCATGGATCATCATCTATTAATTTTTTTTGTTATGATGCATGGAGCTATAAGATATGCAGCTGTTGGAATGCACAGATTTTGCTTATCTGCTTCCACTTTTCCTTTTTTTTTTTTTTTAGTTTTGAATTAAGTGATTGTATTTTGCAGTGCCTCAATGATGGGACTCCTGATGTGAGGGATTCTGCCTTTTCAGTGTTAGCAGCAGTAGCTAAGGTAGTATTTCCATTCAAGAAAAATATTGAAAATTTATTGCTTCACTTTTAGCTACTGCTATTGTAACTCTCAAATTCTTGCTTAGTCGGTTGGCATGAGGCCTTTGGAGCGATCACTGGAGAAACTTGATGATGTGAGAAGAAAGAAGCTGTCTGAAATGATAGCAGGTTCAGGAGATGGTGTGCCTGCTGTGGCATCCTCAGGTGCGCACACCTTTTTCCATGATGCTATCCCAACAATTAATTTAGGGTTATTAAATCTTTAAATATATTTATTTTTGTATTTAATTTAGTTGATCATGCTTGTTGTGCCATGGCCAGGTCCAGTCCAAGCTGTTCGTGGAAGCATGTCATCGGTAGAGGTGGGCTGTGACTTTTATTTTTTGAAACTTTATGATTCTTGATTTTGTTATTAGATTGTCTTTATCATTTGCAACAGAGTCATTAATTACATTATAACAAGAATTGTCTTGTTTGTACCATTAGAAACTTTGTTGATTAGACTTCTAGAAAAAGCTGTTTTAAGAGGTAGATATGCGCAATGTGCACCATGGAAGAGTGACATTTATTTTGAAATCTCCAGCTGTGGTTAGTCATATAATTTCCTTTAGGGGAAGGGCCTTATGTTTTGACTATGGTCCTTGTTTCTAGGTCACTAAATTCAGTCAGCATGATCCAGCTGCTCTTAATTGAAAGATGAAAGGAAAACATGTATTGAGTTTTTTAATAATATTGTTATTTACGGCTGATTTCTAATGTTCCTTGGTAAATTGTTTTCGTTTCAACGGTTTCTTTATTATAAAAAAAGCTGACTTATCCACCTTTCTTCTATATTTCTAGTAGTTTATTTCTTAATTTCTTTTGTATGTTAGTCTCAATTCCCTGAGTGTGTTTTCTATGCACCTCACTTCGATATTTCTCTAAGGGTTGGCCTCTTCAGTTTCATTCAAATCATGATCTTAAGAAAGTTTTTTGTGTAAATTCTTTTGCAGACATCAGAAGGCTCATTTGTTAAAAAGTCGGCGGCAAGCATGCTTTCTGGGAAGAGGCCTGCACCAGCAGCTGTGAATTTCTTTTACTTTTTTCTTTTCCTTTTCTTATGATTCACATTAAATTTTGCTTAAAGGGACATTATCACTATGATGGTTCCTGATTGTGCTATTGTTCTTTTTGTCAGGCTGCTAACAAAAAGGCAGCGCCGACTAAATCAGGGGTTAGCAAGAAAGGAGATGGTGCTGGGCGGGCAGAATCTTCAAGAGCAATTGAACCACCTGAGGATGTTGAGGTAGGCGAATGCCTTTGTTTTTAAAAGCTTTCTTTGTCGATTGTCAGTTGTACTCATAGTTTTTGATACATGATTTGCTCTCTGTTTGATATTTGCAGCCAGCAGAGATGAGTCTTGAAGAAATTGAAACCAGATTAGGTTCTCTCATTCAAGCAGATACTGTTTCCCAACTGAAGAGCGCAGTGTGGAAAGAGCGGTTGGAAGGTATGTTATAAGAACCTTTTGCTTGTTTCATGCATAGATTAAAAACTGAAGGCTTACGAAGCTGTTGTTTCTGCTACTCCGATGCCATTGCTTACTCTCAATTTCAAAAACTGAAGGTTGATTGTTTTTGTCTATCATAGGTTTTAAATGCTCATTGTTTTCTTTTACTATAGAAGTAAAAATTTGAAACAGGACTACAAAAATCTATTAATTTGATTTAAGAAATCTTTAGTTGCAAGCTGCTTGTGACATTTGATTATGCTTTAGGGTGCTTCACTGTGAACAGGTTTTCTTCTAACATAAAGATGGTGAATATGGTGACATTTTTTATGCTACTGTATTGTTTCAGTAGAATTTACCTCATGCTATGTTGGTTGTGGGTAAATTGCTTGGATATAGATTTTTTTTTCCTGACATGTATTCAACATTTTCTTTGGCTGTTTCTTGTAAAATTGTTTTGATTGTAACTTTATGAGTGGATATATATTTGTGTTTGTATAAATTTTCTTTAATTGGGTGGTTGATTAGAATGCTGTTCTTTACAAAGAGATGTGTTCTTGGTCCACTTAACTGTGCTAATTTATATGTTGGTGCACGGGAGTCTATTATTTATTTTTTATACCATGTTACATAAGCTGCATTTAATTGGTTAATTTTTCTTGTTTTTTTCATTTAAATTGCTGCAGCAATATCCTCATTTAAACTACAAGTGGAGGGGTTACAGAATCTTGATCAATCTGTGGAGATTTTGATTCGTTTACTCTGTGCTATTCCTGGATGGAATGAAAAAAATGTTCAGGTATTTAAATGTTTTTGATGTTTTACATTTTTGTATGAACAGATTGATTTCGAGCTCAATTCTGTAATGGTTATAATACTAAGAAATACAATCAAAAGTGCAGGTTCAGCAACAGGTCATTGAAGTCATTACTTACCTAGCTTCAACTGCATCAAAATTTCCGAAGAAATGTGTAGTGCTCTGCCTTTTAGGTGGGTATTAAGTGCTATTTGTCTATTCTTTTGTTTGAAGCTAGAGCTATATTTTGTGAAAGATTGCTTGTATTTTTTCTATAAATGCGAACCCTCCCAATTCTGTGCTAAGTTGATTTTTCCTTTTTAACCTTGTTAGTGAATGGATTGGATAAATTACAAAGTTTTTTTTCATACCTATTCACAGGTATAAGTGAACGGGTAGCGGATATTAAAACCAGAGCTCATGCCATGAAGTGCCTTACCACTTTCTCTGAAGCAGTGGGTCCAGGATTTGTTTTTGACCGAGTAAGTATACTTACAGTTAGGTGCTTGCTTTAACAATTTGCTTTACTTTTGGTCTAGTATAATGCAAAGACTGAACCAGATTTAGAGAGCACTATCACCATTTTCTTTTTTGTTGCTGAATAATCTGTGGAATTTCGTCTTTTTCAGCTTTACAAAATTATGAAAGAGCACAAGAATCCAAAGGTTCTTAGTGAGGGAATAATCTGGATGGTTTCGGCAATTGATGACTTTGGTGTGTCACATTTGAAGCTTAAGGTTCTTCTGTCTCCTCCTCCCAATAACTCTTCCTCATACTGAAGATTATCTTTCTATTCCTTTTCTCATCCTTTAGTTGCAGTTTTTAAGGAGAAATGCGACATATCTTGCAGGATTTAATTGATTTCTGTAAAGATACTGGGCTACAGTCGAGTGTAGCCGCAAGCAGAAATGCAACTATAAAACTTTTGGGTGCTTTACATAAGTTTGTTGGTCCAGGTGTGTGATTATCTTATTATTATTAATTTTCCACATGCCATGAATCCTTGATATGTATTTTCTTTTTTCTCTCTCTCTGTTTGCAGATATTAAAGGGTTTCTTGCTGATGTCAAACCTGCACTGCTGAGTGCACTTGATGCTGAGTATGATAAAAATCCATTTGAGGTAATGGGAAGCTGAAGATCAAATTCCTTTCTCAAAATGTTTGTTTTATATGGTTTACTTGATCCTTTTACACGTCTCCAGGGTGCTTCCGCCGCTCCAAAGAAAACAGTCAGGACATCAGAATCCACCTCTTCTGTTTCTGGTGGTGGGCTGGATAGCCTGCCACGTGAAGACATTAGTGGAAAGATAACACCTACTCTGATCAAGAGTTTGGAAAGTCCTGATTGGAAGGTATGCTGTCAACATTGATGAAGCAAACTCACTTAATGTTATGATAACCTTTGTGAAACCCTCAGTTATTGTTATCATCTTGACTCTTAAATCCATGTTGCAGGTTCGACTGGAGTCGATTGAAGCTGTCAATAAAATTTTAGAGGAGGCTAATAAACGCATTCAACCAACTGGAACTGGTATGCATTCAAGTTAAAATGGACTTGAATAGTTAGAAAGCTGTATTAAGACATGCATAGTGTCATAATAACCTTTCTGTTACAACTAGCAATGTGTTGATCATTAATATCTTATTTGGCTGCCAGGTGAATTATTTGGTGCCCTTAGAGGGCGTCTCTATGACAGCAATAAAAATTTAATCATGACAGCTTTGACTACCATTGGTGGTGTTGCTTCTGCTATGGGACCGGCTGTTGAAAAGTCAAGCAAGGTTGGTCTGCTCTAGATGAGCGTGTTTCTTTACATATACATTTGCTGTCCTGAAAAAAGCTCAAGTTTACTGTTGGCTGGGTTTTGCAGGGTGTTCTGTCAGATATTTTGAAATGTCTTGGGGATAATAAGAAACATATGAGGGAATGCACTCTGAATACTTTAGATTCTTGGGTTGCTGCTGTTCATCTTGATAAAATGGTAATTTTTCATGCATTTACTGATAACATGTCTTATTTTAATTTTGGGGTATTTTGGTTTCTTGTTGTTTGGTATAATGACATTTCTTTGTTTCTAGGTTCCTTACATCACAGCAGCTCTGATAGAAACTAAGCTTGGTGCTGAAGGCCGCAAGGATCTTTTTGATTGGCTGTCAAAGCAACTTTCTGGATCAAGTGAGTTTTCTGATGCCATACATTTGCTGAAACCAGCCAGCTCTGCTATGACGGTAGGTTCTAGTTTAGTTTTCTTGAAAAAAGACATTTCATGACTCACCTTCTGCATTCTTGACATTTCCTCTGGGATTTTTGTTAGGATAAATCATCAGATGTTCGAAAAGCAGCTGAAGCATGCATCTCCGAGATTTTGAGAGTGTGTGGACAAGAAATGGTGAGCGCTTTATTATTATTCTGGTGTTTTTTTCCTCATTCACCTGTATTGATTGATCACCAAACTTCCTAATATGTGTACCCTCTTTCTTAGATTGAGAAGAATCTGAAAGATATTCAAGGGCCAGCGTTGGCTCTTGTTCTTGAACGAGTGAGACCTGCAGGTGGTTTTCAAGGTCTGTCCTGTGGTAACTTACATGACTTCTTTTGTGTCTCTGCATGCATGCACATGCCTCATATTTTGAGATTGCATATTGAAATTTGTCATGGCTTATCAGAATCGTTTGAATCTACAAAAACACTTTCAATGGGGCCATCATCCAAAACAAGTGTAAAGGTTGGAAAAGCTGCTTCCAATGGCATCTCAAAACATGCAAATAGATCTATATCTGCGGTATGTTTCTCCTATTTCATTTATATTTTTTGAAATTCAATGTGGAGATTGATTATTTATGGTCTTGGCTTTATAAGAGAGTCATACCAATGAAAGGGTCAAAGCCAGAGCCAACTATGTCTTTTCAGGACAGAGCTGTTCAGTCACAAGCATTATTGAATGTCAAGGACTCAAACAAGGTAGTTGATATGACACATTGATTTTTTCATTAGATGTAAATAGCATTGATTAAACATTTTCCATATGCACTTGCCTATTCACAGGAGGATAGGGAGAGAATGGTAGTACGGAGGTTTAAGTTTGAAGAGCCACGGATGGAACAGGTTCAAGATCTTGAGGTCTGGTTTTATACAGTGCTGCTTGTAAGCTATATTGGATTTCTTTTCCAGCGTTTTGAGATTTCTCTTTCCATATTCCCAAATTGTAGAGTGACATGATGAAATACTTCAGAGAGGATTTGAACAGGCGACTTCTAAGTCCGGATTTTAAGAAACAAGTCGACGGGCTAGAGATGTTACATAAGGTTTTTGGCTATTTTCTTGACTATTGGAGATTACTCTTGAGCATGGCACAGTGTTATCAAATTGAAACTTACATGTTTTTTTTTTCCAGGCCCTTCCATCCATTGGAAAGGAAATAATTGAAGTTTTGGACATTCTTTTGAGGTGGTTTGTTTTGCAGTTTTGTAAATCTAACACAACTTGCCTATTGAAGGTATAGGTCCCCCCCCCCCCTTTCCCTTTTTGTCATTGTAGTGTCACACTTATGTTTTGAGTATGATGCGTCATGAGATGCAATCACATGAAGTTTGACCTGAAATGGACAGGTGCTAGAATTTCTCCCTGATCTTTTTGACCGGCTCCGGGATGAGGCCTACACATTGAGTGAATCTGAAGCAGCTATATTTCTTCCATGCTTGATTGAAAAGGTTCTACTAAGACCTCAGTAGCATGAATTTTCGAGCATCTGGGAAAATATTCATTATTTTTTTCTTGGATGCCATGATTCTGTTCTCTGATGGGAAAATACTTTTAATAGTTTTAACATAATATATTTGAAATGCAGTTGGGGCATAACATTGAGAAAGTGCGAGAAAAAATGCGTGAGCTTACCAAACAAATTGTGCAAGCATATTCAGCAGCAAAATCTTTCCCTTACATTCTGGAGGGTTTGCGCTCTAAAAACAACCGTACTCGAATTGAGTGTGCAGATCTAGTTGGGTTCTTGATTGATCATCATGGGGCTGAGGTATAATTAGATATTTTATGCTGTCATTGGTATTCACTTTTTTTTTTGCTCACTTATCCCTGTATTTTGTTGCTCTATAGATAAGTGGACAGTTAAAATCCTTGCAAATTGTTGCAAGCTTGACAGCAGAGCGTGATGGTGAAACTAGAAAAGCTGCGTTAAATACACTGGCTACAGGTTACAAGATTCTTGGTACGTGCTGATACCATGAAATAACCAGTCACATTATTGTTACAGTAGGATTGCTAATATTGAAAGTTTAGTGTTAGGAATCTCCATTGGCTGGGCACAGATGCATATTATGTTCTCAAGTAACAGTAATATCATTCTTACTTTCTCACTTCATGTATTAATTGTTGCTCTCTTACTTCAACAGGTGAGGACATTTGGAGATTTCTTGGGAAGCTGACAGATGCTCAGAAAAGCATGATAGATGATAGATTTAAGTGGAAGGTGAGTGTATATTGGTGCTTTGATCCTTTTTCCACTTTCAGTGCACTCATCATGATTTTTTTGGTAGGTACGAGAGATGGAAAAAAGGAAGGAAGGTCGCCCTGGTGATGCTAGAGCTGCTTTAAGGCGCTCTGTTAGGGAAAATGGGTGTGTATCTTATGATACTTGCATTGCATTTCAATTGGAGTTCTATTTTGTTAGTATTATGATTTATGAATGTGACCTATTTAAGATTATTACTGTGAAAAAATTGTTTATTTGACCTTTCTTTTATTGAACTTCTTTCTGCTACTGGTATTGATATAACATCTATCCAGTTTTCCATGCCAAGTGTATGTAAATCGGAAGTTGAAAATTATGACTCTTGGCTCAGAAGCTGCTGACTTGCTTATATTTTGAATTTGGTTATATCTTCTGACCTTAAATTCCTTATTTGTACTCAGGTCTGATATAGCAGAACAGAGCGGGGAACTTTCACAATCAGTCTCTGGTCCTATTATAGCTAGGTATCATCATTTTATTTTTTTTCATTAATGGCATTTTGAATTTATAAGTTCTCTCCTTAAGTATCAATTGTCATTTTGCAGGAAAAACTATGGGACTCAGGAGCTTCATATGGAGGGACATATGATGCCCCGTGCACTCGTGAGTGCCAATGGCCCTGCAGACTGGAATGAAGCTCTGGACATCATTTCTTTTGGTTCCCCGGAGCAGGTTTTCTGCTGATTTCATTTCGATCCTTTCTAGTCACTAGAGTGCATTGTTTCAAGTTTCAAGCATTGTCCTGGAGTATATGTGATTTTTGTGGGGAATGTGCGGCCAAGGTTGTCTTGCTAGAAAACCAAATTTGGCAGGAAAGAACAATTAGCCTAGATATATGAATCTCAGGATTCAGTACTTAATACAACAAGATCCACACAGATTATGTTCAATTGTGAATCTATAATTCACTGTTTTATCCTTTGTTTCTTGAGTTCTTTTGTTTGCATGAGTTGCATAATTTTATCTTATAGCCAGCTCTTTGTTTTTTTTTTTTTTAATGGCTTGAATTTGCGTTGTTGCATATGCTTCTTAGATAACTGGTTCTGCCTGAACACTTACTCTTTCAGGTCTGACAAAGTCTCACTCCCTAACTTCCATATATTGGTCATATTTGGTTTTGCAAAGTTGTTGCTATTTAAATTACTTTTTTCTAGGTTAAGAGTACTGTCATGTTGAATGATGTGTCCAACTGTCTTATGCATGTCCATCTCCAACTCATGCGTGTTCTCTTCACTTGCCATGGGAATTAAAATGTTATGTTTTAATTCTATTCATAACATAGGTTCTTTATTATTTTTTCCAATGTGCAATTGTTTTGCATGATTGTTCTATTGTTAGATGAGGTCCTGAACTATATAATAAGTATTTTCTACTTGCAGTCAGTTGAAGGTATGAAAGTTGTTTGCCATGAGTTGGCACAGGCCACAAACGATGCAGAAGGCAGTGCTATGGATGAACTTGTGAAAGATGCAGATAAACTTGTTTCATGCTTGGCAAACAAGGTGACTATTGTTTCATGAAAGTTGTCTGATATCTTTTTCATCACAATTAGATGTGAACTAGCTTGTTTTAATACCAGCTTGGTCGGCCAAAACTCACTTGTTTCCTTGTTTTTTATATTGATCAGGTATCGAGGACTTTTGACTTCAGTTTGACTGGAGCCTCATCACGGGCTTGTAAATATGTACTTAATACACTCATGCAGGTAATTTTTGTCAGGAACATCCCTCTACATAACCTGTACTCTTTATTTCTGAGTGTATGGTGGTCTGGATGGTGGAAGAAAGGGAGAGCCATGCTGCCTCAGAATGATCCCTTTCCTCCCTCTCCACAACCCCATCCATCATCAAGATCTATTTCTTGATAAAATTTTAACTACGTGTACTTTTCTGCAGACTTTTCAAAATAAAATTCTTGCTTATGCTGTCAAAGAGAGTACTCTTGACAGTCTGATAACGGAGCTTCTACTTTGGCTTTTGGATGAAAGGGTCCCACATATGGATGATGGCAGCCAGCTCCTAAAGGCATTGAATGTGCTGATGCTTAAGATTCTGGTGAACATTTACCCGATGATGTGCCCACTTTTTGGCTTGAAGAAGTCAATTTTTGTTAACTTACCATCATATGTACAGGATAATGCAGATCGAACTTCATCCTTTGTTGTGCTGATTAATCTGTTGCGACCACTGGATCCCACAAGGTGGCCTTCACCTGCATCAGCTGAGACCTTTGCTATCAGGAATCAGAAGTTTTCTGACCTTGTTGTAAAATGCCTTATCAAACTCACAAAGGTAATATATTTGATATTTCAGTGCTTGATGCCATCTTCCTGCTGACTTCATTTAGAACCCGAATACTATTTATCAAATAGATTTTTCAAAATTATGAGTGCATTTGAAAAGGTCTAGTAATGCACTGTCTGTTTGGTCAAAATGATGTAAAGGCAGTCTTGAACATTAAGTTATTAGATTGGATGAGTGCGACTTTGCCACCGTAACTATAATAGTGCTGACCTAGCTTGTCATCATTTGGAAACTGCTCACATTTCAAAGACATTCTGGGGTTCTTGTAGCTTCTCATTGCTTCTGTTAGATCCAGCCACAATCGTTTCTGACATGGAATTTATTTCGAAAACATTTGCTCACATGGCAATAGAAGTTAGACATGGGGTGAATCCAACTCTCGCACATCCTGCATGTGATTTCTGAAAAACTTATCTGAAAAGTTGTTTCTGGTTTGGCCTTGTGGAAGCTCGATTATAAATTACATGGGAGCTAAAATCAGCTGATTTAAGTTTGGTTTTACTGATTTTCTGTTGGATGCTGAGAAAATGAAATATGTTTTGGGCAATAACATAAACTAGTATCATCTACTTTAGTAGTTGTAGACAGTTTACCTTTCAATTGGTATTAATTCTGTCAGCGAATGGTTGAATAGTAATACCATATTCTTGCTTTTGTTTTTCTATTGGGGGATGTAACTACAATTTTTGAGGTGCTTAATTGGTGAAATTTGAGCCAGAAGTATAATTGCCAAAATGGAACAAACTTCGTAAGGGATAGAAAGGGAAAGAATGAATGGAATATTTTCCAGCTACAAATATTAGTTCAGTCGTTTTTAAATCAGCAATTTCCCCTTCCCACTCTTGTTTTTTCTTTCCTTTTCCCAAATCCAGTCATGCTCATGGTATGTGCGAGTAGTTTGGGAGGTAGTGGGTGAGACCCAGTTGGCCAAGTGTGAACACCATTAACATGTTAAAAAGAGATTTGTGAAATAAATTTGATACCAAAATGGCAACCACTGAGTCTAACATGTTATCACTTCAGTCATGCTGTCCAAAACTGGAGAAATTTGCAAGAAAGGATTTCAATTAAGTAATTGGAACGAAGGGGTGAATTGATTTGTTTGGTGCCATTCAGAACCGTCATTTGTCCCCTTATGGAGTTGATTGATTTTTTTAGCCCATTATTTTTATTTATGGTAGACTGAAACAGTGTAGCACCCTATTTTGGAATGTTATTTACCATCTATCGAGCTGGCAAGGGTGATATCTACCCTATCCTCTTCCAGTTGCAATTTCCTGAACACTATTTTTAGCATCTGTGACTTCACTTGTACCAGCATGATTGTGTTTTCGACTGTTTAGCTTGTTAACCATTGTTTATTATTGTTGAATATGTCATAGATTGATTTTTGTTACTCAGGTTCTTCAAACTACTATATATGATGTTGATCTTGACCGCATCCTTCAGAGCATCCATATTTACCTACAAGAATTGGGGATGGAAGAAATCAGGAGAAGGTATGTTTTATTGACCCCTTACCTGATAATGCTTGGTTCTTGTTAGATTGTGTCATTTGATATCTCCAGAGCATCTATATTTACCTTTCCTTTTGGTCTCTTAATTGATCTGACTTCCCTCTTTCTATGTGTTTTCTGAACTTATAAACAGAGCTGGAGCAGATGACAAGCCTTTGCGTATGGTGAAAACTGTTCTCCATGAACTTGTTAAGCTTCGTGGAGCTGCAATAAAGGGTCACCTATCGATGGTTCCTATCGACATGAAACCCCAGCCAATTATTCTCGCCTACATTGATCTTAATCTTGAGGTACAAAGTTAAGAAATGTGCAATCCTGCATTTATTCAACTTTGTTGTATATTTACTCATCCTGCTGCTTCTTTTTTTTTGTAGACTTTAGCTGCAGCAAGAATGTTGACCTCAACAGCTCCTGTGGGCCAAAATCATTGGGGTGATTCTGCAGCCAACAATTCATCACCTGCCGCGCATTCTGCTGAGGCTCAGTTGAAGGTATCAACTTCCCAGTTTCATCTCAAACAATTTGGCTGTCTGCACTTACTAAATCAAACTAGTTTTGTTTGCTTTCATCCATTCTCTTTACCTCCCTATGTTTCTCAATAATACCTATTTGATTTTGCCATGACTGCAGCAAGAACTTGCTGCCATTTTCAAGAAAATTGGTGACAAACAAACCTGCACCATTGGTCTATATGAGCTCTATCGCATCACCCAGTTATATCCTAAGGTCAGTAATTGATGTTTTTGTGTCTATTGGTAGAGTGATTGTACTGTTTTTTTCTGTTTCCTAGAGATAATTAGGGGCTTGCTATGGTTAGTACTCTGGCATTGGGGGTCTGTGAGCTGCTTATTCATTTCAGTTTTTCCTCTTCTTTTTTCCAAATCATAGGTTGATATATTTGCTCAACTCCAAAATGCTAGTGAGGCATTTCGCACTTACATCAGAGATGGTCTAGCTCAGGTATGCAATTCCTCAATCATGTCATTGTGTGGAAGTGTCATAGATGAAGTTGCCAACAAACATTGCTTTTATTGCAGATGGAGAAGAATACTGCTGCTGGAAGGACACCTTCTAGTTTGCCAATTTCAACCCCCCCGCCATCCTCCTTAAATGTTTCTTCCCCTGATTTGCAACCCCTTTCCCCTGTGCATACAAACTCCTTAAATGATGCTAAACCATTGCATGTTAAACCCGAAACAACAAACTTTCATCTTCCTCCCTCATATGCTGAAGACAACAGAGCAGTTAGTGCCTTTTTATCTAGAGGTCTCGTCTCAGAGAATTCTTTGGGTGACCAAAGAAATGAGAAGCTTATTGGTGGAGGTAAATTCACTAAGCCCCTCTCTCTCTCTCTCTCTCTCTCTCACGCACACACACGCACACACGCACACGAACTTTATATTTTTGGTTGTTTTTATTGATGGACCCATTGTGTTGTAGTTGCAGTAACCAGTGGGACATTAGATGCAATTAGAGAGAGAATGAAGAGTATGCAGTTAGCTGCTGCTACTGGGAATCCCGATTCAGGAAGCAGGCCATTGATGTCTATGAATGAGAACCTAAATAATGGACTGTCAAGTCAGATTCTTCGTGCGCCAGACTCGACGGGTATGGAGAATCCTTTACATAGCGGGGTTCTTCCCATGGATGAGAAGGCATTGTCTGGTCTTCAAGCCAGGATGGAGAGACTTAAAAGTGGATCTCTTGAACCCCTGTAGATAAGCTAAACAAGTTTACCTGTGATTCTCTTCGGCATCATCTGGTTTATAAGATTTGAAGGAGAGTCCTATCACAATTAAATGGGAGCTATTTCTGGTAGAGTATTATCATATAGAGCTCAGAGCACATTGGCAACCGGCAGGGAGTTTGATTTCCTTGTAGTGGAATTTTGAAGAACTAATCTCGAGTCCGATGCGGAGTGGCTTGTTGCTTTCTAGGTTGCTTTATGCTACAGGCATATGTATATTGTAGGCGACCTTTTCTTTTTCGGCATCTTGTTTGATTTCTTTAATTTAATACACTCATATACCCTTTTGGGAGATGTGCTGTATGCAATTTATGGATTGCACCATGAAAATGTTGAAGCTGCATGTCAATATTCAATTCCAATTTTTGCATCACTTGCTAGTGATTTCGGTTTCTGTGAAATTCTGACAGTGATGTGCTCGCTTAACACTAATCTGGGGACATCATTTTGGATGCCAAGCGCGAGTCTCATGGAGTGGGAGATTTCTTTGCCATCAAGTGCAAAATGATCAAGGTCTGAGGTAAAAGCTTGGATGCTTAACGTAAAGTATTAAAGGGGTGAAATCATATTCGAATTGACGTTCCCTCTTTTCTAATCATATTGCATATTTGAATTCTTGTTGAGGTCGTGTTGATTGTCTTTATTAAGGTAATTGATGACTAGTAGTAACTCTACTTTCTTTCCAACAAGAATAGTTGGTAGGCAGTGGCATAGATATATGGCGACATTGAAAAAAGTTTGAGCATCCTTGAAGAAATTTTAACAGCTCGAAGCTTCGTGGATTTACTAATACGTTGTAAAAATAGTTTTCTCCTATCAACACGCGTACACCCCATATTTGGAGAAAGAATGATCTCTCAATGTTCCCCTTCATTATAGGTTTTTTTTTTTTTTTTTTGAGAAAAAAAGAAGAGATGGATCTTCATCAACCCAAGAATATAGCATGACCTAACACATCAGTTCTAAGCAGCTGCTAAAATATGTTCTCTTTCTCTCTTTATAATTTATTTATTTGCAAATAAGTGAGAATTCATAAGTTAAAAAGTTTTTTTAAAAAAAACAAATGAAAGAGAGGATAAAGCAAGGCAAAAACAAAAGCTTAAATAATAATAATAAAAGAAGGGACAAAACCAAAGCCACAAGTTCTCATTTACATCAAAGAATGGACTCCAACTATAGGAGGGGAGTCTTATGGCACAACGTCCTTCACTCCTTCTCTCGTAAATTCTAAATAAACCGTTAAAACCAAGCATGAGAAAAGTACAAAGATGAGGTTAAGAGAATTCTTTCTCTCTCTTTCTCGCGTGGATATTGTTGGTAGAACAGCGGTACCCTACAGTGTTTCATCAACGTGCGCAAGTCACGGGGCGAAAATATTGACCGGAATTTACGTGCTCTTCTTCCTTTTCAAACAATCTGAATCCGGGCCAGCACGGAAAAGGACACAATTGAATTGTCAAATTTCAAGGGTGAAAAAACAATACATGAGCCCCACGTTTCATTTACCAAGTCTTCGAAATGTGAAATTAACTGTGTTCACGGATAGTATCATCTATTTCTATATTAAGAAATTAAATTAATTGTACCACAAATGATTATGTGCAATATTAGTGGATATTATAGAAAAAACTAAAAGAGCTAGTGGTTTTGTAAAAAAAAAATATATATTGTTCACATACTCATGATTTCAATAATATTTACATTTATAGTCTGTTGGTATGTATTTTACTGATGAGCTCACGATCAGAAATAATTCGTTAAACTCTCGTTGGTAATTTGTGGTCTATCGTTGAGTCCATCAGTAATAAATTTATGATTACATGCAATATTAGTAGATATTATAGAGAAAACTAAAAGAAATAGTGGTTTTCGTATAAACAATATTGTTCACATACTCACAAATCATTGTGGATTTCAATGGTATTTTTTTTTCATTTTGGTTACCAAACATTTTTTCTCATCGATTGAGTTCTTTTGTTGCAAAATTGATGGACAGTTACTTCTGATTGATTTGTAAACCAAGAGAAAAATAGAAAGAATGAGGATTATATTGAAAAAGATGGAGAAAATAGGCGGTGGTTTCAAAATTAGTGCTAGAAAGTTCAGCTTAGTCCTTCTACTTTCTAAATGATTGTTTTCAGTCCCTTTAGTTTTCTAAAATTCAAGTTTGATACAAAACTTTATTCTTTTTATTTTTAATTAGTTCCTCGTTTGAGAGAGAAAAGAGTGTTGCTGGATTTTGGTGATAAAAAAAGAGCTCTTAATTAACAATACTAATTCTAATTATCAAAATAGTTAATTTTTATGTCAACAAATTCTATTTGATGAAGTGAGTTTTACTGGGGGTGTTCTTTACCATTGCTATTGTTTGAGATTATAGATCTAAGATCAAGAAGATTTTTTAATTTAGATTAATTTTAGATCTTTGAATTGATTTTAGAGCTATTTAAAACCATAAATAAAATTATCAAGTTCTCTAAAATATTTTAAATAAATAATAAATTAAAAATAAATTTTTAAGCACAAAAAGCCCTTGCCTTGATTTTCGAGATCCTCTGGTTATTATTATTATTATTTTTTATATAAAAAGTTTAAATAGCAGATGAAATGTCATCCATCTTTTAATATAAAACAAATTATGATGCATGGAGAGCTGGCAAGATCTCTTTTATATGGGTAAGTGTGATCCATTTTTTTAATGCAGGGAAAAAATGTTGGAGATATTATTATGATTTAATATATTATATTATATTTGAGATATTATTTAATTATATAATCACTTTAATCTGCTCAACCTTCAATTAGAACATTTTTAGCAGTTCTTAACACTAATTCTCAAATTATTTTAATAAATACACACATCACCTTTTCACTTAATATTTATAATTATTCTGATGATGTAAAAGATATTGCTATAATGACAATATTTTTTTTTATTTTAAATGACATTTTTTTTATCCAAGCTGCCCATGCATGGGGCTAGTATTGATTTTCCATTTTGTAAGTGGGTATGAGCTCAATATTTGGTTAAACAAACATTGAAAGTGTTTTTTCAACATTTCTTTCTGGGTTCATTATTCTCGAATAAAAAAATATCAAATAAATAAATTTATTTTTATTTTTGAATTGTTCTAGTTTAATTTTGTTTTTAAACACATTAAATTTATAATGAATTTTTGGATGAATATTATTTAACATTATTTTTATATTTTTAATATTTAATACAATTTTATTTGGTTAATTAGTTTTTTACTATTAATAAATAATGTTTTTTAAATAAATACCGACGATCTTAATTACAGACAGAACCAAGCCGTCGGTATTTTATTAAGAGTTACAAAAAAATTATCACCCATGCCACAATCACCTACGAATATATTCCATCGGTGTTTACTGTTACTATTACCGACAGAATATATCCGTCGGTATTTTACAGAGAATTTTGAAATATTTACAGCTCATGCTACAATCACCAACGACCATTTTATCGGTGATTACCATTGAAAATACAGATGAAATTATTTCATCGGTAAAGTTCTCAAGGGAGAAAAATATTTTGGTGCGCTTCGCTGTTTGTAAGATTATCAGTGTTTGATTTTTTTTTAATTTTTAACTGAATTAATGACGGAATAGGAAATTACTGATGATGAATATTTCGATGGATGGATTCCACCGGTAAGGCCAATATTGATAAAAAGTTTACTGATAATTTGTATGTCTTATATCAACAGAATGAATCCGTAGTAAAATTATTTAATGGTGTAGTGATTTATACATGAACAAGTGTGTGGTTTTCATGCATGAGCTTCCATAATGTTTCCGTAACATCACCTAACCCATGAACAAATATGATGTAGACATGAGATATTCTCATAACAATGACAGGAAATTAGTCGTGCTGATAAAAAAGTAGAAGTTAAATATTTTCCAGTGCGTTTTAAGTTTAATGAAAATTAGTCGTGTTCATAAAAAAGTAGGAGTTAAATATTTTCCAGTGCGTTTTAAGTATAATGAAATTAGTGCTCTTTGACACTATTTTATATTTTTTAAATATTTTTAATAGATTGATATACAAAATAAAATATCATTTTAATATTTTTTTTAATTAAAAAACATTGATCAATTAATCATCACAATGTAAAAAAAAATATATTTTTTAATTTTTACCTCTTACAATCTATTTGCAACTCATTCCCTACATCAATACCATGTTAATCGATCCCTCCCATCCGTGGAATATATATATATATATATATATATATACAGAGAGAGAGAGAGAGAGAGAGCTCTAATGTAACAAATGAGCAACTAAAGTTTAACTACAAATATAAATATGTACACAGGCCCAGGAAAAAAATATTAATGTTCTTCCGTAGTTGAGGAAAAAAGGTTACACTGTAAAGCACAATGGAGGAATAAAAACATGAGCAAATTACAATGATGCTCTCTCCGAGCCTTGAGAAAGTAGTTCTTGATCAGAGTATGGCCCTTAAGCTTTTCTGCTGCATAGAATGGTAGCTAAGTGGGAATCGAATCATCAAATTAAAGTTCATGGGAGAAATATATTCCTTGCAAGAAGAGAGGCCACACCATCAATATTCCTCTCTTAATTGCGATGATCATGCTGAAACCTGATAAAGAAAAACACTGCTAGTACATGCATGCTCTTCCAATTAGATCCAAATCAAGAGAAAAACAAAAACCCTTATGTATCGAAGAGCTTGTTCAATGTGGGTTATATATATATATATAGTAAAATAATTTGGTGTTGTCTAAGCAATTAACACCATATTTAAAAAGCAAAACAACCACAAGAAATAAACTTATAAAGCACGAAATTATTCATCATGATTTTATCCCAATTATCTCCATATCTACTGGCTCAAAAGAGTAACCAAACATTATTTAATTTTTTTTAAGAAATAAACTTACCATTTAATTTGCAAGCAGTATACATGTGAGTTCTCTTAGACCTGATGCACATGCAAAGAATAAGCAGTGATCTGGGGCATATATTATTTGTTTTGATAAACAAAATTCTGGTGATCAATGGATACAAAAGTGCTTCTTGCTTTCATTTTTTCGAACAAAATAAAAGGCTTTCTGTATAATTGATCATACCTGGTTTTCAAGATGAGAAAATACTCTATGAACAAGGGAAAATAAATATCAGAAGGACATGTAGAAGCATCGAAGTAATACATAAAAGTTTAGCAGAAGAATGATCAACGCACGCACGCACGCATACACACAGATAGAGAAAGAGAGAGTATGCTTGGCTCCTCGCACGCCACCGGCAACAGCCAATCTAAAACGAAAGATTGGTCTTTGCTTGTGGCATACAGGGAGCCAGGCATAACCCATGTCACCTTCTTCTTTGATGCATCTCCCTTCCCTTTCGACTCCGTTTCTTGCTTCCATTGATGAGTGACTCAAATCCTCTATTGATCTTCTTGCAAAGAGAACGAATTAATCTGGTGAAACACAAGGCACACAATCACACACATATATAGAGATAGAGAGAGAGAGAGAGATAGATGGACAAATTCAAACTAAAGAGGTGAACGTAGAACGCTTCTATATATAGAATATAGAAAGATATATAGTAAGGAAAAAGGGGGTGGGATTTTGTTACCATATGAGAAAACTGCCTCCCATGTATAATGCCATAAATCCACTATCAACAAATGCATTTTTTTTAAAATTAATATCTCAAAAGTGAATCCTAATTAAAGCAGATTTTTTTAACGTACACTATATGGCCTCCACCGCCACACCAACCACCATTGGAAACTTTTTTTTTTTTTGCAATTCTCCCTCTATCACTTTTTGCTTAACAAACAAATTCCACCCATATGGGTTTGGGTAAAGCATGCATCATTATAGGGTTTTATATTTGACCCATGATGCCCAATGCCCTAAGAGTTTACTATTCTTGTATTAATTTTGAGGTGACGTTAAACATATATATATATATATATATATATATATATATATGATCAATGTATTTATATCGTATGTTATTATTTCAAATTCAAACTTAAATAAGGTTAGTATAAGATTTGTTTTGAGCAATCTGCATGAATTCAAAGTGGATTCAGGGTATTTACTCCATGATCATCGTAAAATTTCTTGATATCAAAATAAAGAAAAAATGTGTAGTCTAGGCTCTACCACATATATGAGCAGGAGATTCCAGATAGGGATTAGTCACCCTCAAAAAAGAGAACCTCAGCAAGGGCCCCCCTACTCTCTACGATAGATGTGTTCATGTTTAGTTTCTTTTACAAGCTATACATGGTCAGCCTTGATCAAAAGCTTTGATTCTAGCTACAGGTCTTGCCTTTCCCTTTCACTCTCAAATAAAGGTGATTAATGCTTTTCCCTTCTGGAGCCAGGCTTGTCGGGATCCCTTTAGGAGACTTTGGGATTCTTTTTGCCAAGCAAAGTCACCAAATGAGACATTGAATCTGAAAACCCTTCGATGCACTATTTTGATCTCTATACAGTTCCGTCCCCTGTTTTGCCTTTGTTCTATCAGTGGCCCAGTGCCCACCACTTCTTTCCTCACGTTCAAATTATTAAAATCATTCTTTTAGGGGAAAAAAGACTGATGGCCATGCATTGTTAATGATGTATGCTCTTGGTAATTGATATGGTATACATCAACCATGTACCACTTTTTTACCTGGAAATAAAAATAATAATAATAATTAAATAAAAATCATATTCAAATTTGTAAAAGACAAGAAAAAAATGAGGATGGCGGCATAATGTTTAGCATGAAATAAACTAATTTCATGTGAGCTTGGACTGTGTTTGAAGTACGTACCTTGCATTGGGATATATATAATCTTTTTGAGAAACAAATGATTTTTGTGCATTTTCCCCTATAAAAATTAAGTATGTCACTGATTATACATATGATTATCTTTTGTTTTTTACTTTCCAATGGATTATCTAAAATACTTCAATTTTATATCAAAATCAACACTTCAATATTTATAATAAATGGCTTGTTATTGTATTAATTGCATGTGTAAATCAGATATTAAACCTCAATCAATTCATGATCCGGTCTAAGATTTTAATCATGAAATAAACTGATTAATTCGAGTTGATTTAATTTTAATATTTTTAAAAAATCAAAACATTATCATTTTAAAGAATTATTTTTAAAATGTAAATCTATGTTAATCGGATCATAGGTTAATTCATATGATTAAATATTGTGCATAATCCAAGTTGATTTTTTTAAAATTCCAGTATGAGTTTGGGATTGGGTCATCCAGTTTAAGTGTCTCTGTGGTATTGAAGCTGAACTTGTTTTTGTCTTTTAATATCAAAATTTGATTTTTTTTTAAATATTTTTAGATTGTTTTGATGTAATAATGATAAAATTTTTTTAATATATTTTTAATTAAAAAAGCAATTTAAAAAATAACTTCTACTATAATCTAATCACTCCCAGTAATTATAGAGTAAATAGTATCAGCTTATTCTAACAGTATCGATCAGACTATCGGTTATTAGGGCATCTATAACCTTTTCTCAGATTCCTACAATATCACTGCTCGAGGGGAAACGTCAATTTAAGAACAAGACAATCACGTGGTAGACATATCACTGTTTCCACATTACATGTCCCCACTCCTTAATTAATCCCGAATTAGTCTTTCATTATTATTATTATTATTATTATTATTATTATACTAAAAAAATGGTCTTTCACGTAGGCATGACATCATTAAATGTTTTCCTATTTTTTACTGTGGCAGGACCATAGCAGTGACAAATTTGTTTTTCTTATATGTTTTTATCTTTATAATTGATATTTTTATTATTTTATACTTGATCTATTTATTATAATTTTTTTTATTTTTTTACTTTTTACTTCTTTTTATTCACATTATTCTTGAAAAAAATATTATTTTTTATTCTTTAAAATTTGAATATTTATCATTCTACATTTGACTTATTTATACAATTCTTTTGTTCTTATCTTCATTCTTTCATATTTTTTTAATTTTTTTTTGAAAAATTATTATAAAAAGACTATGAAAGTAGAGTTTCAATAAAGTGGTTGTAACATTGTTCTATTTTTCTACTACGTTAAAATTAAGTTTGAGATCTTATTTATTTTTATTAATGTATATAATTTTTTTTATTATATATAAGCATTGAATTTTTGATTCATAGTTATATTTTCTTACTTGTTGTAAAAAAAACGTTAATAATTCTTGCACATTAATTCATTTGTGTTAGAAAAGCTTTTATTCCATGTGAAACTGGGCAAGTCAAATAGACATGTTAGCATTTTTGTTTTGCATTTATTACCACAAATTATTTTTAATTTATTTAATTAAATGTATGTATAAAAAGTTTTTATTTATAATTAGCATTTTTGTTGTAAAAAAAGATTTGAAAAGCTTGTATATTTTTTTTCACTAAAAATATTATTCAACTTGCGAAGAAGCGCGGTCAAATTAAATAACTAGTATATTTATTAAAAGAAAATGTTCTTTTATTCTAGAAATGGCACAATTGAAGTTTTTTATTTTTTATTTTTTACTGTGGTGACAAATCTATCATGTAAACATAGAATAAATATATTAATAAGTTTTTAATTTTATATTAAAAAAATAAAATATTTTTTTGATATTTATATAATAAACTTTAATATTGTCTATCTACCAAGGAAATGATGGAAGCTCACACATATAAAGTTGAAAAAAAGGAAAAACCACATGTTACCTCCCAATATACGAGACAACATCTATACTTTCTAGATCTTCTGTCTTCACTCCTACCTTTCTTAAATTGTTGTCTCTTACAAGTTCGTGTTACAATTAGACAACTCTTTAATACTGCAATTTTTTTTTTACTATCTGTTGTAGACTATATTGCCATTTATTTAACCTCTTATACCTAGCTAGGTTCTTCTTTTTTTTTCGTTTTTTCTGTTTATCATAATTTTCTAACAAATTTATGGCTGGTTTTTTTTAGTAAGTAGACTTGAACCTTGAACCGGAGACAAATCCGAGTGACTCACTCGTCAAATACTATGCCCTTTGATGGTCCCTAGTTGGTCATCTTTCTTTCTATCACTCTTGGTGATGCTCTAACACACCTGATCATCAACTATGGATAGACAAGAAATCTTTTAAGTAGGACCCATTCTAGATGGTCGGTCTATCTGCTAATAAGCTTCATTTACGCTGGTTTTGTGCCTGTGCTTTCTACATTCAAGTGATCTTCTTTCTCCTGTGTTGTTTGACGATGATGATGTGCTGTCGCTCTTTGTCTAAAAGTTTCTTTACTTGTTGTGGCATACAGTCACCCACGTCCATATGATGTTGGCAAAGCTTCTCTGGGTATTTGTAGTGTTATGGATATGGTAAAAAGAGTTGGGAAAATTGTAAGAGTGCATGTGCTTGGTGTTGCAGTCGAAATGCTTCTGAAAAACTTTTCCGGACTGAAAAAACGAGATGATTTGATGTTTTAAGATGATGATTTCAATATATGAAAAAACATCATAAAACGCATTATTTTAGTTCGTTTAAGCACATCAAGCACTTGTAAGTTGTAATATTATACATACTTGAGGTGTTGGATAGTGCATCAATATACGAGTGATGAGTTCATTTTATACGTTAGAATTTCAGAATTTTGTGTAAAATATTATATAGAAAAATATATTTTTAATTTTTTTTCATGTTTGTTTAGTGTGAAATATATTTTTTTAAAAAAAAACTCAACGTATTGGAGGATACACTAATTGTTAACATCCAGTTATAAGAATCACATGAACAAATTGGAGGATTTATGAGCAACCAAATTTGAAATTTACTTTGATCTCGACACATCAAGAATGTGTATCATACCATATCTTGGCTTCCCTCCCAAATATTGCATGGAAATTCTACCTTGAATGCTAAGAAATGACATAACAAAAACATGGGAGGCACTAACACCCAAGAAACAATTGTGGGCATTGGAAATTTAGACAATTATATGCATTAAAATCATGTATTAATTAACGGTCGCATCTGAATTTAATGACTACAATTAGTATACAAGAAAAATAAAAACTTCTATAGAAATGGTTAGCCAAGAAAAATAATAATCTTCTTGTCGTCAAATCAAGCATTAGTCAAAAGAAAAGAGAAGAAAAGAACAAAATACAATTAAGACCTTCAGAGAGAAAACAACTTAATTAACATTGTTTTAAACATTGTTTTTAAGTGGGTCAGTATCATATGCATTAATGCAGCAAGAATTTTGATTTAGCCCAATGTTCCTCAGCTCAAATCTGATCTTTTGTTACCATGGATCTGTAACATTCTGTGAATGGTACTTCATCAATGTTTCGTGGTCCATGGATATATATATATGATCATGTCGGAACATGCTAAAAAAACTCTGCATACTTGCTTTCTGAAGCTGGGCAGACCAGTAGATCGCATGTTTAGCGGAGTGTAATATGAACAAGATGGTGAAGAGAGAATGGGATAGTTGTGCTTGAAGTGACATAAAATGAATTTAGGAGTTCACATTGGTGGAAATATGAAATTTTCAAGGTGATTTTAACAGTGAAAATGGAATAATTGCACTTGAAGTGACATAAAATGAGTACTTTAGGACTGCACAAGGTGAAAATATATTGTTTTGAAGGTGATTTTAGCAGTGGTTTTATTAAAATTTTATTAAATCTCATGATTTTCTTTACTTTTTTCACACCAATATAAAATAAAATATAAAATATAAAATCAATGACCCAAAAAAAAACAATAATAATTTCTCTATCCTAGTTGTATATTTCTATTTCTTTAAAATGTGCTCAAAAAATAATTAATAAGATACAATTAATTGCTCTCTAAACACTATAAAACTACTCCCCACATATATTTAGAATTAATTGGGTTTATATATATATATATATTTTAAAAAGCTGAATAAATATTTTCCTTATTATTTAATTTAAACCCCCAGTAGCCCTTGCCACTAAGTTAATTATATCTTTATATGAACAAATTAAAGCTATGGTTAGAGTCTCGAGGGTCATCACGCTCAATCATTAATCATTTGAAATTAAGATATCAGTATATAATTGCACAAAATTAAAAATTCGAGGACTTATGCTAGCAGTATAATTAAAAGAAATTTGATAAAAGCAAAATCAGCAGCTGAAGTGCTGAGTTTTGAGATTTGGTCACTGAGATGCAAAGAGGCACAATCATCGTTTAAGAAGCAAGGCCTGTCATCCCATCGACAATGCAATGATCATTGATATTTTGCCGGCGACTGAAGCTTCGGAAAAAATGGAACCTTTACATTATCTGATCAGAAACTTAAATGGCTAGCTAGACAGAGATGGGTTTTCAGTTTAGATATGTCTATATGATGAACTGAGAAAGTGCACAGGGGAAATTCCCTGTTTAATGCACGCTTTAGGAGGTAGGGCCGGCTGTGGGTTTTGCCATGAATTGCAAACAGAGAATTAATCCAAAAAGCCAAGTAACTAGAGCTTAATTTCCTGGTCAAAAGATGAAATTCAAAAGACGTTAACTTTCTTGGAATTGATTAAGTTACAAGTCATGAACACCATGATTGCCTTGTAGCATAATCTTATCTTACACAACAAAACTAATTATGAGATGTTTAGTCATTAGTAGTAATGCGCAGAGGTAAAGATCAAGGTTGTCAATTCCGTTTCGGTAGGTGTTTCGTTTTTTCAATTGGAACGGAATGTTTCAGTTTCGGAGTGTTTCGGCGTGCCGTTTCGGGGTTGTACTGTTCACACACACACACACACAGAGATATATATATATATATATATATATATATATTCAACAAACATAATTCAAATTCAAGATAAATTAATTATAAATTATGCAATACAAACACAATGCCAAACAAATATAATTTCAAAATTTAAAATATTTCTAAATAGTCAAGATTAAATAGATCTTTAACTTAAAGTAATTCAACTTCAACAAAATATCAAAATATTATAAAAGTAAAATGTTTTAACACAAATATTTTAAATATAAAGTTAGATCAATGTTATTAAGGCTAATAAAATCTAAAGCATCCCTTGTTTTGCTCAAATTCGTACAAAGTATAAACATGAAAAAACAACATGAATATAAACCATATATATTAGTGATAAATCTAATTTTAAAAAATTAATATCATTGTTAATGAAAATAGTAATTATAATTTTCAATGTTATTATTAATATCATTGTTATAGAAAATATAATAAAAAAGAGCTTTTTATAATTGGATGGTTTAATTAATTAAATTGAATAAGGTTCAATTTGATTCAATGGCTTTTCAAGAGCGGAACGGAACATGTGGAATGGAACCGGAACGTTTCGGGCGGAATTTAGCCGAAAAATCCGGAACGGACCGAGATTTAAAATGAGATGAAATTTGTTCCGTTTTGTTCCGTTTTTTGAATTGGTATGGAATGTTTCGGCCATTCCGGACGGAACGGAACGGAATTGACAACCTTGGTAAAGATTGCGTTTGTGTTTGATTAGCATTTTAAGATAGAAGAAATAAAAAAAAAATAATATAAAAATATTTAGTTGGTGTAACATAGACGAGACAAAATAAATGTATTTTAAGATAATTTTAAAATAAAAAAAATATATTCTCCATATCTTAATCTCTTCTATTTTAAATTAAATAATAACAAAATGCTACTACTAATTAATGAGCTTAGAAAATATCATGTATTCTCGATGGAAAAAGTTGTTGAAGCCCCAGTTGGTGAAATGTGAGATGATATCTTAGACTCTACTGCACGCGTAATAATTTATATAAAACTATTCTATAGTTTAATTTATTTTATATTTATTAAAAATATAAACTATATTTTTCAAAAACATAAAGAATAAGTATAGAAATAACTAAACTATAGTATGGACCGAATAATCTTTCCAATAAAAAAAGCATATTATGATTTATTATTTAATTAGCATTTTAATGTTTTATTAAATAATTAGTTTTCCAATAGTGTCATCGAAAACTTTTGGTAACAGCTTATGATTTATTACAATTAAAAACTTGAAATAATTAATTTGTAATAAAAAAATAAAGTTGAATAAGGAAATTTAGTTAATTATAAAAGAAGAAGAAAAAATCATGAGTAAGAGAGGGAAAACATTAAAAACGCAAGAAAAAAATGATAGTATTATGTGTTGCTTCGATAAGTATTTTTTTTTTATTTTCTCTAAAATTCTATTAAAAAAATGAAAATATCTGGGCAATGCAGAATGGGTTTAATAGTATTAGTTTATGTAATTTATTAATATAAAAATTCTTTTTTTTTTTTTTGCCAATTAAGTTCCTTGCTTTTAGACATACATCTCGTTCAAATCATCTTTAGTTTTACAGATCTAGCTTACCTCATTATTTTATTTTATTTTAAATTTAATGGAGTCAATTTAGTACAAATAATAAAATTTATATTTATATAACCTTTTAATAATATTTTATTCGAAGTTGAGTGAGGTTAATGGACCCTACTCTTAGCAACATAGATCTTCCATTGTTTATCTTAAGTATTTGATTTTGAGGTTAATTTGCTCTCTAACTTAATTATCTCATTTTGTGTTTAAATTTTAAGGAATTTTGTAGTTTTTATTGTTTATTCATTTTGAATATAAATGATTTGTATATCATCAAAAGAAGTGCTTAGTTTTGATGTTCTAAATTAATATAAAGTTTAATTTGAAAATCAAAATTATGTGAATTTAAAAAGAAAAGTATCTAAGTACACTATCCTGACTCATATTATTAGTTTATCATTTTATCTTTTTTTTTCATAAAAAAAAGAAGAAAACGGTGTAAAATTCAACATGGGATACTAGCCAAACTAAAGTTCACAAACTCATTAATTCAATTATTGTTAAACTTAACTAATTTGATGGATTAATCTATTAACCCCCTGACTTTAAACTCAATTTTAATTGAGTTTTATATCAAATAATATGGGAGTTGTTCCAATCAATCCTAACAAGTAAATCTAATAGGTCAACATAATTAAAATTCAAATAAAATTTAATTTGATTTTTTTTATTTTTTTAAATAATTATATTTTTTTCTTAAAAGAATCTTGTAAAGATATCATTTTAAATAAACACAGGTTGACCATCCAACTTATAATTTAAATCTTAAACCAAGTTGAAAACTAACTGAGTTTTATAAGTATGTTACAAATTATTGAAGTACACTAAAAAAATAATCCATAGAAACTACATTGGAAATCAATTCATATCAATGAAATCAGTTCTTAAATATTTTGGAATAACAAACGGCCAAATGGATAATTTTTTTTAATGAAAATAGAGAAAAAAAAAAAGAGAGAGAGAAATGTGCTAGCCAAATTTGATGGCTAGAAAGAAATATTCCTACATTCCATAGGCTAGGCACATTTTAAGAAAGAAGAGGACTTTGGTTTTGCAGTTTTGGACATAGCAAGAACTGCTGTAATGGCGATGTTTGTCTGTTTCAAACATTTGGTCTCCATTACTCCTCTTTGGTCTCCATTTCCACATCATGAGGCCTCCCAAAGCAATGGCCCAGGTTAGTCGCTGAAAACCTTTCTACTCATTTCTTGGTCCACCTTTATTTTCCATTTTTTGAACGTTAAGACTGTTATTATTCAATATCATGTCGCATTCTTGAGGAAGATATGTCTCTTCTGATCGAATAACTTTTTTACTATGCCTTCTTCATAGATACATTACATCGCAAAACGAGGTAGGTAGCCAGTAGGAACTAGGAAGTAGTCTACAATGTTAGAGACTAGAAGTTCAAAACAAGCATTTAGAATATATTGACAAGCATATGATCCTCCCTTTCAATGGTTGGCAATACGCTGATCAGGGTATTTATCAGCTTCATAAAGCATTCACCAAAGTGTATGTACGTAGGAGTACTCTCCATTTGAGCATTTGTTAGCAATTCAGATTAGTTTTCAGAGGTTTTAATAATTTAGCATCTTGTTCAAGAAACTTCTTTTAGGCTGATTTAATTTTCAATTAAACACTTTGTAAATGAACCTAGACTAGAAGGTTAGTGAGTTATTCTTTCAAGAATATCACTCATTTTGCTCAGAAGCTTTGGAGGTTCGCCAAGATTTCGTAGCCAATAGGCCTGTCCATGCATACCAGGCTAGTGAATGAACTAGCTTCTAGAGGATCAAGATCAAGTTGCCGAGGCAACATCTGAAACATGATTTCTCTCCCCCTCAGTAATGTCCTTGTCATACAAAGTTCTTTTTTGTTCGAATGTTGATGCACATCTTCTCTCAATTCAGCAGCTTTTGTTGAAAGAAAAAATAAGTGTGGTATAAGATAAAAAAACAATAATATAAAGTTAAAAACTTAAGAATAAGAAAAAAAATTGAGAGGAATGTATATTTTTATTAAGTGTTTCTTTTAAAACTTTCTTAGTTATTCTCTTTTTTTTTTTATGTTACTTAATAATGTTGAATAAAAGGTTTTTTATAGGTATAAAATCCTAGACAATTAATAAATTAAACTAATATAAAATTTTTTAATCTGAACATGAATTATATTATGCTAATTGAATCGATGGATTGTTTTTGAATCTATCGACTACTTTAATTTATTCCAGTCAATTGCTCTGTTTTTACTCATCGATCTATTTTCAACTAACTGATTAAACTAATTTATAGAAATCAGTGGTTAAACTAATTTATAGAAATCAGTTTATTTTTAATAGCCTGCCTCTGTTCTTTGAATAAACCTCCTTGCATAGAGAAAATTTCCTATGGGTGTTACTGTTATTGGAGTGTAACAGGCATTAAGACAGTGATGGTGATGGCCAAAATGTTGAGAGTAATTGGATACAAACATATTTTGATATGATACAATATTGTCCCTTTTCTTTTTGCTGGCAGGATTCGTACACTCGTGGCCAAGAGCATCCCTTCTTTGCTGGTCTGTTAAGAGGTAATGAAAGTGGCAGCCGGAGTATTTCTCGTTCAACATCAGATATTGGAGATTTCAGAAGTAAAATTTTTTCAGATATCTCTGGAAAGTCCAAGGACTTGCCAATAAAGGATTCTGTCTCAGACATTCTTGAACCCTTCGAGCTTGGAAGATTCCTACATCAACCTCTTTCGAATTCCAAAGTTCTCAATTTGATTCCAGCGTTGATTCAGGCGGTACAAATGATTTAGTGAAAGTATCCAGTCCCGATACCTTTGAAACAACTGAAGCACACCAAAGTGTGCCTGTCCTAGCAAGACCTATTGTTGAAAAATGATTTGTTCTGAACTAAAGGAAATCGAACCTGTCGAAGATTCCGCCTCCTCCGTCAGCCGCATCATTTTATAATGGATATTCCCCACAATTTGAAATTTTGGAATCATGTGACAGCACTATGAGGCTAAATTTATACTTGAAAGCTAGAAAGAACGATGTGAGTGGCGGTGTTCCGGGAAAATTCTTGCATGCTGTACTTGGCCAGGATGTTTCAGGTAATTTCCTTTGTTCTACTCTGAAGACACTCTTTACTAACCTCTTCAATTCTTGACCTTTTCTCTCCCAGAGCCCTGTCTTTTCTTGTCATTGGCTTTTAATATTATGCACTATTCTTCTGCATACACGGAGATCTTTGAGTTAACTTAATCTCTTCCTTCTACTTGCTTGAAGCTCGGGTTTAGACAATTCTAAGCTATTGTAAAGAGCATGTCATTAAGATTACAATCCAACTTTCGTTTTCTTTTCTTTATAGATGTTGGATCCTTAGCTTCAATCATCATGTATGCTTTCTACTTGAACGAAACACTCGAAAGTGACGAGTTCTGCACTGTACCTATCATTAATATGAAGAGGGAAGACCTAAGTTCTCATGCAGAAGTAAAATGGCTGCTGGATTCATGTCATTTTGATGAGTCATCCTTGATCTTTGTAGATGAGGTATTCTTTGTGTCGATTACATTGCTTAATTAAATATATGTTTCCTCATTTTCCCATTCTTCAATAGTATCCTCCAGTACTGCAGAATCAAGCTTTTAGTTGAATGACTGGTTACATTGAGCGGATTGATCTTTCATATAATGATCTGTTTGGGTGTCTCAAGTTAGATCTACAGAATGGACACAAGCTCCAAACAAGACAAGTGGTAGTGATTCTTTGGAAAAGCTTTTATTATTATTATTATTATAACAGCCATTGGTAAATAAGAAAGATATTTATTTCTCTTCCTTCTTTTGAACAGACACTAAAGGAAGCGGTCGTTGAAGTATTCAACTGCAGAAATGCGCATTTTGTGAGCTCACGGGGTTATTTCTTGACATTTCTCTTCTTTCCAAAGGTTTTCATAGAGTGAAATGACTAACATGCCTGTCTTTCTGTTTTACAGGGTGAATCTGTGTATCCTTGGGTTGAGAATGTTACTCTTGGTCAGGTATAATGATGCGGGAAACTATGCTTTTGCATTGCTTTTTGTTGCGGAGATGACTGACGAGTACCGAATCTGACTGCGTCAGTTTCATGCAATATGAGAACGTGTTTTCTTTTCTAGTAGACTTTCAAGTCTTTGTTTCTCCTATATTTCTTCTTGTCTTCCACTCCAATTCACATTTGAAGATTGAAAGCCTTCCAAATCCTGATTATTAGTCTACTTTATCGACCACGAATTCATATGTGAGATTAATCCTAAGCACTGAAGTATAGAATTGGAAGGCATTCTGGATAAAAAGAATGCCATCCAAACTACTCTTTCTTTCTTAAGTTCCAATCTGGACAAGTAAGATCATAATGTTTTTGTTTGTGCTATTGTTTCCTGCCATTTTCATACTTTAATTTTACTTATTGTTAAGGAATCATCTCAACCCAATAGCTTAAATTGTTAGGTGAGGTTTTAAAATATAATTTATATTATTCTCTAACACACTCCCTCAAATGAAAGCCTTTTGGACTTGAAATTTACACAGGCTCACACTACTTTATGTTTAATTTTTATCAAATAAATGAGAATGATAAGATTTAAACTCATGACTATTTGATCATCAAAGTTCTAATACCATGTCAAACAACCATCTCAGCCCAATAATTTAAACTTACTATTGCTCGTTCCAGTGCTAAGTTTAAGTTTTGCTTCCTTTTCCATGCTTCCTAGTGCAGAGTCTATTTGGTTAGCCTACTTGCTTTATGAACTTGGTGCTTGAATTTAGATTCCCATTCTCTTGCATTATGATAACCTCAGTGCAACCTACATGGCTTTTAATCCGGTGTTTCATGCCCGCATTAAATATATTAAACTTGATTATCATTTTGTTCATGAGAAAATCACACTTGAAAGCCATTGTGTTTGCTTTATCCCTTTAATAGATCAACTTACATAACTTCTTACCAAGCCTCTTCACAAGCATCGTCATGTTCTTTTTGCTTGCAAACTTGTTTGTGCAGGCCTGCCAAGTTTGAAGGAGGGTGTTAAAGAGATTTCCTCTTCTCAATCAAAATTGTTTGTGTAACTAAAGATGAGTTTTGATTCTTTGTAATTATAGTCTTTAATGTTGGTTATAACTTCATGTAACAGTCAAACAAATCTCCTATTTATAGATGTACATTGTAAACAAATAATATGCAAGGAAAATCATTTTCTACATATCTTGAGACCATCTAACAGTTATCACTTTCAACAAGTGTGTGAATAAGCTATTGCGTCTGTGCAGGACTGCTCATGCTGTACCCTTATTGCTGAAAAGTTGTTCTTGACTTCACCTGAGCTATTGGCTTGGCAAGGATTCAGCAGACTTATGGTACCTACTGCTCCTAAACCCAGATAATTCCATTTCCTTCTAGTTTCTTTTGTTTTTCTGTTCAATCATATTGATGTACTAATTATACCATTTTCTTTATATATTTCTCAAATTTCTCTTTTGGTTTCTTCACATATATCAGTTGAATTTAGTCAACTTCTTGGACAATAGTTTCCTGTTCTTTTCAATTTCATTTATTTTGTTTACTTTCTGGTGGACAAAAGTTATGACTTGGACAAACATACGAGCGTTTCAATTCAATCTTGACTTGGAACCAAATTTCTCTTCTTAATCTGGTTGTTTTTCGATCAGTTAGCTGGCATCCTAATGGACACTGGAAATCTTACTAGTCCTCATTGCACAACGAAAGACAAGTACATGGCTACTTTGTTACTCAATGGTGCTGGTCGCTTTGGATCCAATGGTTTTTACCAGATAAGTGAGCCTCTTTTGGTCTGAAACTTCTATTTTTTATACGAAGTTTGCTGCAATTCAAAGCTTGTGTACATGCAGCTTTTCCTCTAATCTTTGAGCTAAACTCTTGCTTTTGCAGTGAGATACAAAATGTATGATATCTCTGATCTTAAAGTAGTCGACATATTGCGCAAGGATTTTAAGAAGTGGACAAGAGGTCTGGACTTTCACTATGCTCCATATCTGTCATTTAATATGCTACTGATTCATTGCAGTGCCAGAACAAATATTCATTATTGGTCTGAGACATATTAGAGAAAGTAGCAGTTAGTGAAACTGTTCACCTTGGCTGTAATAAATTTTCTCAGTTTGTTCCTTATGCTTTGTCATTCAATTTACCAGGTAAGCCAGGTGCAACTAGTTCAAGATTAATCGTGTCAAACGTTGGGATGAGTCCATAGGCATATCAATAGAGCAGTTTCTTGCTCACTAGCATTCTTCAACAGAAGAAATCAAATATTTCCAGCGGAGTAACTAAGCACACATTAATGCAAATGCAGAAATGCTGTCTGTTCTTGTGCTTTGTCCTTTTTATTATTAGCTCTTACAATGTCTTCTAGTTATAAACATTACCTCCATCACTTTATATGATGTAGTTTGTTTACAACTTGCTAATTATAATTTGTTGCTAATTCTCAAGAGTTGGAGAAGCTTCGGTTGCTCATGAATGTATCAGGGTATTATGATGCTGAAAAGAACTTCAAGCTCTAAAGAAATTATTGGTTTTATTATTTTTGTTTATTTATTTACTGAATTTCTGCTTATGCATATTTTCGTTGTAACTTATAGGGAGATACTGGTCTCTGCTGAAACTATGGAACTTATGAGGAATCTGCCCTCCATCTTAAGTTCAAATGCCTCCCATCTGCCACACAATGCTATGCATCAACCAGGTTAGTTTTTCTGCATTCTATGGAGACCATTCAATTATAAATAGCAATTATTTCTTTTTCATCATTGAATGCAGGTCTACTCTTATACACTAAATCTTATACACAAAAACCCTGTGTCGGTTGTTGATCATGCAGGTCTCAGAGTTGACATGAAGGCATTTGATATTGACAAAGTTACATCAAGAAAGACTATCGAGCGCCTCTTAGAAGAATTTGGCGGGGCATCAAAAGGCTAATGTTGTTCATGGACAAGAAGACAGCAAGAATGCGGATACATATTTGTTACTCCAATGTGGAAATACCTAAACCAATTTGGTGAAAATTCTAGTAAATTCAAAGAAATGCATCGGGCCATGGCTGCAGAATTCAGTATGATGTATATTTTCTAATGCATAGATAAAACAAGTCTTCATATTTTTGTTCAGTTACGCTCTTTGAATTTGACAGACATTGTTTCTCTCGCCAAGCTTACCTTCAATCCTGTCACTACGGCCTCATCCTAATATAAACATATAAGGGGCTTTGTCTTCATTAAGGAATTTGATTTCCATGGACAAACTAATGAAGTCCTGTTGCTTGGAGGAAGGGGATTCTTTTCTGTTCTGCAGTTGCAGTCGAAGATCCTGAATATTTTTTTTCCAAAGCATAGATTTCAGAAGTGGTTGTAGAAATCTCAACTTCTAATAATCCACATTCATCAAGGAACACCCTTTGCAAATCTGCTTTCACCTTTTCTTTTTCCTCAACCTGCTTTGCGAGTTCAGTTTTCTTCTCGCGAATGTCCAGCATGTGCCTGCCATAGAATTTAACCCCATTGGCGATATCCGCAGCATCAGCTCGAGCCCTGATAGTGAGACCCGTCCCAACAGAATTGACTTTCATCAACAAGTCCTGAAGTTTCTCAAATTCTTACGCATCCACAAGATCCTCAGCTTTTATATTAAGCAACTCACTTAACTTTAGAGATTTGGGCCTAAGAAGCCGTCTGTGAGGAGGAACTCACTCATTGCTCTACCTGAGGTTCTGTAGGCCTTTTCTGCTTCATAAAGTCGCATGGCTTAAGCGAAGGTTTGTTTCAGCCAAAACTACAGGCTAAGGGACAGTTTCCTTTGACATTTCTTCTTGGTTGCCTGGGTGCATTACATGGGCAGTGAAAGCCAGAGTAGAAGTTCCTTGCACAAATTCTTCAGGAGTCTTGTGAAGGATTCCCTCAGGTTCATGATGATGATTTTCTTGAATAATCTCTCCTGAGTTCTCCTGATTGTCGGTTTCCTTATCTCGGTGCTCTGACCCCTCCTGAGCACTGTCTTGAGGGATATCTTGCTTTATCTGGAACTGATCAAATAAATATGAGGAATATATTGCCTTTTCTTCTTCTTCTTGTTCTGTGCTAGATAGGGTTTCCTGTTCATCATTTGGAGTCCACATTTCGTCAGTGCCAGTACGTTGGGAGCAGCTATTGCTTAATTCCTCAACCAGTTAGGTGTCTGTAAAGAAAATGAAGACTACGCTTGGTAAATCTTGTTATTGACCAAAACAAGAAACAAACACCAGGTGAGAAAGAGATAAGCATATGATTCGGCACTAAGTGCTGCAGTAGTCAATGTCAATGTAGTCATATTGGAACAGTTGCACAGTTAGTCACCAGATGCAGGACTGAAGCAGACAAGGGTCTGTAACTCTTCTAGTGACAATTCCTCAGGATAAGGGGCCATGATCTCCTTTCAGTGCACATGGCTTAACAATCTGCCCAAATATTTCCAGTGACCGAGGAGCTTCTGCTATTTCGAGATATTGTAGCTGTGGAAGACAGACCTGCAGCAATGGCGGATATTTAAAAGGTTCCAGGATATCAAAACCAATTATGCTAGGTGTTATCACAATCCCATATCAGATGTGCACTGAATTTATAGTCAAAGTTTCAAACTCGTGACACATCTTGTGTGTTCCAAAACTGTGAGTCTACGTAATTAAAGCAGACAATACCTCACATGGATTGGACCCATCCTCACATCAGGCGTGAGAGCTCATCCTGATGAGCTTATTGAATACATACTCATAAGACCGATTCGACCACCCAGTCTAAGGCCCGAATCGTGGATCAACCCGAGACAATACATGTGTTTTTATTGACTTAACTCGGGCTAAGCCTCAAGTCAACCCGTAAGATCGCATCTTGTAACTATGCTAAGTGTACAATATACAAATGACAGTCAGTAGATGAGCTAACTAGCAGTGAGAGGATGGGAGTCACGAAGAACAATTATCGTTGTTAATGAGAGAGATCAATGTTGGATGAAGCTGACAATATCAAAGAATTAGCACAGCTGGAATTCATAGGCAATGAAGCTGGTTGAATATGTTCTTCTACATATTTTTTAAAATATTTTTTTTATTTGAAAATATTTTTTAATTTTTTAAAAATTATTTTTATCATCAGTATATCAAAACAATTAAAAAACATAAAAAATTAATTCTTTCATAAAAAACCGTTTAAATCATAATTTCAATCCACGTAAAGTGTTTGGAAACGCAGGCTAACCCGCGTTTCCAAAAAATTCAAAATTTGTTTTTTTTATGAATTTTTTTATGTTTTGAATTGTTTTGAAGCTCTGATCTCAAAAATAATTTTTTTAAAATAAAAAAAATATTATTTTGATACATTTCGGTTTGAAAAATAACCGTAATTATACTTTTAAACAGATCCTAAAATGCAAGTTGCATAGCAGAACCACCATGGATTCATGCCCGAAACTCACTATCATATGGATTCATACCCGACTTTCTTTAAAGGTAAGTGTTGCTCTGGATTTAAAATTCTACTATGTATTTTGTTCTAAAAATACAATTCTTAATAAAAAAATATATGAAACTTACAATTTCTTAAACTTTCAACTCTTAATTAACCGCTGCGATGTTATATATTGATATCATCACAGCTTAGTTAATTAAGAGAACAATTTGAATTCTCATGGCTAACATGAGGATCTTTTAATCCAGAATATTATTTGAAACTGATAAACCCAGATTTACCAGTATTTTTAAATAAATCTTTATTGATCCGAAACCCTTTTTAATGATGGTCTTGGAAGGTTGGTGAATTCAGGCCAGGTTATGAGCCCAAAAACCATGATGCCAGTTGGCTCAATCACCATGCCTGGATCCAAGCACAGGTATGTGAACTTGGTGCCCATGGCTCAAGCGTCTTAGTGTTTTCTAGGCTATGTCTTGTAGTTTGGATCCAGTATCATATGTATTTTTTATTTTATTTTTTAAAATTTAAACAATTTAAAAATAAAAAGATTTTAGAACTATGGTTGTATGTATCGCTGGCCAAGCAGACCGTAACATTGACTGACCCAATCAATCACTCTCACTCACATTCTCCCTCCAGTCCACTCTATAAATTCCTTCTATTTTTGGGATCCCAACCAAATCCCATTCCATGCAGTCCAATTCCCAACACTGAGATCCAACACTGGAATTCAATCCCAATTCCCATGTAAAATAAAACACTCAGATCCTCCTAATCCTAAACACAGAGCAGAGCAGATCAGAGCAGAGCAATGTATTCTCTTCCTTCTTCCCTGTCAGGAAGGCAACCCAACAATTCCAATACCATCCAAAACCTCTCTTCCGTCCTCAACAACCCTCACTCCTTCAAATCCTCCTCCGATCCCTCCGCCTGGATCGGCTGGTGGTCCGTTGCTCCTCCAGATTTCACTCCCGTAATCACCAAACACCCACAACCCGATATCTCCCGATCCGATTTCCTCCCCTACTTGTCCTCCATCTCCGACACCCACTCTCGTTTCGAAGACATCAAAAACCACACCAAAAACAACGAGCAGGAATCCAATTTGGACTTGGATTTGGATTCTGTAGGGCAAGGCGAGGCGCTTGTTGCGTGTTTGAGGGAAGTTCCGTCGCTGTATTTTAAAGAGGATTTTGCATTGGAAGATGGGCCCACGTTTCATGCGGCGTGTCCGTTTACGAATGGGGTGGCGAATTTGTCGTTGCAGGAGAAGTTGACTCAGTATTTGGACGTGGTGGAGGTGCATTTGGTGAAGGAGATTTCGTTGCGGTCGAATTCGTTTTTCGAGGCGCAAGGGCAGTTGGAGGATTTGAATGGGAAGATTGTGGAGGGGTGTGAGAGGATTAGGGAGTTGAAGGAGACTATTAGGGTTTTGGATAAGAATTTGGTTGAGTCAGCGATGGAGATTCATGAGTTGAATGTTAGTAGAGGGAATTTGGTTGCTTTGCAAAATAAGTTGAGCCTTATTTTGTACGTTAATCAGGCTCTTTCCACTCTTAAATTGGTAATTTTTTTGCATGCCCTTTTATTGGAATTTGTTAGCACATATGCTTAGTTGTTGTTTTCAGCTAAATTATGTTAGTTGCACAGGCTCCGTTGCGCTTAAATTTGTAATTAGCATTGCCATTTTGTTTGTTTTGGCTTGTTTCTTGGGCATGCGTTTAATTGTGTTATATTGGATATTTGAGAGGGAGTGATGGTTTTATTCATAAATAAGCGTTTTAGGAAAATTATGTTATATGAGTGTTGCGCTTGGGGTTTAGGTTGTGGTTTCTTGATGATTTGTAATGCAAGTTGATTTTTTTACTCTTTTTTTGGTGGTATACAGCTTGTTGCATCTGCAGATTGTGCCGGAGCATTGGATGTTACTGATGATTTGCAGCAGTTGCTGGTATATTTTGAATTCTGGTGTAATTAGAAGTTTTGATTGTGGTAAATGCTTATTCTTTTGACCTAAATCTTGTGCATTCTTTATCTTTGATAGAATGGAGATGAGCTGACTGGTCTACATTGTTTTCGTCACCTACGGGATAATGTAGCTGCTGCAATAGATTCCATAAACAGGTATCTTTTTTTTTTCTTCTAAAAATATGTCCGCATTAGTTATTTGCCAATTTGAACTTGAACTTCCATTTGCATTGGTTGTGTTATTTAGCTCTATATACTTTTCATTTTGTTTGAGTTGCGATAATGATCATGGGAAATTTTTTACCATATGAGGTGATGTGCTGTTGTGTGCTTGATGCGGAAAAATATTGGGGGAGTTTTAGAATTTCTTCTGATGAAGGTGTATGCAGGAAGTTCCCTTGATCCGTATTTTACTTGTAGATATGGTTTTGGGGACATATTTGGTAGTGGGGAATGTTACGGCTAGAGGCAGAAGGGGTGGTTCTTAAGTTGAACTCTGAGAAAGCTTATGACTGAGTTAGTTTGAGTTTCCTGATGAGGTTTCCTTAAAGGATGGGCAGTGTTAAGAGGGAGGAGGTGAATTAACAGCAATTGCTGTTGGGTAAGCTTGGTTTTCTAGTTTGCTTGGACTTCTATTTATGGGTTGACTTAACTTACATTTAATGAGATTGGTTGGTCCTAGTGCTTTGTGGATGATGCCTTATTCTTTTATTTGTATTTGCAATTTCTTCAGTTATCATTTCAAGTAGGTCTTAGTGATAAATTTATTGGTTGTTGTGTAAAATGCAATACAAAATGTCATATAATTTAATTAAAAAAGGAAATGTATACCATTTTGTTTTTCTTTTGTAACTTATTACATTTTTTTTTTTTTGTAGCATTCTTTCAGCAGAATTTATGCAAGCTTCAATACATGTTGCTAGGGATAAAGATTTGCTTCTTTTATCCAAAGCAAAAACCAGGGATTCCATGTATATGAATGGAAAAGATGAAGAAGTAAGCTTAATTTCACTTATTCATTTTCTTGTTTTGACAAAGAACATGTTGCTTTTTTTGGTACTCTAGTATGGCTATATTTATACACAAGAATGCATCTTTGAATTTCATGTCATCCAAGACATTTAATACAGCATGTACTATCAAGCGTATGAAGTTGGAATGAGTGGCTGTTGTTGGTTTTTCCCTTAACTTATATTAATTGTACCTCATCTTCCTGATGCTTGTGTTTTTGCATAATATGATTTTTCTAACTTTTCTTTTAAGGACTTTTTAATGACTTGTATTTCTATTTTTGTTTGTCTTCTTTATTGAACTTCTATGAGTAATATCTGCTGTTCTTTGGAATGGATCATGTTTAGCAGGTTAAGTTGGATGATGAAGAGACCTCCAATTTTCGAGATCGTCTTCTCCCTCTCATTGTTGGGTTGCTTAGAACTGTGAGTGTTGTGTCTAGTACTTTTTCATGAAAATAACTGCCTTCATTACAACTTCTGCTGTTGTTTGTTCTTAAATATTTGTATAATTTTACTCTTGCTGCTGATGTATACTCTTTGATGCCATATCTTAGTTCTTGTTATAGGAATTTATGTGAATTATTCAACATGAGTAAAATTTAAGTCATTCATGCTGATAGAAAAGTTCGACTTAACTGAAATAAGAGTCTGGATGATGTGAGCTTATAAGTTTAAATATCAGAATTCAAATATTTTTTCCAGTGTTGGTAGGATAAATTTCTGATTGAACTTGTTTCCAATAAGATCCTTTCCCAGTTATGGTCACTCTGAAGTAGGATCCTGGTAAGGGACTGTAGGTGAAGGTCCCATCCTGCAGCATCACTGTAAGATGTTGCTGCTCTTAGTTGCTAATTTGTTATTAGGACTGCAATTTGTGCTTATCAGTGCTGATTATGGTAAACCAATTGATTCTTTTTACTCTAGCACTGAACTCAATGTTTCATTGATTGGTATCAGGCCAAGCTCCCCTCTGTGTTGAGAATATACCGAGATACTCTTACGGCCAGTATGAAAACAACTATTAAGAATGCAGTTGCCGAGCTGCTTCCGGCCTTTTCAGCCCAATCTCTGGAGTCAGAGCGAACATCTGCAGAGCGAACATCCGATACAGATGGTGAGTACAAACTACAAGATTTTTTAAAATTTTTTCGAGCTCATTAATTTGCAAGTACTTGTCTATTTTCTTTAAGATGATTTGTTGATTGGATATAAGCAACTTGTAATGAGTTTCTGCTCCTTTTTCTCTCCTTTTCTTACACTTATGGGTGACTCAGGTGGAGGTTTATCACTAGCGAGCAAGTTAAGGAGCTTGTCATCTGAAAACTTTGTGCTGCTTTTAAGTGCTATTTTCAACATCGTACAGGTAATGTATAATTCACAAGTATTTTTCCTAGACACAGTTTTGTAAGCTTCTTGATGTACTGGCCATGCTTTGATTTTTCCTTTAACTCAGATATACTGGGCAGCTGAAGCCTGAATGTAATGAAGGTGGATTGTTGCCACCAAAATCCATTTTTTATTTTTTATGGGGGCATAGTTGCTAAATTAAGCCTTGCTCAAGAGAATTTGTGGTTTACAAGACTCCTAAACTTAGGTTGCTGATTTGTTAGTATGCTTCGGTGGTCATGACCTTGATTTTTTACTGCGTGATTATCATAGAAATGATTTGATTGCTTGATTCAAGCCTTTAGTTTTCTTCATTATATGCCATTTAAGTAACAAATAATATGATCTATTTTCATTTTAGTAAATGCAGGCACACTTAGTGCAGGCTGCTGAAGTGAAAAAAGCAATTGAGTGGATTATGTGCAGTGTTGATGGACATTATGCCACTGAGTCAGTTGCTGCTGCAATTGCAGTTGGTGCAGCTACTGCTGAAACAACTTATGAGAGTGGTAGCCAAGGCAGTTCACTTCTCCCCTTTTCTCAACAGAGAAGTACTTCCAAGCTTACATCATCTCAGCTGAAATCAAATGATGCAGCAAGCCCCTCAAATATTTCGAGAAATTTTAGGTGAACTCTGATCCCTTTGTTGTGATAATTTTAAAATGTTACTTGCATGATGTTTACCTTTTATGTAAGAGTAAACGCTATATATAAAAAAATTGACATAGCAGAAATCACTACACAACAGAAATAATGGCTGGGATTATAAGTTTGTACAACTCTACGGTTATTTATTTTATTAATGCTTTCATGATATTTTTCTTGTGACCAAATTTGTTATAGTTATTATTTATCTTTGTGGAATTTTGTGGGTTGTTTTTATTCAAGGGCCCGTGTTCCATTGCAGTTTTTTTTTTTGTTGGTGCTATTTGTTTATTGCTACTACTTATAATAAAAGGTGCAATCCACTTCTTTGTTTTAGTTAAAGAATAATTACTTGGCAAAGAAAAGATTTAAAATCTGTTATGAAATTCTATATAATAAAAACCAAAGAGATTTTAACAGGACTAGTTATGTTTTTTCTTCACCCTGGTCAATTTTGGAACAATATAATTGAGCCTGCATTTACTTGGTATCCCTCTTTCACAACTTGAACTGAACTGAGCATCAAGTAACTTCCTGTTTAGTGTGCTTATGAAAAAAAGAAGATTATCTGATATTAGTGTACTTTAAGAAGGTAAGAATGCTATCATGTTTGGAGGTAATCTCCAAATTGCTGATCATGATCAGAAGCTCTGTTGTGATGAGGGTTTTTTAAGTTGTCCTTGTTGTTAAGTAGTCACTGCCAGTCTGTCTCATCTCTCTTATAGGCTGGTTTTTTTACCAGCTTCAGATCCCATCTAGCCAATTTATGTCAGAACAATTCCTGCAAAAATAAGACCTGCAAAGAAGGTGATTTTGAACCTTCAGTTGGGTTTTCCAGTTTGCATCTGCAAATTAATGGTGTTGATTCAGTTCTGATTTACATTAAAATTTGGTTCAACTGGTGTAGTTTTCTGAACAAATTGTGATCTTTGACAGGGCTGATGTATTGAGAGAGAACACAGAAGCTGTCTTTGCTGCTTGTGATGCTGCTCATGGAAGATGGGCGAAGCTCCTCGGGGTCCGTGCTGTTCTTCATCCTAAGCTGAGATTGGTGGAATTTTTAAGCATATACAACATCACCCAAGAGTTTATAACTGCCACTGAAAAGGTTCTATATAGTTTTCTGTATCATGAAAAAAACTTTCTGTTCATGTCTGTGATGCTATTTGTACGCTAACTTAAACAGATTGGTGGAAGATTGGGGTATAGTATTCGTGGAACAATGCAATCACAGGCCAAGGGTTTTGTTGATTTCCAACATGAAATGCGAGTTAGTTTCCTTTTCCACTTTCCCCTTTATTTAGTTTGTTTTTTAAGACATTTTCAGTTTCTCATCTGGCTAACCTTTACATTGATGGATGTAGATGACAAAAATTAAGGCAGTGCTTGATCAGGAGACATGGGTGGAAGTAGATGTCCCTGATGAATTTCAGGCTATTGTAGCTTCATTGTTTTATTCTGAACCATTGATCTCTGAGGCTCTAAATGAAACTCAAGTTGAGATGACAAGAAGCTATGGAGAAGTGGGCACAAGCAATGATGGTTCACTTGTGATTGACAATGAAGCACAAAATGCTGCACAAAAACTAGTGAGAATGAACTCTACAGAGGTGTCTTTGCAAAATTCTGTGCAAAAAAAATCGACTCCCTCAACTGAGCCAGCTGAAAGTAATAAAGTCATGACTGCAACATCTTCAGCTCAGCGTAACAACCATAAGGTAAAGGAGCGCGGGAAATCCACTTCTCAAACACTTTCTTGTGGAGGTGTTGGTTATCACATGGTAAACTGGTTAGTTTTCTTTTTTTACCTTTTATATCAGTTTTTTTGCATGTAGTTTTCTGTGAGTTCATTAACAACATTTTCTTTATTTCATTTAAATCTTGACTTTCTATCCGTAGTTAATGTCAATAGTTATTGCCAGTGTGGCTTAGCACTCCCCTGCTTGATGACACTTTACTTTCTCTTGTATGTTTGACAGATTATAATCTAAGAATTCCTTGTTGTGTTTTGTTATTTTCATTTTGCATACTATTTTTAATTTTCAGCAATCAAAATACTTTCTGAAGTGAACAATCGCTGATGCCGTCTGTGTTTACTCTTTCCCAGTGGCTTAATATTGCTGAAGATGTTGTCAGAATACATGGATATGAATAATTATTTGCCAACGCTATCTTCAGAAGTTATTCATCGTGTTGTGGAGATCTTAAAATTCTTCAATACAAGGACTTGTCAACTTATTCTCGGAGCTGGTGCCATGCAGGTACAAGTTTCTAATCGTTAACATTTGCTTTCTCCAAAGTGTTGTATTTTAACATTCTAAAGTCCAAAAAAGGTTTAGATTTTCTGGTTAACATATCATAAAAGGGAACCATTCTTGTCTTGCATGCATTTATGATATTTGGTCTGTGGGTTATCCCAATTTTAGCCTCCAAATCCTTGATACCTGTGAAGCGCTCCACTGAGTCTCCGAACACCAACATCACACCCTGAATGTTTTCTTTATCTATCTTTCTTCCTGCCAACAAACTGATATACCATGCACATTTTATTCTCTCTTTTTGCTTGCCTTATTTTCAAATTATTTTCTTTGCTCTTATATTTATAATCAATTTGAAGCAAGCTCAGTTGTTCATTTAATTACTAACTTTGGTCTATGCAATGCTGAAGGTGTCAGGTTTGAAATCTATTACATCGAAGCACTTGGCCCTTGCTAGTCAAGTCATCAGTTTTGTATATGCTATTATTCCTGGTAGGTTGATATACATTTAATGAGTGTTCTTGTTTCAAATTGTTAAGTGCACTGCTTAAGACAATTTTCTTGCCGCTCTTATTTGCTAGCTCTTCATTTTCTGACATTTCTGAGTTTCTTTGTGCTTGCTGTCTGGGCTAAGAAATCAGGCGAGTTCTTTTCCTTAAAGTACCTGAAGCACGGAAAGCATTACTATTGTCAGAGATTGATCGAATAGCACAGGTATGTAGCTGTTTAAGCTGCTTCTCATGCTAATATTGTGATGTGTGCAACTTCTATTTAATTTGCTGAGCTCTCTTGCTACTGATTGATGGCATGCATGACAATGCATACAATGCGTGGAACTTCTCTTTCAATGCCTGTTTGTTTTTGGGATTTCTTGTAGTTTGGAGCTGGTTTTGTCTGTGGATGAACAGGCTTTTATGCTGTTTAGTTTCAAATTTCACATGGTTTTATTTTTTAACTCAGGATTATAAGGTTCATCAAGAGGAGATACTTACAAAGCTGGTTCAGATAATGAGGGAAAGGGTGTTGTATCATCTACGTAAATTGCCTCCAGTTGTCGAGAGCTGGAATAGACCCGTAGATACTGATTCACAGCCTAGTTTGATTGCTAAAGAAATTGTAAAGGTAACTAATTGTAAATTGGAATGTTCCAAATTCCAAATACACTGGAGGCTTTTGTGGTGTCCTCTTACTGTGGATCTTGGCAATTTGGAAATGCCAAACATGCCTGCTCTGAACACTTTAGTCAAGTAGATAAACTTCAGAGTGGGCTGACATGGCCATATATTATTGTGGTTGATGTGCAGATGTCTTTTCATTGCATACAGTTGTTTGGTGAAAATCTACAGCATGTTAACAGTCCTCAATCTGATTCCACTCATGACATAAACTTTGTCTTTGCTTTCTTAGATTAAGAACTTAATCTGGAAAATTCCTGCTAAATGTATGAACTCAAGTAGCTGTTATAATCATTATAATGTTAGGATTTGGGAGGTGGTTTCTTTCCTTATGGTTGTTCAACCAAAATTATCCTTGGAGAATTGGACCTGATTAGCCATTCAACTTTTGCAGGAGGTTAACTACCTACAACGTATCTTGTCTAGAACTTTACATGAGGCGGATATTCAAGCGATTTTCAGGTGAGTTCTAAACTTAGCTTGGTGAATAATACTCAGTTGCTTGCTGCAATATCAGCATATACTTTGCTGTTCCATGCTACAAAATGTAGAGTATGACTTTGATCTCATGGTTGTGTAATGCATAGTCCAATGATGACAAAAATCCTGCAGTAAAATGGCTTGAAGTGGATATTGAGGCATATTTGGTTGTCCAGGTCTAAACAAAGAAATTGTCCTTCCTTGAATGAAATGCATCCGGTGTGTTTAGTCGAACTTATTTTCTAAGAAACTTATTGACGTTAAATACTTTCATGGTATCCAGAACCATATTTCTTGATGAAAAATGTATTCTCATGAAAACAGAGCAAAATCTCAAAAACCCAGTAGGTTTTTTCCCTTGGGTTTTGATGGAAACGCTTATCCCTGCATTGCAATGATTTTTTCAGGCAAGTGGTTATAGACTTGCATAAAGAAACTTCAGAAGCATTTTCACGGTTTGAGATCAGCAGTCCACAAGCAAAGGGCAGGTACTGCCTTTTATTATCTTACAAGAGCATCCACAACTGTTTTTCTGTTTTGCTTGCTTCTGCATGGAAATTAACTTTCTGGAGCTCAAGTTGTTTTTGTTTGTGTACCATATATCAGGCTTCACCGGGATATTACACTTATCCTTGGATGCATTAGATCATTACCTTCTGGTAGCTCGAGCGAATCTGGTACCCTTAACTGGGGACAACTTGATGAGTTCTTCGTACAAAGATTTGGGTCTGAAGCTGACTGAAAATGTCGTCTTCAAGGATCAAATTGGTTGCTCATAGTAACGAGATTTTTATGGAAGATATGGGATGATAGGACCAGTTCTCAACCTATACACCTATGTTGTAGCATATATTTGAGGTACTTCTCTATTCTGTGTTGTCAAATTCTTTCATCCACCACTTGTTTTGTTTTTCAGCCGTCAGAAAAAAAGAAAATCAAGTTACTATAAACATAGAAAAACCACCAGATTACATGGATTTTCCATCTCCTACTTGCAGTGAATGATTTTCTGGATCAGCTTCTTGTGCATGAAAAAGTTTTTCTGGTTACTAATCACTGGAATTTATTCCAGGTGTCTTGGTTGTCTTTTGGTAAATAGTGGACAGCTTATTTATCAACATTGAAGTATTGCGGAAGGAAGTGTCTCTAAAGCAGAATTTTTGTAGGAGTTTACAGATATTACAATTTTTTAATTGTTCGAAATATTCAACAGCTGGTTCTAGTTATCAAGTTCTTCCATGTACCATTATTTTCAGATGCACTCCATTGCTTAATCTTCAGACAATTGTATTCTAGCATCATTAATTCGATTTCATTTCTCTGCCTTCCATGTTCTTATCATAAGCCATCTTGTACTGCTTCACAAATAATCCTGAAAATGTCAACTACGTTTAATTTGCAAATTCTTACAGGTAGGCACAATGTCAATATGGTTTATGGTTCTTTCGGTAGCAACGAAATGGCATTGTGCAAAAATATCTTATTTTATTTCATTGGTCAACTTGCGAGTCATTCAAGATGACTAAGTGAGTGGGCAGTTTGAAATTATGTTTGAGTGGGCAGTTTGAAATTATGTTTGAGTGCAGTTTGATCGATTTTGATGTATAAATGTTAAAAATTAAAAAAAAAATTAAAATTATTTTAATATATTTTTAAGTAAAAGTACAGTCAACATTTCTCCAAACTGGCAATTACAATCTCTTATTGTTTTTTCACTTTCTAGTAGACACCAGTGATCATTTCCTGCATTCTAAAATGTCTTCTCCAAGTTGAACTCTTGTCCGAGAGGCTGAGAAAGCCCAGATATCTCCAGTAAATCAAACTGACCTTTAGTTTTCTCTAATCCTAAGAATGTCACTTTTTCTATAATCCATTTTTGACTCACAGCAAATTCTCCATTAATGACATTTGATCCAACTACTACTCTATTCCCTACTATTCCACCAGAAAATTTCACCAAACTCCAATTCTTCCCCACCCCTCCCATGTCCACGCTCTCCCCATCATCCAAGAATGATTCCCCTGTGCTGTTTCCAGTGCTGCTCAGAACCACTAAAAGATGGAAAGCTGTTTTTCGAGCTTCTTTTGTCGTCATGGCTTCTTGTTGCAAGGCCAAGATGTTTCCTTCGTGAACATGAACATTAATATGATCTGCCGGTGCAGCAAGATTGATGTACTTTCCTGAACTTACAGAAACTGAATTAGAGTAGTTAAAAAGATCAAACCAGTTTCCCGCTGGAAAATATGCATCGACTGAAGTAGCTCCTGACTTCAATACTGGTGATACCATTACACCTTTACCGATAAGAAACTGTGAGTTGACTTCATAAGTTTTGATGTCTCGAGGAAATGAAAAGAAAAGAGGCCGCGCTATTGGGGTCCCTTTTGTGTGAGCCTCATACATTAATGTGTAGAAATATGGAAGCAGCTGATATCGCAGGCCAAGCACCTTCCTGGCTGTTGCTGCAACAGAATCCCAGAGATAAAGCTCTTGACGCGTTGTGTCTATGGATGAATGATCTCTTGCGAAGGGGTAGAAGGCACCTAGCTGCATCGGAATAAAAATTCAACATCAAGTGAATACAGAAAAAGGGTAAAACACCCATGCAACATCCAATTACAAGAAACCATTTACCTGAATCCATCGCCGGCAAAGCTCCTCAGTTGTGTTTCCTGAAAAGCCACATATGTCAGCACCAACCATTGGAATTCCAAACAGTCCAAAATTCAGAATTGATGGTATAGTGTATGCCAAGTCATCCCATGTAGCAGCATTGTCTCCAGTCCAATGTGCCGTATACCTTCCGGAGCCAACAAAAGTTGATCTAGAAAGTACGAATGGCCTTTTACCAGTTGAATTGATCAGACCAGCATTGGTGGCTTTTGATTCCAGGAGGCCATAGAGGTTATGAACATTGTACTCTGTCATGATATCAAAGTGTAGAGATGTTGCTGGAATAGTTTTATTATTAATCGGCCGACGAACGCCAGCATTGTTAATCATGTAGGGTGGGTTGTCCAGGGTAGAAGATGGGGTGGGTGTGGGATCGATGAAATTTGATATCTCATTCATGTCAATCCAGAGACCATCAACAGGGAGAAGCTCTCGAAACATTTTTATCTCATTAACCCAAAACTCTAGGCCAGCAGGATTTACAAAATCAGGAAAATAGACTTTTCCAGGCCAAACTTCACCCAGGTACGGAATGCCATTGCGTTTAATGAAAATATCAGCCTGCATTCCTCTGATGTAAGTTTCATATGATGAGTTCACACTGATGCCTGCAGAAAATTGGAGGCTCAAAAGAATTTACCAGAACCATTATATCTTTCTTCCTTTCTTTTCTTTTCTTGTTTTTTCTTCTCAAAGCCAATTAGAAAGAATTACAAAAGTCATAGGATTTCATGTTAAGAGAACTTTTGTTTCTTCAAGTTGGAACATACCAGGATCCAAGATGAGCACATATTTCTGACGATTTTGGTGAAGGGTATTGACAAATTTCTTCATTTTTTCCAAGGGAAAATTTGTAGGATGAAATGTGAAGTCCTTGTATGCATCCATGTAATCAATATCTGTCCACATGACTTCAAGAGGTATACCAGCTTTTGCATATCCAGCAACCACACCCTCAACATCAGAAATGTTCTTGTAACCGTATCGGCATTGATGAAACCCTTCACATTGTACCAAAACACAGGAAAGAACAAAAGGAGTTGTCAAGAATAAAAGCTACCCAAATCTAAGAGCATGGCTAAATGAAACCGGCAAGTAAGAACAGCTCATCATAGCTGCTTAAGAACAGAGATCATCATAGCTGCTCAAGGAAATGTTTATACAAGAAAATCTTCAAAAGAACATAGAATTGTGACAACTGATGCGTGTTATAATGAAACAGACATTGTTTAACAAAAACTGAGATATATAAAATAATATGGTCCATCCATATCGGCAATTATTGAATTGATATATTCAATTATCATGCAATTTTGCAGACCACAACATGTTAAGTTGCCAGTAAGATTTGCAAAGAAAAATAGTATAAATCAAGGAAGGTAGAGACAGTGCTTACCGAATGACCAATATGGCATTGGGGCAGGCCGGCCGATTAGCTCAGTATACTGCTCTATCACCATATCCGGCAATGGCCCAGCGAAAAAGTACAAATCAATAATGCCACCAATAACCTTATAAGTTATCCTATCACCTTCATAAATTATGTCCATGCCATTACTATTAAACAGTAAAACACCATGAGTAGTCCCTGCCTTTACTTTGTCATCAGCCGATGCTGATCTTACATCGATGTAGAAGGGGTGAGAACCGTAGAGATTAACATCAATATTAGCACTGCCCAGGTCAGCATTCCACAAGGTGAATGCGTCTTTAGGCTTCAACTTGAAAGTGCTCTTGGTGTGCTCTCCTAGACCGTATAAAGATGACCTCTTTATAGGAAGCCTGGAAGACAGCTGGATATACTGGTCCTTAAAGACCAAGAAAGTGTCGGGATTGGACGTGTCCGGCGATGTGTCAAAAAGAACATCACCAGAGGACTTTCGGGTGATGGTGAAGCCGAAAGGGGTGGTGTTGTGCAGGGTAAAAAGCAGGTCCGAGTTGGGGTCAGAGAGGAGGTTGTTTTCTAGCAAGACTCTATGCTTTAATGGAGAGTAATGCAGGTAGTTTTCCGGAGAGTGGCCTTCCCGGGGAACGATGTCTTCTGGGATCTCCCATCTTTGGTTTTTGGAATCTGTTATTCTGACTCTCAAACGGTTCTTAGTTTCAAAGCTGCGTTTAGGAGGCAAAGCATGTCAAAGCATAGAGCAGGAAATATGCAAGTCGGAAGACAAGCCATGCCGTCTACTTGTTTAAGTGTATGGTAGGAACATAATTCTTTGAAGAGGGTAAGTTGCTGGCATAGTCCTCTAAGTTTTTAAAGTTATTCATATCAGTCCCTCTATCATAATTTATTAAAATAGATGATGAGAAATTCATTTTCCCGTCATTCTAAGCAAAGATAAGATTAGAACTAATCATGTCACAAGAAATTAACAACAAAATTGTTCATCCTAAAAAAGCCATTGACTTTTTGGTTTCTGTTTTTCAAGAGCATTTGATAGTTAGATAAGATTAATGTTAGAAAAATCATCCTTAACATCAAAATAATCAAGATAGTAACTAAACTTCTTACCTAGCAACAAGACTGAGATGTTGGATATCATCTCCATAAACTGAGGATTCCTTGATAAGACTAAGATCGGCAGTCAACGACTTGCCTGAGAAACCAGAGTTAACAGATCCAACTTTGTAGCCATAGCCAACGACTTCTTCTTTCACTTCCTTTCCACTAATCAATGGCACCCAATGAACCAACAAGAAGAAGATAAGTAGAAGATTGCTGTTAGATTGAGATATTGCTTTTGGGTTCCTGCTACCAGTCTTGTTTCTCTCTTTCTCCATTCTTTCTGTCATATGATCAGTGGAAACTCAGAGGTATTTAGATATCGGTGGAATATACTTTTAATGTACTCTAAAAAAAATAGTAATTATTTGAAATCCCAGTGTTCTTCATCTGTGGTTGGTTCGAGGCCTGCGATCTTATTTTTCTTTATTTATTTCATTCCTTGATTTTCACGTTTGAATTTTAAATTTTCAAAACGATCCTCCAATTTATTTATTTTTTAAATTTAGTTTATATTATTTTTATAACTATTTATTTTATTTGAAATTATTTAAAAAACTAAATATTTCTTTCAATTTCATTTTTTTTATTTTTCTATATGTTACAATTAATTATTTTGATTAATATTTTTTTTGTATTGAATCCTTTTTTTAATTAAATTTATTTTTTTATTTTATCATTTGATATTTTATTTTATTTTATTCTTATGTCAAAGTTGATACTCTATCTTTTTATTATTATTTGTTTTATTTTGATAAATTTTTTAAATTTAAATATTTTAATTTTTTATTTCATTCATCAATATTAAAGTGGTTAGTAAATAAGTTTATTGATTGAACCTGAGTTTAGAATTTTATAGATTGCGAGTTTAGAAGATTAATATTGGTTTAAGAGATTTGTCTGAAGTTGTTTGGTTTTTGTTTTTTTTTTAACTCATATTTTTTTCAACTTCATCCTCCAATATTTTTTTAATTAAAGATTAGATTATGTTAATTTTCTTATTTACTTTCTAAAAATTTTTTTATTAATTTTAAAAATAACCTTAATTATCCTAAGTCTTTTTTCTTTCATTCTTTGTTAACATTAGTTTTTTTAAAAGAATTTTTTTAATTAAATTAAATTAAATTAATTAAATATAAGTAAGAGATGTTCACTTCATGATATTTTACTTGGTTTGCTTTCCAGATCATTACTCTAACAACGCATATAGCCTTTTTTAGTGTCATAATACAGTTTTTTTTGCAATCGTCTTAGAATCGTTTCGGTGAGTTTTTTCTAGGGTGAGATGGTGTCCATAATAGAATAAAAATGAGTCTTTAACAAAAAAAAATTTTCATTTTTCTCTCAAGATATTCAATTTTTATAATTAATTATTGGCATTTTTTGCTTTATTTTCAATATTTTTTTTAATTATATTACTAATTCAACCGACCTTATTAAATCCAATCAAATAAATAACTTATATTCCAGATCTTTCTTATTTCTTTAAAAACATTAATATTATTTTAAAAAAAATTATGTTAAAAAAATATTTCATCTAACCCGCTAAGCATAGCAGGCACCAATATACTAACATGTAAAAGGAGATTTTTTTTTTTTGAAAGAAAAACAAAAAAACAATTGTATGTATGATTGGAGGTATTTTTATCTTAAAACTTTCGTTTCTTCTTTTTATTTTTTTCTTTTTTCTTTTTGCTTTGTCATGATCAAATGGTAAACCTTGTTGCCTGAGAAACTTGTACTATCATTTTTCCAACTGGAATTTCAACATTTGCAATCTCTTTTTTATTATTATTATTATTATTGCCAATTTTCTGGTAAATTTTGGCTGTCAATTCTTATCTGCTTAATTTCACCTCTAACTTGAACTCCTCTCCAAGTGACAAACAGAAGCCTGACTTTTCTAGCTTATCAAATAGTCCATTGCAATTGAAGCTTGCCCTTATGCCTGAATTTCCACTCTTTGTTTCTTTACAAGTCGGCAATTCATACCACTTGAACCCCTTAGTCTTTTCTAACCCTATGAATGTTACTTTACTTCCAATCCATTTTTTTACTTAAAGCAAATTCTTCATTTATGATGTTTGATCTTACCATTGCCATGTCTCCTATTATCTCACTATAAAATTTCACTAAGCACCAATTCTTTCCCTCCCCTCCCATCTCCACACTCTCCCCATAATCCAAGAAAACTTCTGTGCTGTTTCCAGGGCTAGTAAGAACCCAAGAGATGGAATGCTGTTTTTTGAGCTTCTTTTGTTGTCATGTCTTCTCCTCGCAAGGCCATGTTACCTTCGGAATCATGAATGTTTATATGATCTGCAGGTGAACCTAGTTCTATGTATTTTCCTGAATCTACACCAACTGAACTAGAGTAATTGAAGAGGTCAAACCAGTTTCCTACAGGGAAGTAAGCATTTACTGGAGTAGCTCCTGATTTCAGTACAGGTGATACCATCACACCTTCACATGAAGGCTGAGAACCTTCTTAGCTGTTGCGGCAACAGAATCCCAGAGATAAAGCTCTTGCCATTTTTTGTACATATCCGAGTAGTCTCTTGCGAATGGGTAAATAGCACCTAGCTGCATTGTAACATAACTTCAGGAACAATTATCTAGTGCAGAAAACTTAAGACAATTCGTCATGCTTTCGAAATCCAATCCAGAGAAGCAAAACAAAAATGTAACAACAAATACATGAAACTCAATGTGTTCCAATGTGCATCGGTCTGAATTATGACTAGGACTTCATAACATCTGTAGATGCGCAAAAACCAATGATTTACCTGGATCCAACGACGACAAGTTAAGCTCTTCATTTGTGTCTCTAGCAAAACCGCAAATGTCCACCAACCATTGGAATTCCAAACAGTCCAAAATTCAAAATTGTTGGAATGCTGTATGCTAGATCATCCCATGTTGCAGCATTATCTCCAGTCCAATGTGCAGTGTACTTGCCAGAACCAACAAAAGTTGATCTAGAGAGTACAAAAGGCCTTCTACCAGTTGCCTTTTTCAGACCACAATTGGTGGCTTTAGATTCCAAGTAGCCATGAAGGTTATGAACATTGTACTCAGTAACGCTACCAAAATGGTTTTTAGAGATGTTGCAGGGACAGTTTTATTATTAATAGGTCGTTGAATACAGGCATTGTTAATCCTACAAGGAGGATCATCAAGGTTAGATAATGGGGTGGGAGGGGAAGTTATGAAATTTGATATCTCATTCATATCAATCCAGACGCCATCAAAGGGAAGAGGGTCTTGGAATATCTTCATCTCATTACTCCAAAATTCTCTTGTCAGCTAGATTTACAAATCAGGAAAATAGACTGAATCCAGGCTATACTTCTGACGTGAAGCATGTTACAACTATATACTTATGAATGAACTAAATAGATAATATCAAGCCTAAAAAGAAGTTGGCGAAGAAACTCATAAACATCAAATATCAAACTTGAAGTTGTTATTTTAATTATTTTTCTAATTAATTTTTAATTTTAATTATTTGTTTTTAATTAGTATTTAAGAATCCTAATGTTAGATGGATTCTAAGAATTTTAGTTTTAATTAGAAATTTTTTTTCCATAAAAGATTTTAAAACTAATATAAATAAAAGTTTTTAGTTTATTTTGAGAGGGAGATTATTATTGAGACTTTTAATAAAATACAGAGAGTTTTTTTTTTAAATTTCTCTACAACTTAGGTCTAAAACCTTAAGGCTTGAGAACCTTAGCTTCTATATACGCTACACACTGTGTCAATTGGTATCTTTGCCTCTTTGATGGATAGAGATGGTAGCAACTCACTCTGTGATGCAGGAGTTGAGGCTCTATAGGGCATTTTGCAGACTCAGAAGCATAAATTAGATTGTTTAGAGCAAACCATAGCAGATCTAACTTGAATAATGGGTAACTACTTGCTCTCTTTGTTAGAGATAACCCTCCAACAAAGAAAGCGAGTAGTGTGAACTTGATGGGGGTGACCGAGAAAATTTGTATAAGTATGACAATGATAATGATGATGATGATAGCAGACAAAACTATGTGGTTAAGAAAATGATGCTACCACCAAAAGTTATTGAAGATTTGTGACAAAACAAGTTATTTTTACTTGTTGCATGATGTAACCATATTATTCGATAATTTCACCCACATCTACCTAATGTTTTGTCCATGTTTTATATATAAAATGCCTTGATATTCTTTGTTTTATGTTTTGAAGGCATTTTTGGATGAAAGATGCAAAAAAGAGTAAATTGGAGGTAATTGGCAGATTTGACGTTCAGTCGATGTTTTGTGCAGAGCGTGAGTTCTAGAGATCAAAATGAAGTGATTCCAGTGGTACTAAAAAGCTAACATCCATACCTTTCTGGAAATGTAATGCAAGAAAAATAAAAGGAGAAAGATCATGGAAATCACATCCTGCAAAGTCAAATTTGGCATTTTGCCAGTGTTGACCTTTGGCCATTCAAAATTTAATATCTGGAGCTACAGAAGTCTAATTTATGCAAAATCAATTTTCTTGGATTCCTAATTCAAAGACCTATCGATGCTCCAAATTTCAGCCAACAAAGATGTCATATTAGGGAGATATGATTTTTCAAAGATGACAAATGAATTCTGCCAGCAATCAGGTTTCGTGAAGAAACGAGTTCAAATTACATTTCGAAGCATCTAAACCGACATCCAAGTTTTTATATCAGCAATTTAGCTCCTCTAAGTCAGAGTTTGAAGATTTCATGCAAGGCTATTTCTTCTTTTTAGAAAAAATAGTTATTGAAGTACTTAAATGTAAACTGCCAACTTAAGGAAGGACTATTTTGTAAAATAGAGACTGGGGTTTCTTAGCATATAAAAAGAAAGAGAGAAGAGGCAGCAGGCAGCAGAAAATAGGGAGAGCAGAAGGAGACAGCAGCCAGCAGAGAATAAACACAAATTCTCTCCTCTACAAACCCAAAAAATCATGCTCTTTTCATTCTTTAGAAGTAGTTGTTCAATAGTTATGTAAGGCTAAGCTCTTTTCTTGGTTGCAAGGACACAACAAACCTTCGGATTTCAAGAACCGTGAGATTTATTCTTCCTTCTATTTTTAGTTTATGTTATGAATGAGTATGATTGTTTTCCTATGCATATTTCCTATGATTGTTGTTGATGATTGCTAGAGCGGACTCTAAGTTATTGTTGTGAACAATCTATTGCTAAGTTTAATATCAAAACCGGAGTTGTGATATATGAACTTGTGAAGCAACTAAGCTTGATAATTGTGGCGGAACTACGTTATTGAACTTAGGGGGAACATTAGAACAAAGTGACACAAGCTGCGGACAGCTTGTATGTTAATCTTGATGAAATATTCTAGTTCTTAAAGCTACCATTAAATTGAATTATTAGTGCGGACACTTTGATTATTTATTGGTTAGGATTAGCTATACGGCGGATCCGTTAATTAATCAACGTTAAGAAAAGATAAAATTTTAGAACATAAACTGCAATTTTCGTTTCAAGGATCGATTCTAATTTCTGTTGGTGGATGTGTGCTTGCGACCAAGGTTTGTTTTCTTGATAAATTTCGGTTTTAATTGATTTTGTTTGCTAGTTTAATTGCTGCCATAGTTTAGATAATCACAAACCAAATCCCCCCAATTACATAGCGTACAACATAAAAATCTGACTTGAAACTTCCTCGTGGGATCGACCCCTTGCTTGCTCTATACTATCTTGTGTGTTTTAAGCAAAAGTAATTAATTTGTGCGACCGCGACATCGCATCAAATTTTGGCGCCGTTGCCGGGAAGGTAATTTTAGTTGATTGTTGTGCTTGTACTGTTATTTTTATTAGCTGTGATACAAAAAAAAAAAAACAGAATTTTTGCTTGCGACGGTATTGTTCACTTGCGGCGGCGGTACTGTTCAAAACAGAGTTTTTGGTGGAATTAGGTATCGGTCTTTTGTTTCCTGAAGGAAAAAGATGTTCTGAACAGGACTAGTGATAAATCACTAGCCCCACCCTATTTAGGCAAAATTCTGCTGTTTTCTAGTGCTTTTAGGCTATTTTAGTTTTCTACCGTAGGATTTTCGTACAATTTGCATTGTTTTCGATCTCTTGTGTGGTTACTTTCTTTTGAGTTTTCTTAACAATTTATGCCTGTGACCTGTTCTACTAATCAAATTCAAGTGTAGATTGATCTTGAAATAGAAAGCACTTTACGCAGGTTAAAAAAGGAAGCTCGCCTCAACACCATGGCTTTTGCACGACAACAAACACTCAAGGAGCTTGTTGCTCCTAACATGAAAAATCAACCATTGTGCATAAACATTGACAATAATGTAAACTTTGAGCTCAAATCTGGTTTTATACATTTGTTACCAACATTTAATGGTCTTGCAGGAGAAGATCCTCATACTCATCTCAAGGAGTTCCATATGGTTTGTGTTGGCATGAAACCGAATGGAGTTGATGAAGAACAAGTTAAGTTGAAAGCTTTCCCTTTCTCTTTGAAGGGGGCAGCAAAGGCATGGCTTTTCTCTATTCTCCCAGGATCTATTGGAACTTGGAATGCCATGAAGAAGATTTTCCTTGAGAAGTATTTCCCAGCATCTCGAGTTGCCAACATAAGGAAAGAAATATGTGGGATTCGGCAATCTCATGAAGAGACGCTCTCTGAATATTGGGAAAGATTTGAGCAACTCTGCATTCAATGTCCTCATCATCAAATACCCAATCAACTGCTCATTCAATATTTCTATGAAGGATTGATGCCTACTGACCGTAGTATCATTGATGCTGCAAATGGAGGCGCATTGGTGGATAAGACACCCGAGGTTGCACGCCAATTGATCTCAAACATGGCAGCCAACTCAAAATAATTTGGCACTCGTGAAGACTTCTCCAACAAACGAGTAAATGAGGTAAGTATTTCTAACCTTGAAAATAAAGTTAATGATCTTACTTCTCTTGTGCGTTCTTTGGCTTGTGGAAATGTGCAGCAGGTGAAAGTTTGTAGCATATGCTCCTTACAATGACATGCTTCGGATATTTGCCCAACAATGCAAGAAGATTACATTGAACAAGCTCATGCAATTGATGGAGCATTCAACGGACAACCCCAACTTAAATATGATCCCTTTTCCAACACGTACAATCCTGGATGGAGAGATCATCCCAACTTACGCTACGACAACCCATCCCAACAAGGCAATCAAGGCCGACAGTTCCATCCCCATGGATTTCAGCCCTAACAAAATTATCAAGCAAGACAACCTCCTCCATTTACAAACTCCAATGTTATGGGGTCATCATCCAATGATGATCTTCGTGAGATGATGAAAACTTTGGCTTCTAACACTGTGACCTTGCAACAAAATGTCATGTCTTTTCAACAGGAAACAAGGTCAAATATTCACAACTTGAAAAAGCAAATGGGGCAAGTAACTTCAAGTGTAGGGAAATTGGAAGCACAAATGAATGGAAAGTTGCCCTCCCAAGCATTAAATCTAAAAGAGAATGTTAGTGCAATCATACTGCGAAGTGGGAAAGAACTTGAAGAGAAAAGGTTGAAACAAATTGAGATGGAGGAAGAAGAAGAGATAAAAACTGAATTGAGTACAAAGAAGGAACATCCTTCTCCTCCACAAACTGAAATAAAGACCAACACTCCCAAGGTAACTCCTCACTCAATTAATTCCAGCTTTAAAACAATTCCACCCTTTCCTGTGAGTTCTTCTAGGTCAAAGAAAGAAGACAAAGAAAAAGAGATCTTAGAGGTTTTCAAGAAAGTGGAACTGAACATTCCTTTGCTTGATGTTATCAAGCAAATTCCCAAGTATGCAAAATTCTTGAAGGAGTTGTGTACTACCAAGAGAGCTTTCAAACTGAAAGGTTATGAAATGGTAGTATGGGTGAAGTTGTATCTGTCATTGTTCAAAAGAATCTGCCTTTAAAACAAAAAGACCCAGGTGCATTTACTATCCCATGTGTTATTGGTAATGCTAGTTTTAAAAGAGCTTTATGCGATTTAGGTGCATCCATTAGTGTTATGCCCAAACATGTTTATGATTCTCTTAGTCTTGAGCCTTTGAATAAAACTAGCATTGTAATACAACTTGCGGATCGTAGTTTTGTTTACCCACTTGGTGTGATAGAAGATGTCCTAGTCAAGATTGATAGTTTGGTTATTCCATGTGATTTTTATACTCTTGATATGGAACATGATTCTTGTGATTCATCAACTAACACTTCTATATTGTTTGGGAGACCATTCTTGAAAACCGCCAACACAAAGATTGATTGTGGTAAGGATACCTTGTCTATGGAAGTAGGAGATGAAAAAATTGAATTCAATTTTCATGATGCAATGAAATATCCTTATAGCAATGTTTATTCTATCACATGTTATGACCAAATTGATAAGTGTGTGCAGCAAGTTTGTGATTTTGATTGCGAAGACGGATTAAGCATAGCTTTGAGCTATAGCTATGATTTCACCAAGATAGAAGAGAGGGAGAGGCATGTGTGTGTTCCCTAAAATGTGCATGAATCAGTATTGGCCTTACAAGCTTTGCAAATTGTTCCCCATGGTAATGTCTTTGTTCATTTAGTACTCTCACATAAAAAGCTTTTGCCATCTATTTTACAGGCCCCTGAGTTAGAATTAAAACCTTTGCCCGATAATTTGAAGTATGTATTCATTGGCGACAACAATACACTTCCTGTTATCATAGCAAAAGGTTTGACAAGTATGCAAGAGGAAAAACTTGTGAAGTTATTGTGTGATCACAAGACGGTCATTGGATGGACTTTAGCTGACATCAAGGGCATTAGTCCCTCAATGTGTATGCATCATATACTATTAGAGGACAACGCAAAACCAATAAGGGAAATGCAAAGGAGGTTGAACCCGTCTATGATAGAGGTAGTGAAAGCTGAAATTTTGAAACTGTTAGATGCAGGAGTCATTTACCCCATCACTGACAGTAAATGGGTCGCGCCAATTCATGTGGTGCCCAAAAAGACCGGAATCACATTGGTGAAAAACAAAAATGATGAGCTCATTCCTACTCGCATCTCGAGTGGATGGAGAATGTGTGTTGATTATAGAAAGCTCAATCTTTCTACACGCAAAGATCATTTCCCATTACCATTCATAGATCAAATGCTTGAACGCCTAGCAGGTAAGTCTTTTTATTGCTTTCTTGATGGATATAGTGGATACAATCAGATTGTTATTAATCCTGAAGATCAAGAAAAGACTACATTTACATGTCCATTTGGTACATATGCGTATAGGAGAATGCCTTTTGGTCTCTGTAATGCTCCTGCAACTTTTCAAAGATGCATGATGAGTATTTTTTCTGACTATGTTGAAAGAATAATCGAGGTTTTTATGTATGATTTCACGGTGTATGGTGATTCTTTTGATAAATATCTAGAAAATTTATCTTTAATCTTGAAAAGGTGTATTGAAATTAACCTTGTCTTGAACTATGAAAAGTGTTATTTTATGGTAGAACAAGGAATAGTTCTTGGGCATGTTGTGTCTTCGCGTGGATTAGAGGTTGATAAAGCTAAGATAGATGTTATTTCATCATTGCCTTACCCCTCATGCGTGAGGGAAGTTCGTTCTTTTCTAGGCCATGTAGGTTTCTATCGACGCTTTATCAAAGATTTCTCGAAGATTATAGCACCCTTGTGCAAACTATTAGCCAAAAAAATGGATTTTGTGTTTGATCAAACATGTAAAGATGCCCATGATGAGCTTAAGAGACGTGTCACATCTGCCCCTATCATCCAACCACCAAATTGGGATGAACCTTTTAAGATAATGTGTGATGCGAGTGACTATGCAGTAGGAGCTGTGCTTGGGTAAAGAATTGAGAAGAATTTGCATGTTATCGTCTATGCTTCTCGTATGTTGGATGGAGCACAATACAATTACCATACAACTGAAAAGGAACTTTTTGCAGTGGTGTTTGCTCTTGAAAAATTCAGGTCATATCTACTTGGTACAAAAGTCATTGTTTTTACTGACCATGCAGCCCTCAGGTATCTTTTGAAGAAGAAGGAGTCCAAACCAAGACTGATTAGGTGGATCTTGCTTTTACAAGAATTCGATCTTGAGATCAAAGACAAAAAAGGTGTTGAAAACCATGTGGCTGATCACTTGAGCCGATTGAGGACCGAGGATATACAGATCGAAACAATAAGAGAGACATTCCCCGATGAGCAGTTGTATATGTTACATTCCTCTACAAGACCATGGTATGCTGATTTGGTAAACTATTTAGTCACCAAAGAATTCCCTTCAGGTTTGTCTAAATCCCAAAAAGATAAGTTACGAGCTGATGCTAAATATTATTTTTGGGACAATCCTTACATTTGGAAATTTTGTGCGGATCAAGTAGTTAGGAGGTGTGTACCACAAGATGAATTTCATTCCATTCTCACGTTTTGTCATTCTCATTCTTGTGGTGGATATTTTGGAGCAAAAAAAACAGCCCACAAGATACTTGAAAGTGGTTTCTATTTTTAAAGATGCATATCACTTCTGCAAATCATGTGAAAAATGCCAAAGAACAGGTAATATCACTTATAAGAATCAAATGCCTTTAACGAATATTCTTGTAAGTGAAATTTTTTATGTTTGGGGTATTGACTTTATGGGTCCATTTCCTTCTTCATTTGGCAATCTTTATATTCTTCTTGTTGTTGATTATGTGTCTAAATGGATTGAGGCAAAAGCCACACGAACTAATGATGCTAAGGTTGTTTTAGATTTTGTCCGGACTCACATATTTGACAGGTTTGGAATCCCTAAAGCTATCATTAGCGATCGTGGCACTCATTTCTGTAATCGTTCCATGGAAGCATTGCTACGCAAATATCATGTGACTCATCGAACTTCCACAGCATATCATCCTCAAACGAATGGCCAAGCTGAAATTTCAAATCGAGAAATCAAGTCCATTTTGGAGAAAACAGTGCAACCTAACCGGCGAGATTGGAGTCTACATCTTGGAGATGCATTTTGGGCCTATCGGACTGCTTATAAATCACCTATAGGAATGTCACCTTATAGAATGATTTATGGGAAAGCATGTCATCTACCGGTGGAACTTGAACACAAAGCTTTTTGGGCCATTAAACAATGTAACATGGATTATGATGCTGTTGGGATTGCAAGAAAACTACAACTACAAGAGTTGGAAGAAATTCGAAATGATGCTTACAAGAATGCAAGGATTTATAAAGAAAAGACTAAGAATCTTCATGACCGAATGCTTATAAGAAAGGAGTTTCATGTTGGAGACAAAGTCCTTCTTTATCATTCGCGTTTGAAACTTTTTCCTGGAAAATTGCGCTCTCGTTGGATTGGACCCTTTGTTGTTTTTAATGTTTTTCCTTATGGTGCAGTTGAAATTACAAGTTTAGAAACCAACAAAGTACTCAAGGTCAATGGGTATCGTTTGAAACCTTTCTATGAAGGTTGGATGACAGAACTCACCGCTTCTATAGAGTTAGCTGAACCAATCTATAAAGAATAAGCATGCCACATGTCAAGCCAATGACATAAAACAAAAGCGCTTACTGGGAGGCAACCCAGCACAAAAAAAAATCAGATTTGCTTTCTTTTTCCTTATCTTTTGTTTTTTCGCATTTTAATTTATTTTATGTCATTCTCTTATGTTCCTTTGCTTTTATTTCAACATTGAGGACAATGTTGTGTTTTAAGTGTGGGGGTATTGGGAGAATTTTAGTTTTCTTTAATGTTCTTTAAAAAAAAACAAAAAAATTTTGTGTTTGATCTTTTTAACTCCCATTGGTTTTTGAGAATATGAGTATTATGTATGAGAATTAATTGAGATAGATGAAGATATAAATCAAATGAAGGAGTATGCATGCAAATTTTAAGGTTTAATTGGTTTAGGGATTGACTTTGAGAATATGTCATGTTGACTTTATAATGTTATACCAATACAAGCTTTTGAGCCTTGAACATTATATTCTTTGATTGTGCCTTCTTTCAATGATATGTATCGCTAGAACTTGCTTCATATCTTGTTGAGATTACATTCACATTACATATATACATGAAGATGATAAAGGCATTAGGAATTTTAACCACTTGAGCCAAAAAGCCAACCTAAAGCATATTATCTTTAGTGAGCCCCTTTTGAGCTTGTTTATCTTTTCTTTGCTTTATCCAAGTACAAGCCTTAACTTTTTATATGTTTTTCTATTCCCCTGGCCAAAGATTAGTAGAGCATATACTTATGATATCTCATGGAATTATGGTTGGAAATTATGTGAAAAGAAAGAAGAAGTGATGCTTGATGAAAAGATGGGCAAAGTTGCCAAAGGTTAAAAAAAAAAAAAGGAAAAAGAAAAGGAAAAGAAAAGGAAAAGAAAAGAAAAAAAAACTATTCATTTATGTTCTTAAGATTTTATGTTAAAAAAGCTTGAAATCAAAAGAAGTTAAGCATTGGTGATTAAAGATGGAAAATTTATGTGCTTTGATGGAATATCTTGTTTGAAATATCATTTTTCAGAATGCTCTACTTTCTTTAGTTTGAACCTTTTCTTTTACTTTCTTTTACCTCACCTTAACCTTAGCCCCATTACAACCGGAAAATAAGACATTTTGATTCATGTAGTACTTGTAATAAGTTGCTAATGGAGATGAGATTGAAAAGCAAGTCTATGGTAGAACATACTCTTTGATTGAATTTGAGAGATTTAAACACATAAACCCTAAACACATGAGTGTTGGAGTGTATATCAATGAGAGGACTTATCACTTTTGCATGGTATAGATTTCATTTAAATCCCGATGATTGATTGAGTTTTGAAGTTTGCATGTAAATGAATTCATGAGAATTATACTATTTATCCGTCATAATTATATTCTTGTTTATAATGCATATATTCTTGGACATTGATGGGAGATTAAGAGATTGATCATAGTTATTTTCAATTTGATTTTATTTATCCTTTCTCGAGGACGAGCAAGAGCTAGGTGTGGGGGTATTTGATGTAACCATATTATTCGATAGTTTCACCCACATCTACCTAATGTTTTGTCCATGTTTTATATATAAAATGCCTTGATATTCTTTGTTTTATGTTTTGAAGGCATTTTTGGATGAAAGATGCAAAAAGGAGTAAATTGGAGGTAATTGGCAGATTTGATGTTCAGTCGATGTTTTGTGCAGAGCGTGAGTTCTAGAGATCAAAATGAAGGGATTCCAGTGGTACTAAAAAGCTAACATCCATACCTTTCTGAAAATATAATGCAAGAAAAATAAAAGGAGAAAGATCATGGAAATCACATCCTGCAAAGTCAAATCTCGCATTCTGCCAGTGTTGACCTTTGGCCATTCAAAATTTAATATCTGGAGCTACAGAAGTCTCATTGATGCAAACTCCATTTTCTTGGATTTCTAAGTCAAAGACCTATCCACGCTCCAAATTTCAGCCAGAAACGATGTCGTATGAGGGAGATATGATTTTCCAAAGATGGCAACTGAATTCTGCCAGCAAACAGGTTTCGTGAAGAAACGAGTTCAAATTACATTTCGAAGCATCTAAACCGACATCCAAGTTTTTATATCAGCAATTTAGCTCCTCTAAGTCAGATTTTGAAGATTTCATGCAAGGTTATTTCTCCTTTTTAGGAAAAATAGTTATTGAAGTACTTAAATGTAAACTGCCAACTTAAGGGAGGACTATTTTGTAAAATAGAGACTGGGGTTTCTTAGCATATAAAAAGAAAGAGAGAAGAGGCAGCAGGCAGCAGAAAATAGGGAGAGCAGAAGGAGGTAGAAGCCAGCAGAGAATAAACACAAAATCTCTCCTCTACAAACCCAAAAAATCATGCTCTTTTCATTCTTTAGAAGTAGTTGTTCAATAGTTATGCAAGGCTAAGCTCTTTTCTTGGTTGCAAGGACACAACAAACCTTCAGATTTCAAGAACCGTGAGATTTATTCTTCCTTCTATTTTCAGTTTATGTTATGAATGAGTATGATTGTTTTCCTATGCATATTTCCTATGATTGTTGTTGATGATTGCTAGAGCGGACTCTAAGTTATTGTTGTGAACAATCTATTGCTAAGTTTAATATCAAAACCGGAGTTGTGATATATGAACTTGTGAAGCAACTAAGCTTGATAATTGTGGCGGAACTATCTTATTGAACTTAGGGAGAACATTAGAACAAAGTGACACAAGCTGCGGACAGCTTGTATGTTAATCTTGATGAAATATTCTAGTTCTTAAAGCTACCATTAAATTGAATCATTAGTGCGGACACTTTGATTGTTTATTGGTTAGGATTAACTATACGGCGGATCCGTTAATTAATCAACGTTAAGAAAAGATAAAATTTCAGAACATAAACTGCAATTTTCGTTTTAAGGATCGGTTCTAATTTCTGTTGGTGGATGTGTGCTTGCGACCAAGGTTTGTTTTCTTGATAAGTTTCGGTTTTAATTGATTTTGTTTGCTAGTTTAATTGCTGCCATAGTTTAGATAATCACAAACCAAATCCCCCCCAATTACATAGCGTACAACATAAAAATCTGACTTGAAACTTCCTCGTGGGATCGACCCCTTGCTTGCTCTATACTATCTTATGTGTTTTAAGCTAGAGTAATTAATTTGTGCGACCGCGACATCGCATCATTGCACCATAAATAAGAACTTGTTTGATTTAATTTTTTATAGATGGAGTTGTAAAAATATTATTGGTAAACATATTGTTGATAAATTGAAACTACCACTAGAACCTCATCCTGAACCTTACAAGATTAAAGGATTAAGTCAATATAAGAGATAAGGGTAAACCAATTATAGAGCATCATTTTTCATTGAAAAGTATAGGGATGAGATATATTGTGATGTGATAGATATGGATGCATGTAGTTTAATCTTTGTTAGGCCTTGGTAATATGATGTGAATGCGAAACACCTGGGTAGAAATAATATGTACAGGATTAGAAAAAATGGTTTGAATTGTACTCTTATACCTTTAAAGGGATAATTCAATCCTAAAGCTTCTAAAGTATAGGGAAAGGCTTTCCTTACAATAACTAGTTAAGAACTTGAGGTGCAAGTAGAGGTACAAGAAACTAGGTAAAATCATGTATTAGTTGTGAAAGCATTAATGAATGAACAAGCAAATGAGAAAAAAGTAGGCATTCCCGAACCAATTAAGCTTTTACTTGCAGAGTTTGAGAAGATTATACTTGATGAATTGTTAGATGGATTGCCACCAATGAGAAACATTTATCACATTGATTTTATGTCAAGAGCTAGCCTTCCAAAACTATTACATTATCAAATGAGTCTCAATAAGGGTGACATATTTAAGGAGAATGTGGAAAAGTTGTTGAGAAAAGGGCAAATCCAAAAAAGTCTAATTCCTTATAGAGATATAGCATTATTAACTTCAAATAAGGATAGCAGTTAGCGCATATGTATCGATAGTAGCGTCATCAACAAAATAACAATGAGATATAAATTTTTGATTCCTCAGTTAGATGACATACTTGATCAATTACACGGGGCATCAATCTTTACCAAGATTGACGGGAGAAGTGGTTACTATCAAATTCAGATTCAACCAGGTGATGAGTGGAAAACAACTTTCAAGACAAAAAAAAGGGATTGTATAAGTGGTTGGTTATGTCTTTTGAGCTATCTAACCCACTGAGCATTTTTAAGAGGGTGATGAATAAGGTCTTACGTCCTTTTATAAATAAATTTATGGTTGTTTATTTTGATGATATATTGATTTATTATAGATCTGAGATTGATCATGTTGAACACTTGAGAAAGGTGTTTGAGGTGCTGGTGGAAGATAAATTATATGTGAATCTAAACAAGTGTAGTTTTATGAGTGATAAGCTATTATTTTCAAGCTTTAATGTTAATGTAGAAGGCATATATGTTAATGAGGAGAAGGTTCAAGCCATTAGAGATTGGCTAACTTTTAAAACAGTTAGTGAGGTTTGTAGTTTTCATGGATTAGTGACACGATCAAAGAGTTGATGTCTTCTCCCAATTGTAGAAGTGTCAAAGTAATAAATAACCCGGCAAGACCGGGATCGAACCACAGGGAGGTGAACTATATAAATTATAAATGATGATGACGACGACTTTGAGATGTAAGATTAATTTGAATATTAAACAATAATAAAAATAGTTGTCAAGGTAAGAGGATCCACTAATGGTATTTCAAATAAGTATAATATAAACTCTTTTTATTACTCAACTGGAAACCACACACAACGGAGGTTCCAATCGGATAATTTGTCATTAATAGCTCGTTATAAATTATTAACATGATCATATTAATTATCTTATTTAAGTAACATCAAACTTTTAAATATTATCAGGAATTCATAATGCTAACTTATGTTAACAACAAATCAAGTTCCTCTCATAATAACGATGTCGGCCGAAGACTATGAAGGATCAAGCATTTGATGTACCAAGTGTTATATAACATAAATCTAGATAAACTATTTAACAAGCAAGGTAGTAAGAATTAGTAAGATAAAAAGATAAGATATGTTAATAACAAACTTTCTTAGATATAAACATTGAAGTCTATGTTAAGTTTATAATATATCTATTCTAACACCATTAGAGAAACATTTTTACCTTAACATAATAAACTTAGCTAAACATAATGAAGAAGAAGAACATAAATAAATTATATAAGAACATAGTTATGATGAAAAGCATAAACAAGAGATTAATGAAAGCAAAACTTAAACATTACAAAAATACAAAGAAAGAAAGCAAGAATATGATCTTGATCTGAAAACCAAGATGCCTAAATACATGAAAAATACCTCCTTTTATATGCTAAAATTCAGAACTATTGAGTGGTTGACTAACTATTTAGTTGGTGGCCAACCATTGACATGGTGGCTGGTTTTTGACATTGTTGGCTGGTTATTGATATTGTTGGCTGGCCAAAACATCATTGCTAATATCATAATTCGAGCACATAGTCTTCATTAAAGTTGTAGGCAATTGTCTCATCTTTTTAAAAAAACAAATAGAGCTCATTTGGACTTCTAGAATTCGAGATATGAGCTGGACACCAAATAATGTCTGGGCTGCAAGACAGATTCTAACATCTCTTTTAATACTAAGATTTGAACTTGAAAACGGAAGATTTGAATCTTAGACTCTTCATGAAAGTTTTAGGCCTATGTCTTAGCTTTCCATCAAGATAAATCAAATCTAAATCCAAGGTCTACAGCTCCAGTTATAACCCAATAACCGAATGGTGTTCTAGTTTGAATTGAACCAGCATCTCTTCTTTAAGTTTAGTCCTCTTTTTATCTCTTCACTTTCAATAGTTAATCACATCAATCAATCCTTTGAATTGAGGGATAAACCTGCATTTAAAATGAGCATTTACCATAAATTAAAGGTATATTATATTATCAGACTTGTTATTATAAAACATGCTTAAGTTAGGGAATTTAATGATACTTTAAGTGCAATATGATGATATAAAGCCTTAATGAGAATACATTTTTAAGTATTAATCAATTAGCTACTTTCTAAGAACTAGGAGCATTATTTGGTTGGTAAGGAATTTGTGTTGTATTAAGACCATGAGGTTTTGTAATTTTTACATAATCAAAGTAGAATAAGTAATGGCATGCATGCAAGATAGGTCACTTACTTACAATGGTTTCCAATTAGAATTGTGTAGAAAGATGGAGTTCATAACAGAGTTGTTGATATTTTAAGTAGAAGAGTAGCCTTACCGGTTACTCTAATGGAAGAGATCACTTTATTTGATTATTTGAAAGATTTGTATGAGCATGATGAGGATTTTAATGAGATATGGAAAAAGTGTCAGAATCTTCTCGTTGATGACTTTCAAATTTATGATGGATTTCTAATAAAAAGTAATCAACTTTACATTCATCGGTCTTCATTGTGAGAGAAAGTGATTCAGGATTTGTATTGAGAAGGTTTGGCTAGTCATTTAGGGTGACAAAAAACTATTGATGTTGTCATTAACAGATATTATTGGCCTCACTTAAAACATGATATGATGAATTTGTGTAAACAATGTTATATTTGTCAAACTGTCAAGGGACAACCACACCATATATGCCTTTGCTTATTCCTAAAAACATATAGGAGGACTTATCTATGGATTTTGTACTTGGATTACCTCATATACAATGAGGGATGGATTATGTATTTGTCATAATTGATAAGTTCTTAAAGATGGCACATTTTATTCCTTGCAAAAAGACAAATGATGCATCTGTTATTGCTCAACTTTTATTTTGAGAGGTGGTTCATTTATATTGGTGCCAAAGACCATCACTTTTGACCGGGACAATAAATTTCTTAATCATTTTTTGTGTACGTTGTGGAAATTATATGACTCTTTATTACATTTTAGTAACACAGCACATGCACAAACAAATAGGCAAAAAGAGTCATTGAATCAGGCACTTGGAAACTTGATAAGAAGATTTTTTTGTGACAAGTCAAAATAGTAGGATTATGCTATTGTACAAGCAGAATTTACATACAGCAATGTTAGACACAATGCCACAAGTAAAATCATCATAGACACAGTGCCACAAGTAAAATCATCATTTTAGATTGTATATCTACAGTGTCCTGAACATATGTTTAGACCTTGTGCTAGTTCAGAAGGGTGTTGGGTTTAGTGTGGTTGTTGAGAAGATGGCTATGGATGTGCAAGCTACTGTGGAGGAAGTGAAGCATAAGTTGATGAAGACGAACATCAAATACAAGAAAATTGTTGATAGGCATTGTCATACTAAAGATTCAATGTAGAAGATAAGGTGACGATGTTCCTTTATAAAGAGAGATTTCTGGTATGGTCATATAACAAGTTATAATAAAAGAAATATGATCATTATACCATCTTGAAAAAGATTAGTGACAATGCTTATCAACTTACCTGATAATATGAATATTTTCATAACTTTTAATGTGTCAAACATTTATCATTTCTATGATGATTAGCCTTTGTATCCAGAGTTTGGAGATGACTCGAGGTTGAGTCTTTCACGAGTAGAGGGGATTGATGCAGAGCTTGTTACAACTATATTTATGAACAAGATAGACAAGATCAAGCCTAAAAAGAAATCCATGAAGAAACTCGGAAACATCTAATATAAAGCTTAAAGTTATAGTATTAATTATTTTTCTAGTTAATTTTAGATTTTAATTATTTATTTTTAATTAGTATTTATAAATATTAATGTTAGATGAATTTTATTGATTAGATAAATTTTAATTAAAAATTCTTTCTATAAAATATTTTAGCTTTAATTAGAAATTTTTTTCATAAAGAATTTTAAAACTAATATAAATAAAGATATCTAATTTATTTATTAAAAAAATATTATTAAAATTTTTAATAAAATATTTGAGAACTCTCACTTCTATCCGCATTATATACTGCATGGAATTCATCTGTGCCGCACGTGTGCGGTGTCGCGGCGAAAACATTCACTCTCAAAATGTATTATCTTCTATCTATCTAGCAAATATGGGGAGACAAGGAATTCTTGTTTTTTATTAGTGGGAAAATGAAATGGGAGTCGCAACCTAGTATTTTGGTCACTAGAAACTCTAACTAGTTTCAGAGATCGGGTACGGGGACTGATTACGTAAAGAAAATGTATTAGCACCCCAAATATGTCCTACCTAAGGTAAGTTACATTGTTTTATTTTCTGATAAAACCTAATATCTTGTCGTGTTTTCTAATTGTTGGTCCGTCTATGGTTTAAGAAAAGTCCTCATCGGTAAGGATATCTTTATCTTATCGGGTAAAATCTAACCATTCTAACGTCAACAAAAAAATTTAATATCCGAGATACATCTTACGTATAAGGTTGTAACCCCTAGATATTAAAAGAAAACAAAATAATTTTTTTGAAATTTTTGAAATATTGGCGTAGTTCTCATAACTTTAATAAACTGTTTATTAAAGTCAAAATGCATGCTAATATATATTTTTGAAATTTTCTTTGTTGTATGAAAATATAATTTGATTTTTTTTCTTTTATTTTTGAGAGACTTAGTCATATGCATGAAAACAAAATATTTTTTTATGTTTTGATGAAAAGCAGGTATTTTAATACTGGATTTGTATCTTTATAGTATAAAAATACAGAATCAATATTGATCAAAATACAATAAAATATTTACAGAAAATCACATATTTTTAAAAAAAAATTTGAAGAATTTTTTTTTTTAGGCTGGGCCCAACCCGGCCCGTGTGGCTGGGCCAGACCTAGCCAGCCCAACCTGGTCACTGGCCCAAGCCAGTGACCCAACTTCAGCCATCCATGCACGTGTAATAGTTTACGCGTGCATGAACAATGCAAAGGTAATTAAATTACCTTCGTACTATTCATCCTCCTTCTTGCAGATGGCAAGAACAGAACGCTGGTTCTGTAGAGGTAAAGACGATGGTGGTGAAGATTTCCCTTTAAAGAGGTGTAGATGGTCGGCGTGCATTAGCTGTGAAACGTTCCCCATAACTGAAACAATTTGCGGCTTTTATTGTTGAAACAATTCCTCTGTCTGTTGAAACGGCTCCTGAAGAAGAGAATGAATAATGCCTTTGAAACGACACCGTTTTCCTATTCAAAATGTATATTTTTGTTTTGGTCATTGGAGTTTTGTATTTTTGTAATCAAGCCCCCCATGTAAATTGTAATTGGATCCCTTGATTTTAGCACTTTTTTCGGTTTGGTCCTTAGTTTCTGATTGTTTCAATCAAGTCTCTAATTGGCCATCAAACTTCAATAATTATGCAATTATACCCCTGATTTGACTAAATCAATTCTTAAAAATTATAATTTGACCCTAGAACTTTGATTTCTTCCAATATAAGTCTAAATTGATTTAAAAATCAATTTTTTTTTGCAATCAAACCCTCTATAAATTCAATTAAACCTTAGATAAAATTTAATTGAGGCCATAAATATCTGATTTTGAACTTTTCTTCCTCAAATTCAATTTTTCTTGTCAACAGGGCTCTCACTAGTTAAAAATATAATGTCAAATTTTAACCTTTTGCATTTTTGAACCTTCTCAACCAATTTTAACTTTTTTTCTGTACTTCAGCATTCTTTTCTCGCTCCTATTATTTTTAAGATTTCTTTCGAATATTTTTATATATATTTTTTTTATAGTTTCTTTTTTTTATGAAAATCCAAAAATAAATAATAACAATCTGGATAAAAGTTGCATCGCGTTTAACAAAAATATTAGCCTGCGTTATCACTTATCGAACACATCAACATTTAACTAGCAAGCATTCACTTAGATTAAAGATAGAACACTTATTTAAACAAAATTAAAGATCAAACACTCGATTGTGAAAAACAATACATGTACGGCCATTCAAAATGTCACAGCAGCAGCAAGTGTAGCTAAAAAAAATTGAAATGCCACGTGGACATCCAACCGAAGATATATTTTTGTAGCATAGTTATCTGTTTAATTAGATTAAAATCTCCTATGATAGATTTTGGATGAAGATATTGTTTTTTCAAATTAGATAATTGAATGTTTGTGATTTTATCGAAGAAGTCCCTTCATCCATCCATGGTCAAGTCGATTTTCTATTAATTTTGATTTTAAATAAAATGAAAGAGAATATGTATTGAGTTTTTATTTATCGTTTCAGTTTTTAAAAAAAAACTTTTTATAAATTCAAAAAAAAATTATATTATAAAAAATTTTCTAATATTTTATTATTAATATATAAGCTACAATTTATAATTTTTTAAATTATTTTTTAAAACCGCAATTATAAAAATTAATATAATATTAAACACACACTTAATAGTTATTAGGGCAAAAAATAATAATTAATATGATCGCCGCAACAAAATTGAAATGATATTTTTTTATTTTTTAAAAATTATTTTTTATATCAGCACATCAAAATAATTTGAAAACACTCAAAACATATTAATTTGAAATAAATAAAAAAATAAAAAAAATTCAAAAATTTTTTAAAAATACTTTTAAAATGTAGAAACAAATAAAATTACAGGGTGTAAATAAGTTTAATATGATTGAATCGTGACATCTTAATTTAGAAATTAAATTTTTGTTTTCAAATTCATTTTTTAAACAAAAGTTATCACCTGAATTGCTAGCCGTTTGTCATGCTTTGAATTATATGAACGATTTGGATTTAAAAACATCCAACCAAGGACAATCGTCCATGTCCACAACCTGAAATGTTAACATCTTTCACATCAACTTCAGACAACCATGCAGTATCCGGGGAGATCTTCCTTAAATAGTGATTTGTCACTAGTGTTTTGCTTCGGGTCGAGTAAAAAAAAATGATATAAAAAATTATTAGGGTAAAAAATATTTAAGTAGTTTAAGCGGTAATTTAAACAATATAAAAAAAATACAAAGATAAAAAGAACAAACCTTAGGCTATTTGGGTAATCAAATAACTTAATATTAATTTAATAGAAGGCAAATCTTGAAAAATAATAAAGAGAAACTAAAAAAAAACATAAGCTTTCAAAAAAAAAAACAAGAAAATTTGCATGAACGTTCTAAATGTGGTCTAATCTATAAAACTTGCAACTCATAAAATCCTAGATTCGCTTCAATCATAAAGCTTAAATCTCAACTAATTTAATTTTAAATAATAAAATCGTTAAAAATATAAATGAAACAAACTTGCAAAAGCACAAAAAAAATAATGATAAAATTTGAGAGAGAAAAAACCTAAAGAGGATGAAATTAAAAATAAAAATAAAAATAATTCAAAATAAAATAAATAGCAATTAAAAGAATGAGGATAAAATTTAAAAAATTAAAAAATCATAGGAAGTGAAATTAAAAAAAAATTATAGAAGTTTAACCCAATAGAATCAAACCCTAAAACATAAAATAAAAAACCTAAAAAAAAGGATAAAAAATAAGAACACATCAGCATAAAAAAAAGAGGGAAAAAAAACCAAGTAAAGTCGAGCGAACTTTCAAAACTTGATCTAATCTCTAAAACCTAGAATTTGAGAAATCTTGAACTTGTGTTTAATCAAGAAACTTAACTCCTAACAAATTTAATTTTAAAGGATAAAATCATTGAAAAAAATTAATAAAAAAATATATTAAAGAAAAAAAGCAACAAAAACAAGAAAAACCCCAAGGAGAATGAAATTTGTAAAAAAAAAAACAAATTTAAGAAATATCTCAAACAAAATAAATAGCAACTAAAAGAATGATGATCAAATTTGGAAGATAAAAGAAGTATAAGAGGTGAAATTGAAAAAAAAAATTATAATTTGATAAATTATTTATAGATTAAAAAATAGTAGGGGTGAAATTGAAAAATATTGGTAATTTGATATATTATTTATAGATTAAAAAATAGCAGGGAATGAAATTGAAAAATATTAATAATTTGATAGATTATCTATATATTTAAAAATAGTAGGGAGTGAAATTGAAATCTTTTTGTAATTTGATAGATTATTTATAGATTAAAAAATAGTAGGGGGTGAAATTGAAAAACACTTGTAATTTCATAGCTTATTCTAAAGTATAAAAAAATAATAAAATAATAAAAAGATAGGGGTCAAATATGAAGAAAAAAATTTAAGGGATTACTCTGAAATTTTGCATTGGTTATGCAAATTTCAAGGTGGAGAAAGAGAAGAAGAAGGGGAAAATAATGATTTCCAGTACCAAATCAGTGGCGTTTCTAATACACGTGTCACACCACTATATATATGGCATTGAGATCTTCCAAACGGCATCTTGAAAAGTAGTATTTGGTGGTCAAACGATCCCTCACGCGTCGTCTGAATAGCATAAAGGCCTCTCACATACGCCAATAGATTTTTTTTAATAATATTTAATATACACCAATTATAATAATATCCTTGAGTAACCTCAAAATCTACAACAAAACCAATATAAAATGACCAAAATACTCTTATGAGAGAGTTCTATTGTTTTTTTTATCTTAAAGGCTATCAAAGTAATTTAACTATTCTGAAAAAAATAAAATGACAAAAACACCCACGAGAAAAAAGCATAAGGGTTTTTTTTTCCAAGATCAAAGTAGTAATTTTATTATGCATAAAAAGGAGAAATGACAAATATAACCCCATGCAATATACCAAAGATAATTATATCATGGTGAAAAGATCATTTTATCCCAAGGTTACTTTCTTATCTTTTTTTAAGGGAAAATTGTAATTATAATAGTATAATTAATGGTAATTTGTGTTTTGATGCATAGTAATATTACCAAGGGGATTAATTTTCTTCTTTTTTTTGGATAATTTGGAATTTGAAGATAGGGGTTGTGATCTCTCTCTGACTTGCTTGATTTTGATTGAGATAAACATTATAAAGGGAAAAAAAATACTTCACTTGCAAATTGACAACTTGTGTTTTAGTATTCCTAGATATTTAGAATATAGATTTTTATTTTATTTTTAATTCTTGATATCTAAACCATATACTATTTGATGTGACAACGATATTTTCCATGTAGGAAACCTTATTTAATAAGATGCACACAGGAACCAGGACATTCCTTGGAAAACAGGGCATCAGCTCTGCATTAAGGGCAAACAGACGACCGAAACAAATGAACAGAGCTTAGGAAATATTATACAGAGAAAACGAAAGAAAGATGACCTTGAAGCAATCTCCATTAAGCCTTTCTTTTTCCCTTTTTTGATAATGCCATTAAATTCCTTCAAGGAGATAAGGTTAACACAAGCATTTTCTGTAGAAACACAATAGATGGTTGTTCAGGGATAAGCAAACACCTTTGAGAGGCAGAAAGCATTGTTCGGCTAGGAGGAAACTGGAAGGAAAAAAAATCTGCTAAAAGAGCTTGTGCACACATTGGCCAATGGAAGAGTAAGCAACAATACATAGGAGATTAATATACAAGAATGTGCTGTGCAACTGATATGTTATTAGTTTGACATGGAGAGATTCTGTACTGCTCCTCCTATTGGCACAACAGACTACAAAACTACATTTTCTACATACAGTTTATGTACAGAGGGGACTCTAAAAGAGTACTGGTAATGGTTTTGAACTGAGCAAGCTGTGAAGGAGGAATCCGAGATACAGCAAGCATCCACCATCAGAAACGCTTCATGCATGCCAGATTAATAATGGCATGGCTCCATATTTTTGTCTGCGACAATTTCAAGCAAGCGTATAATACCATGTCACCTTCACTCTTCCTATCTCCTGCCAACTAGTTCATGTCGTTTAGTTAGCGTTACAGGAGCTGCAAATATTGATGTGCAACAACATAAACTTTTAATGAGATATAGCCCATGATTTACAGTGCATAAAAGTCATTAGCAGGGGAAGTACACTGCACAATAGACCATCACCATGCATGGAAGGATATCCAGAATTGTTCATTGCTCCCAACCCATTAACATCTTCCAAACTTGTTTCTCAATTTTGCTTCTTGGTACAGCCAAGCCTTCCCCTTCATCAAGTAAGACTCTGTAAACTTCGAATTCCCGATCTCCAATCATGCGCCTTCTAATCTCGGCCTGCAAAAACAAACAGGATATAACATTTCCTCTGGAAGAACAATAAACAATAACCACTTAGTTTACAGAATGCATATATATATACACATACACATTCCTACAGTTTCAGACATAATGCATAGTGAAGTTCAGAAATCTGGCGAAAGCATCTCATATGAATAAAGAAAAGATGCCTCAAGTTATTGACAGGGAAAGGCCAAAAGTGATATCATGCAGGAATTGCCAAGACTATCTGAGCTTATACAGCAAGTAGATGAGTACCGAGAAAATGCATGTGTTAAGCATCTTCAGAGCAAGAGTGATGTCATGAAAAACAAGAGGCCGGCCCTTGCCAGATAACTCCACAGGATTCGCCACCAGCAGCTCAGTATCAGGACCACGGCTAACAGTGGCTACTCGTAGAGGGCGCACTAGTTCCATCTCCAAACGAGAGGACAATGCTTTCTGCTTTCTAGGATCAACTATTTTCTTCCCATCGGTTTGCACAAGAAATAAGTCAATATCACAGGCCCTTCCGTGATTCATGGAAAAGCGCCCATATGAAATCTGGTCATACAAGCAGTAATTAGTTTCTCTCCGGAAAGATTCAGCAAAAACATTAGAACAACAATGCAAAAGGTGTTTCCTCCAAAGAGAATGACGCATCTGACTTGCAGGAATAGCAAACATGACAGAGTTGTCCATTAATGTATTTTTAAAATCTCATACCATTAATCTACCTGTATATTATAATCCTTTAGAGTCCTCATTATGTCATAAAGAAGACCTTTGTGATCTTGGCACACAATTTGGACAAGGGTGTGACCTGGACTCAGCGAGTTGTCCATATTGACAGAAACACTGGTGGAAGTTAGTGAACTAGGGAGCTCATCTGGCATTTCCAAGGGGAGAATGTTTTCTGTGATTGCAGTTGGAAGAAATGAAGATTCCGCTGAACATGCAGTAATTTCAGGGCCAACAATTTCTATGTCACAGCTTATCATGGAATTTCCCGTAACAGCTTTTAAGTGATCACATGTATCCTCCTTTCTCTTATTTGTATGCAGGAGCTCCCTGATAAAGAAAGACAGTAAGAAATATTACTTTTTACAAGAAGATAATCACAAGTTCAAGTGGTTGCATGGCTATGCAAACGGGATTTATAGAAATGTCCATTTTGATTAGTCACATCTTTCTATGAACACACACACACAACAAAAATGATCTAGAAGTAGGAACAAAAACATGGACTGGGAGAAGATGCAACTCTTACGAAAATTTCTCTTCTGGACCCACTCAAATCCTCTGAACGCACAACTATTACAAATCTAAAATGTATAAAATATGGGTATGACAATCAAATTTTCTCAAAAGTCGTATCACTAGATGGCAGAATCAGCCAACACATATTGTTTTATATTCAAAATCAGCCGTAAAAGCCAGACATTTTTTCAGTCAAAATTGTTAAAAAGTTGAATCCACATCATGTCCTAATTGCAAAAAAAAAACATGGCGTAGTTTGGAGGAGAGATGTCGAAAATTCAAACCTGTTGTCTGTAATGAAGAATAGGTCGATCACTCTCCCATCTGGTGTTGTGGATACCTTCACTTTTTTTATAGTGAGTTCAAGCTCACAAAGCACACTGGTCACATCTGCAAAGCAAACCCTCAGGAACTCGATAACCAATTAAAAACCAGAAGCATTCCAATTTTCTAAATTCTCCAATAAAACATGAAAATCACAAGGGGGACCTGCTAGTATCTGACAACTTTATGCCAATTGCCAAGTATATGCATAGTTTTTTACAGGGGACATGATTCCTTCGTATTACATATGATTGTTGAATTTATAGAATATGAATCGCAAACGTGGAAACACGTGACAAGCTAAGCTTTGTGAAGAACAAAAGGCAATTAAAAGTAACTACGAATCAGAACCCCTTGGCAATCACCTTAGCATCACAAAAAACATATATGAGCAGAAAACTAGACAATCAAAACATTGAACAAGGAAGATCAAATAGAGAAGAATCGAATCCAAAAAATCCAAGGAAAAGTCAGTACCATGTAAAAGCCCTCTTCTGTCTTGACAAGATAACTTCAACAGAAAAACATCGGGTGGTCTTGGAGGCTGCAATTCTGAACGGTAAAAAGACAACCCAGAAGCTGAGGAACATGAAGGACATGCCTCTACTAGTCTCTTCTTCAATAAACCCCACCTTGTTGTTGATTTGCCAACCACCCAAAACACTAAGTAGCACCATTTTCCATCCGTAGACACATCTTCACCACATCAAAAACACCCAAAATCAAAACAAAAATCACGTTATTTTTTTACGCAAACTTATCCCTACCAGAAAACTAAAAAATCACACTTTGTTTTTGACAAAATTGGAGACTAAAAGTGTGAAAGAAAGAAAAAAGAGTAAAAGAAGTTCAATTTAGCATCTGGGATGCTTACAGAACAGCAGAAAAGGAAAAGAAAAGGAAAATATTGAGCTGAAGAAAAGTACTACTAAGACAAACTCTAAGAACGGAAATTTTTTCCCTGTGGTCCTTACCTCCTCTAACAATGCTGAGACCAAAGAAGAGAATGATACGGCATAAATCACAACCAAGACCAGTCTTGTCAGGACAATTCACAGTGATAACAGTAGGGTCTCCTTCTTTCTCGGATTGCCTAATTATCACTACATCGTCATCATATAAAATTCCCATTTGCTGGTCTTATTTCTTTCCCTTTTCTTCCTCCTCTTTCTTCTCTTTCTTGAATTTGAGAGTTGGATTTTGTTGCTGCTGCTGTTGTTGGTGTTGTTGTTGGTGTTGGTGTTGGTGTTGGTGTTGGTGTTGGTGGTGGTGGAGGTGGTGGTGGTGGTGGTGGTGGGGGAGGGGGAGGACGAGGACGAGGAGCAGGTGAAGGAACAGAGAGAAAGAGAGGCAGAAGACACTGCTGTGTTCGTGTCTCTATCTGCTTTACTTCTGCTTCACTTGTTCTTCTTGTTGCTGTTTCCTTGTCTGTTTTTCTCTTCTTTTTTTTCTTTTTTTTTTTTAGGTTTGGTAATTTTGAGGATGGATTGATTGAGATATTAGACACGAGATGATGAGACAGTGGACCAAGATTGAGAAGAATGACAATTTGTTGTCCGTTACATTAAAACCCGTGTTTTTTAAAAACATTTTTTATTTATAAATATATTAAAACATTTTTTTATTTTAAATATAAGTAAATTAAAATCATAAAAATATCAATTTAATATTTTTTTCAAAATAAAAATAAATAAATATATTGCTGAGCAGATAATATGTTAATAATTTGTGAGGTGTGTTTATGTTCAAAATTTTTATTCAAGATTGTGTTAGGTTAGTATGATATATAATATAAATAAATATGGTTAAAAAGATGGAAATAAAAATATTAAATAATTCTGGAATGAATTTATATAAAATAGAAAGATATGTCTTATTTATTACTATTATTCATGTTTTTATTTTTTTTATCTCGAGATATTAATTAAACGCTACTTGAATGAGAGAATGCTTTCTATTTTTAGGCTTTTTTTAATTTAGATTAATAGTAAATTTGAAAAAATATATATACAATGAATCATAAGGAAATCTTTTGTGTTTCCTTAATTAAATTCCAGTAGTTTAGTTTTAGGAAATAGGGAAAAAAAGTTATAGTTTAGAGGATGATATTTTTTTTCTCCCTGTACAGAATATGAATTAAAAGAAATCAAACACAGAATCTAATTATCATATTTGTACAATTGGAAATGTTGTGGCAGTAAAAACTTACTTTAAAAAAAAGATAGCTTGGAAATCCAAATGCCAAGGTTAACTTTGGTGAGAACAAAATAAGAGAAAAAAGATTATTTATGCTCTTTTGTTTGTAGGAAAATATTTTTTTTAAGTGATTTTTTTTAAAAATAAATTTCAAAAAAATAAATTATTTTCTGATATTTGATAATATCATGAAAAATAAATTGGAAAATATTTTCCAGTATTTGATTATGTTATGGAAAATAACTTACAAATCTTACAAATTAAATAGCTTCTAGAAAGTGTTTTCCGCTCAAAATAAAAAAAACACTTTTCTGAAAATCAAGCCAAATTTTTTTTGATAGAAAAATGTTTTTAGTTGACTGGAAAATGTTTTTTTGTTGATTAACTTCTATAATAAAAAACAAACACATGAAAATTTGAAAAATGATTTCTTAAAAATCACTTTCTGAGAAACAAACACATCTAAAATGAGTTGAAAAAGAAAAATCAAAGTATTATTTTATTATTTTCTATTCACTTTCTCTCCCACACTTTAGATTAGATTGATAAGCAATAAAAAGATTTCCTTTATATTCTCTCTTCTCTCCTTTTTTTTAACAAAATAAAATACCATGAAATTAATTTATATGTTTTCTTTCCTCTTATATTTTCTCCTCTACCAGCATAATTTGGGGGAGGAAAAATAATGAAGGCCTCTTTTATGGTATCTCATAATAATAAATAAATAAACTATAGAAGTAATACGAGGAACACATCATTTTATTTTATTGATTCAAAATTAAAGGTTAAATTGTAAAACACCCCCTTGAACTTAAATGAAAAAAAAATACCCCCCCGGATAAAAAGCAATCTCTTATTTTCTACCCTAAACTTTATAATATTTCGAATATGCCTCTTAATAACAACAGCTAATAATATCGTTTCTACTAAACCAAAAATTAATTTTTGAAATGCAACTTCACATGTAAATAAACCAAAAAAAAAAAATTCCATCTGACGTAACAAAGTCAGCAATTTATAAAATTCTTCAATTCTGTTTTTTCTCAAAACATGATTGGATTACGATCAATCCCTTATCTCCTCCTTATCTGAAAAAAAAAGGAAAAAAAATAAAAAATAAAAACCCTGAAGAACAACTTGACGTGGAAGATCCAACATCATTGGACGTTATTGTATATATAATAAAATTTGGTCGGTCCATTACTTCGAAAAGTCCAACCTTTTAAATACCCGTTTACGGAGAAGCTGGAACTTAAGAGAACATAATATGTCGCGATAAATTAGATAGTATATCGTCTGCGTATGATATGATATTTTGTCGACGTCTGATGGCGCAGTGAAACCACTCGTGAGTAGTGAGTGACAGCCGCCACCACGTGTCTTATTTTGTGGAGGGTCCCTTTCACGTGCTTATCTTAACGGAGCCTCCAAGAAAGAAAAGTCACTTATCATTCTTTATTATTATTATTTGTTTATTATTATTTTTAAGCTCTTTCACACCTCTCTTTCAGTTCTACCTGTCCCTGGCCTCACCTAATCCTCAGCATTTTCATTTTTACCTTTTGTTTTTTAATAATAATAATAATAAATCATTCTAGAATAATTATTAAACTCGAATAACATCAACCCATGTTACTTACTTATAAGGTGAATTAATATAAAAAAATATATTTTTATTGGGTTTTTTTTCAAAACACATGAGATTAATTTTATATATATATAAAAAATACAGATTAGATTAGACTCTAATATCGTGTCTGAAACAATAATTGCGATTGTTTTAAAAATATTTTTCATTCAGAAATATATTAAAATAATATTATTTTAAATTATTTTTTACAGCAGCACATTAAAATGATCTAAAAACACTCAAAAAATTTAATTTGAAGCAAATAAAAAAATAAAAATAAATAATTTTTTTTTAAAATACTTTTAAAATATAAAAACAAACAATAACTTAAATTTATTAGTTTATCAACTGATCAAACCTGTAAAAGTTAATAACATGAAATCTTATAATAATTATTAATTATGTTTACTGTAATGGTAAAAGGATGTTTGATAGCATGTTTATTTTATGATATGCCATATTTATTAAAGGAATTCAATCATTTGTAGATTTGAAATTTAGCTTCTAAAACGTTTTTAAAACACTTTTTATAATCTTATTAAATATTTTTAATTAACTTTTAAGGCAAACAAGTTCCAAGTTTTATCATGGAAACTATGAAACATATTATAATGGATTGATGAATTTATAAAAAAATAATTTCTCAAAACTTTTTTCTTTACGAATCCTAAAAAATAAGGTAGGGACTATACTACTTACCAACTAAGTTCAACTTGCAAAGAAGCTAATTAATAAATAATAGCATTAATTAAATGTGTAAATTACTTTATTCATTCCGCATTCAATTAATAACAAGGATAAATTAGGCAATTAGTATCCAAAATATAATTAAAATTTTGAAATAGCACATGATAAAAACATTTAGGTGAAATATCATAGTTGAAGGATATTGTGGTTTAGAAATATAATATTTTAATAATATCGCTGTTTATAACTGCGATATTAATAAAACGTGCTGGATTATTTTCAAAAACTCGTATTGTATACTACTTAATGCTAAAAATATATTAGTTTAATTATATTTTTCAGAGTTTCAAAAACACTACAAGGATGTTAACACAACAAATCCACAGTTACATGTGGGGATAACATTGAAATTTTTCAGGAGCGTCAGATAAAGCTAACAAACATATTTTCCTATAAGGTCAGTGAATAATAATATACTACCAAATAGATGAAGTATATATGTTATGGTATACTTGCAACACAAATTAAAATCATTACAATAATTAACGCAATCATAACAGATAATCAATACATTAAATCATAATACACTATCAAATGTGGACGCTTAACATAAAAAGACAATCTATCACCTCGAGTGTGTGGCATTCTATGTAATAGTACATGTGATTGATGTGAAATTATATAAGTTTAATTTACTTAAAAAATATCATAATATATCGTAACATGACTTAATAAATTGTTACACATATGTTGCCAATTAGAACATGCTTTTCTATTATGCCTGTGTTATTACATATATCATACCTATAATGTGCATAACCTTTTCTTGCATCCATCTCGTTGTGTAAACAAGTAGACATTTGTCGACTAAATCCTAATTTCAATCTAGACGAGTCTGCTTCAACTCGAGATCCAATGTAATCAATTCTTTCTAACTCATCTGGTAAAGAACAAAATGACATTTCATATGCTAACTTGTAGTTCTGAACCATATAATAATAATCAACAAACTGTGTGAAAGTCCAAGTAATTCTCAACATTTCTTATTCTAACTTGTATGTATATTGTTTGTGTTTGATCTATTTAAATTTTAATTGATGTTGCGTTTGTGAAGCATGATATTTAGTTAACGTCGTGCTTTAGAAACGTAACATGTAGTTATCGAGCTTGAAAAGCATGATATTTAATAGATATCATGTTTCAAAAATATAACAAGGTTAAAATAAGCTATTTCATTAAATTTTTTTAAATAATATTATTCTCTTAAATTTTTAAGTATGCTGTGCTAATCTTGTGCTAATCCGACAAAATAAAACCTAATAACAAAAAAAACCTAATAGCAACTGCCAAGCATGTGGACATTATAAAATGTTCAAGGGTAATGAGATCATGGACACCATGTCATCAATCTTGGTAGATTCCAATAATTTCATTGTTAATGGTGCACAAGTTTGAGTGGACGAGGAGGACTTGAATCTTTAGAGTATGCACGGGGAAGGAAAAGGAATAAATGGTGTTGGCCTGTAGCTCAAGGCATTTAATTGATTTGGGAATCTTTCAAAAAAGTTAGGTCAAAATTGGATCAATAAAGTGCCTGCCCACCTTTGAGCTTCATCGGACATGGTTTTTGAATCTCCTTGTTAGGAAGAACACAACCTATAAGATTCCTCTGTTATAAACAACAACGCAATTTATTCTAAGAAAATTGAAAAACATTTATGAGGAGCAACACATTTTATAGTCTGCTTTATTTTTAAATGAGTATTTAAAAATACGATAATAATTGTTTTTAAAGTGTTTTTTGCTGGAAAATACATAAAAATAATATTTTTTTATTTTAAAAAATTTATTTTTAACATTAGTATTTCAGCATTTTTATTAGAAGCAACGTATTGTTTTTTTTCTTCACAAAGTGCTCTCTCCATCCTTCGTTGCCTCCTCTTTTTATTTCTTTTATATATATGGTAACTCTGTGTTGGTATAACCACTCCTAACTATTCTCTGAAATGAGAATTCAAATCATATTGGACAATGACTAAATAATATTATCTAATTGATATAAAAAAATATATGATATAATTATATCTATAAATCATAACACTATATAACGTAAATTCTGTATATACAGCATTCCATTCTTGTACAAGATAAGTAATTTTTTTTATTATAAGTTAATTACTAAGGATTATTATTAGTCATTTTTTTATATAAGTTAATTATTAAGGATTATTATTATTATTTTCAAATCACAGCAACAAAAACCAGTACAAATCATAAATGGTGAAGTTTCACGGCATCAAGACCACATTAATTGACAGCAAAATAATTTCATATCAAGGAGGTTCACATCATGGGTCTGACTAGGGGTGTTCAAGGTTCGGTTTTTATCAAAAAAAATAACCAAACTGAATTTATTTTTTCTTAAAAAAAACCCGAAACCAAACCGAAACCGGTTCAAACCGACCAGTTTCGGTTTGGTTCGGTTCGGTTCGGTTTTTTAGCGCAAAAACCGGTTCAAACCAGTTTGGCTCGGTTTTTTCCAGTTTAGCTCGGTTTTTGCTCATTTTTTGCTCGGTTTTTTCCGGTTTGGCTCGGTTTTTTTAGTTTGGCTCGGTTTCGGCTCGGTTTTTTCGGTTTGGCTCGGTTTTTTTCCGGTTTTTTTCGGTTCCGGTTCGGTTCGGTTTTCCGGTTCCAGACTTAAAAAACCGAAACCGAACCGAACCAGTTGGTTTTTTCAAAATTTTAATCGGTTTTTTTTCACGGTTCGATTTTTTCAGTTATTTTTTTTTCTGATTTTCTCAATTTAATTGATTTTTCGATTTTTTTAAACACCCCTGGGCCTGACAATGCCATGGTTTTCTGAGGGCTTCATTGATTTGCCCTATGTCTGGCCTGTCTCATCTGCCTCCAACAAAGCAAACGGTTCCCTTGAAGCCACGTATTTTCCCAACTTGGATACAAGGGGTCAATTCAATAATAATTAATTATGCGTATTTAGGGTGATCATGACCCTTGAAACCGCAGGGATAGATAGGAATAAACTGTAACATGTTGCTATCTCTCTATAAATCCATGAAGTTAAACTTTATAGAATAAAATAATATTAAAATGGATATGGTGAAAGATTTGTTGTCAAATAACATAATATATGGACAAACTAGTTATGATTGAATGTTGATATGTGTTACAATTCTTAGTTTCCATGGAAAAAAGAAGAAGTTAGTGAGTGAAAATAGACATCCATTAAGTATTTATCCAAATACTTATATATATATACACATCAATAAAATATTGATTTATAGGTTAAGATACTGTTATATTTCTGTAAGGGTAAGAATACAAGTTTGATTCCTAAAAAATATACTTATTAAAAAAGACAGTTATAAACCATGAATAAGATTAATCTCATATTTTAAAAGGGTATAAGAATATCTAGGTAAGAACTATATATATAAAAAATTTATTTTTTTATTGATTTTATGATTTGAGCTTAAAAAACTAATTAAAGAATCGAGTACATTTACTTAATTACTAAACTACAAGAACAACCTTTTAAGATTAGAAAAAGGAGGAGGAGGAAATTGAATAGTATCTCTAGTAAAAAATTGTGTTTAGAAGTGCCTTTAAGAAGCTTGTTTACAATCATTCAAAACTCTTCATTAATTCAGTTTCTTATTTTATAATAAAATATACTATAGATAATTAAAAAACATTATCACCAATAATTAATAGTATTCATTTAATATCACTAACTAATGTAATTCCTTTTATTCGAATATTTATTCCATGCCATTTATAAACCAATTCAAATAATAACAGAGGATAAAAAATGCATGGGCACTCGTTAATAACAGAGGATATTTATTTGAACTTTTCATTAATACTTGTTTACTATGATTGTCTTTTTATTATTATTATTATTGGTGCATTATTAATGGTTCATCTCCATAATTCTGATTTTAAAATTTTTTGTATATATAATTATTAAATTTGATCTTGGATAAGTCTCACGTCATAAGAACGATAAATTAATCCAAAATAAGTTTTTTTTAAATTAAAACAATATCATTTTAAAAATAATAATAAAAACAACATGTTTTAACCGGATCAATCGAGTCAATCCCTACAAGTTTTAAAAATTGTTTGGTATTATCATAGCTTTTGCTTTTTTTTTTTTCTAATCATAGAGAAAAAGGTTTGATTTAACAAATAAATTTTATCTTTTACACCACTCCTCACATATAATTTCATTTTAAACCATGGTTTTGTTATAGCTAAAATATTATGTTTTTTATTCATAAAGACATACATTTTATTTATCTTACTTACAAAAATCCCATCTTACAACAATTTTAAAGCCAAGCACCCTTTTTGTTTATATCATATAATTTAGTACATGGAATTAAATACTAGCAAAAATACGTGACTATAATAATTAATCTTTCTCCATGTAGGATCTCCATAGAAGAAGAGGAAAGAAAAGAAGAACTCCCATCCTTTTCTTCACGTGGAATTACAATCTTTGACGAATACAAATCAAAGATACTATCCATGAAAGAAACACAACAAGAACTCGGTGAGTTGAGAAATAGTTCGAAAACTTCATTGACTTTTCTTCGTAGTTAGGGCATGAAAATGAAGCCACACTTGTTCAGTCAAGTAGCCTCCTTGCTCAGCTCACACACGCATCTAAAAAGGAAGCAATTCTGCTTTGCACTCTCAATATATTCTTGACTGTAGCAAGAGACATGGAGTTCTTTGAAAGCTACTTTGCCTTTGCTGCTCGCCACCTTCCCTAATAATGTCTGGCTGCTTCATCGTCTTTTGTTGACAAGTGAACCAAATTCTAAGTGCGATGATTGAGCACATGATTTCTCCATAGTCAAATTAACAGTCGAGTTTTGGAGCCATATTGTCTACTTGCAACCCTCCTTTGCGTGTCCATTTCGAAACTCCCCATCTTCTTAGAACGTGGAGTCGTTATAGATACACTACATGGGTTTATATATATATATATATATATATATATATATATCTTTTTATTGATTTTTATATTAATTAAAATAAATAGTTTTAAGAGAGGGAATGGTTTAAAATATTGAGAAAAATGTATTTATGTGGTAAAGAACTTCTTTCTTATTCATGCATTTTTGTTTGGATAAAAAATGTCTCTTTTTATTTACCAACATTATGGCTTTTTATATTATATAAAATGAAGGCAATTAAAATGACTAGTCGTAAGAATCTCAATGTAAATTAAGAGAGATAATATATTCCGCTAATCAAGGTTATTTCTTTTTCTTTTTGTCTTAAAAGAATACATCTTTTTATAAAAAAATTATGCATATTAAATTCATATATAATTTTTAATAATTAATATTATCATAAAAGCTCTAATGTTATTTTAAAATCATGATATAATCAAATGATTTTTTAAATATAACTTTACTAATTTTACTCAAAAATAATTTTATTATAAAAATATAAAAAATAAAATAATAAAATAAATAAAAAATGAATGAAGGGTCAAAAGAATAAGGTCGGGAAGCTTCTTTAAGAGCAAGCCTATAATTGTTCTTTTTTTTAACTTAAATAGACAACATATCATTGGTTTCAATTCTTTAAAAAAATAAAATGAACAACACATCATATGTTAATAATGACGAATTGTTGAGATATTTTGGATTCTAAAACTCAAATTTTAATATATTTTTATATAAAAATATTATAATTTTTAATAATCTCATTTTCAACCTGTTAATTTAAAATCACAAAAAAATAAATTAAAAATACCTTTCCCAATCCATATCTACTTTTTTTTTTGGCTTGATTAAATACCCAAACAATCTCAATCGAACTCCTACTTTCAATACAAATTTATTAATTTCAAGATTGATAGTTTTTTATGGTGGAAAGATGGTAAATCAAAACTTCTCTCTCCTCTCTCAACTCTTACGAATTAAAATAAATAAAATAAAATTTTAGAATCAAAATATCAAAACCCAACATCATAGAGATCGAAAACAAAAAAATAAAAAAAATTAAAGAATCAAACAAGTGAAAAACATACAATAAATGTGTTAGTCCTTTTAATTTATTAGTTATTGTCAAGAAATGAGTTTGCAATATTTTGAGGTATTTAAGCTCAACATCCCAACACAAACTCAACTTGAAATTGACATACGTTACTGTTTGTTTATATAATTAGACTGTGTTTTTTATTTTATTTTTGATTTTTTTATAGTTTAAATTAGTGTTTATTGTATTTTTGAATTATTTTGAGTACTAATATTCTATATAAAAAATATTATTTTAATATATTTTTAAATATAAAATATTTTAAAAAATAATTTCCATCACAATTTCAAAGCCATAGAGTTACAATAATTATGTATATAAAAAAGAATGTAAGGCTCGAACCCAAGTATTGAAAGTGGGAATTGAAAGTTTTTACCTCACACGCTTGCATAAGGGATAAGGAAAGTGAGTGTTTTAAAAAACTATAGAAAGAAGTAGAGGTGTTCAAAAAAAATTAAAAAACTGATTAAATGGACAAAACTGGAAAAAAATAACTAAAAAAACTGAACTGTGAAAAAAATTGATTAAAATTTTTAAAAAACCGACCGGTTCTGTTTTGGTTTTTTAAGCCTGGAACCGGAAAAACCAAATCGAACCGAACCCGAACCGAACCCGAACCGAAAAAAACCAGGAAAAAACTGAGCCAAACCGAGCTCAAACAAAAAAAACCGAGCCAAAACTGAAAAAACCGAGCCAAAACTGAAAAAAACCGATCAAAACTAGTTTGAACCGGTTTTTGCTCTAAAAAACCGAACCGAACCGAACCGAAACCGGTCGGTTTGAACCGGTTTTGGTTCTGTGAACCGGTTTCGGTTCTGTTTCGTTTTTTTTTTTAATTTGATTTAATTATTTTTTTTAATAAAAACTGAATCAAATTGAAAATGAAAAATCCTGAAAAAAGTATTATAGAAAGTGAAATTGGAGAAATATAAGAAAATATTTTCAATGAAAAATAATTCGAAGGGCATTATAGTGAGGGAATTGTAACGGCTAGTTAGTCTAGTACCGTTGGAACTTGGATGAAGATATCTGTTAAAAAAAAAAAAAAACGCAAACAGCACGCTCCCCAAAGCAGCGGCTTCTCTCTCGTTCTCAATCTTTCTTCCCATTTCTTAACGGAGAAAGAAAAGAAAATTAAGCAAAAAATGGAAAAAAATCTACTTTAACTACATTTTCCACTCCTTTCTTTAACTTAACACACATTTCCCATACATAGAAGAAGGGAACCTACTGGCGTGCTAGGGTTTTTTCTTTCTTACAGGACAACACGGGTTTGTTTTGTGTACCAGGTTCGGTATTTACAACAATGAATATCTTCAAGAAAAAAACTTCTCCTAAAGGTACTTTTTTATTTTGTTATAAAGACATTTTTAAGTGGGTTTTGTTTAAAATTAGTGATTGTGTTGTAAAATCTTAAACTTTTTCAGTTTTGATGGAGTGGAGGGTGCTCTTGTTTATTTGGGTTTCAAGGGCTGCTTTGAATATGTTGCTGGGTGTTTATATATTATAATCTATTGTCAATGATTTTCTTGTTTAGTTTAAGTTTTTGAATGGAGGATCAGAGTTTAATTTGTTTGCTTTGCTAGTTTTGATGCTCAATTTGCTTGTTTTGGGTTTTGAATATATGTTGTAAGTTATTGAAAAGTGAGATTTATGAAGGCTTTTTTTTTTTTTTAATTCAACAGAGGCTCTCAGGACTAGCAAGAGAGAAATGACTGTTGCCACAAGAGGTATTTTTGCTGTCATAATTTTTTGTAGTCTAATGTTACCAAGGAGAATGCATGATTACTTCGGTCAATTGATTTATTAGCATGGTTGGAAACATTCTTTGTTAAAAGAATAACAAACCCATCATGGGTTTTTGATTTCCAGGGATTGAACGTGAAATTGCATCTCTTCAGTTGGAGGTATGTCGCTGTTTCTAGAATGGTTTGGGATAAAATTTTACTACTGGTCTCTTTATTTTTATTTTCTATTAGCTGAGCTTTGCAATGCATTTTCAGGAGAAGAAATTGGTGGCAGAGATAAAACAAACAGCAAAAACTGGAAATGAGGCAAGTCTGTTAAATGTTCTTTGTAGTTATGAAATGGACAACGGATGCAGATAGTTATAATCATGGGCTGGGGTTTGCATTATTGACCTACTTTGATCAGGTCTCAATCTTGGGCTACTATTATTTTCTAATGAAACTCATTTGATATCATGGAAAAAGTGCTCACTATAAGAAGTTGCAGATTTTAGGGAATGAAATGGTTTTTGATTTCAAGACTTGTTAGGAATCAGGTTTTACAAATTGGAGTTTGTCTGTAGTCACTGCAAAATAAAAATTATTGTAGATTTAGGGAATAAGATGGTTTGCGATAATCAAGGCTTTTTGGTAAAAATTGTTCAAGAAATTTGAGTAGTCTGTAGTTACTGCATGATAGTGTGCGTGTGATCCATCAAAAGTAACTTGGTTTGCTAGAAATCTTAGCTTGATTCAGTTTTGAGGATCTCTTCTTGAATAGCTTCTTTATAATTTAAGACTATCGCTCAATATTTGTATAGGCTGCTACTAAAATCTTAGCTCGGCAACTTGTTCGACTTCGGCAACAAATAACAAATTTGCAGGGGAGTCGTGCCCAAATCAGAGGCGTTGCTACTCATACACAGGTCACTTTCTATCCACAAAATCTAGTTAGTGAGATTAGAAGGATCTGCATTTTGTCCTTGTTTATCTGATGTTAGTGCCTTGATCGATGTTCACAGGCTTTGTATGCCAGCACTTCAATTTCTACTGGGATGAAAGGCGCAACTAAGGCAATGGTGGCTATGAACAAGGTATCATATTGATGCTATTGTAGCATAATGGTTTTTATCATTAATCCCATCTTATTTATGAGAAAGACATTCATAAAAATGCATAATGTGATAAAAATGTTGCAAGCTTTGGCTGCTAGAGTTCAAAGAAACGTTGGAAATGTATGAAGAATCAAGTACTGTTAAGTTATGATATGTCCTGTGCTACTTCTTGGATAGAGGCATTTTAAAATGGAGTCATTCATACGCTATGAGTGCTTGATACAGTATAATGTTCAGCAGTGATGTACCCTTGAATTTGCTTTTAGTGTCGGCTATGGTTTGTTAGAGATGATTAAGGAAAAACCAAGTAGTACAAGTTATGATCTGGTTTTTAGCTACTTATTGACAGAGACATTATAAAGCTCAAGTCATTTATACTCAATTGTTGTCCTGGTAACATGTTCAATGGCTACATATCCATTGTTTGGTTTGTACTGTGTTGATAGAATGAGAATGTTAAAAATAACATAAAAATATAAATGAGAGTATTAGATGAGCTAATGTTGTGTCCCAGTGCTGCTTTGCAGTAGTAAGGCGTGAAACGGAGCTGGTTGCCTAGATTGCAGTGTGTTCATCAAAGTGCTGTTATAATTCATTGAGCTTGTAGTTCTTATTTTGAAAGGCTAAACGTTAAATATAGCATAAAAATATAAATGAGAGTATTAGATGAGCTAATGTTGTGTCCCAGTGCTGCTTCGCAGTAGAAAGGTGTAAAATGGAGCTGATTGCTTAGATTGCAGTGTGTTCATCAAAGTGCTCGCATAATTCATTGAGCTTCTAGTGCTTAACTTGAAAGGCTAATCTCCTGATATATGTTAAACCATTCTGTTTAGTCGACTGAAATAATATCAATACCTTGTTTTTTTACAGCAAATGGCTCCAGCAAAACAAGCTAAAGTGATCAAAGAGTTCCAGATGCAGTCAGCAAAAATGGACATGACGGTAACTCTGTTTCTTTCCTATAACTTCTTCCTTGTATAGTTGGTGTTCCAATTCTTCTTCTAGCAATTTAATGATTATTCCAATATTTTTTGGACGGATCATTGTGACAATGTGCGAGATGTCCCTTGGCATCCAAAATGTTGAATGGATTTGAGTCATTGTATAAACTGAAGTTTTCTCTATGACTCTGATTTTGTTAGATAGTTCTTTATACTGGGAATTCCTAATATCTTATTGAATATTTTGCAGATTGAGATGATGTCAGAGGCTATTGATGAGACTTTAGACAAAGACGAGGCTGAAGAGGAAACAGAGGAGCTCACTAACCAGGTGAAATATCAATAGCAACATTTTACTTTGTTCTTAGTTTTATTTTTAAGGGGACTAGTTCACCTCTAATTCAACTATCTCTTGTAGGTTCTTGATGAGATTGGTGTGGACATAGCATCTCAGGTTTGTTTCTTTGGGATTAAATTGTCTCATATAATTTATGCTTTCTTAATTTCTGGGATGTCCAATCAAATGTGTGATTTTGGTCCTTGTTTTCAATAGTTATCTTCAGCTCCAAAAGGTCGGATTGCATCAAAGAATGCTCCTAATACTGTTTCAAGGTATGATGCAACACTTCACTTTGAAGTAACGTCCATTATTTAACCATGTTGAATGAAAAAAATGGTCCAAGCAAAATTAGTATGTGGCATTGCTTCCTGAGTGAAACTCTCAAGTTGGTGATATTGTATGTACCTTACTCCTCAGTCCTCAGTACACATGAGTCTGTGGTAAGCATGTGTTGAATTCCAAGTTATTTTATTTTAAATTAATTTAAAATATATTACATGTATTATTTTATTAAATTCTAAAATTAATTAAGGATATATTTCAAATATTATTTTATTAAATACCATTCAATTTTTACATTGTTTTTTTTAATAAGGTTATAACAGTCTTTTAAAAATATTAGTAAGCATTCTTTTCTGCAACCAACCATGATTGTTTTTCTTTAGTTTTATTAGTTTTTTTTTGCGAGCATCTATTTTATTATTATATAATTAAATAAAAAATAATTTTTTAAATAAATAAAATTTTACCCCACGTGGATCTACCTAATTCGCAAGTTTGACGAGTTAACACAAATCGATTCAAGATATCGTCATATCAATATTTTTTAAAAAAACTTCATCTTGAAATCTCATTTTTAAGCCAAATAGGGTTTTAAACTATTGTTTGGGTTATTTTTTGATCTCTTAAGTTATCCGTTCACATCAGATTGAATATCTAAATTTGTGTTTGTTTCTCGGCTTCATAACTAAGTATTTTGTTAGCATTAACAATTATTTTTTAAACATTTATTAGCACATATGATCCCCATCTATTTAACTTGCACATCAAGTTTTGAGTTTGGAATTAATATTTTGTTGTTGCTAGAAACACATCAATGATGCATAAGTATTATTTTTTGTTGATGTAAAAAAAAACCCTTTGTTGTGACCCGCAACATAGCACAAGCTAGTTAACTAGTAGACAACCAAGTTCCTTTTATTAAAAAAAGAGCCAATACTAAAGTTAGGCTGTTAATGACTTGAGTATTTGATCCAACCCTTTGTAACATTTTGAATAATCCATCATGACATGCCTGCAATTTTCAATTGGTTTTAGGAGGATAATGTTCAAATATAAATTTTATCATGATATAATCTCTAACATTAAATGCATTGCGATGCTTATGTAAATCAACTTGAAGTTTGCATTGTGCATTACTTGCTTGAACCTGTTATATGATATCAACATGCAAATCATGAACTGTATATGTAAAAAAATAAACATGGGAAGGTCTAAAGGCTTTCCAGATTTATAATAGTGAACAACTTCAAATGAATTCATGCCTATAGACCTATTGACCGAGTTATTATAGGCAAACCATAGGTAGAACTAAATCTCAATTTTTATTATAGTAACTTACCAGACACCTTAAAAGGTCGACTAAGTTTTGATTGAACTCTTTAGTTTGACTATCTATTTCGGGGTGGGGCTCACATTAGAGAATTTCAACTTGGTATCGACAATATATCAAAGGGTCTTTAAAAAATAACTCATAAATTACACATCCTTATATGAGACTATGGTTTTGAGGAGTCCATACAATTTGATGATTTCATCAAAATAAGATTTAGCATCTTTAGAGGTATCTGTGGTCTTGGTACAGGTAATTAAGTGGGCAAGAAATGAGTAACAAACACAAATATATACCTGTGGTATAGGTAATTAAATGGGCAAGAAATGAGTAACAAACACAAATATAGAATCATGCTAACATCTATTTAGGGGTGGTGGGCATTGGAGAATTCCAACTTGGTATCAACAATATATCAAAGGGCCTTTCAAAAGTAATTGCACATGTGAGACTATGGTTTTGAGGTTTCCATACAATTCAATGATTTCATCAAAATAAGATTTAGCATCTTTAGAGGTATCTATGGTCTTGGTAAGGAATTAAATAGGCGAGAAACAAGTAACAAACACAAATATAGAATCATGCTTACATCTTCCAAGGACAATTAGGTACAAGAAGAGATTATTGTAAAGACTAGTTTTTTTTTTGAACGTTTGACATTGATTAATCGACCTGATAGTGTCTTTTTTTAACATAAAAATTGATGTTTCCTCTCCCAAAAGATCTCCTCCATGAGTCTCCCAAATCACTAAGTCACGAACTAATATTTGCTGGATACAAAAGTTTGTTATCCTAAAACAAATACTCTTAGAGGTAGTAACTATTTACAACAAGGTGATGTCTTTCTTTTAGAGCTATATATACCTCTCTAAACTCTAGATATGATTCATATCCCTATTCAAGGCTTTTAAACTCTTTAATTTGAATGCCTTTTCAAATTAACATTCCCTTTCTTATATGGTCTTATTTCTCCCAAATCAATATCATGCACATCACGTACTAATATTTGCGAGATACAAAGTTTGTTATCTTGAAATAAATACCTTTATTGGAGTTTGACTCGTTCATTTGAAGAGTTCTTGCAAGGTTCCTCTTCAATTTGTTCTTCTTCTTTAACACCCACACTTGTCCCTCAAGCTCCTCTCCTCTAAAGCAAGCGTCTCATTGTCATCCTAGTGTGTTTCTCTCCTAAAAAATCATTAATATGCATCATTTTCACAAGTTTTGAAAGAATTTCTCAAGTGATTAGAGACAAGAATGAAGTCCCTCTTCCTTTATTGGCTGTTGTTCTGCATGAACAATAGCTGCACAATAGATAAGGTTTAATTCTGGATCAATTATCATTTTACCCTCACTAATGCTCCCCCAATTCTAGTTTGTTGTATTGACTCGTCAATGCCCTCAAATTTTAACCTAAGATGAAAAATATGTCAAAAGACCCCTCGTAAAATTTTAGTTTGATCCAACAGTCGGATTTGGAGATACGCTCAATATCATAAAATTGGATATCATATAATTTTACGCCGAAAATCTAAATTTCGCATGCCATATAATTTACTTAAATCATTATGGGTCTTAGACTAATTTGTTGGAGATTTCTATTCATAAAATTTTCCTCAGAGGTTTTTTTTACCGCTTTTGGTTCCAATAGCTTGATTGTGCTCGAGATTTATACCGGAAATTAATGTTTCTCACGTAGAATTTATTTGAAACTTCCTTATATTTTATAAATAATATCACCAAAATTTACAAAATTTTCCTCTTTAAATCATTGTTTTATCCGATCATGATTTACAATATGCACTCAACTCTCTTAGTAATGTTGGTCATTTAGGCTTGCATGAGTTGTGCTTGCTCCTGAATGGTTTTAAATGCATCATTTAAGGTCAGGTCCATGATAGATGTAGACTCTAGATTGGACATTAAAAAGTATAACTCTTGTTGTCCTCGTACTCTTTTAGCCCGCTTTAGATAACCACTATGCAAATGCATGCAACACTAGTTTAAAGACGCAATTAAGATGACAACAATTCTTATCAAGTGAAACTCAATAAAAAAATAAAGTCAAATTTGGTTTTTTTAGATTAATCAATACCAAAATAGATTGAGTGTAAATGGGCAATCAAACAAAAAATCACAACATTTTATAAGTTTAGGCGATCCACATTTAATAAAAAAAACTATATACTAAATATGAATGACAAAGTTAGATGATGGACAAAAATATAACAAGAGTGAGAGGGCAAGATGAGATTTTTTTGGATTGCTAGGTACAAAAGTAATAATAATGACAATATTGAACAATAAGTGAAATACTAGAGAAATAAAATTCAACAAATCAAAATGTTGAGTGATTAAGGTGAATATGAGACCGCTTGGATCATGAAAATTGGGTTGTTTATTGCTGCTGCTTGTGTTGTTTCTGTTGGGCCCGATGTGGTGGTTATTGCTTCTGCAATGGGGCTGCCGGAGTTGGTGTTTTTGCTGCTGGTGCTGTCAGTCACTGCTGCTATGGTTTGGGTAGCTAGCTAGAGTGGCTGTTCAGAGGGGGGTTCCAGGGGTGAGATAGGCAATTTTATGGTTTGTTTGGGCCTGTTGTTTGTGGCATATATGGCTGATGTTGCCGATTGTTTTATGGCTTGTTTGGGTGGCATAGATGCTTTTATGGTGACTGTTCAGTGGTTGGATCGTTTGATTGTTAGAAACAACCAAAACTAGACTTTGATACTAAAATTAATGCGGGACAACAATGAATTGAAGAGGAGAACCATAATAAGATGAGAGGAGAGGAGAAAGTGTCTATCGCAAAAGTGCAATTTTTTTAATCAATCATTAAAAGAAATGTCAACTTCATAATTATAAGCCCTAATCAAAACATTATCGATGATTGAGCTAACAATCCATTAAAATAAAATAAAATCTAAAATAGGATAAAACAAAGTCCAATTACGAAACCAAATAAAAATCTAATAAAATCAACTTGGATATGCTCAATCTACCCCAACGAGTGACATGTTGGATAATACTCTGTCGCCTTTGACTATAATGTGTGTGCACAGGTCTGGTGTCTCCACCAATCCTTGTATTAACATATTGTCCGCTAGGATCATGGTGCATTGGGATGATGCTAGTTGTGTTGGTGGTTATGGTGGGGTGTGAATGTAAGGAAGTGATGTGGTGCAATTCGTTGGGAGGTGATGTGGCACCAGTTTAGCTTTTATCATGGAACATCGCCAAGGGTATCTTTCACGGGCTAAGTATCTGAGATAGGTGTTTATTGAGATTTGTCCAGAAATTTGTTCAATTGAACTTAATCAGATGGGGTTCGGATGGGGCATTGTGATGATAAAAACATTCTCCGTTAACAGTAGACTGTTGAGAAAGCTTCAAGCCAGCACCTGAATGCAGAAGTTCTGCAAAGCTGAAGTTTTCCATTGACGGCAAGGAGATGTAAATGAAGTCTTTGCTCATCACTAATGATTTGGTGTCCTGGATATGTTCTTTGATGGAAAAAAAGAAAGAAAAAACTTAGACTAATAATTTTGACATTTTGGTATTTGTTTGCTGCCCACCACAAGTTTGGTGTCCTAATGAACTCCTTTTATTTGAATTTGAATGCAGCCCCGAGCCTCCCAATGTTGATGATCTTGAAAAAAGATTGGCCTCTCTCAGACGCGTTTAATTAGGAAAACTTGGAGCAAAATCTTGTTGGGTGTAAATTCTTACAAAAAGTCATATGCATGAAAATGCCAAGAGTATTAGTAGCATTGTTTGTGTTATACATATTCTACTTATGAGAAAAAAAGTGTGTATATTGAAAGATATTCTGATTTTGTACTTGCAAGTTGCAATTGGTTCTCTCTGCATCATTTTTTAAGCTGAATTCTTTCTTTTACAGTACTCTTCTGGGCTAGAATTGGGTTACAGGAGTGAGTGGTCGAAAGGCCAAGAACGCTTAAACTGCCTCCATATCCCACTGGAGAGGCAAACACCACCTCAATACATGAAGAGAACAAAAAAAGTTTTAAGCATGGTATAACTTGTAGTCTCCCATTTATGCATTTTAAATTGTGGTTTGATAATTTTTGTTTAAATATGTTGGTATTAAAAATAATTTTTTTAAAATAAAAAAATATTATTTTGATGTATTTACGAGCGAAAAACACTTTGAAAAATAATTAATATTACATTTTCAAACAACTAGGACACTAAAGTAGTCGCATTTAGTTAGTGATCAATAACAAAATAAATATATATAAAAAAGATAAAAAAAAATGAATGTTAGTTGAAGCAACAGACATAATATAATATAAGTTTGTTTTTAGAACAGTTTTAGAGTTAATTTATTTAATTTTAAAATATAAAGTACTTATTATTTTTATCTTTTATATTTTTTTAAGATAGTAATCTGTATATATTAGGAATTAAGTACAAAATTAGCATGTTAATTCATCTTTTCAAAGCTCGGCTAGTCCTAACAATGCCCTTTTTCGTCAACATATTTTATGTGTTAAATGCAAGCTGGAAACCAGAGGAGCTTTATGCACAAAGCAAATTCTTTTAGTGGAACGTAATACAATCGGCTTACACAGAATTTAACTCAGCTTTTGATAACATATATATATATATATATATATATATATATATATATATATATATATATATATATATATATATATATATGTTAGGTGGGGTGTGGAGATTTTGGTATTGTAGAAAATTATTTGCCTTAAAAGAGTAGGTGTTTCATGTGCTTGATTGGCATTGTTTGACATTAGAAAAAAAAAATATCAATACAATTAAAATGGATGAGGTTGGTTTTAACTGTTTATATAAATAATAAATTAGGTTAATATATTATTTTAATAGTTTGACAACAAGTTTCATGTCGTAGCTCATTTGTTGAGAGTTGGAATCTTAGTGGAAGCTAATAAATAAATAATTTTAGTTTATAAACAATATGTGGTTCATTTTCTTATAAAAAGATTAAAAAAATAAAAAAATAAAGGCTCAGCCTCTCTCAAGCCCACGTATCTAACCTCTTAAAACAACCTCATGGCTTTTTCTTATTACCCATTTGAGTTTTTTAACCTCCTAATTTATTTTTATTTTTTAAAAATTTTATTATTTAATATGTAATATTTAATTTTTTGGGTCTCCTGTTTTTTTGTCCATCCTTTCTCTATTATTTTTTTAGGTTTTATTTAATTTTATCATTTAATATTAAGTTGATGATAAATTAATTTTCATTTTTTTTTATCATATAATAAAATTTTTTTAAAATTTATTTTATTTATTTTAATTTCATTATTTAATATGAAGTTTTTTTTCTAACCTCTCTTTTGTTTTTTTTTTCTAATTTTATATTTGAAAATGAAGTTTTTATTTAATATTATCCTTTTATTATTGAGGTGAATTTTTTTTTTAGACTTATTTAGCAAAAATTTGTTTCAGAATAATTTCTATATAATTTAATTTAAAAATTATGTCAAATAAATAGTCAGGTCCCAACTTTTCAGGATTAAACAGTTGTGCTAAATTTTATAATATTACTGGAAAGTTTCCAACCACTTAAATATTATTTTTCTTACATTTGTTTTTATCCAAGCCGCAAGAGTGTGATAAATAACCGAAGTCTTTTTTTTTGTTTGGTCTTGGAAAGTCTCTAGATAAGTTCTTCATGGAGACTCTTGTACAATTTTGCTTAATAAATTTAAATCCTTTATTCCACCACGCTAATCACATCTTTCTGTTATTCTTCGTCACTTAACAATGATTAAGAAATTTTATCATCAATGATCTGAAAATTTAGGAATTTTGGAGAAGATTATTCAAATAATTAGAGTTTATGTTGTTGGAAGCCCTTTATTCCTATTAAATCATGATAATTTAATTGATGCAAAGTCTCATATAATTTATACACTTATATCCAAACTTTTCAATATAAAAAATATATTTAAGTTTTATTATTTCATAGACGTTGACTATTGATATAAAACATAATAATATTTGTAGATAAAATATACTATTCTAACTTTGAATACATAGACTCGGTTCACCAATACTAATCTATATAATATATAAATTGTTTTTTATATTATAATTTTGAATTCAAATTCAATAAAATATTTCAAGATTGAAATTTCTTATGAATGCATAATTAGCACACATATTAATAATCCATCTAAAATCTAATGAGAGAGTCTAATAAGATTCTGATTGAGAGTATACTTGTGGTTGTTTTTTAAAATATTTTTTGTAATGAAATATATTAAAATAATATTTTTTTTATTTTTTAAAAATTATTTTTAAAATTAGCACATAAAAATAATTCAAAATATATATAAAATTAATTTTTAATAAAAAAATTAAATTTTTTAAAAATATGAATTGACTTGTGTTTTTAAAAGTAAGTTTTCCCACCAATTGCTTCTCTATTGAAAAAAAGAAGGAAAAAGAGGTTAGTTCTTGAAATAAAAAACATTGGGGCTTAAAGAGAAAAAATGAGAATTCATACCGTTGACAGGTTCTATTTTCTAACTACAGTCCTCAAATATTTGACCAATTCTTCACAACAATTACCAAAACCTCCTCGATTTCTTTCCTTTTTTTTTTTCCTTACCCAAATCCGAAATTAAAATCAAAATCCATTCAATTCTCCGTCCTAAACATCTATATCCTCGATTTCATCAATCAATAAAAAAACCCATTTTGTTTTTTCCCTCAAAAAATCTAATTTCTTCATTTTTTTTTTAAGCAATACAGGTTTTTTTTTTTTTTTTAAATTTTGACTGCCAATTTTAATTGATATTCTTGTTTTTAATGTTAAATTCCCGCCTTACCTTTATTTTTTTGCTGTTAATTTTCTTTTTTGATGTCAAAGTTTGGTTCTTTTTAATGTCTCTGACATGGGTTTTTTGATGTTTTGTTGTAGAGAGGAAGAGGAAGATAGACAGAGAGAGATGCAAAGCCAGGTGGTGTGTAGAGGGTGTGCAAGTGTATTGTTATATCCAAGTGGAGCTACTAACGTTTGTTGTGCTTTATGTAGTTCTGTTACTTCCATTCCTTCTCCTGGTATATAATTCAATTCCCTCTCTTTTTGCTTGTCTGTTGAACCCGTCAATGTTTATGTTGTTATGTGAATGTTTTTAGCTTTTTTTAATGTTCACCGCAGGCACAATGAATGTTGGTTATTTTGAAAATTTGGTTTTTTGGGTTTTGTTGTTGTTTGTTAATTGGTAGCGCTATGTTAAAATTTTTCCCCTTTTTTCTGAAATTTTGTTTTAGTGTGTGTGTTCTAGGAGATGGTTGTTTTGAAGAATTGTTGATCGAAAAGGTGGGAGTTGTGGGTTTTAGATGAGATAGTTGATTTGGGCTGGTTTTGCAGTCGATGTTTTTGAAGGCTGATTCAGATTTGAGTTGATGATTAACTTTGGAGTCTAGAGTTTCGTCGAAGTTGTTGCACTTAATGTAGTTTACCACAGTTTGGTGGACAAATTGGATTGTTTCTGCATGGTGGAGTGCCATCTAAGATATCATCATAACCTTCTTCCCTGATTCTTGATATGAATAGACAACTTGTTACCTATATATTGTTAGAATTAGTTATGAAAAACAACCAATCCCCCAAAATGTCCACATTCCATATGTAAAAATTAAAATAGTTATGAACCGCCCCCCTCTCTTTTTTCATGAGAAAATGCCTCAGTTTTGTTTCATTCTCTTTTGGGACAAATCAAAAAAAGAAAAGTAAAACAAATCAAGATGTGGAGAGAATTTTAATTTAGCCTGGATATAATCAAAATGCATGGTAATAAGATATTTGGGTCCAACTGCAATCTTGCAGGGATGGACATGGCTCAACTCATATGTAGAGGTTGCAGGTCATTGCTAATGTATCCACATGGAGCAACAACTGTGAGATGCTCCTGCTGCCATGTAGTGAACGTTGCACCAGGTAAAATGCAAAATTTCATGAATAAGATATGTAAAATTATCTCAGGACATTTGGCTAATTTGAATTGGTAATTTGCAGATTAACTTATTTAGTCTGCATCATAACAACAGATAGTCTTGCCCTGTTTTTCTTTCTATGGTATAAAGGTGTAGGTTGGTAAGATGTTTGAATTTCTCTTTTCCTCAGTGGACATTGTCTGTGCCTTAACAAAACATTAAAAAAAAAACACTAAAAGAAAATGTTATAGAACTATCAGCTGGGCAGTGATCTTAGTTAATTATATGAGCTGACTTCAAGATGTAGTGGGAGGAATGGTGTCTTTTAATTGGACGAGAATGTGTTTTTAAAACTCTACCTCACTTGATTGCTCATTATGCCGTATGCATTTCTAGCACTGGCTTTCTTTTAATAGTTGTTGACAGTATTTTCTAGATTCTTTTTTATCAGGTAACTGCTATTGAGTTTTTAAAGTTGATAACATTTGGAAAGATTAGTAGCTGTTGCATTTATGGTTATTAAGAGTGGTGGCAGGGATTTACTATGATATCCAGTTTCTACCAATTTACCTATTGTCATTGAAACTGGAAGCTGTCTGATAAATTCTCTCTGACATGCACTAGATTTTGGGGAATGGGCTCAGGAAACATTGCTTTTATTGGCTTCATTTGCTTACTTTGTATCATTTCATTTCTAAATTGCATATGCCGATTCTACTGAGTTTCCTTTATATTTCACCTGTTTGGTGCGCACTGATTTGTTCTCTCTGATTTTGTGGCTATGTGAGAAGGATATAACCAGGCCGCTCATGTCAACTGTGGGAACTGCCGGACTGCTCTTACGTATCCAAATGGATCTCCATCTGTCAAGTGTCCTGTCTGTCACTATGTTACTAATGTTAGTGTAAGTGCATCGACGCATCGATTATATTAGGGCACCAGTCTTTACCTGACGAGTGGTTGTGAAATCTTGAAAATTATCACTAGTTTTGGCTCAAGTTTTGAGCTTCTGTTATTTAAGTGAATTTGATTCTCCTGATATGAACTTCAGTACTTCACACACTAATCTTCCATGGAAAATTGCTCAAATTTATGAAAGCTTAACAAGTGAGCTCTGCCCTGGAATTTGTGCACATTGAATCAAGATTGTCTCCTGTTAATGTTTTCTCGTGAACAAATAGTTTATCTAATAATCCAATGCCTACAAATTATACGGATCTATATTTAGATTATACTTTTTTTTTAATCTCTGGATGTCTGTAATGATCTGTACTGTCTGGTTGAGATATTTGAATTCTTAGGTCAACCAAGATATAAAGGGAATGGATGGATAGTGGATTATGTCCTGTAGTCATAAGGAGTTTATCTAACATGATTATTGCCACTCTTTTTATGGATTGCCTTTACCATCATTAGATTTTACAAAATTTTTCCCATCCTTTCTACATCCTGCTACATTGCATTATTCATTTCTTGGCAGTTGTTGCCAACCATCAACTCTCATTATGAAGCTAAAGCCTAAAGGTATATATGCATATGAGGATCAGAAATCTTTTATTTTGTTAGTTGAGGACACGTAACAAGTTTCAAATGGGCTTTTCACATGCCATTGCAATTGACTTATAGCTCCTCATTTTCCAGTTCTCTTTGCTATGCCAATATCCAGTGTCTTCACAACTTAACTAAGTTTGTCCACATTGACCCAACTTGGAAATCTTTCAATGGTTCTAAGTGTTTGCTGATACAGTTTGCTTAGTGCTGTGTTGCACAGCTAACCTTGACATTTTCTTAGTTTAATTTTTTTTTTCCTGCAACGATTATAAATGTGTTTTATTCTTTGAAAAAATTGTCTCTCGACTGAATGGATGTTAGCTCTTTTTACTTGCCAGACACCTCTTGATTCAGTTGGAATAGTCTGAAAGAGCTGTATGTTTTTCTAATTCTCGACATGGATTAGTTCCTCTGTATTTCTTGATTTAAGATCATTATAAATATAAACAAAGGAGCAGGATAGCTGGCTTCATGAAATTCAATTATCTTCTCTTGGGGTGCGTTTAAAGAAAAGACTTGGGATTGTATTTCCATGAACTAGACAATTCCCTGGAGTGTCCATGTTACCATGAACAGATACCATAGCTTTGCATGTACATTTCTGTTTTTGGCGTCTGAATGATTTATTTGATTGCATCACTTTTTCCTCCTTTGGTCATTGTGTGAGCAATAATCTTTTCACTCCCTTGTTCTATATTATGTGTCTTGCAGATGGCTAACATGAGAATTCCGCTTCCAGCAAACAGACCTAATGGTATAGGTGGAACAGCACCATCTACTTCAGTGGTAAGCAACTGGACTTTCTTTTCTTTCCTGGTGGCAAATGCCTCAAATCTTGGTTATTTTGTATCTGGTGCTAAGTAAATCTGCTGTGTTCGTTCTCTTACCTGTAGCCATTGCCCCATTCTCAGACTCAAACTGTCGTTGTGGAAAACCCCATGTCTGTTGATGAAAGTGGCAAATTGGTATAGCTCAGTTTGATTACTCCGACTTTTCTTCTTAGAAAAATCTGTTTTATTTTTCCTGTCCTTTGATTTTCCATTCATTCCTTTGGAGTAGAATATGTGCTGATAAGATCTCTATCAATTGCAGGTCAGCAATGTTGTTGTTGGTGTCACTACAGAAAAAAAATAACCCGGTGAGATTTTGAAATCTTGCTGTATATTTGGTAGGTAATGGCCCAGATTCATACTATCGCTGTGAAGAAGGATACGCAAATTCATTGTGTATATATTTTTTTTAAAATAGCCATGAGCAACATTTGTTCAAAAACCATCTTGAATACGCATACTGTTGGAGAAATTTGACGTGTGGATGTGTGTACATTTTGAGGATATGAAGCGGAAAGGGCATTGTTTCTGTCTCCTTGATTATTGAACCAAAATATTGTTAGGTTCATACTAATATGAGTAAATGTGCTTGTATCTTTTCAAAGTGAACTATCAAATGCTGTATGCAGGGAAAATATGCTTATTTGTACTTCTGGAACCCTAGATTCTTGAAGATAAATTCTGTATAATTGAATCTAGTTCTATCATTAGAATCCAGTTTGAGACTTTCCAAGTAAGTTGTATAAGCATTATGGTTTGTTTCTCAACAAGGTAATGACTTCAACACAGTACAGCGTAAATTTGTCTGGGAAGTTATATTCACTTACCTAAACTCTTCGAGAAAAATGGCTGTGATTGTTCCTGTTCTTTAAGTAAGCTGATTGGACTGGGTTTTATTTCATGAATGGCGAGCCAATGTTTCTCTAGCTTATGCTGAAAGAAAAATGAGAAGACAAGCTCTCCATTAAGAAAAAAATAAAATAAAATTGAAAGAGAGCACCATGGATAACATCTCCGGTTTTTTTTTATGTTGCAGTGCATAATAATTTTTAAAAGTATTTTTTATTTGAAAATATATTAAAATAATTCTTTTTATTTTTGATATCAATATATTAATTTAATAAAAAAATACTAAAAAAATATTAATATAATATTTTTTCAAATTAAAAACTTAATATATCATAGCTTGAAACATAATAACCAGACAAAAAAAAAGAAACTGGACCTATCTACATGGAGTCCATTTCCCCTCTGAAGAGCGAAAGCGATCCCTGTCCATGTATAAATAATTAAGCCACTGACATAACCCAGTTCTTCTCTTGGTTAGCCCCCAAAGGCATTCTTGGGATTTGTTGAGAAGAAGAATCCTCCACAATTCCAACATAAGCAAGCAAGTGGCATAGAAAATTATGAATCTTACCTTTGGTGAACAAAACTGATATCTACTGAAAGGGAAAGGAGACTTCCTAACCACCAAAACCAAAATGTGAGATTAAGTTGATGGTTAGACCAACCAATGAACGAAAGCAGTACCTGTGGCTTACTAGACTCAACAAAAGAATTTGGTCATCCATTTTTGTTCTCTCTCTTAAACTATATATAATGCCTGCCTTGTCTAGGCCTGACATCATAGTTGCTCCATTCATCCTATCCCAATCTCTATATTCTCTTTTGTCAGCATGGCTTTGCAAAGTGAAGAAAAACTTGAGGTTGGATACTCTAGCTTACAGCCAAAGACAAGGAAATGGGTTCTTTTGATGCTAAGGGTGCTTGCATTTTTTGCCACAGCAGCTGCAACAGTTGTGATGGGACTCAACAAAGAAACTAAAACTCTTGTGGTTGCCACTGTTGGGAGTACCCCGATAAAAGCCTCTCTTACTGCCAAGTTTCAACATACCCCAGCATTTTTGTAAGCCTTGTTAACTCATTTACTTTGTAAGTACATAAGCATAGGAATTAGGATGGAGATGTTCAATATTCCTAATTAAGTGTCTAAGATATGGTGTACAGGTTCTTTGTGATAGCTAATGGATTGGCTAGTATCCATAATTTGGTGATGATTATGGGGGACCTTTTTGGACAGAAGCTTGATTACAAAGGGCTGCGCCTTGCCATGATTGCCATCTTAGATATGGTAATATTCTCAGAACATTTCTCCTTCCAAAAAGAGAAAAACTGTTTATTAACCAAAATATATCTTGCCTAAATGTTTGCAGATGACAGTGGCTCTGGTTTCTGGAGGGGTTAGTGCTGCAGCTTTCATGGCTGAGCTAGGCAAGAATGGAAATTCACATGCAAGGTGGAACAAGATCTGTGACAAGTTTGAAACCTTTTGTGACCATGGTGGTGGCGCACTCATTGCTTCCTTTGCTGGTCTTATTCTTATGCTGATTATTAGTGTGATGTCTATCATCAAGCTTCTAAGTAAACCAAAACCAGATAGTACCATTGTAGTCCCATAATGTAGTGGACTAAGTGAATCCTTTCACTTTGCATCATTTTCTGTTGTGTGTGTATTACTCTTGAGAATAATCAAGAATGTAGCCTACAACCTTCTTTAGTTCCAAGAATTGTTACATTGGCCAGAGAAATGCTATCTAGTTGCTTTTAACAACCATGCGAAAAAGAGAATTCCGTTGGAACATGAAAATGGCTTAATTCTAAGGCTAAGAAAAATCTTCTTATAACGAGCTCTTGGACTTGCACTTGTGATACGCGTCTGCGTCAATAAATATTACTGGAATACAGGTATGAGGTTGAAGATTTGTTTGAAGTTATAGCTGGTCGTCGCTGAATCGATCACACAGTTATGTATTCATTCGATAGGTGCAATTATTAATTCTTGCCTAGCATTTCTCCAAATCCCATGTTCTATGTGGCATGCAGATGAGTTGCGTCTGCGGCTCTGGTATCTAGAGGGGCTAATGCCTGCAGCTTTAATGCAGAGCTAGGGAAGAATGGTAATTCGCATGCAAGGTGGAAGAAGATTTGTTGAGTTTTGAAACCTTCTGTGACCTTGGTGGTGGTGAAGCCATTGCTTTCTTCGCCGCCCTTCTTCTCATGCTGAGCATTAGTGAATGTTATACATGATCAAGCTTCTAATAAACAAAATTCTGAAGTAGCTTTGTAATAATTAAAGAATAAAGAACGTTGTCCTCCCAGCCTTGTTTTTAGTTTCAAGAAGTATACAGTGGGCTGAAATGCTTAGTTCCTTTAAACAAAAATGTCAAAAAAGTTGAATTTGCTGGTACGAAAAAATTCTCTGGTGCTAAGACCAAGAAGAATCTTCTCTTATCTACTCTGTACAAGTGAGTATTTCAGTACTCTCACTTGATAAAATCTTTACCTCTATCGTGCTTCCATAGTCGACATAGATACGTAATTTATGGAATTCCCTTCTGCCTTGTCCTCTGCCTTGCCCTCTTCCTTGCCCTCTGCATGGCTTGAATTCGATTGATTGTCCGTACTATATGTTGCGCATGAAAATGCTGGCTGTTTGAGCAATGGTAATTGTGCATCACTAGTTAACATCGATAGAACATCTGACATAGTAGGCCTATCGTTCACATTATCTTCTACGCATAGCAAGCCCACATGAATGCATCTCAACACTTGGTCTTCAGAGCAAGAATCCCTCAATGTTGAATCCACTAGCTCAAATTGGTTACCTTCTTTCCATAGCTCCCATGCCTGAAAACAAATTTAGTTGGTGCAGACATTGAAAGCTTACATGCAGAATTACTATAATACCATATGCTTTTGAACAACATGAAATGAACTTACATATCCCACAAGGTTGAGAGGGGGATCCATTTGAAGAAGGCCACGATTTTTCCTACCGCTCACAATTTCCAACACCAAAACTCCAAAGCTGTAGGCATCAGATTTCACAGAGAAAACGCCTTCCATGGCATACTCAGGGGACATATAGCCACTGTGTTTGCCAAACAATTGAATTGTTAATCTACTGAAGAGTGAAGATAACTGAATGTTTTCAGTTTAAAAAAGAGCGGAGAAACATGGAGTTGTTGATTCATTGCTTACTAAGTTCCAACGATGCGGTTTGTGTTTGCTTCCAATTCATTAATCTTGAAAATTCTTGCCATACCGAAGTCTGAAATTTTGGGGCTAAGATCTTCATTTAGTAGTATGTTACTGGCCTTCAAATCCCTATGAATTATCTTTAATCTTGAGTACTTATGAAGGTATAGGAGACCTTGAGCTATCTCTTCAATGATTTTAAAACGTTTCTTCCAGTCTAACAGCTCTCTCCTTGATTGATCTGTATTCCAAAATAAAGGCAAAAGTTAGAAGATTCCAACAAGCATAAGGATCAACGTCTAAAAGCTTGGAATTTTATATTTTGAAACATGTGAAAATGCTCTTCGTAATGCTGCTTACCAAAGATAAATGAATCCAAACTTTTATTAGGCATGTACTCGTACACTAACATTTTCTCTTCCCCTTCAACGCAGCAGCCTAGGAGCTTGACAAGATTCGAATGTTGCAGATTAGCTATGAGTATAAGTTCATTTTTAAATTCCACAAGACCTTGTCTTGAAGTTCTTGATAGTCTTTTTACGGCTACTTCTCGACCATCTGGCAATTTCCCCTGAAATAAAATAGATCATTAATCCTACTTCAACATAAAATCAACAAGGTTTTCTTAATCCATTTCTTGGATGTTTTTTTTTCAAGACTACCTTGTAAACAGGTCCAAAACCACCCTGTCCAAGTTTATTCTTTGCTGAGAAAGAATTTGTCGCGGCCATGATTGTTGCAACACTATATACTTTCAAATTATGTCCCTTGTTTCCATCACTTTCGAGCTCATGCGTGTCATTCATCGCATCCAATGTCATTAATTCATCCAGATACTTCTCTGCTTAGAATGATATGATAGATTAAGTTAATCTAAGAATTCATGAAGTTATAATGGCTATAAAAAAAACTTGAGTAAATTTGTTTGTTGTTTAAAAAAGGTTACCTACCTCTGAGTCTTTGCCTTCTCCTGTACCACAAGATACCTGCTAGTGTCACTAATAGAACAAATGCCACAGAAACTACAATCCATATCCAGATCCTTTCCCCTGATTTCACTGGAAAATTGAAGAAGAAAAATCAATGAATTGTACTATAAAAGTCAAAACAACAGCGAGGAACATGTATGGGGATTAAAAAATCTTGCAGACAAAACAAAGTCTGGACTGGTCTGAAGAGCATTACTTGCAGCTGGTTGTGTGTCTTGCACAATTACAAAGTATTGAATCGAACTGGCACTCAGGTCTGCCGTAAAGTTTCCATACCAAAATGTGCATCCAGTATTGTTGGCATTACTGCCTCTAATATTAATGCCTGCACACGTACAGTCTTTCCAGCAGATTTCCCTGCAATCACTAATGCTGAGACTAGCATTATTATCATAAACTGCATGACCTCCCTCTACCAAAAAGTCACATGCTCTCAACTCATATCTGTCCCTACTACGGCATGTAGGTTCTGAATCCCATTTCACACATCCCATTTCTATGTTGTTTCCATTACAAAGGTTGCCTCCAGAAATTTGTTCATTGCTTTGCTCTTCTAGCCCCCCACCAAATTGCAGCAGCCACTTTGAAAATCCCGTCTCCGGAGGAGTTAATTTGTTTCTTGCCACCGTGAACATAAAGTATTCCTCATCAATGTTTGAAACAATAAGAAAAGTATAGTCGAGTCCGGGATTGGGCCGAAAAGTTTCAAAGCTGCCATTGCTCCTCAATGGTCCACTAGTCCAATAAATCTCAGTTCGTCGCTTAATAACTAATTCCTGTCTTTTGGGCTCCCACTCAAATGTGAAAGCACCCGAAGCTGGGACTGAGTCACTCATCCATGATGTAAGGGACCGGACTTTACCAGTTTTATGGTTGATTCCTAACTTCATTCCAGGCATGAATGTGTCGGTAGGATCATCAAAGCTTTGCCATAAAATCTGATCGCTGCGAGAATTTGCATCTTTCAGAACAAAATTACCTGAATCTTCTAACGTAGCTGTTAACTTTGTGGTGGGAGATTGAGTTGAGTAAAAATCAACAAGGTTCCCACCTGAGTATGCAACTGTCATGGTTCCTGAATCTCCATCTATTTCAAGAACTCCCGAATCATCTGCTATAGGTTTGTCTCTATTAGCTATCCAGATGGGGTGGCTTGTATCATTTTGGTACCATATTCCCAAGTAGCTAGCATTGTACTCAGTAGAGCCAAGTCTTACGAATCCTAAGGTGAAGAGCCTATTTTTGGAGACAAGTCTACTTGAAGAATTGAGGGCATCTCCACCTTGGTAGAGTGTGTCTGCTGCTAAAGAAAAGGTGGGACAAAAGCAAACCAAAACGATCAAGAGGATTTTGGAGGAAAGAAGGCTTCTGTTAGCCATGGAGGAAAAAAAAGAACCAGAAAAATCTAGACATATGATAGGATTAACATGTCTTAGTTTATGAGTATTATGTTTACATGTGGTTCTGGAGGGAAGGTTGAAATTTCCTGAGTCAGTCGAATGGCCTAGTCTCCCCTCTGGTTCAATTTTTCCTAGCTAACAAAATTGACCTTGGGATCCTTCTACGGTGATACCTTCTTTTACTGGATTATGAGTCCATGAATGAGTCCTTGTTGTAGCTCGACTATTATTTTATGGAATCCAATCATGGTCTAGAATGGTTAAAATCCTATGCCGCGGAATTGAATGGGCAGTATTTTGGAAATATTACACCCATTTCGAGCTTTTTTATGATTTAGAAACATTGCAAAATATGTTTCAGGAAATTTCTGTATACCATTTTAGAAAATGACTAGATTGTTGGCAACGGGTAGGATCAAAATTTTTTGAATAAAAAAATGTTGAAGTGTTTCTAACTTTTTCTCCGGTAGAAAAAAATTAAAATACAGGGAGGTTGATTTAATGTGACGTGATTAACTTGATAAGTTTAAAAATAACACGGACAACAAGTAAAAACTTAGCTTAGCAAAATAATTTTATTTTATATATACATCGAGATGACAATATATTGGATCAATAACTTGGGTTAAATAAGGTTACCCTGTTAAATTTACGAACTAGACATGAGACCATAAAAACTCCATATAAATCAAATCAAAATAAATTAAGAAACTCAATTTCCAATCAACCCAATGTTTTAGGACAAAATTGAAAAAAAAAACTCAATTAAAAAAGGACAAAAAAAAACCAAGCCAACTCGTGTTAACCTACCAAATTCACAACATGAGTCATGAGATAGATAACCCCATAAAAAAATAAAAATAAATTATTTCAATTAACTCAGTGTTGAAGGATGAAATTAAAAAAAAATCAATTAAAAAAACACAAAAAATATTGAAGTCAACTCAGGTTAACCGTCAAACCCATGATCGGGGTCATATGACTAGGATAACCTCATAAAAAACAAATTAAAAAATAAACTGGGTTAAACCAGGTTACTATGTCAAATTCATGACTTGGGGTCATGAAACTTTAATAATCCCATATAAAACAAATCAAAACAAATTATGAAGCACAATCCCTAATCAACCAATTGTTGAAGAATAAAATTTTAAAAAATCAATTTAAAAAAAGAACACAATAAAACTACCCGAGTAAACCCAAATTAACCTGCAAAACTCATGATCCGGATCATGAGATCGGAATAACTTAATAGAAAGTAAATTAAAACAACATAAAGTCTAATTCTTAATTAACCTAATGTTGAAAGATGCAGTTAAAGAAAAAAATAGTAATTAAAAAAAAACCTGAGTCAATTGCATTAACACATTAAACCCATAATATATGTTATAAGACTGAGATAATTATATAAAAAACAAACCACAACAAATCATAAAACTTAATCTCTAATAAATCAAATATTAAAAAATATGTTTTTTTTAAACAAACCAAAAGCAAAATAATAATAATAATAATAATAATAATAATAATAATAATAATAATACAATAAATAGTATTTTATGAATCACCACCTCTTTTACTTTTTGTTAATTAATTATAATCAAAGTTCAATATCGATCTTTGGTTCAATGTTTCTGTAAAAGCATGCAAGAATTTTGCCTTCCACGCGATGAATTTGTAGCTCAACGACACCACGTGTCGTTATCATGTTCTTCTAATTAAGTCTCATGTTGCAGTTTAAAAGAAACTTGACTTGTTCCCCTATATTATTTGTTTTCTTTCCTTAATTTTTCTTACACGTGGTTTGGTTTGGTAATCTTCTCTGACATTTCAGTCTTTGAATAATCCATGAATTGTATTAATCCAGATTATTTTCTTTGGAAAAGATGAATGCTTGTACAGTGTCAATGTTTATAAGTTAATTAATTGTCTGAAAATATTATCTGATCATTGCACAAAAAATTAAAAAAACACAAAAAAAGAAGAAAAGGAAACGACAATTTTGTAGTCAAAGCATTCACCGCTTTCTAAATCATCTAATTATCATACCCGGCTAGGGGTTAACCCGATTAAAGAATCAGGTTGAAATAGTTTAATTTAAAAAAATTAAAAAAATATATTTGAGATTTTAATATTTTATATTAAAAAATAAAAAATAAAAAATATATTTATAATTTTTATTTTATATTAGAAGGATAGTATTTTCTATTTTTAAATTGAAGTATTTAAATTAAAAATATTTTTTTTACATTTTAAAAAAATATAATTTTTTTTATGAGAACATGGATTATATATATTAATGTCCACATTAAAAAAAATAAAAACTTTTTTAAATATTTTTATAATAAATTTTAATATAAGTTAGTATGATAATATATATATATATATATATATATATATATATATATATAGTACTTCTAAACAACGCCTATTCTCTCCCGAGTCCCAAGCTTTATTTGTTGCCCCTACTTTGATATGTTAATCATTCCTTTAGTTTTTTCGGGTAGTTAGTAACAATCCTAAGCTCTCTCAACCTTGATTTTCGCGCCTCCTTTGGCTGCAACCTTTCAGTTTTCCGTTTTTTAACATGCTTCGAAAAAAAAAAAAACTAACCTCCCTATTCATTCATTTTTTCATTTGTTTATAGGAATCATGATCTCGAATTGTTCAAATTCTTTGTCGCGGTATTTAATGAGCAATGTTTTGGAAATATTAGATCCATTTCGAGCGTTTTACATGCTTAGAATAAGTGGCGGAGTTATGATTATTTATTAGGAGAGGCTAAAATTAATATAATAAAATATAATATTTGTTTTAATTTATTGTACATAAATTGTAAAACAAAATCTGTATAATTTAGTTTTATTCAAATAACTTCCTACAAACATATAATGATCTTTGTATAAGGTAAAGGAGTAATATCAAATTGAGTTAAAGCAATGAAGTTAATTTCATCTTTATAATGTATCCATCACTTTAATGTTGTTGGTTTTTATACCTATCAAATATAAACATACAAAGTATATAAGAAACACTAGCTAAAGTGAAGCATTATTTATGTTTGATAAACTTTTAAATAAAGCAAAAAATAATAAAGAATGATTTTTATATATTTATTTTAATTATGCTCGTCATTCTTTCATAGAAGAGAAATCATCGATTATCATATCAATTGTGAATCTTTCAACAATTTCTTTTTCTATATAGACAATCAAATAATTTGCAAGAAAATCATCCTCCATCCGATTGTGAAATCTTGTTTTTATAATCTTTATCACTGAAAAAACTCGTTCAATAGGCTGTGAGTTATCAATATATTTTTTTTTCAAAAAAAATCAATTCTTCTTATTTTGTTCATGGTTCAACCTAAAATCAAAACATATATTGTAGGAAAAAATTGATAATTTTGATGGCTCTGCTAAAAACAAAAAATATATAAAAAATCCAAGCATAATAAAAACAAACCAATAAAATATATCTAATTATTTAGAAAAAAATCACTATAACAAGAATTCAAAAAAATAATTGGTAGAACTAGCAGATCTGAGAAAAAAAAAGAGCAAAAATATTAGAGTTATAAAAAAAAACATCATCAAATTATTAACAAACATCTCAAAACAAAATAAAACTAGATTTTAAATTTAAGTTACCTTGTTTTGTTTGATGAAAGATAAATTAATTGGTGGCTCTGCTTTAATCTTTTTGTAAAAAAATTTGCTCGTAATTTGTGTTTTTATTTCTGTATTTGATCGGATGCAGAATTTATATTAGGGTAAATTGATGGATCTGTTTTTTATTTCACAAAGTAATGCTTTTATATTTTTTTCTTTTCCACGTAGATCAAGAGTAAATTCAAAAGAAATCAAAAGGAAAGTCACATTTAATTCAAGGCTCACCTCTTTAAAATAAAAAATATAACATCTCCTCATTTAATTACCCAATAATACCCAGCAATTAAAAAAAATATATCTTGCAGGGGGGCCGGCCCCTGCTTGCCCCCCTTCCTTCCACCCCTGCTTAGATTCATTGCAAAATATGTTTCAGGAATTTTGGTATACCATTTTAGAAAATGATGATCAAAGCTCAATAACGATATTTGGTCCAATGGTTCTGAAATATCATGAAAGAATCTTGCCTTTCACTTAATGAATTTGTAGCTCAACCGACGCCACGAATCCTTCTCCTGTTCTTCTCATTAAGTCTCATGTAGGAGTTTAGAAGAAATTTGACTTGTTCTCCTATATTATATGTTTTGTTTCCTTAATTTTTCTTACCTGGTGGTTTGGTTTGGTAATTTTCTCTGACATTTCAGTCTTTGAATGATTCTGCATGCATAAATTGTATTAATCAAAATGATTTTGGCCTGCCTGTTTCTTTGGAAAAGATGAATACTTGTACAGTGTCAATGTTTATAAGTTAGTCACTTGTCTCAAAATATTATCTGGCCATTATACAAGAAGTTAAAAGAGAAAAAAGGAAAGGAAACGAGCAATTTTGTAGTCGAGCAATTTTGGTCTACTAGTTTCATTATATATATATATATATTTTTTTTTCATTTTTATTAAAATAGTAATGAAAAGGGTCTGTAAATCTCAATTTCATCTCCAAAATTAATGGAATATATCATATTGAATTGAGATCCATTGATCACGTAGAAGATTATGCAGCAACTAAAAATCAGGCCAAACCTCAGCAAGCAGAGAAGACATAACAACAATCCTGGACCTTTATTTTCGGTTCTCTTAAATGTCTTGATTTAAGTCTTCAGATTCTACTTTTGAGTTTTGTATAGCAAATTAGTAGAAGTAATTTGCTCACAGCTGTATTATAAATACTTAGACTCTGTACACAACAAACACAACAGAAAAATAAAAAAACCATTCTACCTCTTCTGTCTTTGTTAAATTCTACATGGTATCAGAGCCAACGACTTATATCCTTTCATAAAGATTCTTCTCAGTCCATTCCTTTCATCTCTTTCTTTTGAACTCCTTTCTCATATTATTCTTAGCCACCATGGCCGCCTCTCCCCATTCTTCCCTTACTTTTGACAACACTCTACCTGTCTTCAATCCTTCTTCCAGCTTCAATATCACCAAACTTAACTGCACTAATTTTCCAAATTGAAAAGCAACCATGCTTCTCTGTTTCAAAGGTCAAAAAGTGTTTGGCTATGTTGATGACATTATTAAAATGCCCGCAAAAAAAATTCCTCACAGTGATGGCTCCATGCAACCAAACTCAACCTTTGATATATGGGAAACCCAAGACAATCTTTTTCTCAATTGTATTAATGCCTCTCTTAACCTTTGATATATGGGAAACCCAAGACAATCTTCTTCTCAGTTGTATTAATGCCTCTCTTACCGATGATATACTGATGCAAGTAGCACAATGCCCTACTTCTCATGCAGTTTGAACATCTCTTCACACTACTTTTGCTACACAATCAAAAGCTAAGGCCATCCAAATCCATTCGCAGCTTGCTATTGCTCGTAAAACTACTCAGTCTGTTACAGAATATTTCTTGTATGGAAAAAAAGCTCTCTGATGAACTTGCTATGACAGATCAGGCACTCAAATGTGATGAAATTATTACATACCTACTCACTGGTCTAGGACCCGAGTATGATTCTCTTATCAACACCATTTCAATTAAAAAAAATGTCATAATAGAAGAGGTGTACTCTATGCTACTCACTCGTAAGGCATGTGTGCAGCATCATCAGCAAGCTCTCTTGTCTGTATTATAAATATTTAAGACTCTATACACAACAAACACAACAGAAAAATAAAAAAACCATTCTACCTCACCTGTCTCTGTTAAAGTCTACATATCAAAATAATTAAAAAACTAATAATGAAAAATTAAAATTAAAAAATTCATTTTAAAAGATATTTTTTCAATCATTTGACTGTTAGTACAAGAATAACATCAAGCTAAAATAAATATAATAAGAAGATTAATATTTTATATTCAATATTAACCATCACAATTCTTGTCTATCGTACGCTTTCTCACTAGGATATCATATCTATATATTTTATTCAGTTTTTCTTTTCAATTCCGAGTTGGGCAATATTTTTTATTTTCTGATTTTTTTTGAAATAGGAATATGACTCGGTTCTTAACAAAATTATAGTGATCTTTTCAAAATATATCAAGTCATATTTTAAACACAAATAGCACATAATTAGCTGATGTGTGACTTTTAGTCTCCATGAGGGGAAAAAATCAAAGAAAAACACTCCTTGCTCTTTGATTTTAAATTCTTAGTTTTGTTATTTATTATATTATATTATAAATTATCACTTTATTTATTAAAAAAATAAAAAATATTATGGTGCTTCACAGTTTATATGAACAGTGAAGCACCTTATTTTTGTTTTTAATTTTTCAATTTCCCCCCTTTTAATTTCTTTTCAGTTTTTTTTTTATAAAAATTATACATTCCAATTTTTTTTTCAATTTCATGCTTTAATATTTTACTAATTTTGAATTGATCATAATAATTTGTTCTAATTTTCTTTCTATAAGGTTATTACAGTCTCAAATAAATATCTATGTATTTGATTGATATTCAATTTTTACAAATGTCTGTTTTTGTTATCATATCACTAAATAAAAAATAATTTTTTAAAACTCAATGGAGTCCATGATCCGTATCATGGGTTTTTAAAGCTAAGTTGCAAAAGCCTAGGTTAATCTAATATGTCGTTATCTCAATATTCAAAAAATAAATGTCATCTTGAAATATTTTTAAAGTCAAAACCATGTTTTTATTGATGTTTATGTTGCTTTTAGACCCATTAAGTCAACTGGATCACCCATGCAAGTTAATTTTAAACCCGAGTTTGGAAATGAGTTGGGTTGAGAAGTTTTAAAGTTAACATGTTGGGTCTGGTTTAATAACAATGCTAAATAGTTTTTTTTTTTAAAAAAATTCATGAATCCTTTGTCTTTTTTTTTTTTATCAATTTCATTCTTTAATATGGATTGATTTTGAATTGGTCTTCATAATTTGTTTCGATTTGCTTTCTATAAGATTATTGTAGACTCAAACAAACATTGTGATATTTGGTTGATGCTTAATTTTGCGAGCGTCTGTCTTTGTTATCATATTATTTAGTAAAAAATAGTTTCAAAATACAAATTTGTTAAACTCAATGGAGTTCATTACTTGAGTCATGGGTTAACACACGAAGCCCGAGACGATCTAATATGTCGTCATCTCAATATTAAAAAAAGATATCATCTTGATTTCTTTTTAAAGCAAAACCATACTTTTTACTGATCATCTGATTTATCTTTGGACCCATCATGTCAATTGGATCACGTTAGGACAAATCTCATGGGGTTAAATTTAATCTCACTTGGTTAATTTTAAATCAAGTCAATTGGGGCCAAAAAATTTTTTAAGTTCAATTGTTTTTTTTATCTAATAGTATGGTTCATAAAACTAGTTAACAAAAACTCTAAAAGGCATTAAAGAAACCTTTTAGCAAATACTATGGACACACACTAATTTATATCGGATTTTTTAAGCTATTAGGTGAGGGTATTTAGGGTGCTTCTGCCATGTTGATGGAAATGTCACCATGTCCTTATCCTCCTAGTGCGGCGTGTGTTGGAGAAGATGCGATGAATTGTCATTGGCAAGCGTTTCTTTCTTTTTTTCTCTTCCTCCCACAAAAAAGCACAACTTAGTTATCTTTGTTTTTGTTATTTCAATTCAGTCCTTATTCTTTTGATTTCTAATTTTTATTCATTGACCCTATTATACAAGTTTTATTTGTTTTCAATTTAGTCATTCAATTTTAATTTGTCATGTTTTATTTTTTCTATTCAAGTTCTTATTCTTTTGATTTCTAAACTTCTTTTATGGCCTTTTTGTAAAAGTTTTATCGGTTTTCAATTTCATACTTCAATCCAAGTTTATGGTCCATTGTTTTTTTTTTCAATTTGGTCCTCATTCTTTTGATTTTTTTTCTTTTTGTTAAAGTTTTTTTCTTTTCAATTTAACCTTCCAATGAAAAATTTTGGTTTCCCTCTAATTTATTTTTTATTTTGATTTTAACCATCATTATTTTAATTGTCATTTTTTTTAAGCTTATATCTTTTTGTGTAATTGATTGTTTTTTTTTCAATTTCATCCTTTAACGATGATTTTTTGAGGATTGAGTATAATGCTTTTGGTCTAAGAACTTGGATCACAAGTTTGAAAAATTAACATGGGTCGATATTTTTTTTTGACTTATTTTCTTTTCTGATGATTTCATCGTTCGACGTTGATTTTTATTTTTTAAAAGATTGGTTTTGTAGTTTTTTTCATTTTTTTTATCAGGTTATTTCGATCTCATGACCTGGACCTTGAGGTTTGCGGGGTTAACCCATATTGACTTGCCTCTTATTACCTAAATTACATGTCTACCATGCTATCTCGGGTTGACTTGAGCTGATTTTTTTGTTTTTTTAATCCAATTTCATGCTTCCAATGGCTTTTTTCCAAGTTACTGTGATACTTGTTTTTTATTTATTTATACAAATAATTTTTAATTTATTTAATTAAATGCTTGCATAAAATTTTCAATTAAAATTTATATTTTTTTATATAAACAATATGTTGGAAAAGCCATCGTATCTAATTCTGTTTCTAGAAAAAAAAATATAACCTACAACAAAGAGTACAGGTCGGGGTCGAATAACAAGTATCAATACTGAATTGTATTGGATGTTTCATTGTACACTTTCATGAAGTTGTATATAATATTGATCTCCAGAGAGAGAAAAAAAGCACAAATTAAGTGAAGAGGCGAGAGAGAGAGGAAAAAAAAAAAACGTGTTCATCAGAGGGTTTTATCTATAATTTTTATAAGATATGGTCTAACGTGTTAATCTGTCTTGCTCGTATCAAAACAAGTAAGTTTTGATTGATTTTAGAGTTTAATAAAAAAATTATTTTAGTAAGTTTTGATTATAAATATTTCCATAAGGTTTTATATATATATATATATATATATATATATATATATATATATATATATATGAAATATATTTTTAAAAACAACTATAATTTATAAATAAAAAAATTAAATATTATTGAAGCAATGTGATCAAACATAATTCGAGGTTTAAATTCAATCATCTACTGTGTTATTAGTATTGTATCTATTACATTAGAATTTATTATACAAAATACTGATGGAGAATGAGTCCGCTCCAAAACGACAGAAGACATGCAAAATCTGAGGAGAAATAAACCATCTAACGCTCTAACCTCTATCTCACATCCATTGTTGACATAGAAACATAATTTATGGAACCAGTCTCTGCAGGCTTGCTGAAGCTCTTTTCTTCCGCAAGACTTCTTGCATTGGAAAATGCAGGCTGTTTGGGAAGAGGTAATTGTGTTTCACTTGTTAGCATTGATATAACATCTGACATAATCGGCCTATCCACTGCATCGTTTTCTACACATAGCAAGCCCACATGAATGCATCTCAAGACTTGGTCTTTAGAGCAAGATTCTTTTAGTATTGGATCCACCAGCTCAAATGGGCTACCTGCTTTCCATAGCTCCCATGCCTGAATCAAGTTTGCGTTTAATGTTAAAATTAAAAGCTTATGCGGCTAGCAATGGATAATTTATGAGGTTGCATGAAATAAACTTACATATCCCACAAGATTGAGAGGGTGGCCGTCTATGTCAAGGAGGCCTTGGATCCTTCTACCACTCACAATTTCCAGCAGTAGAACTCCAAAACTGAAGACATCAGATTTCACAGAGAAAATGCCCTTCATGAAATACTCAGGGGATATATAACCACTGTATGGACAAAGTGAATGTTATGTTATTTTTAAGCACTTAACAGAGTAATGACATATAGAACTGTAAATCTATACTTACCGCGTCCCAACAACTTGGTTTGCATTTCCTTCTAAATCATTGATCTTGAAAATTCTTGCCATGCCAAAATCAGAAATTTTGGGGTTCAAATTTCCATCAAGTAGTATGTAACTTACCAAATATAAATGTATCCAAGCTTTTATTAGGCATGTATTCGTACACTAACATTTTCTCTTCCCCTTGAATGCAGCAGCCTAGGAGCCTGACAAGATTCATGTGTTGCAATTTAGCTATGAGTATAAGCTCGTTTTTGAATTCCACAAGCCCTTGTCCTGAACTTGTAGACAGTCTTTTTACCGCTATCTCTCGCCCATCCGGCAATTTCCCCTGAAGTGAAACAGCTCTCAATTCAATACTTGGTCTGAGATATAAGTTAATAAGTTCTTCAATCCTTTTCTTGAAGTAATTTTTAACAAACTACCTTGTAAACTGGTCCAAAGCCACCTTGTCCAAGTTTATTGTCTGCAGAAAAGGAATTTGTAGCAGCCGTAATTGTTGCTGCACTATATACCTTTAAATTATGGCCCTTGTTTCCGTCATTTTCGAGTTCAAGCGTATCGTTCGTTGAATCCAATGTCAGCAACTCATTGAGATACTTCTCTGCTCAGATTGATATGATAAAGTAAGCTAATCCCGGAATTCAACAAGTCTTAATGCTTATAAAAGCAAAAAAAAATAAAAAATCAGTAAATTTGTTTGTTATTTAGAAAATGTTACCTCGAAGTCTTCTCCTTCTCAGATACCACAAGAGTCCCGCGAGCCCCATCATTGAAACAAATCCAACAAAAGCTAAAATAATCCATATCCAATTCCTTTTCCCTACATCCAATGGGAATTTATTTAAAATTAATTACATTGTTGGGTTATAAATTGATAACCAGAAAACGAAAGAACAGCTAACCTGAAGAGCCTTGAACAATGATGTGGTATTGAATTTCATTTCCACTCAGGTCTTGTGTAGAGCTTCCATAAAAAAACGTGCATCCAGTATTGTTGGCATTATTGCCTATGGTACTAACACCAACACATTGACAATCTTTCCAGCAGATGTCCCTGCAATCACTAATGCTAAGACTAGAATTATCGTCGTACTTCCTAGGAACTGTGTTAACAAAGGAACCTGATCTCAATTCAAAACTGTTCCTATTGCTCCTGCATGCCGGTCCTGACCACCTCTCGCAACCACCATCTGTGTTATTTCCTTTACATGCTGTGCCCCCATATGTTCGTCCAGTACCTTGATCTGCTATGCTCCCATCATATTCCAACTGCCACATTGTAAAATTCCTTTGACCCTGAGCAGTAAATTGATTTGCAGAAACTGTGAACATAAAGTAATCCTCGTCTGCGTTAGAAACTGTTATAAAACTTTGATCCAGAGAAGGAATTTCGAAACTTGTATTGCTCCTGGATGGTCCACTAGTCCAATAAATTACATCTCGCCGCTTAATGACCAACTCCTTTCCATTAGTATCCCATTCAAAAGTGAAAGCACCAGCTGGTGTTGGGACTAAGTCGCTCAACCACGACATGAGGGACCAGGATTGGCCAGTTCTATGGTTGATCCCTAACTTCATTCCAGGCAAGAATGTGTCAGTAGGAAAGTCAAAGCATCTATGACAACAAAATTGCCTGAATCTTCTAAAATAGCTGTTATATTGGTTGTAGAAGATCGACTTGAATAGAACTCAACAGGATCACCTCTAGAGTAGGTGAGTTTCGTATTTCCTGATCCATCTATTGCAAGAACCCCTGAATTGTCTGCTATGGGTTTGTCTCTGTTGGCTAGCCAAAAAGGGTGGCTTATGTCATTGTTGTACCATATTCCCAAGTAGATAGCATTCGATTCAGCAGAGCCAAGTCTCGTGAATCCTAAAGTGAAGAGCCCATTTTTGGAAACTAGAGTATTGGAAGAATTGAGGGAATCACCACCTCGGTACAGTGTGTCTGCTGCCAAAACGTGAGAGGCACAGAAGCAAAACAAAAGGAACCGGTAGATCCTTCTAGCCATGGAAGGTAACATTCATGAACAAGGAAGAAAAAAGTAGGAAGGATTCAATAGATGATGAGCCATGTTTCATGATCTACCTGAAATTTAATAAAAAATGAAGCCAACAATTTTGATCTGCCAGTTCGTTAATCAATGAAAGTGACCTTTTCTCTTTTCTAATTTCATAAGAAATTGAAAGAAAAATAAAAATAAAAAAGCAAAGAAGGCAAACAAGAAATGGTTTTGTTGTAATTGGTCAACAGAGAGAACACATTAGTACATATTATTGATGAGTCATGTGCATAAACAAGTACTAATAAATGATAACCCAAAAAATGATTGAATGAGATCGCTTCCTCCTCACATTCCATTGTATTTCTTAGCAAACCTGTTCACAGTAAGATGGTGTGCATCCTCGAACCACCTTTTACATATATTTGTTCCCTTAACTTTTTAAATCATAAACTATACGTACATAAAAATTCATAAAATTCAATTTTAATCCCATACTTATCTTTTTTTATTTTTTAATATCCAGTTAGAAAGATGAGAGATAAAACAACTGAATTCTAGTTGTAGAAAGAAAAAGTCTCAGTTGAGATCGATTCTAACCACAAAAAAGATGATTTCAGTTTTAATAAGTTTTTTTTATGAAGAGAGTTTAGCCTAGGTGTTGTTTTCTTTTAAACTTGTCTAAAATAGTAGATTTGAGCTCGAATATAATTTTAGTTTTGGATTGATTATGGGTTTTGGAGTCAATTTTTAGATTGTTAGAGGCTATAGATATGATTTATAAAGTGTTTAGTTTTTTTTTTGTCAAAATATGGTTGAAATGAGTTTTTTATTTTTTTGTTTGAAATAGCCTAGCTTGATTTTTCATGGATCTGAGGTAACCGGAATTTAGGTAGGGCAGGCAACGTGTTATCTATGATTTTTCTCAAAGAATTAATTAAGAAATTTTTTTAAAAATAAGGCTCGAGACCTCTAGTTCATTCAAGCTTGAGAGCCCAGGTTTTTTTTTTTCATTTTTATCCATTATAATTGGTTTTTTTTAAATATTGTTATTTTTTTAAAAAATTTCATCACTTAATATTTAATTGATTATTAATTAGACAACTTAATTTGTTTCGGTTTGATTTTTTTTCCAAACACCTTGATATTTGATCAGTTTTTATTTTTATAGATATTTATTTTAAATAAAAAATTATAAAATAATGTTAAACCCAATTAAGTTAATAATCCAAGTTACGAGTTTAGCTGGTTATCTAGGTAAGGATCAAAATTAATTTTTTTTTATTGTATAAATACTTCTTAATTTATTTAATTAGATTTATGCATAAAGTTTTTAAATTTTATTTAAGATTTTTTTACATAGAAAAAAATAAATAGCCTAGTCTCCAAAACCTATTAGGTAACATCTATAGGGTAAGACTTTTCAGTTTTTTCTGCTGAAATTGCAGCACAATCCCCTTGGTTTCTCATCTTGTTCGATTAATATTTATAAAGTCTATTGCATAATTGTCTTATAACTCATTTTTTATTTCTCATAACTCAGTTTTTATCTCTAGCTATTCTTCAAATATAAAAATTTTCAAAAAAATTTTTCTCAATACAATTAAGAAGGTTTATAGTCATTTATTAGTTTTTTTGTACTTTCGTTTATTTTATTTTCTGTGACTAGTTTTTATAAAATAAAAATAGGAATGAAAAATAAATAAATAAATAAATAAAAATAAAAAGGTTGGGGAGTGAGATGATAATAAGCAAGAAAAATGGAGGATAAAAAAAGGGATAGATCCTGCACATTTCAAAAATGAAAAAAATTAACATTTATGGATCTTATTAATAAAAAAGATTTTTCCATTAATTATTGAGTTTTATTTTCTAGGATGCTCAACACTATAATTCTAGGGTGCTCAACACTATTAGAGACAAGAAAAAGAAAAGAAAAAGAAACCCTCTTTGTTTAAATTTACAATCTTGTCCCAAAACATGAAAGATAATTTCAAGAAAAATAATGTGTTTTATTAATTCAATGATAATTTCATTTTAAATATCCATTTAAATCTCGTGTCGAGGTTGGTCGCTTCTTGAATTGTCTCATTTAAGTTTTGTGTTGAGGTTGATCACCTCTTAATTTAATCCATATTAAGTTTAATGTTAAGGATGCTTATTTTTTGATTTGACTCCTTTGAATTTCACACTAAGGTTGGTTGCCTTTCTATTTGACCCTTTTAAATTTTCATGTGAATGTTGGTCACCTTTCAATCTGACTTTGTTTTATTTTATTTTATGTTAATAAAAGTTACATTTCAATAGGTTAATTTTTTTTTGTTAGTGATATATTTCTTTTGTTTATAAACTTACCATGTAAAACTAAAGAATAATGATTTCTTCAATGCCTTTGTACCATAATAATTGTAAAAAAGAAGCAGTTGTTATAACCTATTTTGCCCCCTATCATCATATTTTTAAAAATATTAAAAATTTCAAAAAAATATTTTCCTGATGCAATTTGTCAATTTATTAGTTTTTATCACTTTCACTTATTTTATTTTGTGTGACGAGTTTTATAAAATAAAAATAGGAATGAAAAATAAATAAAAATAAAAAAGGATTAGGGAGTAGGTGAAAAAGAAGAAAAAATAGAGAATCAAATAATATAATACTAGATCATGTAAACGAAAATTGAAAGATTTAAAATAAAAAGGAATCATCTTCCATAAAGTGGAGATTGAAATAAAATTGGAAAATTTATGGTTGATCTAGACTACATGGAAAGGTTTTAATGAGGATACAAAGAAAATCCCAATTATGGATCTAAACGAAGTCAAAGAGGAAAAAGAGAGATGTTGCATGGTTCAAGAATGGAAAAATTAATCTTTGACTATAAAATGCATGGATCTCATTAATAATAATAAAAATATCTTCTTACAAATTAGATACCTTTGAGAGGAGACAAAAGAAAAAAAAATAAAAAATAAAACAAAAAGGAAAATTATAAAGAAGAAAGAAGAAAAAGAAACTCTCTTTACTCAAATAATAATAAAAAAAACAAGTCATGACCGATAGCTTCCCTTGCCGGATTCTAGCTACAAGTACAGCCGCACACCACATGTTAGCCTCTATAAGTAGCCTTCACCATCACCAAACAACACCGTCCTAGCCATACACCAAGGGAAGTTTGACATTCCCTGAATCAGCAGAATGGTCCTAGTATTCCAAGCTCAATTTTGCCTAGATATCAAAATTGACTCTAGGATCCTTCAAAGTGCCATATATACCTTCTTTTCTCGGATTATGGGCCATGGATGATCCACTCATGTCTTCACTATTATTTATGGAATCCAATCATGTCGCAGAGGGTTTTTAAAAATACTGTAACAGTTGTTTTTTAATTTAAAATAGTTTTGGAAATTAACTTAAAAAGCATAATATTCTCTATATAAGACAATTCAGTAATCTCAAGTCTAAAATCACTTGCACAACCGTTACGTGAGCCTTTCCACAAGCATATATGACCTCTTCATGTAAAATTCTCATGTGGGTTGGTTCAGTATATATGCCTTATGACAAGCACCTACATATTAATTTTAGGTATCCTTTATACCTCGATTTATGAGAACAACTACCTCTTTTCATAAATGAAAAAACATAATATATATCAGTTTCTACAATTCTAATGAATATCTAGTATTTAAGAGAACATCAATCAGGTACATTTTATGAATAATACTTTGATGCAATAGAAATTCCATAATTGTAATAACTTTATAATTTCTCTTGCAAAACATTTTTGTTTCATGTACTTTATCTTTACTCTAAATTCATTAATCTAATATTATATGAATATTAAAGATAAATTAAGCCTTTATTAATAATAAATATATATTTACATGAATATAATAATGTCACTTGTAACCAATTGATTGATTATAAAACATATTTAAACTAAAAGAATACTCGTACAGTGTCAATATTTACAAGTCACTTGTATGAAAATATTATGTGACCATTATACAAAAAATTAAAAGAGAAAAGGAAAGGAAAATAGCAATTTTGTAGTCAACCATCCTTTCTACTACTTTCTAAAATCATCTACTAAGAAATCGATATACAAAAAATTTGAATTTAGTACAAGATATAATACCCAAATCTTTTCAATAAAACTTGCTGCTCACTGTTAAGTTAGTGATGGGAGATTGACTTGAGTAGGAATCAACAGCAAGGCCATTCGAGTAGGTGCATAAACCAACATGTGTGGCCCTGGTGGATAGAATTCAGCGCGTCGCTTCAGACGCCATCATGGATGACTATGTTTGGCCACTAAAGGATGCAACACACACCGCTTGAATGCGATGAGCCTTCTCCATATGCTACTGCATGCGATCCAAGGGTCGGCCTAGTTGCCTTACCCATCCACCCTAGTCCACTATATTTGTTTTACTTTTACTTTTGATTATTTAACACTTATTTTTTTACATCAATGTAATTTTAGTTTATTTTTTCAAACTGATGATTTTCAACCAAGTGCTAGAATTTTCACTCAACATTGCGAGAACCTCGTATATAGGCAACCAAAACAAACTACAACGTCAAATCATAATAAAATTAATGTAAATAAATCAAATTTAAAAACAAATTGAGTGACAAAAAACATAAATTCTTCTCTTGAATGTACAAAATGAGTTACCAAAAAAAAAAAGAACTTAATATTTTTATAAGCTTCAAATTAAAAAAAAAAACAACATAAAAATCTCCACAAACTACCTACCAACTCAAAACCACTCAAAATAAAAATAATTTTTTATATATATAAATAGATGAGCTTTTGAGCTACAACAACTCAAAACACCATAAAGATATTTACATTAAAATATTCTTGACAAGATAGCCGGGAAAGGACTTAATTGAAAGCAAATTAAGTTTGAAAGACAATTTGACCCAAATCGAAAGAATTAATTAAGTACAAGAGATTAATTAAAATTTTAATCAGTTTAATTGACTTAATTAAGAATTTCATTAAAGAAAAATTAATTAAGCTAGAAGGCTTAATTAAACTTCTAATGGGTTTATTTGAGTTATTTAATGATTTAATTGAAAGAAAATTAAGTTTGGAGGCCTAATTAGGGTTAATTTGCAATAATTGAAAGATAAAGGATCTAGTTGAACTTTTGAGAGCCTAATTGGTCTAAAAAGCTTAATTGGATGAAATTAGAAGTCTTGATGGCCAATTGAGGATGAAATTGAAAATATCCAGCACCAAGGACTATATAAAAAAACGTGCTAAAGTTGGAGGATCTGAGTGAAACATTCTAGGGATGAAATTGAAATGATTCCTAAAATTCTGGATCAATTGAGGGTTTAATTGCAAAAATCCAAAAATTTAAGAGCTGTAATAAAAAAAAGAAGGATTTAAACTAAAAAGGACTATATAAAAAAAACGTGCTAAAGTTGGAGGATCTGAGTGAAACATTCTAGGGATGAAATTGAAATAATTCCTAAAATTCTGGATCAATTGAGGGCTTAATTGCAAAAATCCAAAAATTTAAGAGCTGCAATAAAAAAAAAGAAGGATTTAAACTAAATTAACCTAGAGTTGCCAAAACAGCACCGTTCCATTTAAGGATAACGATTTGTTTTGTTTAAATCTAAGATTAAAAAAAAAAAAATTAAGGCCGAACAACATATTATTTAACCACTGTTCATCATCATTCCCGGAAAAAACCTGAAAATCGTGGTTGAATTGTGATCATACCCAACCAGCTATATCTACCAAAAATAACAGAAACAACTGGTGTACTCCTCCCTTGCGAGCTCTCTTACAATATATGCAAAGGCTGATCCTTAGCCTCAATGAATGATTATGATCTGTTTTGTACTATCAAGGGATGAGATTTTTCCCAATATTGTTCTATAAAACTCCCACCAAATATTAACCAAAGTGGGGGAGGATAATTAAGCTGTGACACATAAAAGCAAGAGCCTGGAAAGGAGGGCCGATAACCACACTGTCGTTACTTATTTCAAGCCCTAGTTCCTAGTTTTGGAAAACCTTTACATCCTTCATCACTGAAACACCAGATCACTGAAACACCAGTGCACACCACAGCCTCCATATATATTTAACTTCACTTACGGGGAGGGCACTTCAGACGTATAGTCGGGACCAAAGAGAAGTTCTGTGTTTGTAACAAGGAGAAAAACAAAGTGTTGTCATTACGAAGCAGAAAACATTCATTATTTCCAGTTTCTTGAGTTTAGCAAGGGTATCAAGCTGGTACATAGTTTTTCCTTCTTCTCTTTTTGTTCCTGTTCAAGTTTTCCACTGTAAAGTTGGTTTTTGCATATTCTTGCATGCATCTCTGCCATTTGTCAAGATGATGGTGTAGGGAGCATGCTTTGCTTTAAATCGTAGGATTTGCAAATGAAATATCATTTTTTTTTTTTTACATTGGGCAGCAGGAAATGATGTTGGTGATGGGTAAGGTTAATGTAAAATGTTGGTTTTGATCCTTGAAACGTGAAGCTCTTGTTTTTTGTTCTTTTGTTTATGGATTGGGTTTCCGAAATTCCTCTGTTTTGAAAGAAAAAGAAGGTTGGGCCATTCATTTCCTTCGGACCAGGCTTCTGATAGTTTTGGACTAGGCCAGGGAGTCCAGCTCATGTGGCTGGGCTGAGCCTTTAAAAACCTTAAGGCTGTGTTCGGCCTCATAGAAATTTACCAAACAAAAAATGCTTTTTTTTTTTTTTTTTTAATTTTAAGATGAGTTTGGAAAACACAATCTCAAGATAAGTTTTTAGTATACAATTTTTAGTCAAAGAGTGTGTTTAGCAAATATGTCATAAACTATTTTTCATAATATTTATTTATTATGTTTTGTCAAATCTTATTTTAATTTTAATTATTTTTAAAATTTTGATGAACTATTTTGTAATTAATTTTGAAGAACTATTATTGCAATTAAGCAGGAAAAAAAATAAAGATTCAATGCAAAAGATAAACATTTGCCATTATTATCAAAATATATCTTCACAATACTCCAAAAACATCTCAATGATCTTATTTGTTAACAAAATAAAAATTAAATGAGCATAGGATAATTTTATAGAAAAATAAATAAAAAAATAAGACAAAAAAATTAATTACTGTTAACTTTTTAAACTATAACCTTAGTTATAAGACAAAAAGCACTATGTATGAAAAAAACCGTTTTCAATCCTAAACATCAAAACAACACAAAAATATCCAAAATAAAAAAAAATAAAAACAATCAATGTTAAAATTGCAATAAAAAAAATAAATGATAATAATAAACATCACATCCTAAACATCAAAATATAATTAAAAAAAAAACAGAATATACAAAATTCTTTAACATGTTTTTCACACTAAAAACAACTCCTAAATATAAATAAAAAAAACTTATAATAACTATGAAATAAATAACCTTTTATTTAGGATTCTGTACATTATCATAACGAACAATGGTACATATTCCGAATGAAATTTGAAATTTTGAGAGCACCAAGAAAGACTAAGCATTGAAAAAGCAAAATACTGATGGAGAATGACATAAAAAATGTGAGGAGAAATAAACCATCTAACGCTCTAAGTAACCTCTATCTCGCATCCATGGTTGACAGAGATACATAATTTATGGAACCAATCTCTGCAGGCTTGCTGAGGCTCATTTCTTCCACAATACTTCTTGCATTGGAAAATGCAGGCTGTTTGGGAAGTGGTAATTGTGCTTCGCTTGTGAGCATTGATATAACATCTGACATAATCGGCCTATCCACTGCATTGTCTTCTACACATAGTAAGCCCACATGAATGCATCTCAAGACTTGGTCTTCAGAGCAAGATTCTCTTAGTATTGGATCCACCAGCTCAAATGGGCTACCGGCTTTCCATAGCTCCCATGCCTGAATCAAGTTTACGTTTAATGTTAAAATTAAGCTTATGCAGCTAGCAATGTATAATTTATGAGGTTGCATGAAATGAACTTACATATCCCACAAGATTGAGAGGGTGGCCGTCTATTTCAAGGAGGCCTTGGATCCTTTTACCACTAACAATTTCCAGCAGTAGAACTCCAAAACTGAAGACATCAGATTTCACAGAGAAAATGCCCTTCATGACATACTCAGGGGACATATAACCACTGTATGGACAAAGTGAATGTTATGTTATTTTTAAGCACTTAACAGAGTAATGACACATAGAAATGTAAATCTATACTTACCGCGTCCCAACAATTTGGTTTGTATTTCCTTCTAAATCATTGATCTTGAAAATTCTTGCCATGCCAAAATCAGAAATTTTGGGGTTCAAATTTCCATCAAGTAGTATGTTGCTAGCCTTCAAATCTCGGTGAATTATCCTCACTCTCGAGTACTTATGAAGGTAAAGGAGCCCTTGAGCTATCCCTTCAATGATTTCAAATCGCTTCTTCCAGTCTATGAGCTCCCTTTGTGATTGATCTGCATTAAAAACATAACAGTGAATATTCCAGCAATGTTATTCATCCAAGTCCAAAACCTTTCAAGAACAGAGATCCATTCACTTTATAGTATGATGGCATAATTAACTTACCAAATATAAATGTATCCAAGCTTTTATTAGGCATGTATTCGTACACTAACATTTTCTCTTCCCCTTGAATGCAGCAGCCTAGGAGCCTGACAAGATTCATGTGTTGCAATTTAGCTATGAGTATAAGCTCGTTTTTGAATTCCACCAGCCCTTGTCCTGAACTTCTAGACAGTCTTTTTACCGCTATCTCTCGCCCATCCGGCAATTTCCCCTGAAGTAAAACAGCTCTCAATTCAATACTTGGTCTGAGATATAAGTTAATAAGTTCTTCAATCCTTTTCTTGAAGTAATTTTTAACAAACTACCTTGTAAACTGGTCCAAAACCACCTTGTCCAAGTTTATTGTCTGCAGAAAAGGAATTTGTAGCAGCCATAATTGTTGCTGCACTATATACCTTTAAATTATGGCCCTTGTTTCCGTCATTTTCAAGTTCAAGCGTCTCGTTCGTTGAATCCAATGTCAGCAACTCATTGAGATACTTCTCTGCTCAGATTGATATGATAAAGTAAGCTAATCCCGGAATTCAACAAGTCTTAATGCTTATAAAAGCAAAAAAGAAAAAAAAATCAGTAAATTTGTTTGTTATTTAGAAAATGTTACCTCGAAGTCTTCTCCTTCTCAGATACCACAAGAGTCCCGCGAGCCCCATCAATGATACAAATCCCACATCCAATGGGAATTTATTTAAAATAATCCATATCCAATTCCTTTTCCCTACATCCAATGGGAATTTATTTACAATTAATTACATTGTTGGGTTATAAACTGATAACCAGAAAACGAAAGAACAGCAAACCTGAAGAGCCTTGAACAATGATGTGGTATTGAATTGCATTTGCCCTCAGGTCTTGTGTAAAGCTTCCATAAAAAAACGTGTATCCAGTATTGTTGGCATTATTGCCTCTGGTACTAACACCAACACATTGACAATCTTTCCAGCAGATGTCCATGCAATCACTAATGCTAAGACTAGAATTATCGTCGTACTTCCTAGGAACTGTGTTAACAAAGGAACCTGATCTCAATTCAAAACTGTTCCTATTGCTCCTGCATGCCGGTCCTGACCACCTCTTGCAACCACCATCTGTGTTATTTCCTTTACATGCTGTGCCCCCATATGTTCGTCCAGTACTTTGATCTGCTATGCTGCCATCATATTCCAATTGCCACATTGAAAAATTTCTTTGACCCTGAGCAGTAAATTGTTTTGGAGAAACATTGAACATTAAGTAATCCTCATCTGCGTTAGAAACTGTTATAAAACTTTGATCCAGAGAAGGAATTTCGTAACTTGTATTGCTCGTGAATGGTCCACTAGTCCAATAAATTACATCTCGCCGCTTAATGACCAACTCTTTTCCGTTAGTATTCCATTCCAAAGTGAAAGCACCAGCGGGAGTGGGTACTATGTCGCTCAACCACGACACGAGGGACCAGGTTTGGCCAGTTCTATGGTTGATCCCTAACTTCATTCCAGGCAAGAATGTGTCAGTAGGGAAGTCAAAGCTTTGCCATAAGACCTGTTGGCTGCCAGAATTTTCATCTTTGAGAACAAAATTGCCTGAATCTTCTAAAATAGCTGTTATATTGCTTGTAGAAGATTGACTTGAATAGAACTCAACAGGATCACCTCTAGAGTAGGTGAGTTTCGTATTTCCTGATCCATCTATTGCAAGAACCCCTGAATTGTCTGCTATGGGTTTGTCTCTGTTGGCTGGCCAAAAAGGGTGGCTTCTTTCATTGTTGTACCATATTCCCAAGTAGCTAGCATTCGACTCAGCAGAGCCAAGTCTTGTGAATCCTAAAGTGAAGAGCCCATTTTTGGAAACTAGAGTATTGGAAGAATTGAGGGAATGACCACCTTGGTACAGTGTGTCTGCTGCCAAAACGTGAGAGGCACAGAAGCAAAACAAAAGGAACCGGTAGATCCTTCTAGCCATGGAAGGTAACATTCATGAACAAGGAAGAAAAAAGTAGGAAGGATTCAATAGATGATGAGCCATGTTTCATGATCTACCTGAAATTTAATAAAAAATGAAGCCAACAATTTTGATCTGCCAGTTCGTTAATCAATGAAATTGACCTTTTCTCTTTTCTAATTTCATAAGAAATTGAAAGAAAAATAAAAAAGAAAAAGAAAAAAAGGCAAACAAGAAATGGTTTTGTTGTAATGGGTCAACAGAGAGAACACATTAGTACAATGAGAAACTAACTACGAAATTTATCTGTTTCAAAGGGAAGTTTGGACCTGGCATATTATTGATGAGTCAAGTACTAATAAATGATAACCCAAAAAATGATTGAATGAGATGGTGTGCATTTGTGTGTATGTCCTCCTCACATTCCGTTGTATTTCTTAGCAAACCTGTTCACAGTAAGATGGTGTGCATGTATGTGTATATCCTCGAACCACCTTTTACATATATTTGGTACTTTAACTTTTCAAATCATAAATTATAAGTCCCTAAAAATTAATTCAAATCATAAACTATAAGTCCATAAAAATTCTTGAAATTCAATTTTGATCCCAGACTTCATCTTTCTTACTTTTTGATCTCTAGTTAGATAGAGCAGAGAGAAAACAGCTAGATTCTGGTGATAGAGAGAAAAAGTCTCGGTTAACAGTGATTATAGCCATAAAAATGGTGATTTCAGTGTTAATGAGTTCTTTTTTATAGAGAGAGTTTAACCTAAGTGTTGTTTTCTCTTAAATTTGCCTAAAATGGTATATTTGAGCCCGAAAATAATTTTGGTTTGGGGTTAATAATGGGTTTTGGAGCCAATTTTTAGGTTGTTATAGGATATGGATATGATTTGTATGGTGTTTAGTTTTTTTTTTTTGTCAAAATATGGTTGAAAATGAGTTTTTTTTTTGTCTGAAATAGCTTAGCCTGATTTTTCATGGATTTGAGGTAACCAGAATTTGGGTAGGGCAGACAACGTGTTATTTATGATTTTTCTGAAAGAATTAATTAAGAAAATTTTAAAAAATAAGGCTCAAGGCCTCTAGGCCATTCAATCATGAGAGCCTATGCCTTTTTTTTTTTTTTCATTTTTATCTGTTACAATTGGGTTTTTTTATTTGTTTTTAATTTCATCACTTAATATTTAGTTGATTATTAATTGGGCAACTTAATTTGTTTCGGTTTGATTTTTTTTCCAATCACCTTGATATTTGATTAATTTTTAATTTTATAGGTATTTATTATAGATAAAAAATTATAAAACAATATTAAACCCAATTAAGTCAATGACCCGAGTCACAAGTTTAGTTGATTACCTTCTGCTAGGTAAGGATTAAACTTAATATTTTTTTTGTATAAATAGCTTTTAATTTATTTAATTAGATGTGTGCATATACTTTTTGAATTTTATTTGAGATTTTTTTATGTACAAAAACATATTAAAAAAAACATTTGAACCGCAACGCCAGGTGTATTTGTATGCAATACTAGCCTAGTCTCCAAAACCTATTAGGTTAACATCTATAGGGTAAGACTTTTCAGTTTTTTCTGCTGAAATTGCAGCATAATCTCCTTGGTTTATCATCTTGATTGATTAATATTATTAAAGTCTATTGCATAATTTCCTTATATCTCTCATAATTCATTTTTATCTCTATTTTTCAATATATTTTTTAACATATAAAAAATTTTGAACAATGTTTTCTCAATACAATTAAGAAGATTTATAGTCATTTATTAGTTTTTTGTACTTTCACTTATTTTATTTTCTATGACTAGTTTTTATAAAATAAAAATAGGAATGAAAAATAAATAAATAAATAAATAAAAATAAAAAGGTTGGGGAGTGAGATGATAATAAGCAACAAAAATGGAGGATAAAAAAAGGGATAAATTGCACATTTCAAAAATGAAAAAAATTAATTTTTTACCATAAAATTTACAGATCTTATTAATAAAAAAAGATTTTTCCATTAATTATTGAGTTTTATTTTCTAAGGTGCTCAACACTATAATTCTAGGGTGCTTAACACTATAGATTAGAGACAAGAAAAAGAAAAAAAAAGAAAAAAGAAAAAGAAACCCTCTTTGTTTAAATTTACAATCTAGTCCCAAAACATGAAAGATAATTTCATGAAAAATAATTTGTTTTATTAATTCAATGATAATTTCATTTTAAATATCCATTTAAGTTTCGTGCCGAGATTGGTCGTCTCTTGAATTGTCCCATTTAAGTTTTGTATTGAGATTAGTTACCTCTTGATTTGATCAATATTAAGTTTAATGTCTAGGATGCTCGTTTTTTTTTTTTTTGATTCACGTGGGGTGTCCGGGCCAGCTTGCGCGCACCACGACTATTCCCCACGGCCCACTGGACATCCTGCAAGCTCAGGGACAGGTTAGGCACCGCGGGGATGCTCGTTTTTTGATTTGACCGTTTATTGCCTCTCTGACCCCTTTAAATTTCATGTGAATGTTGGTTACCTTATAATTTGACTTTGTTTTATTTTATTTGAATGGAAGTTACTTTTTAATGAGACTATTCTTTTCATGTTGAGCTAAGTTCACCTTTCAATAGGTTAAAACAAATAAAAAATTGCGAGTTATATATATATATATATTTTACAAACTTACTATACAAAGCTAAAAAATAATAATTTCTTCAATGTCTTTATACCATAATAATTATAAAAGAGAAACAACTATCATAACCCATTTTGCCCCAATGTTTCAATATATTTTTAAAAAATATTAAAATTTTCAAAAAAAATATTTTCCTGATGCAATTTGTTGATTTATCATTTATTGGTTTTTATCACTTTCACTTATTTTATTTTGTGTGACTAGTTTTTATAAAATAAAAATAGGAATGAGAAATAAATAAAAATAAAAAATGATTAGGGAGTAGGTGAAAAACAAGAAAAATAGAGAATCAAATAATATAATAGAAGATCATGTAAATGAAAATTGAAAGATTTAAAATAAAAGGGAATCATCGTCCATAAATTGGAGATTGAAATAAAATTGGAAAATTTATGGTTGATCTAGACTACATGGAAAGGATTTAATGAGGATACATAGAAAATCCCTAATTATGGATCTAAATGAAGTCAAAGAGGAAAAAGAGAGATGTATAAAATTCATGGATCTCATTAATAAGAAAGGAATCTTCTTACAAATTAGATACCTCTGAGAGAAGACAAAAGAAAAAATTAAAAAATAAAATAAAAAGGAAAATTAGAAAGAAGAAAAAGGAACCCTCTCTGCTCAAATAATAATAATAAAAAGCCGTCACCGATAGCTTCCCTTGTTGGATTCTAGCTACAACTACAGCCGCATACCACATGTTAGAAACTATAAGTGGCCATCACCATCACCAGTGCCAAATGCACCTTCTTTTCTCGGATTATGGGCCATGGATGAATCCACTCATATCTCTGCTATTATTTATGGAATCCAAACATGTTTAAGAGGTTACTTGAGAAAATGTTACCAATTATTTTTCAAAGTATATTTTTTAATTTAGAACAATTTTAGAAATTAACTCGAAGCATAACATTCTTTGTATAAGATAACTTAGTGATTTCAAATCTAATGATCATTTACATGGCCATCAAATGAGCCTTTCCATAGACATAAATGACCTCTCCATATGAAATTCTCATGCAGGCTAGTTTAATATACATGTCTTATGACAAGCACCTACAAATTAGTTCTAGGTATCCCTTATACCCCGGCTTATGAGAACAACTACTTCCTTTCATAAAGAAAAAAAATATAATATGTATCAGTCTCTATGACTTTAATGAATATTCAATATTTAAGAGAGCACCAACCAGGAACATTTTAGGAATAATGCTTTGATGTAATAGAAATCTCATAATTATAACAACTTTATAATTTCCCTTGCAAAACATTTTTGTTTCATGGCCTTTATCTCTACTTTAGATTCATTAATCTAATATTATATAAATATTAAAGATAAATTAAGACTTTATTAATAATAAATATATATTTACATGAATATAATAATATCACGTGTAACCAATTGATTGATTACAAGACATATTAAACTAACCGAATACTTGTACAATGTCAATGTTTACAAGTCACTTGTATGAAAATATTATGTGACCATTATACAAAAAATTAAAAGAGAAAAGAAAAGGAAATGAGCAATTTTGTAGTCAAGCATCCTCTATACTACTTTCTAAAATCAACTACTAAGAAATCGATATAAAAAAAAATTGAATTGAGTAAAGGATATAATACCCAAATCTTTTCCATAAAACTTGATGAACTTCAAGTCATAAAGTTGTTTGGTAAAAATGATTTAAATTAACTTTTTTTAATGAAAAATGTAACACAAGTTATAGCTCAAATTTGTAATAAACTTCTGATTTCCAACTAAACATACTTATAACTTTTTTAAGTCAAAAATTGAAAAATAACTTAAATCAAATTATAAAAGTAATACCAAATATAACTTAGACAACAAAGAATTCGGACCTGCACTTGCTAACCATAGTAGTATGTCTAGTCCTTAATGCTTTGAACTTCTTTTTTTCCCAACAATTTATTTGACACAATAAACTGGACTTTCATTGAAATTAGGCTCTTTAAGTTCAAAATTACACCATTATAGATATTTACATAAAATGGCCCACTCAATCATAGCTTTTAAACTTGATATGATGAAAGAACCCAGGGCAAGTCCTGGGCGAAAGTATTTTTTTTATTTTATTTAAAAAAATTATATAATTTAAAAAAATTTTAAAAAAAATTAACGAGTTTTGATTGAGTATTTTCAAACTGATTGGGACACGGGTCAACTCGAGTTTTTAATCAAGTTAACATGGGATCAATTTTTTTTCTATTTTTATTGAAACTCAACCCGATTTAAACCCTAAATTACCTGGGTCATGAGTCGATCTATCATGTCAAGTCAGGTTTTAAAACAATCCACTTAATATGTCTTTTTAAAAGCCTAACAAGTAGCTAGCAGTGGCTTAATCGACAAAGGCTCTCAATCGAGTAATTAAGTTCGGTGTTTCAGTTAAGCTAGAATTCAATTACTTAATTTTAGAAAAAGAAAAAATAATGAGTTTTTCCTTTATATTACTCTATACTGAAAGAGATCAGTCTTTCACCATGAATTCGCATAATGAAAGACTGATTTTATCCTTTGATGGGCAAAGTAGCATGCCTTAAGTCTAGAGGTATGATGGTTTTTTTCAGAGGACACATTGGTTATTACTGAAAGGGGGGCTAGATGATATTTTTACATTTTCTTTGCACAATATGATTATTTAATTATCTTTTGGAAACAAAAAAAAATCACTTGGGTCTAGAGGCTTTTTAGTCGTTGACTTGATTTTTCATTACCCTTGAAAATTTAAAACAATTGTCTTTGAGGCTCATTTTTTTTTTTAAATTTAGAATACTTTTATGATATCATGTGATTTTTTTAATTTTATCATTGTTCTCTTTGTTGCATTTTTTTTATTTAGAATAGTCTATTAAATTACTTTAGATGGTTTTCACAATTGTTTTTTTTTTTTTTTTGCAATTTCATCATTCTTTAGTTTTTTCCTATCAAATATAATCTTTTTTTTATTATTGTATTTTTTTTTTACCTTGCAAGATCTGTTTTGAATGATTTTTTTTATTTCATCCTTCAATATTTAATTAGATGAGTCTTTAGGTTTTTAGTTGAGTCCAAGTCTAGAATTTAATGGTTTGCAGGTTTAAGAGATTGACCTCGGTTTCTTTGTTTTTTTTTTCATCCTCCAACATTTTTTTCTTTTTTCATTCACTTTATATGATATTTTTTAGTCTTTTTGAAAATAACATAGGTTGCCTTGGTTTTTTTCTTTTGTTTTCGTCTTTGTTGAATTTAGTTTTTTATGAAGGAATTTTATTTTTAAGCTGAATTAAATTGATTGATTTCATCCTCCGACATTTAATTTTTTAGGTGTTGAGCTCCTAAGTTGAGTTGGGGTCAAGAATTTAATGTATTGCCTTAATCTCATAACTCGTATTACGGGTTTGACGGGTTAGCTTAGTTTTTTTTTATCTTTTTTTAATTGGTATTTTTTTTAATTTCATAATTTAACATTAAGCTGATTATAAATTAGACTTCATGATTTAATTTGGTTTGTTTTTTATGATGTTATCTTGGTTTTATGGTTCATGTCACATGTTTTGCGAATTAAGCCATGTAGACTTAGGTCGTTTTATTGTATAATGTTTTTAGATTGATTTTTTTTTCAATTTCAACATTTAACAATAAGTTTATTAAAAATTGAGTTTCATAATTTATTTTGATTTACTTTCTATAGAGTTATCATAATCTCATGATCTTAGTCGTGGATTTAACTTATTAACTTAGGTTGACTCATGTTATTTTTTTGTTTACTTTCTATTAGGTTATCCGAGTCTCATTACTCGGGTCACAGGTTTAACGAGTTAATCTAAGTTGAATCTGGTTTTTTTTTTTTTATCTTTTTTAATTTTATCTTTTAACATTGGGTTGTTTTGGAATTAGACTTCATATTTTATCGTATTTGATTTCTTTCTATGAGGTTATTTCAGTCTCATATTTTATTTTATGGTTAACTTAGGTTGCCTCACGTCTTTTTTTAATTGCTATTTTTTTCAATTTCATCCTTCAACATTTGATTAATTGGGGATTAAGCTTTATGATTTGTTTTGATTGCTTTATATGGAGTTATAACAGTCATATGACTTGGGTTGCAGTTTTGATAGGTGAACCCTAGCTGACTCAAGTTGTTTTTTTCTCTCGTTTTAATTATTTTTTTTCAATTTCATCCTTTAACATTGGTTTAATTGGGAATTGGGTTCATATTTTGTTTCGATTTGCTTTCTATGAGGTTATTCTGGTCTCATAATATGGGTCGTGGATTTGACATGTTAACCTGAGTTAACTTAGATCGATCCAATATGTTTGTCTCAATTTTTTTTTTAAAAAATATGTTGTCTTGAATTTTTTAACTTAGGGTTGCCTCGGGGTTTTTTTTTATCATTTTTTTTAAAATTTTATCCTTTAATATTTGATTAATTGGGGATTAAACTTCATAGTTTGTTTATATTGTTTTCTATGGAGTTATCCTAGTCATATGACTTGGGTTGCAGTTTTGATAGGTGAACCGGAGTTCACTCGAGTTATTTGTTTTTTTCTCTCTTTTTTAATTGTTTTCTTTTTCAATTTCATTCTTCAACATTGGTTTAATTGAGAATTAGATTTCATATTTGGTTTTGATTTGCTTTCTATGAAGTTTATTTTAGCCTCATTACTCGGGTCGCAGATTTGGCAGGTTAACCCGAGTTAACCTAAGTTGATCAAATATGTTTGTCTCAATATTTTTTTTTAAATATGTCGTCTTGAATTTATTTAGTCAAACTATATTTTTAACGGTTGTCTGATTTGTTTTTGGACTTGTCAAGTTGACTAGGTCATATCGAGATAACCCTTACTCGATTTATTTATTTTTTATTAGAAAGCACACTTAGCAAATAATTAATAATTTAGTCTTGATAAAACTAATTAATCAATTCCATAGTTTCAATAACTATATGTTTAATTCTTATATTTTTAGTTATATATAGTTTAGTACTTTCCATTTCAAATTCTTTTACAAGTTTTTTTTTTTTTTGCTTCCTTCTTGAAAAATAGAAAAAAGAAAAGAGAAGCAGGCAGTTGGGGAAATTTCATTAGGAAGGAAGGTATTTTATATATATAGTAAATTGAGGGTGGTTAACACTAGTTAATGGGATGTTTCATTATTTATGCTACTACAAGGACTGGATAATTAATTTTAATAAATTACAGCACTAATTAAGTTATAATTAAATCTTCATTGACATATAGGATTTTATTATTTGTTTTTTGAAGGAGAATATGTACATGCAACAATCTTTACTGTTCCTTCATTTAAGAATATAGAATTCAAATATGGTTTTAAGAGTAAATATTTATAGGGTACAAATCTGTTTGTATAACCAATATTTTCATAAATTTATCAATTCTGCAGCTGGAAAAAAGAAATAGACTCAATATTCCACATGAGAATGTTTTCGGTTCTGTCTCAGATCTCTAATTTGTTTGCTGCTTGCAAATCCATTCATAAGCTGGATGTCTGATTTGGCAGCTATTGTAGGGAAATACAAATCCCATTCATACGCTCTTTCCCGAGGCATAGGCTGACAGATTTTAAACCCCAGAACCCGAACACAAGTTGTAGGATTTAAGTTTTGCATTTTTTATTATATAATTAAATAAAAATAGCATTTGCTTTGTTTTCGAGTATTAATTTTTTTATTATATAATTAAATAAAAATAATTTTATAAATAAATATTAAACCAAGCAGAATTCATGATCTAGATTACGGATTTGGTAGATTAACTTGTATTGATCTAGATCGATTCAATGTATAATTGTCTCAATATTTTTTTAAAAAATTAATTTTTAATTTTTAAAAAAGTTAAACTATGTTTTTATCGGTTTTAGATTGCCTTTAAAAAAATCAAGTGAATTGGATTATATCAAGAAAATTCTCAAACAATTTGATTTAAAGCCCTAGCTAGCTAGCTAGACAAAGAATTAGATTAAAAGATTTTAAGATTAACCTACTAGACCGAGTTTAATAATTAGTCAATAAATTTTTCATTACTTGAACATTATTTTTTTATGTTAAATTTTTTTTATCCAACAAACAATGTAATGTTAACTAGTTCTATTTCTATTAGTTGGAAAACAACGCTTTTCTATGGAAAAAAAATATTTTTAGGTCCTTGGGATCCCCATAGTATACAGTTCAAATTTATCATTTATCATTGTTATAAGAAAAAAATATTAAAATTATTGCTCAATTATGTATAGTTGTTTTAGTGTTATCATCAAATATATATATATATATATATATATATATATATATATATATATATATCAGATTTATCTTTTAATTTTCAAAAAAATATTAATGAAGGACTTTCATCTATTTTAATGGCTTTCAATCCATTTTACCATTCAAACATTTGTTTTTGGTAATAAACGATATTAATTTGTGAAAAAACTTAAATTTTTTAGGTAATTGTAACAAAAATACTTAATTGAAAAATCAAAATAATTTAGTAATAAAATTGATATAAAAATAAATTGGGTGCAAAATCGATAATACCCAAGTAATTTAATGGTATATTTAATGTTTGGCCCCGTTGAGATTACGAAGAGACCAAATATAAAAGTATTTATAAAAATATTTTAGTTTTTAAGTTTGATTTTATTCTCTTTTTTTATTATTTATTTGGATCATATCAAACCAATCAAATTTTGTTTTTAAAATTTTTCATACTAAAATTATCTAATAAACTCAAAATAAATCATTTGATTTGACTGATTTCAAATCAATTTTTATAAATATTAATTTACTCAGTGATTTTCACCATTTTTGGTTATTATACTAAGAGTTAAAACAACACAAATTTAATGGTATATTTTCACAAAACACTTTTAGTCTTGATAAAACTAATTAATAACTATATGTTTAATTCTTATATTTTTAGTTATATATTGGTTAGCACTGACAATTTCAAGTTCTTTCTTTCTTTTCTTTTCATGGAGAAAGAGGATTGTGCTTTTTTTTTTTCATTTTCTTGGAACCAAATAGGAAGTTCTTGTTTTGTTGATTGATTTCTAGCTATTAATCTTTTTCTGTCATGGACAAAGAGGGTTTCTGTCATATAATAATCTCATTTTTTGTTCTACGTACTGAAATTGTTGATGTTTTGGCCGGGAATAAATTTAGCTCCTCTTGTTTACGTACGTAGAACTTGTGGATTTTTGTTAGTTTTATTTAGTAAAAACGAAGATTGTTTCATTAAATGATGACGAGCATATTAGTTTAAAGAACATTATAGTTCAAGTATACATATGCAACTTTAAATATTTTTTTTATATTTATACTAAGATTTTGAGAAACAACAAGCAACAATAGAGAAAAACATGATGAATAGGAAATTTTATAATATGATCAGGTTTGAGTAAAACATGATGATTTGGGTTTCAGATTAGGAAGGGATTCAATGACCTAAAATACCAATTCATTCCCCCATTTGAAACAAAAATCCAATATTTAACAAAAAAAGAAAGAAAAGAAACTGACTCTGAAATCAAAAAACAAGAAGAACCCACAAATTAGAGAGACCCAAGAAGAAGAAAAGAACAATCCATTTTAATAAAAAAATAAAACGAATAAACATGTTCTTGAAAGGTCCTGGTAAGAGCGAAGCCAACACCAGGTTGACTAAGATTAGTGAATTGAGTTCTTAAAAGTTCGACTTTGAGGACCACAATATGATGGTGTATCTTAGAGCACCACAATATTCTGGAGGACCACAATATGATGGTGTATCTTAGAGCACCACATCAAAAGATAAGAAATTCTTCTAAGATCACCATATCATGGTGTGTATCTTGCACAAGCGGAAAGCACTTGTCCCCGTCTTGCCTTTTGAAAACTCCAATGCTCCAATACTTTCGGTGGAGTTTAGCTTCTTTTTTTTACTTAACCTTCAGCTCTGCTACAGTTCAAGGATATCTATCCCTAAATGAAAAAAGAATTTTTGGGCATGAAATACCCCAAACCTATTCTGGTCATTAAATTCTGAACAAGCAAACAACGCATCATTTTTTAATATAGTTATAGCAACACATTATTTATGTTTTTTTAAATAAAAAGTAGACGACATGTCTGTTAAATAATATTTATGTAGTCTTATTTATTAATGGTAGAATAGTACTTTCAGTTTAACCTATATATACTTTATTTGTATTTAGGTTAAGACTAAGCATTCATAATATACAGATTATTCAGAATTCAGAATAGTACTCAATTATTTTAACATGGTATCAGAGCTGGTTTTATGGAACGAGGCTTAATCCCGAACACAACTTCGCGGATCCAACTTTTGCAATTTAGAGTGAGATTTTGTCTTCCGCTTCTGCAAAATTTGGTATTTCGTCAGTTTCTGCAATTATTTTGGTATTTCTTCTTCCCTTCAACTTTTGCAATTTGGTATTTCCATTCAGTTTCTGCAAATTTATTTTGTGTTTTGGAGTAATTGTATAATTTTGAGAAGATATTTGTTTAGTTTCTGCAATTTCTGTTCAGTTTCTGCAATTTGGTATTTTGTTTTTCGCTGCTTTTGCATTCTGGTTCTCTGTGATTGTTGATTATGGCTACTGAAAGAGATATTCATTTTAGTCTATGAGTGTGAGGTTGGATGGGAAGAACTATTCGTATTGGAGCTATGTAATGAGAAATTTTCTTAAGGGTAAGAAGATGTGGGGGTATGTTAGTGGAGCTTATATGATACCTAATAATATTGAGGAGGGGGATGCTGTTTTGATAGATACATGAGAAGCAAATAATGCAAAGATCATTACTTGGATCAACAATTCTGTTGAGCATTCGATAGGTACGCAGTTGGCAAAGTATGAGACAGCAAAAGAGGTTTGGGATCATCTGCAAAGGTTATTCACGCAATTAAATTTTACAAAACAGTATCAGTTATAAAATGACATACGAGCTCTTCACTAGAAGAATATGAGTATTCAGGAGTTCTATTCTGCCATGACAAATCTTTGGGATTAATTGGCTTTTACAGAATCTGCAAAATTAAAAGCATGTGGTGCTTATATTGAACGTAGAGAGCAGCAACGATAGGTACAATTTTTAACAGCACTTCGCAGTGATTTCAAAGGACTTAGAGGTTCAATTCTGCATCATTCTCCACTGCCTTCTGTTGACTCTGTTGTCAGTGAGTTATTGGCTGAAGAAATATGTCTTCAGTCTTATTCTGAAAAGGAAATTCTTTCTGCTTCAAATCCTTCTGTACTAGCAGTACCTTCTAAGCCATTCTCTAGTCATCAGAACAAGCTTTACACAACGGTTGGCTTCGATGAGTGCAGTTTCTGTAAGCAGAAAGGTCATTGGAAGGCTCAGTGTCCTAAGTTGAGACAACAGAATCAAGCTTGGAAGTCTGGCAGTCAGTCACAATCTAATGCTCATCGACCACCTCAGGGTTATAAACCACCACACCACAATACTGCAGCAGTAGCTTCCCCAGGCTCTATTACCGATCCTAGTACTTTAGTTGAGCAATTTCAGAAGTTTCTCTCCTTGCAGCCATAAGCAATGTCCGCTTCTTCCATAGGTCAGTTGCCTCATAGTTCCTCAGGTATGTCACACTTTGAATAGGTCTTGGATTCCGGTGCTTCCCATCATATGTCTCCAGATTCCTTATCTTTTATCTCTATATCCCCTTTGTCCTCCATTCCTATTATGACTGCTAATGGCACTACTATGCCCTTAGCAGGTGTTGGTTCTGTTGTCACACCTCATTTGTCTCTCCCTAATGTTTATCTTATTCCAAAACTCAAATTAAATCTCGCGTCTGTTGGTCAAATATGCGATTCTGGTGATTATTTAGTCATGTTTTCTGGTTCCTTTTGTTATGTACAAGATCGGCAATCTTAGAAGCTGATTGGGACAGGCCGTAGGGAGAATGAACTATATATTTTGGATGAGTTAAAAGTGTCAGTTGCTGCTGCTGCTACTACTGTTGATTTGTCTTCCTTTCGTTTGAGTCTTTCATCTTCTAGTTTTTATTTATGACATTCCCGTCTAGGTCATGTTTTCTGGTTCCTTTTGTTGTGTACATGATTTGCAATCTCAGAAGCTGATTAGGACAGGTCATAGGGAGAATGAACTATATATTTTGGATGAGTTAAAAGTGTCAGTTGCTGTTGCTGCCGCTGCTGCTACTACTGTTGATTTGTCTTCCTTTTCTTTGAGCCTTTCATCTTCTAGTTTTTATTTATGACATTCCCATCTAGGTCATGTTTCGTCTTCTCGTTTGAGATTTTTGGCATCCATGTGAGCTTTAGAAAATTTAAAAACTTGTGACATTTCAGATTGTAGTGGATGTAAACTGGCAAAATTTTCTGCTTTACCTTTTAATCGAAGTATTTCTGTTTCATCTTCACCATTTGATTTGATTCATTCTGATGTATGGGGACCTTCTCCTGTTGCCACAAAATGAGGGTCTCGATATTATATCTCTTTTATTGATCATCATACTCGTTATTGTTGGGTTTATTTAATGAAACATCGTTCTGAATTCTTTGAGATATATGCAGCTTTTCAAGCTCTTATCAAAACTCAACATTCTGCTGTGATCAAATGCTTTAGGTATGATTTGGGTGGGGAAGACACCTCTAATAAATTTTGTCAAATGCTAGCCTTAGATGGAACCATCCACCAAACTTCATGTACAAATACTCCTGAGCAAAATGGTGTTGTTGAAAGAAAACATAGGCACATTGTCGAAACTGCTCGTTCTCTCTTGTTGTCTATTTTTGTTCCTAGTGAGTTTTGGGGAGAAGCTATTCTTACTGCTATAAGTTTGATTAATACAATTTCATCTTCTCATAGTTCAGGTCTATCTCCTTTTGAAAAGTTATATGGGTATGTCCCTGATTATTCCTCATTTAGAGTCTTTGGTTGTACTTATTTCGTTTTTCATCCTCAGGTAGAATGCAGTAAGCTATCCTCTCGATCTGCTATTTATGTCTTTTTGGGTTATGGCGAAGGTAAAAAGGGGTATCGTTGTTTTGATCCAATAACTCAAAAACTTTATGTGTCTCGTCATGTTGTCTTCCTTGAGCATATACCTTTCTTTTCTATTCCATCCACTACTCATAGCCTGACAAAATCTGATCTTATTCGTATAAATCTTTTTTTTAAGGATTCTGGTAATGATACCTCTTTCTATGTTCAATCAATTTGTACTCATAACTCTACAGGTACTGGTACTTTACTCTCTGACACACTTGAAGCTCCATTCTCATCTACAGCCCCTCAAGCTTCATCTGAGATTGTGGATCCACCTCCACATCAGTCCATCCGCATTCGTAAGTCCACAAAACTACCATATTTTGCTTATTCTTGTTACTCTTCATCATTTACTTCCTTTTTAGCTTCTATTCATTGTCTCTTTGAGCCCTCTTCCTATAAAGAGGAAATTCTTGATCCGCTTTGGCAGCAAGCTATGGATGAGGAACTTTTTGCTTTGCATAAGACAGATACTTGGGATCTGGTTCCTCTACCTCCTGGTAAGAGTGTTGTTGGTTGTCATTGAGTGTATAAGATCAAGACTAATTCTGATGGGTCTATTGAGCGATACAAAGCTAGGATGGTTGCAAAAGGATACTCTCAACAGTATGGTATGGACTATGAGGAGACATTTACCCCAATTACAAAAATGACTACTATTCGTACTCTTATTGTCGTAGCTTCGATTCGTCAGTGACATATTTCTCAGCTTGATGTTAAAAATGCCTTCTTGAATGGAGATCTTCAAGAATAAGTTTATATGGCACCCTCTCCTGGTATTTCACATGACTCTGGATATGTTTGTAAGCTTAAGAAAGCATTATATGGTCTCAAACAAGCACCCTGTGCTTGGTTTGAGAAATTCTCTATTGTGATCTCGTCTCTTGGCTTTGTTTCTAGCAGTCATGATTCTGCTCTTTTTATTAATTGCACTGATGTAGGTCGTATCATTCTGTCTTTATATGTTGATGACATGATTATTACTGGTGATGATATTGATGGTATTTCAGTTTTGAAGATAGAGTTGACTAGACGATTTGAAATGAAGGATTTGGGTTATCTTCGATATTTTCTGAATGTTAAGGTAGCATACTCACCTAAAGGTTACCTTCTTTCTCAGTCGAAATATGTTGCAGATATTCTTGAGCGGGATAGACTTACTAATAACAACACTATAGATACTCCTATTGAGGTTAACGCAAGGTACTCTTCTTCTGATGGTTTATCTTTGATAGATCCTACTTTATACTGCACTATTGTTGAGAGTTTGGTATATCTCACCATTACTCGTCTAGATATTGCATATGTTGTTCATGTTGTTAGTCATTTTGTTGCTTCTCCTACTACTGTTCACTGGGCAGCTGTTCTTTGTATTTTGCGATATCTTCGGGGTACAGTTTTTCAGAGTCTTTTACTTTCATCCTTGGAGTTGCGTGCATACTCTGATGCTGATCATGGTAGTGATCCCACAGATCGCAAATCTGTTACTGGGTTCTGTATCTTTTTAGGTGATTCTCTTATTTCTTGGAAGAGCAAGAAACAATCTATTGTTTCTCAATCATCCACCGAAGCAGAATATCGTGCCATGACATCTTCTACCAAAGAGATTGTTTGGTTACATTGGTTACTTGCTGATATGGGAGTTTCCTTTTCTCATCCTACTCCTATGTATTGTGACAACTAGAGTTCTATTCAAATTGCTCATAACTTGGTTTTTCATGAGCGCACTAAGCACATTGAGATCGATTGTCATCTTACTCGTCATCATCTCAAATATGGCACCATTGCTTTGCCTTTTGTTCCTTCTTCCTTGCAGATTGTGGATTTATTTACCAAGGCACATTCCATCTCTCGTTTTTGTTTTCTGGTTGGCAAACTCTCGATGCTTGTAGCTGCCGCATCGTGAGTTTGAGGTGTGATGTTAAATAATATTTATGTAGTCTTATTTATTAAGGGTAGAATAGTACTTTCAGTTTAACCTATATATACTTTATTTGTATTTAGGTTAAGACTAAGCATTCATAATATACAAATTATTCAGAATTCTAGTTTTCTTTTTGTTTTTGATCTCAATTATTTTAACAATGTCATCCCACGTGTCTAAGTTCTTTTACTTTCCTTTTTCCTCTGCGTTTTACACTTTAATCATTTTAAAGGATCAGTTAAAAAACAATTAGAATTTTTTTATCGGATACCATTGAAATTTCAATTTTTTTAAAGATTGTAACCTTTTTTTCATATTATTTTAGCAAGCTTTCCTTCTTTACACCCTTTCATGGTGTTTTTTTCTTTTTTATATAAAAACGTATATGTTATTGATAAAACTTTTTTGTTTGTTGTTTGATTAAAAACCGCTTGATTTTTTTATTTTTTATAACATTTGAGGGCACTTTTTTTTTTGTTACAAACCTCCGGTATGGTTTTCTCACTTGAACTTTATTTGATTGCTTTCCTTTGCACGTCAACTTTTATTATCATACAGTTAGAAAATAAATACAAAAAAATAAGTTATTGATCACGTCCATGCCCATCACCCAGTTTGTGGATTTAGGACTTAGCACGAAATAACCCAAGTTAATAAAAAATATCATTATCTTAATATATAAAAAAAAATTAAAAAGATACCATTTTAATTTTTTTTTTAAAATCACATCAAGTAGGCTCCTGCTCTGTTTAATTTAAAACTCAATCCATGTAAGAGCTCAGTTTGGGAGGTTTCTTAACTTCTCAACTTGGTCTTTTGTTATCGTTAACAATTTTTTTTAATTTTTAATTATGCCTTGAATATTCCATATGTTTTATTAAATAGATGTGATATATTTATTGTTGATATTTTTTTTAATTAACTTTTTCTTCTTGGTCTTGTCATTTAATATTAGGTTGATTGATAATTAGGTTTCATAATTTGTTTTATTTATTTTTTATTGGGTTATTTCGACTTCATGATCCGAGAATGGTGTTCAATAGATTAACTGGGGAAATTGATTAAGACTTAAATTTTATAATTTAAAAAAGGTTATTTGACTTGTGACAAATTACAGGTAAATAGAATAGTATAATTTAGATCTTGAGATACTAACCTTAGTTGAACTACTTCATGATTAATGTGCTTTAAATAAGCAATTAAAATATCAAAGGATTTCTTTCTGAGACACTCCCAAGATGTTTTTTCCAGATTGGTGATATCTTCTGATTGTTGCTGGTTGTAGATTTCCCTTCTTCATGCACCTAGACGACTGCTACTAATATCAAAGGATTTGCAAAGTAACTTCATGTTTTTATTTTTTGTTTTTTTAAATTGAATTAGAAAAAAATTAATCCATTAAAATTCAGCTAAATCAACCAAATCCTATCTAGATTTGACCAAGTTAACATTAAAAATCTTTTTTTAAAAAGAGAAAAATATACTACTTTAATAAAATCAATTAATCTAAATTGATGTAATAATCCAATATTAATCCATAAATTAGAAGTATGTTAGTAATTAATTTTTAAAGTGTTTTTTATTTTGAAATGCATTAAAATATTTTTTTATTTTTAAAAAAATATATTTAACATCAGCATATCAAATGATAAAAAATACTAAAAAATATTAATTTAATATATATAAAAATTAAATAAAATTTACATTTTTAAAAAAATTATTTTTGAAATACCTAAGTAATCATTCAAACTACAGAGAATTGAACATTATTATTTTCGCGAAAATCACCACTAATATTTCGATTATTAATATCATATGTAAAGTTTTTAAAACAACATTATTGTACTCGGGAAAATGACAGGGAAGTGACCTCTTCTCACCATTATTTTCTTCCTTTCGTCAGGACCGCTGAAATAAGGTAAAGTGTTTTTTAGGTCTATATTCCATCTCGTGCTAAGAAGAACAGGATAATGTTTTGAAAAGCAAGAACATGATTTTATGGCCTCAATCAGAGAGGTAATGTGTGGTGCTAAAAGACAAGGCAGAATAAGGTGTATGGTGGAAATAGACTCTCCCTACCTAGTTAATTTCTATATTTCCATCAAACCTATTTTATGATTTGAACATTAACCATCTGTAGAGGATATTATTGTTGTTTTAATAAAAATAATAAAAAAGAAGAAAAGGATAAAAGTAAAACCAGAGAAAGATTAAGAATGCCAAGAGAGTGTGGGATTGGTAATGTAATGTAAGATGTTTTTTAAAATTATTTTTTGTTTAAGAATATATTTAAATAATTTTTTTAATATTTTACATCTAGAATCATAGAAAAAAACACCATGTAAACTATTATTATTGTATTTGTTTATCATTATCTTTATATTATATTATGCGCATGCTATCTTAATTATGTCATCAAATTGCATTTTGTTTTTTGGGAATTGCTGCTCTAACTCGTAAACTATTTTAGAGCACCACATCAAAAGATAAGAAATTCCTCGAAGATCACCATAATATGATGGTGTGTATCTTGGACAAGCGAAAAGCACTTGTTCCCGTTGTCTTTTGAAAACTCTAATGCTCCAATACTTTTGGTGGAGTTTAGACTTTTTTTACATAACCTTCAACTCTGCTACAGTTGCTGTGGGGGGTCAAGGATTTCTATCCAAGGGCATCAAGGTTTTAAAAAGAAAAGGCAAAGAAAAACTGGCCCGACCACCATTTCAAAAGATAAGCTTACTTTCTTTTTTTTTCCCCGTCTCTCACTTGTCCCTGTTTTGTATTTTAAAAACTCTATTAATTAAATATTAAATTAACAAAAAAAAAACTAAATGAGAAGGGTTTTTTTATTATACCCTTCCTCACAAAAACCATTCACTATGAACCCTCTCACATTTTATTATGAGCGGGAGTAGTGATTTTTTTCTTTTAATGCTCAAACATTTTTTTCTTCTTAATTTCATCATTTTATGGTCAAATTGATGGTCAATTGTTTTGGTTTGTTATGAAAGGGTAAGTTTAAAAGATAGGGGACCAAAGAGAAAAGGGTAAGTTTAAAAGATAGGGGACCAAAGAGAAAAGGATAAAAAAAAATAGTTGGCAATTTCAAAATTAACATTAAAAGTTCACTTTGTTTGAATTATAATTTTTCAATCCTTTTATTTTTTGAAATTTTATTTTTATTGAATTTTTTATTTTATTTTCAGTCATTAGTTTGAGAAATGAGAAAGAAGGTTGTTGGATTCCAGTCGAAGAAATAGAAAGTCATTAGTTGTGTCGCACGTGTGCGGCGTTGCAATGATTGTCCTCCACCCTCATTATGTATGGTATGTCTATCTGGTATCTGACAAATATTGGGAGACAATGAAATCTTATCTTTTATTAGTGAAAAAATAGAATGGGAGTCGTCATCTAGTTTTTAGTTACTAGGAACCCTAATCGGTTTCAGAGATCAGGTGCGGAGACTGGTTGCGTAAAGGGAAGGTATTAGCACCCCAAATACATTCTACCTAAGGTAAGCTGCATTATTTAATTGTCTGATATATGCTAAGGTTTCATTGTATTTCTAATTATTGGTTTTTCTACGGTTTAAGAAAAGTTCTTCTTAGTGAGGAGGTCCTTATCTTATCAAGTAAAGCCTAACTATTCTAATGTCTATAAAAGAACTACCTTTTTAATATTGGAAATACATTTTACGTATAAATTCCTAATCCTAGATATTAAAACAAAACAAAATATGTTTTTGGATTTTTTGAAATATTGGTCAAGTTCTCGTGATTTTAATAAACTAGTTATTAAAACCAAAATGCATGCTAAAATATATTTTTGAAGTTTTCTTTGTTGTAAGAAAATACAATATGATTTTTTTTAACTTTGAGAGACTTGGATGGACCCGATCCAAAAAGGAAATTGAGGCCTATCAGCTATGAGCTGGACTCAGCCCAGCCGCATGGGCTGGGCTGATGTTCCAGCCCGACAGAACAAAAGGCTGGTTACTGTGTTGTGCACAGTAACCATCACAGTAACTAGCTAATTAAATTTCATTTGCTGCAGAACGTGAATTGCTCACGTTCTGTATGCAAATTTTGGTGAACAAATAAAAAGTGGCAGGACCTGGAGTGGGGAAGCACGGTTGTGGTCGTCAGTGGTGGTTGAAGGTGGTGGTGGCAGTGGCTGGGAAGCCCAATGACAGCGGTTGTGCTTCTTCTCCGCGGTGCAGAGACACCGATGTCAGTGTCTTCTCTCCCTCTCGTCGGTTTGCTCTTCCTAAATTTCCTTCCCTGCGCCTATCTCCCCTTCTGGTCTCTGTTTTCATCTGCTTTCTACTCTCTCTTTAGTTCTTTTTCTTTCTTTCTCCTTCCCTTTCCCTCCTCTATTCTCCCCTGTTTTTCTTCCCTTTCGTTTCTGTTGTTTCGGTCTTCTTGGTGGTATGGTTTGTCTCTCTCGAAACCTATCGTCCCTGTCAATATCTCCTCCTTCTCTGTAATATTTCTCTTCGGTCGTTCCCTCTTTTCTCTTCTCTATTCTTTCCCCTGTTTTTTTTCTCCCTCTCTGTGTTTTCGTTCTTTTTTTTTTCTTCACCCCTTTCTCTCCAAGAAAATCCTCCCTTATTCTCTTCTCTGCCTCTCTATTTATAGGCATAGAAGAGAGGAAGATCACCCTGTCCTGTCCAGTCGTGGGACAGGGCAGTGTGGCTGGGGCGACCTCTGTGCAGCTGCCCCTGAGCCGCTTGAGGGGCTTGTCCCCTCTGATTTTTCGTCCGTGGTAGGCCATCACTCAGAGTTTAGGCAAGTGGGGGTGCTTCTGGGCTTTGGGGGAGAGAGAGGGAGAGAAGCAAAACGCAGGGGAAAGCAGCTCCTTCCCCTGCGTCTACGTGTCCAGGGAAAGAAGAAGACATATGGTGCCGTTCAAACCGGCACTGTTTTTGCTTCTTCCCTTTTTTTTCAGTAAAAATAAATGAAACAGCGCTGTTTTTTTAAAAACGTGTCGTTTTATTTAAATGGAAGCTGGTGCCAAAACACGTCAGATTCAAAATCGAGCCTTCAATTTGTATGCTATTTTCATTTTGGTCCTTGGTTTTGGATTTCTTCAATCAAGTTCTTAATTGGCCACCAGACTTCAATATTTATGCATTTAAACCCCTGATTTGACCACATCAACTCTCAGAAATTATAATTTGACCATAGAACTTTAATTTCTTCCAATTAAAGCTCAAATTGACTTAAAAATCAATTATTCTTGCGATCAAACCCTTCATAAATTTAATTAAACCTTACATAAAATTTAATTGAGTCCATAAACATCTGATTTTGAACTTTTTTTCCTCAAATTGAATTTTCTTCATCAATAGGGCTCTCACCAGTCAACAATATACTGTCAAATTCTAATCTTTGTACTTTTTAACCTCCTCAACCAATTTTTGACCATAAACATCTGATTTTGAACTTTTTTTTCTCAAATTGAATTTGCTTTATCAGTAGGGCTCTCACCAGTCAACGATATACTATCAAATTCCAATCTTTGTACTTTTTAACCTCCTCAACCAATTTTAACCATTTTCTGGACGCTATGGCATCCTATTTTCACTGCTATTATTTTTTTGATATATTTTGATTTATTATTATTATTTCTTCTTTTTTGTGTGGGGACCCAAAAATGGGTTACAACAAGTTGACATCGATCTTAGCCATGTAAAAGGTTGATTTTGGTGTCAATGAGGTTCATTCTATGATGAGAGTTTTACTTAGGTGTTCTTTGTCTTTCCTAAAAGCAAAAAAAGGTTAATTCAAGTTGCTTTTGGGTTTTTTGACTGCTTACTAGGTTATTTAAGGCTATAAATAGATTTATCAAGGCTTTTAGGGTGTTTTCTAGATGTTAGGAGTTAAAAATAAAATGAAAAAAGAACTTTTGAGTATAAAATACCCTTAACCCAATCCGGTCATTAAATTCTGAACAAGCAAATGATGCGTCATTTTCTAATATAGGTGTAGCGACGCATTCTCCATGTCTATTTTTTTAATAAAGAGTGAACAACATGTCATCCACCCTTTAATATGAGAAATTAAAAGAGTTTAGCTTTTTTTTTTTGACATAACCTTCAACTCTGCTACAATTCAAAGATTTCTATCCAAAGGGGGCATCAAGTTTTAAAAAGAAAAGGCAAAGAAAAACTAGCCCGACCACCATATCAAAAGATGAGCTTACTTTCTCTTTTTTTCCTGTCTCTCACTTGTCCCCGATTTCTCTTTTAAAAACTCTAATTAATATTAAATTAACAAGAAAATACTAAATGAGAAGGGGTTTTTATTATAACCCCTCCTCACAAAACACTATTTATTGGATTAATATTTTTTCTATTTTTTTAATTAATTCTTTTTTTAGAAAAAAAATTCATTTTTTAATATTAGATTTGTATTTTATTGAGTTATCTTATTCTCATTACAAGAATCACGGGTTTAGTGGGTTAACCCGATTGACTCGGGTTTTTGTTTTCTTAAGTAATGTTTTCTTCTTAGTCTCATCATTTAATGCTGAGTATATTGATAATTAGGCTTCATGATTGTTTTATTTGCTTTCTATTAGGTTATTTTAGTCTCATCATACATGAATAGTTCTTAACGAGTTAACCCGAGTTAACTCAGTTTGTATTTTGTGTCTTTTTTAATTGATTTTTTTTTTTTAACAATTTCACCATTCAACATTGGATCATTTGAGACTTGGCTTCATAATTTATTTTAAGTTAAATTTTACAATGATATCTTGGTTTCATGATCAAGGTTGTGGGTTTTAATATTTTAAATCGAGTTTTTTTATTTTTTTTCTAAAAAGTTGTCTCGGTCTCATAACCTGAGTCATAGGTCCTTCAACATTGGATTTACATTTTATTAGTTTATCCTTGTTTTGTGACTTGGGTAACGAGTTTGTCCTGTAACAACCCGGCTTTTCAAGCCCAAAACAATAGTAATTTTTTTTTTTACTTGACACACATCATGTTGGTAATCGGCGAACCTGTTCCCTCACATCATCAAGATATAATCCATATATCAACAACAATCAACATTGTATTTAAAAGTGAATCTTACATAAACACATAATATTATGTTTGCATGATTAGAAGTTCACGTTAAAAATATACTTGCACAAACATGAGTTTGTATTCTATCTTACAAATAGTCATCATGAATTTAAACAAAAAGAATATAATAACAGTTATACATTTAGTACATTGATTCATACAAAATACATCATGATTTAGAATGCAACTACATGATTCCTCATAAAAGTAGGTTCCCGTGTATTGTGTTTCCTAAGCACCTTATTGGTGTGACGTTGTTGCTGCAGTACAAAACATTTACAATAATGCAATTACTTAATAATACTAATGATAAGAAATGGTCTGGCAGTTTAATGATGCATTAACATTTGAAGCCTGACATTTGTAGTTCCTTCATGTTTCTGGTATAAACAACTTGTAGTACATATAGTGATTAGTACTTAAATGTGCATTTTTATCAAGGTTTTATATCATCATTTTGCACTTGAAGTATCAATAACTCCTTAACTAAAGCATGTTTTATAATAACATATCTAATAATATAAGATGCCTTTAATTTATGGTAAATGTTCATCTTAAATGCAGGCCATCACATAAATAAAAGGATTGATTGATGAGTTTAAGTACTGAAATTGAAAGGACAAAAAGATGACCAAACTTAGAAAAGAGATGCTGGTGCAGTCCAAACTGGAACACTGTTCGGTAATTGGGTCATATCTGGAGCTGTAGATATCGGATTTATATCCACTTTATATGGATGGAAAGGTAAGATATAGGCCTACAACTTTCATGGGAGTACAAGATTTAAAAAGGCCATTTTCAAGTCCAAATTATAGCAATAACGAAGAAGTTCAAATTTGTCCTGCAGCCCAAACATTGTTTAGTGTTCAACCCATATCTTGAGTTCTAGAAGTTCAAATAACCTCATTTGTTTTTTCCTGAAAGCTGAGACAATTTCCTAGAACTTTCATGAGCAAGGTTGGTTTAGATTGTGACGTTATCAATGACATTTGATTCAGACAAGAAGATAAGGATTATCACCAAGTCAAGATGTGGCCACCCACTCATCAATTATTCATCAAATCAATAGTTCTAAATTTTGGCCTATAAAAGGAGGCATTTGTCATAAATTTAGGCATCTTGGTTTTCAGATCAAGATCATGCTCTTACTTTCTCTCTTTGTATTTTTGTAATTCTTAAGTTTTGCTTTCATTAATATCCAGTTTATATCTTTCCTTTCCTTTCCTTTACTTAGTTAACTTCTATCTTATTTATGTTCTTATCTTGTTTATTTATTTTTCTTTCTTTCATTATGTTTAGTTAAGTTCATTATGTCAAGGTGAAAAGGTTACACTAATGGTGTAAGAATAAGTATAGTGTAAACTCAACATGGACCTTAATATTTGATACTAACATGTTTTGTATTTGTTATCTTGTTCACTTTTAATACTTTGCTTGCTAAATGGTTAATCTAGATTTATGTTATATAATACTTGATACAACAAATACTTGGCACTTTCATAGCCCATATGTATGGTATAACCGACACCTATGCTATGAAAGAAACTTGATTTGTTGTTAACATAAATTATAATCATGAATGCCTGACAACATTTACAAGTATTAACATTATTCAAATAAGATAACTAATGTAATCATGTTAACAATTTATAATCTAATTGGAACTTCTTTTGTATTTGGTTTTCAATTGAGTAATAAGAGTTTATTCTATACTTGTTTGAAATACCATTAGTGGATCTTCTAACCTTGACATTTGTTTTTATCATTGTTTAGTTCTTATATCAATATCACATCTCAAGTTCTCATCAACTTCTTCTTCTTTATTATTATTATTATTATTATTATTATTATTATCATTATTAGTATTACTATTATTACTATTATTATTATTACTAGTACTAGTACTACTACTACTATTACTACTAGTATTATTATTATTGTTATTACTACTACTACTACTGTTGTTGTTGTTGTTGTTGTTGTATTATTGTTATTGATAATTTATACAATCAACCTCCATGTGGTTCGACCCCAGTCTCGCCGAGTTATTTATTACTTCGACACTCTTGCACTTGGGAGAAGACATCAATCTTTTGGTTGTGTCAAGTTTTTGGCGCCATTGCAGGGGAGGTAATTCTAGTATAAATTATAATATTTATTTTATTTTCTCTTTTCACTTTTCTTGTATCTAACTTTGTTTCTTTTGTTTTGTTTCCTTTCCTTTTGTTTTCTTCTTTCTTTTATTCTATTCTTACACGTGCATGAGATTTTGATCACGTATATTAAGTGGTAGAATTTGTAAGGTATCCTCATCATTTTCATAAATGATGGCCGAAGAAGATAATTAGTCGCTTCATACTGAGAATAATGAAAATAATGAGAATAACCGTATGAGAATACTTAGAGACCACATGAATCCTATAAGAACAAGTGCACCCTTATGTATAGTTTTTCTTCTGATGCATCTCATTTTAATTTTAAGTCAGGCATTATTCAACTTTTACTTTCTTTTCATGGTTTAGATTTTTATGAATAAGATCCATAAATGTTATGGTAAAAAATTAAAAATTTTTCTTTTTTGAAATATGCAGGATGTATCCCTTTTTTTTATCCTCCATTTTTCTTGCTTGTTATCATCTCACTCCCTAACCTTTTTATTTTTATTTATTTATTTATTTTTCATTCCTATTTTTATTTTATAAAAACTAGTCACAGAAAATAAAATAAGTGAAAGTACAAAAAACTAATAAATGACTATAAATCTTCTTGAGAAAATATTTTTTGAAAATTTTTATATTTTTAAAAATATATTGAAGAATAGAGAAAAAAGAAAAATGAGTTATGAGAAATAAAAAATGAGCTATATGGCAATTATGCAATAGAATTTAATAATATTAATCAAACAAGATGATAAACCAAGAAGATTATGTTGTAATTTTCCGCAGAAAAAACTGAAAAGTCTCCATGTAAAATTTTCAAGCGAGTTAGTTCAGTATATATGTCTTATGACAAGCACCTGCATATTAGTTATAGGTATCCCTTATACCTCGACTTATGAGAACAACTACTTCCTTTCATAAAAGAAAAAACATAATATGTATCAATCTCTACAATTCTAATGAATATCTAGTATTTAAGAGAGCATCAATCAGGTACATTTTAGGAATAATGTTTTGATGCAATAGAGATTCCATAATTGTAACAACTTTATAATTTCTCTTACAAAACATTTTTGTTTCATGGATTTTATCTTTACTTTAGATTCATTAATCTAATATTATATGAATATTAAAGATAAATTAAGCTTTTATTAATAATAAATATATATTTACATGAATATAATAATTTCACGTGTAACCCACCGATTAATTATAAGGCATATTAAACTGACAAAATACTTGTACAGTGTCAATGTTTACAAGTCACTTGTATGAAAATATTATCTGACCATAATACAAAAAATTAAAGGAGAAAAGAAAAGAAAACGAGCAATTTTGTAGTCAAGCATCCTCTCTACAACTTTCTAAAATCATCTACTAAGAAATCGATATACAAAAAAATTGAATTGAGTAAAGGATATAAAACCCAAATCTTTTCCATAAAACTTGCTTATCACTGTTAAGTTGGTGACGGGAGATTGACTTGAGTAGGAATCAACAGCAAGGCCATTAGAGAAGGTGCATTTCATTTTTTATGTTCCATCTATAGAAAGAAACCCTGAATTGTCAAGCCAAAAAGGATGGCTTGTAGCTGGCATTGGACTACATACAAGTTGACCACCTACTATATTTGTTCAGCTGTTTAATGTTGTCCATCGAAATGTCATGCTACCTACATTTTTATAATATCCTTCCTAGCAAGTTTGGTCATAAACCAAAAACACTTTGTAAGTAGAACATCCCCTTATAACTCTTAAAAGGACAGTCCCCAACTCTTATACATCACTTGTTAGATATAGGACAACAATGATAAATGAAAAAAGAAAGACCAAACTTTAATTTATTTAAGTACACTTGTACAAATTAGAAAAATATTGATGACAAAAATAGACAAAAAAAGGATAAAAAAAAATTATCTTAGTTGATCTAAGTTAGAATGTCAAACTCAAACCAGGTTGTGAGATTAAGACAACTCCATAGAAAACAAATAAAAAAAATATGATATCTGATTCCAACAATCCAAATATAGAAGGACATAATAAAAAAAAATCAATTAACAAAAAGATAAAAAAACCTAATAAATTCGAGCAAGTCTACCAAACCTTACGAGCTAGATCACGTTAATGAAATAACGTAATACAAGACTAACCTAAAAACATATAAAGCTTGACAAAAAAAAAGCATTACCTAGGTTAAATAAAATGTTTTTATTTAATTATATAGTAAAAAAAAAGCAACGACAATAAATGATTAAATTTTTATATATAAAAAATAGATCATGACAACCTTGACAAAAAAAGGCTTTCTAAAAGGAAAAAAAAACTATGAAGCTCAATTCCTAGAAAACAATGCTGAATGATAAAATTGAAAAAAAAAAGAAAGATAAAAAGTGATCCAAGTTGATCCAAGTTAGCATGTTAAACCCACGAGCCAGATTGTGAGATCGAGAAAACCCCATAGAAAACAAATGAAAAAAATTAATGCTTAATTCCAACAATCCAAATGTAAGAGGACAGAATAAAAAAAATCAATTGACAAAAAGGTTAAAAAAAATACCCAGCAAATTTGAGTAAGCCTAGCAAACCTTGCGAGCTAGATCATGTGAATGAAATAACTTAATACAAGACAAACAAAAAGAATATAAAGTTCAATTCCCAAATTAACCAAGTATTGGAGGATTAAACTAAAAGCAAAAAAAGACGTGAGTCAACCTTGGCGAACCCGCCAAACCCATTACCTAGGTATTGAGAGTGATATAATCCTATACAAAAGAAAAAAAAAAGAAAATCATGAAGGCCAATTCCCAACAATCCCAATATCAAAAGATAAAATCAAAAAAGAAAATGAGCGTAAGAAAAGGGTATAAAATAAAGATTGAAATCAACCCGAGTTAACCAAGGGATCACACAACATAAAAAAATCATGAAGCCTAATTTTCCATCAACCCAATGTTTCAAGGATTACATTAAAATTAAAAAACCAATTTTAAAAAAGGACCTAAAGCAAAAAAAAATGACAATAAAAAAATAAGGACTAAAATTGATATAAAAAAATTGACAGGATATACATTTTGATTTGGTGAGGAGAGAGGAATAAGGGGAGAAGAAAAAATATTGTTCTAGTCTAACTACTAATCATAAACCAAGACATGTGGCCCTAGAGGATAGAATTCGGCGCGCCGCTTTAGATGCCATTATGGATGACAATGTTTGGCCACCAAAGGATGCAACACACACTACTTGAACACGATGAGCCTCCTCCACGCATGCAATCCAAGGGTCAGCCTAGTTGCCCTGCCCGTCCACCTTAGTCCACTATATTTGTTTTAATTTTAATTTTGATTATTGAAATTTATATCAACGTAATTTTAGTTTATTTTGTCAAACTGATGATTATCAACCAAGTGCTAGACTTTTCACTCAATATTGCGAGAACCTCATATCTAGACAATCAAAACAAACTACAGTGTCAATCACAATAAAATCAATGTAAGTAGATCAAGTTTTTTTGAAAAAAATTGAGTGACAAAAAAAAAACATAAATTCTTCTCTTGACTGTACAAAATGAGTCCTTGATATTACCAAAAAAAAAAAAGAACTTAATATTTTTATAAGCTTTAAATTAAAAACCTCCACCAACCACCTACCAACCCAAAACCATTCAAAATAAAAATAAATATTTTTTTATATAAGTCAAAACACTTGAAGGATAGTTACATTAAAATATTGTTGACAAGAAAAGGATTTAATTGAAAGCAAATTAAGTTTGAAAGACAATTTGACCCAAATCGGAAGAATTAATTAAGTGCAAGGGATTAATTAAAATTTTAATCAGTTTAATTGACTTAATTAAAAACTTGATTAAAGAAAAATTAAGTTTGAAAATCAATTTGACCAAAATTGAAAGAATTAATTAAGCTAGAAGGCTTAATTAAACTTCTAATGGGTTTATTCGAGTTATGTAATGATTTAATTGAAAGAAAATTAAGTTTGGAGGCCTAATTCGGGTTAATTTGCAATAATTAAAAGTCAAAGGATCTAGTTGAACTTTTGAGAGTCTAATTGGTTTAAAAGGCTTAATTGGAGGAAACTAGAAGTTTGGATGACAAATTAAGGATGAAATTGAAAATATAAAAACACCAAGGACTATATGGAAAAAGGTGCTAAAGTCGAAGGATCTGAGTGAAACATTCTAAGGATGAAATTGAAATAATTCCTAAAATTCTGGATCAATTAAGGACTTAATTGCAAAATTCCAAAAATTTAAGAGCTGCAATAAAAGAAAGAAGGATTTAAACTAAATTAACCTAGAGTTGCCAAAACAACACCGTTCCATTTAAGTATAACGATTTGTTTTGTTTAAATCTAAGATAAAAAAAATAATAATAATAAGGCCAAACAACATGTTATTTAACCACTGTTCATCATCATCATTAAGCCTGAAAAAAACCTGAAAAGCGTGGTTGAATTGTGACCTTTGAAGAACTGTTTCACCGTCATCCAACCATCAGAATTCTTTTCCTCCCCCCTAAGCCTCGCTCAGTAGACAACAAAACACATACCCAACCAGCTATATCTACCAAAAATAACAGAAACAACTGGTGTCCTCCTCCCTTGCGAGCTCTCTTACGATATGTGCAAAGGCTGATCCTTAGCCTCAATGAATGATTATGATCTGTTTTTTTACTATCAAGGGATGAGATTTTTCCCAATATTGTTCTATAAAACTCCCACCAAATATTAACCAAAGTGGGGGAGGATAATTAAGCTGCGACACAAAAAAGCAAGAGCCTGGAAAGGAGGGCCGATAACCACACTGTCGTTACTTATTTCAAGCCATAGTTCCTAGTTTTGGAAAACCTTTACAACCTTCATCACCCACTCCAGATCACTGAACACCAGTGCACACCACAGCCTCCATTGTTAGCTCCCCCTAAACACTTCACGCCATATATATTTAACTTCACTCACGGGGAGGGCACTTGAGACGTATAGTCGGGACCAAAGAGAAGTTCAGTGTTTGTAACAAGGAGAAAACAAAGTGTTGTCATTACGAAGCAGAAAACATTCATTATTTCCAGTCTCTTGAGTTTAGCAAGGGTGTCAAGCTGGTCTCAAGTTTTCCATTCAAACCAGAAACCTCCCTCTCAGCTGCCGTAGGTATATAGTTTTTCCTTCTTCTCTTTTTGTTCCTGTTCAAGTTTTCCACTGTAAAGTTGGTTTTTGCATATTCTTGCATGCATCTCTGCCATTTGTCAAGATGATGGTGTAGGGAGCATGCTTTGCTTTAAATCGTATGAGACTTCCTAGGATTTGCAAATGAAATATCTTTTTTTTTTTTACATTGAGCAGTAGGAAATGATGTAGGTGATGGGTAAAGTTAATGTAAAATGTTGGTTTTGATCCCTGAAACGTGAAGCTCTGTTTTTTGTTCTTCTGTTTATGGATTGGGTTTCCGAAATTCCTCTGTTTTGAAAGAAAAAGAAGTTTCTTTACACCCATTCGTTTCCTTCGGACCAGGCTTCTGCTAGTTTTGGACTTGGCTTCTGCTGGGCTGAGCCTTTAAAAACCTTAAGGCTGTGTTAGGACTAATAAAAATTTACCAAACAAAAAATGTTTTTTTTTATTTGTTTGGCAAAAGCAATCTCAAGATAAGTTTTTATTATGCATCTTTTTAGGTAAGGGTGCGTTTAGTAAATATATCATAACCTATTTTTCATAATCTTTATTTAATTATTTATTTTTTATGTTTTGTCAAACACATCTTATTTTAATTTTAATTATTTTTAAAATTTTAAAGAACTATTTTGCAATTAATTTAAAGTTTTCCATGTTATTGTTGCAATTAAGCGGAAAAAAATAAAAATTTAATGCAAAAGATAAACGTTTGTCATTAATATTAAAATATATCTTTACAATACTCCAAAAACATTTTAATGATCTTTTTTGTTAATAAAATAAAAATTAAATGAGAATACAATAATTTTATAAAAACAAATAAAAAATAAAATAAAAAAATTAATTATTGTTAACTTTTCGAATAATTACCTTGGTTATAAAGCAAGAGTGACCAGAGAAATGATAAGTCAGTCTCATTCTATTCCTTGAAAGAGTACCCTCCAGTTCAGGGCAAACCAAAAGCATTATGTATTCAAAAACCGTGAGGTTAAAATCACAAAAAAAAATACAGCATAAAAATATTTAAAATAAAAAAATAAAATAAAAATTACAATAAAAAAATAAATGGAAGGTAATAAAATACAGCCAAGTCTTGTGAATCCTAAAGTGAAGAGCCCATTTTTGGAAACTAGAGTACTAGAAGAATTGAGGGAATCACCACCTTGGTACAGTGATTGGACCTTTCGAAGATATCGTTGTATAGTTGGTTCTCTAGCTTCATAAATTTCTTAGCATTAACCAACCACCAACTAGGAGTCATTATGAGCTTTAAGTGGGTATGCCTTTAGACTCTTTACACTGCTAGGAGAGCTTTATAGTCTGACATATTATTCGTGGCTAGGAACTCAAAGCGAACTTCATATTTAAAAACTTATTTATCAGGAGTGACTAGTGTTATCTTAGCTCCATTTTCATTGACATTGGAAGAGCCATCAACATACAATTTCCAAAAAGGGATTATCAGATGTTATTTTATTAGCACATCTAGTGTAGTAGAAGAAGTTGTGATTAAATGTGGGGATTTAGATGTATTCATAGAACCCTTAAAAGAGCACTCAACAATGAAATCTACTAAGGTTATAACCGGCTAGGGTCTATATTGAAGTCCAAACTCTCCTAATTTAATAGCCCATTTTACCGAGCATCCAAAAATCTCTAGCTTATGAAGGATTTGTTGCAAAGGCTGATTTGAAAGTACTATGACTTTGTGAGCTTGGAAATATAGCTTGAGTTTCCTAGAGACACTTATCAAAGCGAAGACTACCTTCTCCACTTTTAAATAATTGGTTTCAGCATCATGGAGGATATGGCTTGAGTAATATACTGAACATATTTTTTTTATCATATCTGATTAGAACAATTTCACCATTGAGTCTCACACTCCCAAATAAAGAAAAAATACTTTCCTTAGGCTAAGAAAATATCTTGAGGAATGAAAGATGAAATTTGAGCTTTTCAAAAGCCTTCTAACAATCTATAGTCCACGTAAAATTGGATATGTTTCTCAAAGTTTTGAAAAAAAGATAAAGTGCACTCTCTTAAGTGAGTAATGTGTAACATCCTGAATTTTCACAAGCAAACTGAGCAAAATAAATCATAAGACTTCCTTGAAAATAGGGTCATTTTCTTTTGGGATCCCTACCTAAAATTCAATAGAATTTTCCTTGTTTTTAAGCATACAAAGTTACGACATCTCCATATTTATATATCATGGTTATCATTATTATCAAGGTCCAACTATCTTAGATTATATCCCATCCCATCCCAACACAACACGATATGGCATATCCTTAAATATTCATGAATCATACTTAATGTATATAAGAATTTAATGAACTCATAATGTGCGAGACATATGTTCCATATAATTTCAGGAATACTAGCATTTGAATACAAACATACATATAGAGTTTTATCTATATTTTCATGGATTTATAGTAGAGATTAATAAACTTAACAAAAGAAATACCAGTTAATAATAATGTTATTACAATAACATAATTACAAGTCCAAGATAAAATATCAAAATCCTAATATATATCCACTTAACATTTATGATTTATAATATCCCTATTTAAATTGAAAAGTAGCATGATAAAGATCTTCTAGTCAACCACAATTAGATTATTTCATCATATTAGACTGCAATACAACAATTAATCAAATAAAACATGTTCATGACTATTTAATTTATCTAGTCATCACATATAATAGATTAAATTCCTTATTTAAAGCTCACATATGGTTCGTATTTTAACTTCTAGATAAATTCAATATTCTAACAATCATGCAACACTAATTCCTTTTAAATTAACTCAACTAGTCATTTATCTTAGTCATCTGAATATAGACGTCACTAGTCTTCGGCTAAACTAAGTAAATTATCTTTGTCACACCCGACATCGCGACGGCCCTAAAAATAATCCTCGATTATAGAAAAAAGAATAGATATCTGGCATCTTATTCTTTTAGAAAAAAAAAAGCTTGTTCAAGGAGTCGCCACCTAGTATTATGGTCACTAGAAACCCTAACTGGTCAACAGAAATTCTATGGCTCGAGATTGGTTACGTAAAAAGAAAGATATTATCACCCCTTAAACGTTCTGCCTGAGGCAGACTGCATTGCTGGTTTTGTCTGAAATTGCTAAACATTTTATTCGTTTATGCTATGATGATTTGTTTATAATATTCCTGACTTTGGCGCCCGTGAATATTCGAGCTCGAATAATTCAAACTCTGGTGTTGATAAAAATTCGTAGCTACGAAAAAAAATTAGATCAATATTTTTTTATTCCTTACTCTAGCGCCAGTGAATAAATAAATAAAAATAAATTAATTTTTACGCATGCACATATTTTTTTATTTTTCTAGCTAAATAAAATAAAATACAACGAATAAAAATAATATAAATTTAAACCGGTATTTTTATTCCTGACTCTAGCGTCAGTGAATAAACTAATAAATTTACATTATTTTTATTCATGCATACACAATTTTTTTTATTTTTTTTACTTTTTTTATTTTTCTGTTTTTTTTGGGCTGGGCCCAGCTCAGCCCATGTGGCTGGGCTGGGCCCAGCAGGCCTAGCCGGGTCACAGGCTTGACCCGGCTAGTCTTTTTTTTACCAGCAGGCGTGCGTGAGCAGTTCACGCACGCCTGCTATAGGAGCATGTAATTAAAATGCAAGAAGGGAAAGCGCAACTTACCTGGTGCTGGAAATGGCGGTCCAGATTTTTCAGTTTTTCTTGGTCGTCTATCCTTGCCTCAAGATCCCCGTGTTCGTTCGTTTCCCTTCTGTCGGTGTATTCCTTCTGTCAGCTGCTTGTTCCTCTCTCCTTTTTAGCTTCTTCCTCTGGTTTTGGAAGCTGGTGCTGGAGAAGAGGCAGTCGGTGGCGATGCTGGTCCTCTCTTTGTTTTTTTAAGCTTCTTCCTCTGGTTTTGTTTGCGTTTTTCTTCTCTGGTTTTTCGTCTGCTCACTGTGTTTGTGTTCTGAAGATGAAGGCGAAGCTGGGGTACGTTGGCTTTTTGTTCTCTTCCCCTGTTTCTGTCTCTGTCTCGTTTGCTTCTCCAGTCGTCCCCTCTGTTCTCTGTTTTTTTTTTCTTCGTTCCTGTCTATTTTTGGTTCCCTGTTCTGGGTCTCCTCTTCTCTCAGTTTTCCCCAGGTTTTTTTTCAGTCTCCTCCCCGTCTCCTGCGTTCTTTGTTTTCTGCCGTTCGTGGCTCTTTTTTTGTCTCTCTTCCCCTCAGCTTTCCCAGGTTTTTTTTAGTCTCTCCGCCTGGTTTTGCCTGGTTTTTTCATGTCCCCCTGTTTTTTTTTTTCCTTTTTTCCCCCTGTGCTCTCTCATCTTCTCTGGCTTTATAGCCAGAGAATACCAACCATTTGAAACGGCCTCCCTTTACTCCAGTAACGGCTCCTGAGGAGGAAGACGAAGAAGGCGATTGATAAATTCTAAAACGGCGCCGTTTGTGTGGTGGGAATATCCATTTTCAATCTGGTCACTGAAGTTCTGAAATCATGTAATCGAGTCCCTGGGTAAATTATAATTGGACCCCTCTATTTTCTCGCCTTGTACAGGTTAGTCCTTAAACTTTAATCTATTACAATTATGCCCCCAATTAACCCCAAACTTTGCTATTCCTTTAATTAAGTCCCTGATTTCATCAATTTAATTAAATCCAAGTTCAATTAAGTCTAAAACTTATCAATTCTCCAATTAAGCCCCTGATTGGATTAATTAAATTAATTCCAAGCTTAATTAAGTCTCAAAACTTATCAATTCTTCAATTAAACCCTTAATTGGATTAGTTAGATTAATTTCAAGCTTAATTAAGTCTCTAAACTTATCAATTCTCCAATTAAACCCTTGATTGGATTAATTAGATTAATTCCAAAATTTAATTAAACCCCAAAACTTCCAATCATGTTGCCCTTAACCCAAATTTTAATTCATTCTTCATTTATTTCATTTTACTTGCTTTTCATCATTATTATTTTTTCATCATCATTTTTTTATATCCTTTTCAGTAAATAAAATAATAATAATAATTTAAATAAAAGGGTTAAAAATTAGGTTATGACAGTTGCCCCCTCTTTATAATATTTACTATACAAAGATATTGGAAAATTTCAATTTCTTTTAGCTTTGTGTAGTAAATTTATAAAGAAAAGTATATACATAAAGAACTTTTGCTTTTTTTTAGTCTTGAAAACTTCGGAAACAATAGATTGACACACGACCTTTATAGAGAGATGTAGAAATCAAGAAAGAAGTCATTTGGAAGACGACTCACTTTTTTTGTTTTGTGTTTTTTTTTTGTTTGTTTTTTTTAAATGGATCAAATTATTTTGGGCAACCTGCCCAATGATAACAGAAACGCGAAAAGAGTTTCGCAAGTGGTCTAATTGTTCCAGGCGACCTGCCTGATGAAGAATAAAACGCGAAAAGGGTTTCGCAAGTGGTCTAATTGTTCCAGGCGACCTGCCCAATAGGAAGAATAAAACACGAAAAGAGTTTCGCGAGTGGTCTAATTGTTCCAGGCGACCTGTCCGATGAAGAATAAAACGCGAAAAGAGTTTCGCGAGTGGTCTAATTGTTCAAAGCGACCTGTTTGATAGGAAGAATAAAACGTGAAAAGGGTTTCGCGAGTGGTCTAATTATTCCAGGCAACCTGCCCGATGAAGAATAAAACACGTAAAGGGTTTCGCGAGTGATCTAATTGTTCCAGGCGACCTGCCCGATGAGAAGAGTAAAACACGAAAAGGGTTTCGCGAGTGGTCTAATTGTTCCAGACGACTTGCTCCATGAAGAGTAAAATGTGAAAAGGGTTTCACGAGTGGTCTAATTGTTCCAGGCGACCTACCTGATGAGAAGAATAAAACGCGAAAGGGGTTTCACGAGTGGTCTAATTGTTCTAGGCGACCTGCCCGATAGGAAGAATAAGACGAAGATTTTTTTTTTGACAAGTACAAAGAAACGGGTCTCATTGTAATGGGTGACCTACCCAAGTAAAAAGAGAAAGGAAAATGAGGGCTCGAAGGCGCACTCAAAAGGATGGTCGAGGGCTCGAACGCGCGCTCGAAAGGAAGCGAGGGCTCACAAGCGTGCTTGAGAAAATGCGAGGGCTCAAAGGCGCGCTCGAAGGGAAACGAGGGCTCAAAGGCAAGCTCGACAGGAAGGAGGGCTCAAAGGCGCGTTCGAAAAAGGTGAAAGCCCGAAGGCGTACTCAAAAGAGAGGTAGGGTTTGGAAATGCACTACCTTGGATGGTCAAGGGCTCAAAGGCGTATTTTAAAGGAGATGAGGGCTCGAAGGCGCCCTAAAAATGATGATCAAAGGCTCGAAGGCGCAATCAAAGAAGGTGGAAAAACACAGAGATTTTTTAGTTGGCCCAATTCTTATGGGCGGCCTGCCCAGGTTGAAAAATTCTCAAAAATGAAAAATTTTCAAAAGCAATTTCAATCTTTGGCCATTTCAAGTTGGCCTTCCACTTGATGGATTCCGCCAAAATTTTCTCTTATGAAATTTGCAAAACTCATTATCCAATATCTCAAAGTTTAGATGATATGCATGCATCTTTACCTGATTTGAAATATAGGCCCCCATTTCTTCTTAGTCTTCTTCTTGCTTGACTGATAAGGATTTGCTACCTCTGATTTGGGTCATCTTTGTCGTTTGGCTTCTAGCCCACTCGAGTTGGCCCATATAAGTGTATTTCCAGATTTGTTTGCACAACTCAACCTTTATGGTGCCCATCGTGACCCACTTATTTGCTAAAGATTTTCTGTCTCGTCAAATAATTTGAAAGGGTCATTCATTACTCCTCGTCTCACTGCTAAAAAGCATTCGGTGTCACTTGCTGAAAGGATCAAGCTGTCTTTTGTAAACCAAAATGCCCCCTTGTCTGGTTGAAGGAAATTATCATCTTTTTTCTAGATTTTTTCTTCTAAACACAATGTTGCCCCCTTGTATTAGTCATTGCCCTCAAGTGTGCTTTGTCAGCTACTTAGACAAATAATGGTTTTAAGAGGCTCTTCTCTCATTTCTCTCCTTTTCAATTTGGTGAAGGATATGGGTCGAGAATAAAGCTTGAAATCTTGATCTTGCATTCTGAAAACAAAAATTGTTTCGATGTGAGCCTAAAACAATTTGCTTTTGAAATCTTGCAACTCCTTGGTTATTTCTTTCTTGTAAAAGAGATTATGTGCTCTTGTGTTTAGCAATGAGGTCTTCGGTGAAAATACATCATGAGGTGACCTTTTGTTTTTTTAGGATTTCAAAGTGAAGGGCTCGAGAAAAAGCCCGAGGTTTTGTATGAGAAAAACTTGTCTCTTTTTGAACATTCATTTTTATCAGCATGAATAATAATGAGTAGTTTATTCTTGATGTCATGAATCTGATGAAAAAGTATTATTTGCATTTTGAGAGCATTGTTTATTGTTCTAGGTTGCTTGCTTGCTTGATTAGAAAGGACTTTTACAGGCATGTAACGTAGGCTGTGGTTCTTGGTTATGAAAGAAAATGATTCATAAGGCTCAAAGAGTGTTTCAGGGTTTCAAAGACTGAGGATCACTATCCACAGTTTGTCTCTTGACGTCATTCACATTTTCTTTTACCGCTCTTCTTTGATTTGCTGCTTTTTCTTTTTTATTGCTTTGCTTGTGCATACTCACTTTATCGTAGATGTCAATTTTTCTAGTGATTTGGGCATGCCCCCTAGCATTTGAGTTGCTTGAGCTCTTATGCCTTTTTGGCTTTCTCACGACTTTTTCTCTTTTCTCATTTAAAATTTTCTCTTGCCCTCCAGTGTAGGGTGTGATCCTTGTCCGGGATTTTTTTCATGAAAGAAAAACTATTCAGACTCAAAAAGGGATCGCAAGGGATGTACTTATTTCAGAATGTAAAAGGAATAACAAAAATAGCCTTTCCTCATTTCAAGCGCAAGCAATTAAGATCAATAAACTTTAACCTCATCCAATATGATGGTTTGGTCTTTGCAAAGATGCATTTCATGAGTCATGAGTAACGAGTTCACTACATACCATTATTCATACATTTAAAAACACATGATTCAAGAGTCATGGGATAAGGGTGTTTATTCATTTCATTTTTCTTTTTTCCTTTTTTCCTTTTTTGGTTTATAATAGTCACCTCAATGATAGAGTTGCTTGATTCAATTGTCATTCTACAAGTAGAATGTTAAAAATATCATTTTTGAAAGAACATCAAATTATTTTTTGAAATCAAAATACCAGATCAATGTTTCAAAACTCCAATAGGAAAATGGATTTTGGTACAAGAGATGAATTGATTCTATGAGATCACGCGAGGCTTCAAAGGTGTACTCATGAGTTCTTATAAGAAAACTCTCTTAAGAAGATGAATAATGCTTGGGCGTAAATATGATTGAATGAGAAACTCATTATTTCATTGAAACTTAGGAAAAGAAGTTCAACAACAAAGATCTTATGCCAACATGAATAGTAGCATGATAACACATAAAAGGGCTAAACATTTAGTGATCATTGATTGGAATTTCTAGAATCTTTCAATCATTCATTCTCCTCAACAAGGGCATCTTTTCAACTATCAATTGAAGTCATTTGTAGATCATTCTCGACCTACTATCACCATAGCTTTTCTTTAAAATAGTTGATTTTTGGTAGTCGATGTGAAGAAATTAGCTATAGGGATGATAAGTGACTTGGCAACCACCTTTAGTGTCCTTCCCTTTTTCCGTGAAACCATTCTTTTCGGTCGGGTTAGCAATCTTACCTAACCCAATGGCTTGTTCAACCCTCTTAGCTATAACAACCAGGTCAGTGAAATATTGTGCAGAGCTTTTAACCAAGTATTTAAAGTACGAAGCTTTAAAGGTGTTGGAAAATAAACTGATCATCTCCTTTTCCAACATGGGAGGGTTAACTTGTGCAGCTACCTCATTCCATCTTCGAGCATATTCTCTTATGGACTCCTTGTTATTCTTCTCCATAGCTTGCAAGCTTAACCGATCAAGGCCCACGCCTATATTGAACTTATATTGCCTCATGAAGGCATCAACTAAATCCTTCCATTTGTTAACCTTGGTATTGCCCAATCGCATATACCTAATGAGGGCAACGCCACTCAAGCTGTCTTTAAAGAAATGAATGAGTAGTTCCTCATCATCAACCACCTTAGCCATTTTGTTGTAGTATGCTCTGAGATGAGTTATAGGGCATTGGGTTCCTGTATATTTAATAAATTCCGGCACCTTAAACTTCTTAGGAATGACTACGTTAGGCACCAAACATATATTGACAGCTTTCATCAGGTCACACAAATGATTTCCCTCAATTGCCTTTATCCTCTCTTTCTAAGGCAGTCCATTTTTCCAAACCCTCTTTTTTCACCATCTTGCCCTTTTGAGATTCTTCCTCGGTAGAATCAATGGTAAATGACATTCTCATGGGGTATGCTGGCTGGAAATGCATAGCTTGTTGAAATTCAGATGACACCCTATTTGCCCCCAGATTTTATGGATCAAAATAAGTTACATGCATATCTTCAGGTTGAGCTATAAGTGTTGCTTTTCTGGATTTATCTCTCAAGGCCTACTCGAGTAGACTAGTAAGCCTTGCGACTTCTTCTTTAAGATTATCCATCTCTTTTTGATGTTGGGCTTCCAACTGGGCTCTTTCTTCGTTTTCCATTTGTGTTTTTCTTGAACGAGTGTTGTAGATGGGTTTCAATGGGGAACCTATATTTCAACCTGCTAAATGTAAATCATGCAATTTATGCAAAAATATTGATTAAAAAAATGTGTATGAAATGCAAACTTGCCCTTCACGGGGTGACAACCTAGTAGGAAGATTCTAATTGTTGAGTTCATCAAGGGGTTGGTCATTATCTAGTTTCAAAGGGTCTCTCACATGCTCAGTGATCATCCTTGAAAGGTCGATATGAGGCTTACAAGTAGTGTGAAGATAGAGGCCCTGAGTAATATCAGTTTGGCATATCAACCACTTTCAAGTAAACAATCAAGCGAGAGTTGGATGGTTTCATGAGTCTTACCCAGGCTAAAGCCATTAGGGTACCGTTACTCCCCCATTTATCCTAGGTTGTAAAGTGTGTGCTCTCAAAGCGATGCATGGCAACATAAACAAGGGTGCATGCTAAAGCAGTAAATGAAGGAAAAATAAACAAATAAACACAACAATTAAAATAGCAATAATAAGATAAAAGACAAAGCTTAATCCTAACATCCCCAATGGAGTCGCCATTCTGTCGCACCCGACATCGCGGCGGCCCTAAAAATAATCCTCAATTATAGAAAAAAGAACAGATATCTAGCATCTTGTTCTTTTAGGAAAAAAAAATCTTGTTCAAGGAGTCGCCACCTAGTATTATGGTCACTAGGAACCCTAACTAGTCAACAGAAATTCTATGGCTCGGGATTGGTTACATAAAAAGAAAGATATTATCACCCCTTAAACGTTCTGCCTAAGGCAGACTGCATTGTTGGTTTTGTCTTAAATTGCTAAACATTTATTCGCTTATGCTATGATGATTTGTTTATAATATTCCTGACTCTGGCGGCAATGAATATTCAAGCTTGAATAATTCCAACTCTGGTGTTGGTAAAAATTCGTAGCTACGAAAAAAAATTAGATCAATATTTTTTTATTTTTTACTCTAGCGCCAGTGAATAAATAAATAAAAATAAATTGATTTTTACGCATGCACATATTTTTTTATTTTTCTAGCTAAATAAAATAAAATACAACGAATAAAAATAATATAAATTTAAACTGGTATTTTTATTCCTGACTTTAGCGTCAGTAAATAAACCAATAAATTTACATTATTTTTATTCATGCATACACATTTTTTTATTTTTTCTACTTTTTTTATTTTTCTGTTTTTCTATTTTTTTTATTTTTTTATTTTTTATTTTTTTGGGCTGGGCTCAGCCCATGTGGCTGGGCTGGACCCCGCAGGCCTAGCCGGGTCACAGGCTTGACCCGGCTGGCCTTTTTTTTACCAGCAGGCGTGCGTGAGCAGTTCACGCACGCCTGCTATAGGAGCATGTAATTAAAATGCAACAAGGGAAAGCACAACTTACCTGGTGCTGGAAACGGCGATCCGGATTTTTCAGTCTTTCTTAGTCGTCTATCCTTGCCTCAAGATCCCTGTGTTCGTTCGTTTCCCTTCTGTCGGTGTAATATTCGTTCTGTCAGCTGCTTATTCCTCTGGTTTTGTTTGCGTTTTTCTTCTCTGGTTTTTCGTCTGCTCACTGTGTTTGTGTTCTGAAGATGAAGGCGAAGCTAGGGTACGTTGGCTTTTTGTTCTCTTCCCCTGTTTCTGTCTCTGTCTCGTTTGCTTCTCCAGTCGTCCCCTATAAATATCGGATTCAGATCTGATCACACATCCAAAGATTAACAATCGTTATGTCACCCCCCAAAAGGTGAATCCATACCCAATATGTTGCATTTATTCTCATGCATGTTTGAACATACACTTATGAACTGTCATACTACTGTGCCCTAGGTGAAATATAGATCCCCCATTAAAACGCACATATAACACTCGACTGCAAAAAAGACAAATGGAAAACGAAGAAAAAGCTGAGTTAGAAGCCCAACACCAAAAAGAGGTGGAAAGTCTTAGAGAAGAAGTCACAAGGCTTACTAGCGTACTCAAACAGGCCTTGAGATCTAAACCTAAGAAAGCAAAATTCATCAAATATACAAGAACTCAATGCCTTGTAACTCATCTTAAGGCATATTGCAACAAAACGGCCGAGGTGGTCCATGACAAGAAATTGTTGATTCACTTCTTTCAAGACAGTTTGAGTAATGTTGCCCTTACTAGGTATATGTTGTTAGACAATACAATGGTAAAAAAAAAAATAGAAGAATGATTAGTACTTAAAAGTGCACTTTATTAAGGTTTTATATCATCATTTTGCACTTGAAGTATCAATAACTCCTTAACTAAAGCATCTTTTATAATAACAAGTCTAATACTATAAGATACCTTTAATTTATGATAAATGACATGACCAAAAGATTGATGTCTTCTCTCAAGTGCAGGAGTGTCGAAGTAATAAATAACCTGGCAAGACCGAGGTCCGAGGTCAAACTATAGGGAGGTTAATTGTATAAATTATAAATAACAATAATACAACAACAACAATAATAAAAACAATAATAGTAATAGTAATAATAATATTAATATTAATAGTAGTAGTAGTAGTAGTAATAATGGTAATAATAATAATAATAATAATAATAATAATAAAGAAGAAGAAGAAGTTGATGGGAATTTTGAGATGGAAGATCAATGTGAGAATTAAACAATGATAAAAACAAGATATTAATGAAAACAAAACTTAAGCATTACAAAAATATAAAGAGAGAGAGCAAGAGCAAGTTCTTGATTTGAAAAACTAAGCTCCTAAATGCATGGCAAATGCCTCCTTTTATAGGCTAAAATTTGAAACTATTGATTTGATGACTAATTGTTAAGTGGGTGGCCAACTCTTAACTTGGTGAAAATCCTTATCTTCTTGTCTTAACAAAACGTCATTAATAACATCAGAATTGGAACCAACTGTACTCATGAAAGTTGTAGGAAATTGTTTTATCTCTCCAGAAAAAACAATTAAGGTAATTTGGACTTCTAGAACTCGAGATATGGGCTGAACAATGAATAGTATCTGAGCTCCAAGATAGATTCGGATTTCTCCGTTGTATAATTTGGACTTGAAAAAGGTCTTTTTAAATTTTGGACTCCTCATAAAAGTTGTAGGCCTATGTCTTACCTTTTCATATAAAGTAGACCTAATTCTGAGATCTACAGCTCCAGCTATGACTCAATTACTGAACAGTGTTCCAGTTTGGACTGCATCAACATCTCTTTTCTAAGTTTGACCCTCTCTTTGTCCTTTCAATTTCAGTATTTAATCTCATCAATCAATCATTTTATGTATGTGATAGGCCTGTATTTAAGATAAATATTTACTATAAATTAAAGGTATCTTATATTATTAGATATGTCATTATAAAATATGCTTTAGTTAAGGAGTTAATGATACTTCAAGTGCAAAATGATGATATAAAACCTTGATAAAAATGTACTTTTAAGTATTAATCACACTCCCCCAACTAGCTTATTATTAGTCCCTAGTAATCAAAGTGTTAAAATAGAAAAACAATTTGCAAATTCCACAAAGCAACGCATTCATCATTCAACTTCCATTAATCTATCCAGATAAACAAACTCTCATTAAATTTATATACATGCTCAATACCTCTTAAACTAGATATTAATAAACCTTTTTTTTTTGTGCTCAACATATCAACACATAGTTATGAGGCTTTCCTTGGAAGAAAACAAAATTTTTGTTCTAATGTTTAAGGTTAACTTCCTTGGGTTAGAATTATTATCTTTTTCTTCTTTTTATTTTTCTTTATATATATATATATATATATATATATATATATATATATATAACTTAAAAAACACAATGCATCTTTAACCCATGTAACGAGCTTTCGGCTAATGACTCCTAAACCAGTTAGTCTTAGGGCATTAGGTGTTGAGACACCCCTACCAACTTAGTAATTCGGATTGCAGATACTGATACGTAGATTGTGCAATGTTTGATTCCCTTAAACTTTTCTCCTCAACCCATGTAACAAGTGTTGGGCCAATAGCTCCCAGTCAGTTGACTTTAGGGTATTAAGTGTTAAAACACCCCTTCGGGTTTAATTGTCTAGGTTAGGGAGGCTATGAAACCAAACTTATCTATGTTTTCATTATCATTTTTTTTTTTGGTTTTTGTAAATTATATACTATACATTTCCCTTAGTTATTACCTTTAACTAAAGAACATAAATGATGCAATAATCCAATGTGCAACCCACAATCATATGTTAAAGTGTGTGTGTGTGTGTGTGAAAATGAAGGTTTAAGAATACATGTTAAATGAGTATATGAGCATAATCAAGTGATAACAATGCGAGAGTTTGTAAACCTGAATATTTCAATAGAAGTATGCAATAAACCTTGTTATGAATATTGCAAATAACCATTAGAAAATGTTTATTAAGATGCATCTTAAGAGTCAATAAAATTCCTCCTTACTCTGCCATCCTACTAATAACAATTTTATCAAATGGTTTTATTTAAAATAAAAGCAGTTAGTTTGTTAGTTTTTTTTTTGTCAACTACTACCCTCTCCCCCTAACCAAAACGAGACATTGTCCTCAATATCCTAAGGTAGAAAGATAGAGTATAGAAGACATCACCTGAAGCAGCGAACACTGACAAACCTAAAACACACTTAAACAAATATAAGAAACAACAAAACAAAAAAATATTATGCTATTAATAAAACCAAAAGACATAAATTTTTACAAACTAAGACTCAAATCCAATCTATGCTTTTTACGGCTTTCCTAAGTTGACCAATTTATGAGACTCATGGAGGGATCAATTACAGGAATGAAAGATTGTAGTTGGTCAATCAATTGTTCAGCAATAGCAGCAGAGATTATGATATATCATGCCGAAGATGTTAGAAATTCTTGTTCCACGACATGATCAAGAAAAGACAACAACTTATCATAAAAACCATTAACATTTAATAGACTTATGGGTTTATGGTGAATGTGTTATTAGGCCCAAGAAGAAATATAAAATATCTCTTTCAATGTACCCAGACCACCTAGTAAGGCAATGAAGGCATCAACGTGTTTAAACATTGCATTCATTCGATCAGACATTGTGGAGACATGTAGTTCCTCTCCAATTGTTTTTCCAATGATGTCTCCTTTTGCTAAAGCTTTGGGGACGACCCCCAAAACTTGACTACCTCGTAAAAATATAGCTATTGACACTCCTCCCATTAACCCAAGGCTACCTCCCTCATACACTAAATGAATCTTTCTGTCAGCTAGTACTTGACCAAGATGATTTGCTGATTCTAAAAACACTATTTCCTTCCCAGGACTGGATTCACCAAAAACACAAATATTTTTTATGTGATGACTTGAGGAACCTGCCATTTCTACACACTTTTATATATGTTGAATATATGGTTGAGTAGAAATGAAAGGAAGGAAAAGAAGATTTTATAGATGAGAAATTGAAAAGGCAATCATACCACCTATATGTAAGCCAGCTGGAGTCTCACACTCTTTCTCTCTCTTTATTTATTTATTTATTTGAAAAAGCATGTGTATATACAAGTAGTTGTTATTGTGGCTCACATCTTTCCTTGGTTTTACGTCCAAGAATGGCTTAAAAGCCCTCTATGGGTCGGGGATAGGCTTCCCATCTAGTTATCTTAAAAACTGGCAAACATGATTTTTTTTAGTCAGATTCCCAAGACTATGTCGAGCATGTTCTTTATGAAAATGGGGTCATAAGTCATGAAATGCACAATGCATATCTCCACCAGGATGTCTCAAAAGTCAATAGAAGATTATCTAATAATTCATTATGTTTTGAAATAAATCCTGACTTTTGACAATTTTCAAAAGCTTTGCAGAGCACATGTGTGTCTTTGAACATGGTGGGCCAATAAAATCCACATTGTAAGATTTTTGCAGTCGTCTTTTTTGACGAGAAATGACTCCCACATGCCTCAGAATGATAAAATTTAATGACACTACTTACCTCATTGTCGGGAATGCAATTTTGAATGATCAGGACAATATTTGAATAAGTACGGGTCATCCCAATAAAAGTTTTGCAAGTCGCTCAAAAACTTTCTTTTGTCTTCGGTACTCTAGTGAGCTGGCAAAAATCCTGAAGCAAGAAAATTGATACTTTTAGCAAACCAAGGCATTGAACTAAGAGAAAGTAAGGATTCGTTAGGAAAGTAATCATCGATTGGTGTGATGTCGAATGTTGAATCTGTTGTCACTCTTGTCAAAAGATCTGCATTAATATTTTCTATGCCTTTTTCATCCGTGATTTCTTCCCGAGAATAAATCATTTGTAAATCTTTAAATTCATCAAACTCAATTTTACTCAAAGTAGATTCAAGTTGATAATGAACTAATTCTTCAATAAAATCTACTTCTTGTAAATCATTATCATCTCCAGGTTGCTTGCAAATGTTGAAAATATTCATCTTTAATGTCATGTTTCCAAATGATAGCTTAATCAGTCCATTCTTACAATTAATCAATGCATTAGAAGTTGCAAGAAATGGACGTCCTAAAATAACAGGAAATGAATTACATGCTTCAATAGGTTATGTGTCCAACATAATAAAAGCCACATGATAAATGAATTTATCGACTTGTACTAACACATCCTCAACTATTCCTCTAGGCACTTTTACAAATCTATCGGCAAGTAAAAGAGTTACAGAAGTTGGTTTTAACTCACCTAGATTGAGACTCTAAAAAACTGAATATGGAAGTAAATTCATACTAGCTCCAAGATTAAGTAAAGTTCTTTTAATTTTATGTTCTCCAATAAAGCAAGAAATTGTAGGACAACCAGGGTCTTTATATTTCAAAGCATTATTATTCTGAAGAATGAAACTTACTTCTTCGGCTAAAAAGGCTTTCTTTTTCACATTCAGTTTTCTCTTCACAGTGCACAGATCTTTCAAAAATTTAGCATACGAAGGAACCTGTTTAATAGCATCCAGCAAAGGTATATTGATCCTTACTTGTTTGAAAGTTTCAAAGATTTCAGAGTTGTGATTGACTTTTCTTTGTTTGGTCATGGCATGAGAAAATGAAAGTGCTGGCGGGGAATCAGTCTTTTCTTTGCAATGTTTAGATTCAACCCCTTCCTCACCCTCAAAGATTGACTCATCATCATTCTCACAAGGTTCAAGAGTGGGTTTTTCAATAACCTTACCACAACGAAGAGTAATGACTGATTTGACTTGATCCATGTGTTTACTTTCAGAACTACTTGCATTCGCATTGTATTGCCCCTTTGGATTTTGTTGTGGTTGAGATGAAAACTTACCTTTCTCTTGAAAACTAAGAACAAGAGCATCCTTAAAATCTGTCATGCTTTGAGCAAGTTAAATGTTGATTGCCTCTTGCTTTTCCATGAATGCATACAATATTTCCTCAAGATTTCTTCTATGAGGTGGAGCATAAGGAGGTGCATATCCATTAGAATTTTGAAAATTATGGTGTGCTTGAAACAGTGGCTGTGAAGTTTGTGCATTATTGTTACCACTCTTCCAACTGAAATTTGGGTGATTTCTCCAATCAAGGTTGTATGTTTGCGAGTATGGGTTATGATTGGGCTTTTGAAAACTATTTAAAGCATGAGCTTGTTCATGGAGGCATTCCTTAAAAGAAGGCAAAGTTGGACACCCATTGGTTGCATGTTTATTTGTTTCATAGATTTGACACACAATGTCTTGAACATATTTTAATTGACCACTCTTTTTCAATTCTAGTGCCTCGACTTTTATAGCTAAAGATGCAAATTTGGCTTGGAGGTCATGATCTTCCCTAAGGTTGTACATACCTCCACTAGATGTATGAGGTTGAGTTTTACCCGATGCCTTATAAGTACTAGTAGTGTCCCAATTTTACGCATTTTCAGCTAGCAATTCTAGGTACTCCATTGTTTTATGAGGGTCTTTATCTTTAAAAGTTTCATTGCACATCAATTCTACCATTTATCTATCTTTAGGTGTTAACCCTTCCCAAAACCATGATAAGGGCAAGTATTAAGCAAGTCTCGATACCTATCCCAATATTGGTAAAATGTTTCACCTAGTTTTTGAGTGAAAGTGGTGATTTGTCTTTTGAAAGAGTTTGTTTTGTGAGATGGAAAAAACTTCTTTAAAAATTATTGTTGTATTTCATCCCAAGAACGAATGGATCTTAACCTAAGATTTTGTAGCCATGTTTTAGCTTTATCTTTTAAAGAAAAAGGAAAAAGCTTTAATCTAATGGTATTTATGCTACAATTTAAGTCATTATAAGTGTTAAAAACTTCTTCAAATTCTCTCAAATGCAAGTATGGATTTTCTAGATCTAAGCCATGAAAAGAAATAGAAATAGAATAAAAGGAAGAAGAAAACAAAAAAAAAAAGAAACAAAATTAGATACAAGAAAAGTGAAAAGAGAAAATAAAATAAATATTATAATTTTTACAAGAATTTACCTCTCCAGCAACGGCACCAAAAACTTGACACGACCAAAAGATTGATGTCTTCTTCCAAGTGCAGGAGTGTCGAAGTAATAAATAACCTGACAAGACCGAGGTCGAACCACAGAGAGGTTAACTATATAAATTATAAATAACAATAATACAACAACAACAACAGTAGTATTAGTAGTAGTAAAAAAGAGAAATTTGAGATGTAAGATTAATGTGAGGATTAAACAATGATAAAAACAAATGTCAATGTTAAAGGAACCACTAATGGTAGGTTATACCATACGGTTGGGTTATGAAAGTACCAAGCATTTGTTGTACCACGTGTTATACAACATAAATTTAGATTAACCATTTAACAAGCAAAGTATTAAGAGTGAACAAGATAACAAATACACAACATGTTAGTATCAAACATTAAAGTCCATGTTGAGTTTACACTATACTTATTCTTACACCATTAGTGTAACCTTTTCACCTTAACATAATAAACTTAGCTAAACATAACAAAAGAGAGAAATATAAATAAACAAGATAAGAACATAAATGACATACAAGTTAACTAAGTAAAGGAAAGGAAATGAAAAGCATAAACAAGATATTAATGAAAGCAAAACTTAAGCATTACAAAAATATAAAGAGAGAGAGCAAGAGCAAGTTCTTGATCTGAAAAACTAAGCTCCTAAATGCATGGCAAATGCCTCCTTTTATAGGCCAAAATTTGAAACTATTGATCTGATGACTAATTGTTGAGTGGGTGGCCAACTCTTGAATTGGTGAAAATCCTTAGCTTGTTGTCTAAACAAAACGTCATTACTAACATAACAATTGGAACCAACTATACCATGAAAGTTGTAGGAAATTGTCTTATCTTTCTAGGAAAAAAAAATTGAGGTCATTTGGACTTCTAGAACTCGAGATATGGGTTGAACACTTAATAGTGTCTGAGCTCCAAGACAGATTCAGACTTCTCCGTTGTTGCTATAATTTGGAATTGAAAATGACCTTTTTAATTCTTGGACTCTCGAACCCGTACCTTTCATTAGAATAGAAAGAAAAGGAAAGACTTGATTATAGAGACGAGGCTAGTGGACGGGCTCACCAACTTTAACCGGGCCTTTCATGAGAAGAAATAAAGATCTTAGCCACAAGATCTATATTTTTAGATTGTTTGGAGAAAAAGTAAACCCTCTTAGCGGCATACATGAATAAAAGCTATAAATATCACTATGCAAATCAAAGACTTCTAGTCGAGTAGAAGGCTCAAAGCATCGACCTAATTCTACTAAATGAGACATGAAAGTTGTAGGCCTATGTCTTACCTTTCCATCCATATAAAACAAACCTATATTTGAGATCTACAGCTCCATATATGACTTAATTATCGAACACTGTTCCAATTTGGACTGCACCAACATCTCTTTTCTAAGTTTGACCCTCTCTTTGTCCTTTCAATTTTAGTATTTAAACTCATCAATCAATCCTTTAATTTATGTGATAGTCTTGCATTTAAGATAAACATTTACTATAAATTAAAGGTATCTTATATTATTAGATATGTCATTATAAAACATGCTTTAGTTAAGGAGTTATTGATGCAACCATATTATTCAATAGTTTCACCCACATTTAACTAGTGTTTTGCCTATGTTTTATATATAAAATGCCTTGATATTCTTTGTTTTATGTTTTGAAGGCACTTTTGGATGAAAGATGCAAAAAGGAGTAAATTGGAGATAATTGACAGATTTAACCTTCAGTCGATGTTTTGTGCAGAGCGTGAGCTCTAGAGCTTGAAATGAAGTGATTCCAGTGGCATTAAAAAGGTAACATCCATAACTTTCTGGACATCTAAGGCAAGAAAATAAAGTAAGGAAGAGCATGGAAATCGCAGCCTTGAAAGTCAAATCTCGCAATCTGCCATTATTGACCTTCAGCCATTCCAACTTGAATATCTGGAGCTACAAATTTCAGCCAAAAAAGATGTCATATGAGGGAGATATGTTTTTTCAAAGATAACATTTGAATTCTGCCAACAAACAGGTTTCGTGAAGAAATGAGTCCAAATTACGTTTCGAAGCATCTAAACCGATATCTAAGTTTTTATTTCAGCAATTTAGCTCCTCTAAGTCAAAGCTTGAAGATTTCATGCAAGGCTATTTCTCTTTTTTTAGGAAAATAGTTATTGAAGTACTTAAATGTAAACAGTCTACTTAATGGAGGACTATTTTGTAAAATAGAAACCTAGGGTTTCCTAGGATATAAAAAGAATGAGAGAAGAGAAGGGGGTCAGCGAGCCACGAAGAGAAAAACTGCCCCTTCCTCTAAGAAACCCTAAATTATACATTTTTCCTTCTTTTTGATTAGTTGTTCAACAAACATGCAAGGCTAAACACTTTTTCTTGATTGCAAGGACACGGAAACCTTCGGATTTCAAGAACTGTGAGATTTATTTTACCTTTTCTTTTCAGTTTATATGATGAATATGTTTGTTCTCCTATGCTTATTTTCCTATGATTGTTTATTTTAATTGCTAGAGCGGACTCTAAGTTATTATTTTAGACAATCTATTGCTAAGTTTGATATCAAAACCGGAGTTGTGGTATATGAATTTGTGAAGCAATTGAGTTTAATAATTGTGGCGGATCTACGTTATTAATCTTAGGGAGAACATTCAATCAAATCAAACATAGACTGCGGACATTTATGTTTTCTTGATTAATCAACTTATCTAGTTCTTAAGGCTGTCATTGAATTAAATTACTAGTGCGGACACTGTGGTTGTTTGATGGTTAGGGTTAGTTATACGGCGGATCCGTTAACTAACCAATGTTAAGAAGAGATAAATATTCAGAATCTAAATTGATGTTTCGTTTCCACGATCAGTTCTGATTTTTGTAGGTGGATGTATGCTTGTGACCAAGGTTTGTTCTCTTGATAATTTTCTGATTTTATAAATTTTGTTTGATAGTTTTCTGTTTTGTTTTGCTTTAGCCTAGATAACATCCAAACCCCCCCCAAATTGCATATCATCTAGCATAAAAAATCTGACTTGAATCTTCCTCGTGGGATCGACCCCTTGCTTGCTCTGTACTATCTTGTGTGTTGTGTTTGAAGCTAGGTAATTAATTTGTGCGACCGCGACATCGCAACAGTTATTGATACTTCAAGTGCAAAATGATGATATAAAACCTTGATAAAAATGCACTTTTAAGTACTAATCAATAAATGTTCATCTTAAATGTAGGCCTATCATATAAATCAAAGGATTGATTGATGAGTTTAACTACTGAAATTGAAAAGATAAAGAGAGGGCCAAACTTAGAAAAGAGATGCCGGTTTAGTCCAAACTGGAACACTGTTCGGTCATTGGGTCATATCTGGAGCTGTAGATCTTGGATTTAGGTCTGCTCTATATGGATGGAAAGCTAAGACATAGACCTAAAACTTTCATGGGAGTTTAAGATTTAAAAAGGCCGTTTTCAAGTCCAAATTGTAGCAACAATGGGGAAGTCCGAATCTGTCCTACAGCCCAAATATTATTCAGTGTTCATCCCATATCTCGAGTTCTAGAAGTCCAAATGATCTTAATTTTTTTTATTGGAAAGCTAAGAAAATTTCCTAGAACTTTCATGGGAAAGTCTGTTCAAATTCTAACGTTATCAATGATGTTTTGTTTAGACAAGAAGATAAGGATTGTCACCAAGTCAAGATGTGGCCACCCACTCAACAATTAGTCATCAAATCAATAGTTCTAAATTTTAGCCTATAAAAGGAGGCATTTGCCATGCATTTAGGCATCTTTGTTTTCAGATCAAGATCATGTTCTTTCTCTCTCTCTCTCTCTCTTTATATTTTTGTAATGCTTAAGTTTTGTTTTCATTAATATCTTGTTTATGCTTTTCATTTCCTTTCCTTTACTTAGTTAACTTGTATGTCATTTATGTTCTTATCTTGTTTATTTATGTTTCTCTCTTTTATTATGTTTAGCTAAGTTTATTATGTCAAGGTGAAAAGGTTACACTAATGGTGTAAGAATACGTATAGTGTAAACTCAACATGGACTTTAATGTTTGATACTAACATGTTTTGTATTTGTTATCTTGTTCACTCTTAATACTTTGCTTGTTAAATGGTTAATCTAGATTTGTGTTGTATAACACTTGGTACAACAAATGACTGACACTTTCATAGCCCAATCGTATGGTATAACCTACACCTGTGCTATGAAAAAAACTTGATTTCTTGTTAACATAAGTTATAATTATGAATACCTGACAATATTTATAAGTATTAGCATTATTCGAATAGGATAACTAATGTAATCGTGTTAACAATTTATAATCTAATTGGAACCTTCTTTGTGTGTGGTTTCCAGTTAAGTAATAAGAGTTTATACTATACTTGTTTAAAATACCATTAGTGGATCCTTTAACCTTGACATTTGTTTTTATCATTGTTTAATCCTCATATTAATCTTACATCTCAAATTTCTCTTTTTTTTACTACTACTACTATTACTACTACTACTACTACTACTACTATTAGTATTACTATTATTACTATTATTGTTGTTGTTGTATTATTGTTATTTATAATTTATATAGTTAACCTCCCTGTGGTTCGACTCCGGTCTTGCTGGGTTATTTATTACTTCGACACTCCTGCGCTTGGGAGAAGACATCAATCTTTTGGTCGTGTCAAAGAACCTAGTTGATGCATTCACTAGGTAATATAAGTTTAATATGGATGTAGGCCTCAATAGGTCAAGCTTGCAAGCTATAAAAAAAGGACAACAAGGAGTCCATTAGAGAATACACTCAAAGGTGGCGTGAAACTGCCGCATAGGTTAATCCTTATTTGTTGGAAAAAGAGATGATCAACTTGTTTGTTAACATTTTCAAGGCCCCATACCTTGAATACCTGGTTAGAAGCTCTGCATAATATTTTTCTGACTTGGTTGTTATAGCTGAGAGGAATGAACAAGCTATCCGTTTAGGAAAGATTGCCAACTCAACTAAGGAGAAACGTTTCACTAGAGAAAAGAAAGAAACCGAGGTTCATAATGTCAAAGGTGGTTACAAAAACAAAAGAAAGAGCTACCAAAATAAAGACATCAAGAGATCACTCGTCCTGAAGACGAAGTTATAGTGAGCTGGTCTATATGTGACCTCAGCTAACTATTAGAAAGGTGCCCTTTGTCGAGGAATTCATAAGAGAGGGACAGTTGGAAGATTCCAGAAATTCCAATCAATGATTACTAAGTGTTTAGCCCTTTCTTATGTCATCTTGCTAGTATATAGTCTTTGTTGTTTTTTTCTAGAATTTCAATGAAATAATGAGTTTGTCCTTCAATTGCGCCTCATCCTTTGATTTACAACCAAAATATCTTGAAAGGGGTTCCTTCTAAAAACTCACAAATACACTTTTAAAGCCTCGCGTGATCTTATAGACGCAATTCATCTTTTTTACCAAAATTAGTTTTCCATTGGAGTTTTTGAAAAATTAAACTTGCATTTTGATTTCAAAACTAAAATTGATGTTTATTTAAAATGATATTTTTTATATTTAGTGCACAAATAAAAAATAAATTGTCACCCTCACACAATGACTCTTAAACCAAGCATTTTATATTGATATGTAGTGACCTCATTGCTCATAGACTCACGAAATGCATTCATTGGCAAAACCAAACCATCACACTAGACGATGTCAAAGTTTATTGATCTTAACTGCTTGCGCTTAAAATAAAGAAATGCTATCTTTGTTATTCCTTTCCCATTATAAAATAAGTATGTCCCTTACGGTCCTTTTTTAAGCCTAAATAATGTTTCTTTCATGAAAAATCATGACTAGGATCACACCCCACACAAGAATAAGTGATAACCAAGACAAAATGAGTATGCCTTAGCAAAGTAATGAAAAGCAAATAAAAGAAGAGTGGCAAAAGAAAAGATGAATGAGAGTTGAACTGCTAATAAAAGTTGAACTGCTAATAGTGATTCTCAATGTTAGAAGCCTTAAAATACTCTTTGAGTCTTATGAATCATTTTCTTTCATAGCTAAAAACTACAGCCTACATTACGTGCTTGTAGAAGTCCTTTATAATCAAGCAAGCAAACAACCTGGAACAATAAACAATGTTCTCAAAATACAATAAGTACTTTTTCATATAAGTCATGACATCGAGAACAAGCTACTCTTTATTATTCATGCTAATAAAATGTGTCAAGAAAAGAGACAATTTTTCTCAAACAAAACCTCGAGATTTTTCTTGAGCCCTTCACTTTAAAACCTAAAAAAAATAGAAGGTCTTGATGTACCTTCACCAAATGAAAAATATTGCCAACACAGGAGCAAATCATTTCTTTTCCAAAAAACAAAACTAGAGAGTTGCAAGATTTCAAAAGCAAATTGTTTTAAGCTTACATCAAAATAATTTTTGTTTTCAAAATGCAAGATCAAGATTTCAAGATTCATTCTAGATAAATATTCCTCCACCAAACTAAAAATAAGAGAAATGATAGAATAGTCGCTTAAAATCATCATTTGTTTGAGTTGCTAACGAAGCATACTTAGAGGTAATGGTCAGTACAAGGGGGGCAACATTGTGTTTAGAAGGAAAATCAATCCTTTCTAAAAAAAGAGAAGAACATCTCATACAACAAGACAAGGAGGCATTTTGATTTATAAAGGGCAGTTTGATCCTTTCAACAAGTGACACCAAGTGTTTAATGAATGATCATTTCAAATTATTTGACGAGACATAAAATCTCTAGCAAGTAAGTGGGTCACGATGGGCACCATGAAGGTTGAATTGTGTAAACAAATCTGGGAAAAGACTTACATGGGTCAACTCGAGTGGCCTAGAAGCCAAACGACAAAGATGACCTAAATTTGAGATAACAAGTCCTCATTAATCAAGCAACAAGAAGATTGAGGAGAATTGGAGGCTTATATTTCAAATCAGGTAAAGATGCATACATTATATCTAAACTTTGAAACATTGAACTATGCATTCACAAATTTCATAAGAGAAATCCCTGATGGGATCCATCAAGATGGAAGGGCACCTTGAAATGGCCAAGAACTTAAAATTCTTTTTGAACATTTCTCGCGTTTGAGAAATTCGTGACCAACTTAAAATTATTTTGAACATTTCTCGCGTTTGAGAAATTCAGAACCTGGGCAGGCCACCCATGAGAATTAGGCCACCAAAAAAAAAATCTCTTAGTATTTTTCCACCACCTTTTATTTTCCATCCTTAAGGTAGCGTGTTTCTTAACCCTACCTCTTTACGAGTGCGCAGGTGAACCCTACCCCCTTTCGAGTGCATCTTCAAGCCCTCATCTTCCTTTCAAGTGCTTCTTTGAGCTCTCATCTCGTGGATAGTATATCTTTAAGCCCTATCATGTCATCCCTATAAGCCTTTTTTTTTCCACTCGGGTAGGTCATCCATTATAATAAGACCCTTTTATTTTCCATTTGGGTAGGTCACCCATTACAATGATACCCTTTCTTGGATAGGTCACCCATTATAATGAGACCCTTTCTTTTTTTCTATTTGGCTAGGTCACCCATTACATTGAGACCCTTTCTTTTTTACTTGGGTAGGTCACCCATTACAATGAGATGTTTTTTTTTCTTTGCTTGGATGGGTCACCCATTATAAGGAAACCCTTTCTTTTCCACTTAGGTTGGTCACCCATTACAATGAGACCCTTTCTTTGTATTTTATTTATTTATTTATTTCTAGCTGGGTAGGTCACCCATTACAATGACCGTTTCAAAAGAAAAAAAATGGTTTTCACGTTTATTTTTCTTTACAAACTTACTGTACAAAGCCAAGAGAAAATGAATTTTCCAATGCCTTTATAGCGTAAGTATTGTAAAGAGGGGGCAACTATTGTAACCCAAATTTGGACCCTTTTTGCTTTTTTTTTTATTTAATTATAAGGGGGTTAAAATCTAAAATTAAAAGACCAGGGGTTTGAGTGCAAGGATTCAGAAACTTCAAGGACCAAATTGGGAATAGCCATTTTCAACCCCAAAACAACGTCGTTTCAACCAGGCGCGAATCTTTTTCTTCATATTCAAGCATTGAAAGCCCATCTGCAAAGAAGGAAAGGAAAGTGTGAAACACCAGCATCCCAATCCTATCAAAACACAGAAGAGCAATCTTTATCTTTATGATGATCACAACCCAGCGAGATAAGGATAGGACTTCGTGTTCGAGTCTTAGCAAGAACCATCTCCCTCAGTCATGCTTATCAGAAGGAGAGATGTTAGGCTGAGGGAGAGGAAGATTGGTCCCTATAAATACCCAGCAATTGATAGAGTAGAGGAGGAAGAAAAACAGAGAGAAAAAGGAAAAACAGAGAGAAAAAAAAAGAGAAAGAAGGAGAAAGTAGAGAAAGAATAGAGAGCAAAAAAAAAAAAGAGGGACGATAGAACAGAAAAGAGAGGAGAGGACCCATAACAAAAAAAAAAACCAAAAACAGAGGGAGGAGAGACTGAAAGGAGGAGGAAGAGGAGAGCATTCTCCAGCCTATGTCCGGACTGTTACCTTTGCCTTAACCTTCATCTTCACCAGGTAAAGTCTTTTTTTCCTGGTTTGTTTCAATATAAGGCTTGCAAAATAGTACACAGGTAACTAATTACCTTCGCACTTTGCAATGCACGCGTGAATTGATTCACTCTTGCTTGCTGTCCACCTGAGTAACTGGCTTGGGCCAATGACCAGGCTGGGCCAACTAGGTCCAGCCTAGCCCATACCGGTTGGGCTGGACCTAGCCCCCCAAAAAAGAAAAAAATGGATCTGGCCTGGGCTTTAAGCCTTACCGGCCTAACTTGTGTTGCTAATGCTGTGTTTGGCAAAAACACATCCTTATGCCTTGACCATAACTTTTATTCTTATTCTAGTTGATATATGGCCATATGCTCAATTTATGGATAATTTGTTGCTAAGGGTGTGTTTTGTATTTTTTTTAGTCATATACTTAATTTGTGGATCAACACTATTAAACACAAAATTTGTTGTGCAATGTCTCTGCTATTTCCATCTAATAAAGACAAATGATAATAAAGGTTAAACAAGAAAAAAATGGCATAGAAAATATCTTCTTCAAATTTATTTTTTGAGAAATTATTCACTAATGCTAGAGTCAGGAATATCATATTCTTTGGATTTATGCGATATTTACCAACGTCAGAGTTGGAACTGTTCGTAAAAAGTGTCCACTGACGCCAGAGTTAGGAACATCAAAAGAAGAATAAAAGAAGAAAAAGAAGAACAAATTAATAGCAATTTTAGACAAAACTAACAATGCAACCTGCCTTAGGTAGGACACTTAAGGGGTGATAGCATATATTTTTTTGCGTAACCAGTCCTGTATCATAGAATCTTTACTAACCAGTTAGAGTTTCTAGTGACCATAATACTAAGTGGTGACTCCTTGAACAAGACATTTCCCCCCTAATAAACGGATGCCAGATATATATTCTTTTTCTAGTTGAGATTTTAATTTTTAATTGGTTGCTGCGATGTTCGGATATGACACAATCAAAGAATAAGAAAAGGCCAAAGAGAAGGGTTCCCAACTTGCAACTTGTCATCGACAAACTGTTCTTCAAGGTAGCAATAGGTCTCTGCCATTTTTGTGTGAACTCTACGTTTCTCCTTACAGTACAATGTTCGCCATTTTTGTTCTGATTCCATTAAATAATGTTCCTCAAGGTAGACGCAAACTTGAATTAATTTTCGGCTTCAATTATGGATGACTATAAAAAAAAATCTAGATATGTATACCTTATTTATCAGGTTTCGGTTTCGAATATCCATATCATTGGATTTGATGATATCACTATCAATTATATAAGATAACTGTTCAAAAAAACCTATCTTTGCTGTGTTCACTATCTGAGGCCTCCATGTGTATATGAACTGTATGTGTATCCTCGAACCAGCTTTTACATATTATATCTAAGCCTACCTTTTGTGTTCTAAATGTGATGAAAGATAGGCTATCCATTTCTTGACTAAGAATGCCTACTTGATCATCAAGCCAATTCCATTATCAGTTTTTTCTATGCACATTGCTTCATAGATTTCTGACCTATTCTCAAGGCATGGGAAGAGCTTCTTGATCTCATGCTGATTCCATCGTCAAGCCACCATATTATGTTGTTTTCAATCTAGAGTATGATTTGTGATTATGTGGTTCAGAGACACTTGTTTAGTTTCGAGAAAACTTGTAAAGGCTAGATATATTTCTTTACTGTGAATTATAAGTTAAATCTACGCGTTTGTAATAATTTGCACTTAGCAGATTCATCTTTTCTAACAAACAGTCATACTTTTAAGATGAATCTACGAATTCCCTTCTTTAAATATGACTTGTCTTAATTTCTTCCATTTCAGATTACTTTCTTGAAATTTTAAATTTTTTTAAATTATTTTTATATCATTTTAATATCTTATTGTCAAATTTACTTTTCATAATTAAAAAAAATATTATTTTAATATATTTTCAAGTAAAAAATATATTTTAAAAAAATTTATTATATTCTAAAACACCTTATAAATTCTATAATTTGATCCAAGTTAAATAAAAGGTGGAAAAAAAACCTATTAAATCAAGAATATAGAAAATAATTAACAAAAAAAACTGAATCATCCAGTTAGAAAACTCGAAAAAAAATCCAGAGTTGTTTGATTTCAATTTCAAAAGTTTGAAACATGCTAAACAAGACCGAATGAGACCAGTTCAACCAGCAATAAATGACTTGAAAAAACTGTATAAATAGTAAATTTCTGTTAACCCGAATTAGTAATAGCAAAACGAAATCCGCCGCTATCTCCCCTGCTCTTTTTTTCTTCTTTTTTTTTTTTCCAGTAATGTAGATGTTTGAACTGGTTTAACTACATCTCAATTAATTTTTTAAAATTTTAAAATTAATAACTAGATAAATTTACAATAACTTAAGATTTATAATACTTAAATTGATAACATTTGAAAAGCAAATTCAAGATTTCACGAGTTGAGGTACACCCTAAAATTACTTTATGTGTCTTTCGGTGTCCCCCAGCTTGCTATCCTCCATTGCTGGTCTCTGTCTCTCTATTCTCTCGATCTACCCCACTCAATGCCAAACCTTCATCTCTTGTCTCGGAAAAAAAAAAACCACTTCAGAGCTATATTTATCAGCATGAATTATTTTTGTAGTCCAAGCAGCACCCAATTCTCACTGTAAAGGTACGTGTCCTCTCAAGAAAAACCCTTTTAAGGGCTTTTAGCATTCAGAGCCTTTGTTTAGTTAGATTTAGAATTTTTTATTTTTTTGAATTCAGAGTTTAGCCCCTTTTTTTCAGTGGGGTTTAAAGGTTTAAAAGAAAATAACCCTAAAGAAAGAAAGTGCAGATGATGATGAAATAGTCATATATTAGATGAAAAAAAAAATTATTAGTTTAAATCTAAGATAAAAAAAAATTAAGGCTAAACAACATGTTATTTAACGTTTGTTCATCATCATTCCCGGAAAAAAAACCTGAAAAGGAGGGGCGATAACCACACTGTCGTTACTTATTTCAAGTCCTAGTTCATCCCCCATCACCCACTCCAGATCATTGAACACCAGGGCACACCACAGCCTCCATTGTTAGCACCCCCTAAACACTTCACGCCATATATATTTAACTTCACTCACGGGGAGGGCGCTTCAGACAGTCGGGACCAAAGAGAAGAAGTTCAGAGTTAGTAACAAGGAGAGAAACAAAGTGTTGTCATTACAAAGCAGAAAACATTCATTATTTCCAGTCTCGTGAGTTTAGCAAGGGTATCAAGCTGGTCTCCAGTTTTCCATTCAGACCAGAAACCTCCCTCTCAGCTGCCATAGGTATATAGTTTTTCCTTGTTCTTTTTTTTGTTCCTGTTCAAGTTTTCCACTGTAAAGCTGGTTTTTGCATATTCTTGCATGCATCTTTGCCATTTATCAAGATGATGGTGCGGGGAGCATGTTTTGCTTTAAATCGTATGAGATTTACTAGGATTTGCAAATGAAATATCAGTTTTTTTTACATTGAGCAGTTGGAAATGATGTAGGTGATGGGTAAGGTTAATGTAAAATGTTGGTTTTGATCCTTGAAACGTGAAGCTTTTTTTTTGTTCCTTTGTTTATGGATTGGGTTTCCGAAATTCCTCTGTTTTGAAAGAAAAAGAAGGTTGGGCTATTTAGTTTTCTTTACACTCATTCGTTTCCTTCGAACCAGGCTTCTGCTAGTTTTGGACTTTGCCAGGGAGCCTAGCTCATGGGAATGGGCTGGGCCTTTAAAAACCTTAAGGCTGTGTTTAGCCTAAAAAAAATTTACCAAATAAAATTTTTTTTTGAATTTGTTTGCCAAACACAAGCAATTTTTAGCCAATAGTATATTTAGAAAACATGTAATAACCTATTTTTTATAATTTTTATTTTTTATTTATTTATTATGTTTTGTCAAATATATCTTATTTTAATTTTAATTGTTTTTAAAATTTTAAAGAACCATTTTGCAATTAATTTTGGGTTTTCCACATCATTGTTTTTACCCTTTTATATTTAATATTCCAAATTATGAACTTATAAATAAAAAAATTTCCTATATTAAATAAACTTGTTTTTTTGTAAGAAAAAATAATATATAAAAACAACCAAAAAAGTCCTTTTTTTCAAAAATGCATTTATGTTTTAAATTGCATATAGCTAAGTATATCCAAAACAATTATGTTTGCATTCTAATACAAAACAATACATTGCATGATTTAGCAGTTCTTGAAAATATAAAATTAAATTATTTTTTTTATTTTGCATGTATCACAGATTTAATAACGAGTTTATTAAACCCATGAGGATTTAGTCTAAATTTCAAAATACTAAAAAACTTAATTTGTTTATTTTAATATCAGGGATTATAAACTTATACATAAGATATATTCTCAGTATTTAAATAAACAAATGTAAAAATATGTTTCGACTTTAGAATGGTTATGTTTAACCCGTAAAACCATAGTCCACTCTATAAAATATTAGGTGATTGACTCCAAATCTTTTTAACCAATAAAGGACAACAATTCTTTGTTCTTTCCTTTCATATAAAAAATCATAATCCAGGAGAATGATCACCGCAATGTTGCATACATGGGACAACTTAAGGCATTTTTTCCTTTTATTTTTTACTTTCTTTATATCATGTTTGATTAGATTGAAATTTATATTTGTTGTTTTTTTCCTTTTAATAAACACTTTTTTTTTAATCTTGATCACTCTTTTTTTTTCATAGTGGGATCCATATGATATTGTTACTTGTTTTGTTTTTGTCATTTTATTAAGTAAAACAAGTTTATTCAACTCAGTTGAGTTCATAACCCAAACCATGACTTTTTTTTTAATTTATTTAAAACGCACTTCGGACTCTTGACATTCTTTTCTAACAGTAAATGGGTCTTATCCATATTCCCTCTAGCTCTAAAGTTATTGGCAAGTTTGTTTCTCATATTTATAGTTTTGATTTGATTTTTATAAAATATAGTAAAAAAACAATTTTTTTATAAATATATCATAAAAAATATGAATAGCTTATTTAAGTGTAAACCCTCGGTTATAATTTTTCTGGGTATTTAAAAGATGAGAAATTTAACCAATAGTAAAATGGGTTAAATTAAATTAAAGAAACCTAATCAAGATAAAAATAGTGAAATTAATGAAATGAAAAGTGAATATAATACTAAATCATTGAAAAGAAAAATATTTGTGAGGACAAAATGAATACGTAAGATCAAAAGAGGTCAATATTCAAATAACAGAAGGTTGGGAGTTTATGTATAAATGATAAAAAGGGGTGGGGATAAATGTGCAATTAACAAGATGTTAGAACTATAAATATCATTCTATTTTCTCTCTTGGAGGGACTGGCAAGAGTAAGAGAGAGTTTAGAGAGAGGTTAGAGAGAAGATATATTGATGGTAAATCAACCGACAGATATAACTCCACCTTGCACTGTTGGATCAGCACGATATTCGGGTATGTTGTTCTCATCCATGTCTTGTACATTGTCACCGTAGGGATTTTCTATATCAGTCCCCGTTTGAGAGATATCGAGGGAGGAAAATATTTGGGAAAATACACTTCTGGACAGTCTTCTTTGCTATCTGTTTTCTCCTTCGGCCACCGTTGGATTAGGCTATAACTTGTATATGTTGTTCTTCCTGATTTTTTCTAGATTCTGAACGGTGGATATCTGAAAAAAACATTTGGTATAGAAGTTGTGTATCTTGTACAGTAGGTCTACAAGTTTGAGGTCAGTTCGGTTAAACCCATATTTCTGGAAATTTCACCATTTGATGAAGTTAATATTTGGATATGTTATACTCATAATAATGCATTATAACTTGACAGTATAGATTGTTTGGAATATTATTCATTTGTTATTTATGGTTTATAGGAACTGTGTAAAGGATTGTGTTTTGAAGAATATTGTTCGGAAAGTTTGTGAAATCGACAAGAATGTTTTATTTTGACGTTAAGAGGGAAGATTGAAATAAATAAGATAAATTGGCTCTTATAAAGATATTTTTTATAGTCTTAAACGATATGTGATATGACCAGGGGATTGAGATTATAGAGAAAAAGTTAAATTGTGGATGTTGTGTGTAAATAGAAAGGTTGATAAATCTGGACAGATTCGTCTCCTAACTTTTGGAGAGAATTCGAGTAGAAGGATGAGAGAATTAAGATCAAGTTTCTCATAGTAATTGTACTTTTAGATGTTAGCTAACTAAGAAATTGGTCTTGCTCCACGTGGAGCTGTAGAACCCCAGCTATGGGTCATCAACCGAGATTGGGTCTTGACAGACCCTGTAGGGTAGTGTTTGTTGATGAGCAATTTTAACTATCTCAAAGGCAGAACTGGGTTCTCCTTCCTTCAAAGAACTTGTAGCCTCGTGTATTAGCTTTCCAACGAGACTAATCTCGCTTGAAACAAAGTTCTATAAGTCTAGATATAGTTAAAAATCTGATGAGTGTTCAGACAATAACAGTTCAATGTCTAAATAGTAACAGTTCAAATATCTAGACAGTAACGGTTGGAAAAGTCAAACAGTAACAGTTCAAAGTCAAATAGTAACAGTAGATTTTCACATGAATACTATATAAAGGAATTGAGTCATACAAACACTTGCACATTGAGATACTAACTCTGAAAATATACATGATATATGTATGGATGTTATTATGAGGATATGAACATGCATAAGAAAGTAACATATGACTAATGGATGAATATGGATTCTCTATAATATCGGCCTGAAGGAATGATAACTATGGTTGGATAAAGGATGACAACATTAATGGGTGTAATGAGAAAAACATAAGATATAAAGAAAGATTTATTAGCTATTGATATGATTATTATAAAACATATCCTTGAATGAGGAAAATTTATGAGATGAGTCTGTGACTGCAGGAGGGACCACCGGTGTGGTGCAACAGCAACAACAGAGGAGCACGAGTAGAGCTTCTATTGCAGGTAGGTGACTTTCACCTTCCTTTTAAATAATGTTGAATAATGAAAATGCTTTATCATGAATATTACTGTATTGTGTTAATTCAGATACCAGACTGTCAAATGCTTAAATGTTAACAAATGAACGATTAACTTCGGCTAAAGGCATCTGAAGAGATGACCTTGAACAATGAAATACCTTATCATGAACGTTGCCGTATTGTGTTAATTCAGATATTAGATTGTCAAATGCTTAAATGTTGACAAACAATTGATTAGCTTCAACTAATGGCATCCGAATAGATGATTGGGACTAATGAATGATTAGCTTCGGCTAAATGATTGATTAACTTCGGCTAATGGCATCCGAAGGGATGACCGGGACAAACGATTGATTAGCTTCGGCTAATGGCATCCCAAGGGATGACCGGGACAAATGGCATCTGAATGGATAACTGAGACAAACGATTGATTAACTTCGGCTAAACGATTGATTAGCTTCGGCTAATGGCATCCGAAGGGATGACCGGGACAAACGATTGATTAGCTTCGGCTAATGGCATCCCAAGGGATGACCGGGACAAATGGCATCCGAATGGATGACCGGGACAAACGATTGATTAGCTTCGGCTAAACGATTGATTAGCTTCGGCTAATGGCATCCGAAGGGATGACCGGGACAAACGATTGATTAGCTTCGGCTAATGGCATCCGAATGGATGACCGGGACAAACGATTGATTAGCTTCGGCGACAAACGATTGATTCGCTTCGGCTAATGACATCCGAAGGGATGACCGGGATCGATTAATGGCATCTGAAGGGATGACCGGGACAAACGATTGATTTACTTCGGCTAATGGCATCCGAATGGATGACCGGGACAAACGATTGATTAGCTTCGGTAATGGCATCTAAAGGGATGACCGAGACAAACAATTAATTAGCTTCGGCTAATAGCATCCGAATGGATGACCGGAATAAATGAACGATTAGCTTCGGCTAATGGCATCCAAAGGGATGACCGGGACAAACTGTTGATTAGTTTTGGCTGATGGAATTCGAAGGGGATGGCCGGGGTGAGTGAATAGTTAACCTCAACAAATAATGTCTTAAAAGAATGGCCGGATTTAAGATTATAGTTGATTGCAAGAATTGGTGTATGTATATATATATACCGCAAGTTGTATACACCAAGAACATGAAGGAATTACAAATGTCACGCTTCAAACATGAGATAATGTTAATGCTTCGTTAAACTGCTAGACCATTTTCTTATTGTTATTATTATTATTATTATTATTATTAAGTAATTGCATTCTTGTAAATGTTTTGTACTGCAGTAGGGACGTCATACCAACAAGGTGCCTACGAAACCCGATACATGGAAACCTACTTTTGCAAGAAATCATGTAGTTGCATTCTAAATCATGATGTATTTTATATGAATCAATGTACTGAATGTATAACTATTATTAGATCCTTTTAGATTAAATTCGTGATGACTATTTGTAGGATAGAATACAAACTCATGACTATGCATATATATTTTAAATGCGAACTTCTAATCATGCAAACATAATATTATAAGTTTATGTAAGATTCACTTTTAAATGAAATGTTGATTGTTGTTGACGTATGGATTATATATTGATGATGTGAAGGGAACATGTTCGCCGATTACCGACACGATGTGTGTCAAGTAAAAAAAAAAAAATTTACTATTGTTTTGGGATTGAAAAAGCCGGGGTATTACATTAAGACTTAATTTAAAAGGAGATTAGTCTAGGTTATTTAAAAAGATTCAAAAGAAAAGATAAGTAAAATCAAAGAATCTTATCTTTATAGAGTATGAAGTATCATTCATGATATGTGTTTAGATAGTATTTTTATGTTTAGTATGTGAATAATTAGATGTGCCATGTGGTAGATTGAACTTTTTTCTAATATAAAAAATGGTGTTTTTAAAGGAACAAAAACAAATTTGGGACCCATGTCATTAATTCGAATGTATTCAATAATCTTGGTTAATTTCATAATATGATTTATAAAAAAGCCAACGACAATTAAAAAAAAAATTATAAACTGAATGATACCCTCAAAATATTTTTTGAAAAATTCAATGATATTATTTCATAACAAAGCACAAATTGTATGAAAATGGGATTGTCTTGCAGAAAGAAAAAAAAACAATTTGAAGCTTAATTACCATCAAAGCAAATGATGAAGGAAAAATTCAAAACAAATCCATTTTAAAAAAGGATAAAAAAAACCCTGACTCAAGTCCACATGCTAAATTCACTGCTTATTTATGAGGTCAAGACAACCCCGTATAAAAAAGAATTAAATAAATCATGAGAGTTAAAATCACAGAAAAAACAACACAAAAAATCCAAAATAAAAAAATACAATAAAAATAATGAATGTTAAAATTGCAAAAAAAAGTTAATCAAAAGGCAACAACAAATTTTAAATTTGAGAGTTAAATTGAAAAGAATAAAAACATTAATAAAAGGATAAAAATCAAAAGAACTAAGAAAAAAAAACAATAGACTATAAACATGGATTGAAATGTGAAACTAAAAACAATGAAATATTCATAAAAGATTCAAGGGAAAGAAATTAAAAAAAAAATCATAACAATAAACATCTAATCCTAAACATCATAACATAATAATAAAAACTCAATAGAATTCTTCAAAATATTTTTCATACTTAAAAAATCTCCTAAATATATATGTATGTATATATATATGTATGTATGTATGTATGTATGTATGTATGTATGTATATTCTCTTCATTATTTTATTAGATGTCATAACGAATAATGGTACATATAATATACAATACAACCTTGTTAAGAATTTCCATGCATATTCCGAATGAAACTTAAATTTTGAGAGCACCAAAAAAAACTAAGCATTGAAAAAGCAAAATACTGATGGAGAAGCTGTCGGCTCCAACAAGACATATGACAAACAAAATTTGAGGAGAAAGAAACCATCTAATTCTCTAATTAACCTCTATCTCGCATCCATGGTTGACATAGAAACATAATTTATGGAACCAATCTCTGCAGACTTGCTGAGGCTCTTTTCTTCCACAATACTTATTGCATTGGAAAATGCAGGCTGTTTGGGAAGTGGTAATTGTGCTTCACTTGTTAGCATTGATATAACATCTGACATAATCGGCCTATCCACTGCATTGTCTTCTACACATAGCAAGCCCACATGAATGCATCTCAAGACTTGGTCTTCAGAGCAAGATTCTCTTAGTATTGGATCCACCAGTTCAAATGGGCTACCTGCTTTCCATAGCTCCCATACCTGAATCAAGTTTACGTTTAATGTTAAAATTAAGGTTATGCAGCTAGCAATGTCTAATTTATGAGGTTGCATGAAATGAACTTACATATCCCACAAGATTGAGAGGGTGGCCGTCTATTTCAAGGAGGCCTTGGATCCTTCTACCACTCACAATTTCCAGCAGTAGAACTCCAAAACTGAAGACATCAGATTTCACAGAGAAAATGCCCTTCATGACATACTCAGGGGACATATAACCACTGTATGGACAAAGTGAATGTTATTTTATTTTTAAGCACTTAACAGAGTAATGACACATAGAACTGTAAATCTATACTTACCGCGTCCCAACAATTTGGTTTGTATTTCCTTCTAAATCATTGATCTTGAAAATTCTTGCCATGCCAAAATCAGAAATTTTGGGGTTCAGATTTTCATCAAGTAGTATGTTGCCAGCCTTCAAATCTCTATGAATTATCCTTAATCTCGAGTACTTATGAAGGTAAAGTAGCCCTTGAGCTATCCCTTCAATGATTTCAAATCGCTTCTTCCAGTCTAGGAGCTCCCTTTTTGATTGATCTGCATTTAAAACATAACAGTGAATATTCCAGCAATCTTATTCATCCAAGTCCACAACCTTGCAAGAACAGAGATCCATTCACTTTATAGTATGATGGCATCATTAACTTACCAAATATAAATGAATCCAAGCTTTTATTAGGCATGTATTCGTACACTAACATTTTCTCTTCCCCTTGAATGCAGCAGCCTAGGAGCCTGACAAGATTCATGTGTTGCAATTTAGCTATGAGTATAAGCTCGTTTTTGAATTCCACCAACCCTTGTCCTGAGCTTCTAGACAGTCTTTTTACCGCTATCTCTCGCCCATCTGGCAATTTCCCCTGATGTAAAACAGCTCTCAATTCAATAGCTGGTCTCAGATATAAAGTTAATAAGTTCTTGAATCCTTTTCTGGAAGTAATTTTTAACAGACTACCTTGTAAACTGGTCCAAAGCCACCTTGCCCAAGTTTGTTGTCTGCAGAAAAGGAATTTGTAGCAGCCATAATTGTTGCTGCACCATATACCTTTAAATTTTGGCCCTTGTTTCCGTCACTTCCGAGTTCAAGCGTATCGTTCGTTGAATCCAATGTCAGCAACTCATTGAGATACTTCTCTGCTCAGATTGATATGATAAAGTAAGCTAATCCCGGAATTCAACAAGTCTTAATGCTTATAAAAGCAAAATAAAAAATAAAAAAATCAGTACATTTGTTTGTTATTTAGAAAATGTTACCTCGAAGTCTTCTCCTTCTCAGATACCACAAGAGTCCCGCGAGCCCCATCAATGAAACAAATCCCACAGAAGCTAAAATAATCCATATCCAATTCCTTTTCCCTACATCCAATGGGAATTTATTTAAAATTAATTACATTGTTGGGTTATAAATTGATAACCAGAAAACGAAAGAACAGCTAACCTGAAGAGCCTTGAACAATGATGTGGTATTGAATTGCATTTCCAGTCGGATCTGGTGTAAAGCTTCCATAAAAAAACGTGCATCCAGTATTGTTGGCATTATTGCCTATGGTACTAACACCAACACATTGACAATCTTTCCAGCAGATGTCCCTGCAATCACTAATGCTAAGACTAGAATTATCGTCGTACTTCCTAGGAACTGTGTTAACAAAGGAACCTGATCTCAATTCAAAACTGTTCCTATTGCTCCTGCATGCCGGTCCTGACCACCTCTCGCAACCACCATCTGTGTTATTTCCTTTACATGCTGTGCCCCCATATGTTCGTCCAGTACTTTGATCTGCTATGCTCCCATCATATTCCAACTGCCACATTGAAAAATTCCTTTGACCCTGAGCAGTAAATTGATTTCCAGAAACTGTGAACATAAAGGAATCCTCGTCTGCGTTAGAAACTATTATAAAACTTTGATCCAGAGAACGAATTTCGAAACTTATATTGATCTTCAATGGTCCACTAGTCCAATAAATTACACCGCGCCGCTTCATGACCAACTCCTTTCCATCAGTATCCCATTCAAAAGTGAAAGCACCAGCGGGAGTAGGTACTAAGTCGCTCAACCACGACATGAGGGACCAGGTTTGGCCAGTTCTATGGTTGATCCCTAACTTCATTCCAGGCAAGAATGTATCAGTAGGAAAGTCAAAGCTTTGCCATAAGACCTGTTGGCTGCCAGAATTTTCATCTATGAGAACAAAATTGCCTGAATCTTCTAAAATAGCAGTTATATTGGTTGTAGAGGGTTGACTTGAATAGAACTCAACAGGATCACCTCTAGAGTAGGTGAGTTTCATATTTCCTGTTCCATCTATCGCAAGAACCCCTGAAGTGTCTACTATGGGTTTGTCTCTGTTAGCTAGCCAAAAAGGGTGGCTTGTGTCATTGTTGTACCATATTCCCAAGTAGGTAGCATTCGACTCAGCAGAGCCAAGTCTTGTGAATCCTAAAGTGAAGAGCCCATTTTTGGAAACTAGAGTATTCGAATAATTGAGAGAATCACCACCTTGGTACAGTGTGTCTGCTGCCAAAACGTGAGGGGCACATAAGCAAAACAAAAGGAACCGGTAGATCCTTCTAGGCATGGAAGGTAACATTCATGAACAAGGAAGAAAAAAGTAAGAAGCGTTCAATAGATGAGCTATGTTTCATGATCTACCTGAAATGAAATATTCTCTTGGTATATCTAGAAGGAATTACAATGAAAAAAAAGAGAACTAAAATAAAACCAAAAAGTATGATGATATGTCATTTGTACCAGTGGAATTTCCGATGGTATTAATATCGTTTGTAAAATCCATCTGTAAACTCGTTGGCGAACTATTTACTTTTCCCTGACACTATTCATCATGTCAATTGCCAATAGAATTACTGACAGAATTTTCCATCTGTATTTTCCAGAAAACTCTAGAACTATTCACTTCTCAATTGCATTATTAATTACTGTTCTTTACAAAAAAAATCACTGATGGATTGAAAAGTCATCGATGTTATTTAGCGGTTTCTGAAAATTTTTCATTAAATTAAAAATTTAAATTAAATATTATAGATAAAATCATCAACGGATTGAAAAGTCATCAGTGTTATTTGATGGGTTTCTGAATATTTTTTATTAATTAAATATCACAAACAAAATCACTAACAGCTTGAAAAGTGTCGGTGATAATTGGCGGTTTATAATTTTTTTTTATCAAACTAAAAATTTAAATTAAATATTACTGACATAATCATCAATGTATTGAAAAGTCATCGGTGATATTTGGTGGTTTCTGAAAATTTTTGATTAAATTTAAAATTTAAATTAAATATTACAAACGGAATCACCTATAGAATGATTAAAATATTATTATTTAATTATCCCTCGATAAAACCATCGATAAAATGCCCAAATAAAAAGACTAGAATCCCTCATTTCACAATAGATGAGCCTCTTTTTCTTCTCTTTTCTCCTCAACTCCTTCTCTTCTCCTTCGTGCTCAAGTATGTCTTCTCCTCTTTTCTGATTTTCTTTTTTGATTTTTTTAAATTAACATATTTTATGAATTTGTTTTCTCTTCTCAGCTTCACTCGCTACTACATTAAGGTGAGATTTATTTTTGTGTTTTCCTTCATTATATTTGTTTTTTTTATTTTTAAATTTTTCTATTCTTAATGATTGTTTAAATATTGTTGCATGATTTTGTTTTTCATATGAGATCAATTTTTAGTTGATTTATTTATAGGATTTTTAAATAGATTTTAATTATATAATTATTTTCAAGTTTTGTTAGATAGATGTTTTAAAAATATTTTTAAATAATCACTGGTGGAATTGCATACGGTATTTTTGTCAGTTATACGACAAGCTTCCCGAGGGAAATACTGATGGAATGAAGCAGGTAAGTTTTTTTTTAACATGTTTTCCTATTAGTAAATCCATTAGTAATATTTTTTTTTTCATCTGTGATCTTGTCGGTGAATTAATTAAAAATGGAATAATAGTATAAATACCGACGGAAAATTCCGTTAGTAATAATTTTGGTAGTGATTTAATCGATGTCATGGTTCACAAATATGATATTTATTTAAATATTAAAGTTATGAACCACAACATCAATTAAATGCCACAGTTCACAAGTACAATACAATTTTCATTGATGTCACGGTTCACAACCATGACATCACTTAATTTAAGTCCTTTTAAGGAGGAATAACTAGTTGACCGATTGATTCAAGCTCATTAATAGCACAAATGGATCCATCTCCTACCTCTGTTTGAGTAGCCTCGTCCTCTGCCACGACATTATCAAGAATTAACATCTCTCCGAAGGTTTCAAGTATAGGGCAACAAACATTAAACTACCAAGACATATAGGTGTATCCTTCATTTTCTTCTTCAATATTACAAAGCATAGATGCAGCCTCTCAACCCTCCCGTAGCATGAAGCCAACCGAATATTAATAAATCATTAATGTTGAATTAAAAGATCAATGTATAAAACCCAACATTTAATAACAAATGATGGTGTTGAAGTGCCTTCAAGTGGGAACTTATCAGTATTCTCCAATCCTAAACAACCCGCACCTAAAAATGCTATCAGGGAAAGATATTTGTGTTGCGATGTTGTGGTCACACAAATTAATTATCCTAGCTTAAAATACAACACACAAGATAGTATAGAGTAAGTAAGGGGTCGATCCCACGAGGAAGGTTTAAGTCAGATTTTTATGCTAGATGATATGTAATTTGGGGGGGCGGATATTATCTAGGCTAAAGTAAAAGAAAACAGAAAAATATCAAGCAAAATTAAATAAAATCATAAAATTATCAAGAGAACAAACCTTGGTCATAAGTAAACGTCCACCTATAGAAATCAGAACTGATCATAGAAATGAGACATCAATTTATATTTTGAATATTTTTCTCTTCTTAATAATGGTTAGTTAACTGATTCGTCATATAACTAACCCTAACTATCAAACAACCATAGTGTCTACACTAGTAATTTAATTCAATGGCAGCCTTAAAAACTAGATAAATTGATTAATCAAGAAAACATAATTGTCCACAGTCTATGTTTGATTTGATTGAATGTTCTCCCTAAGATTAATAACGTCGATTCACCACAATTATTAAAATCAGTTGCATCACAAGTTCATATACCACAACTCTAATTTTGATATTAAACTTAGCAATAGATTGTCTACAATAATAACTTAGAGTCCACTCTAGCAATTAAAATAAACATTCATAGGAAAAATAAGCATATCAGAGCAAACATATTTATCATATAAATTAAAAAGAAAGGGTAAAATAAATCTCACAAATCTCACAGTTCTTAAAATCTGAAGGTTTCTGTGTCCTTGCAACCAAGAAAAAGAGTTTAGCCTTACATGTTTGTTGAACAACTAAGAAAAAAGGAGGAGGAATGCGTGATTTTGGGTTTCTTAGAGGAAGGGGGCATTTTTCTCTTCTTGGATGGTTGCCCTCCTTCTCTTCTCATTCTTTTTATATTCTAAGAAACCCTAGTCTCTATTTTATAAAATATTCCTCTCTTAAATAGATAGTTTACATTTAAGTACTTCGATAACTATTTTTCTAAAAACAGAGAAATAGCCTAGCATGAAATCTTCAAGCTTTGACTTAGAGGAGCTAAATTACTGAAATAAAAACTCGGATGTCAGTTTAGATGCTTCAGAACGTAATTTGAACTCATTTCTTCACGAAACCTTTTTGCTGACAAAATTTAGTTGTCATCTTTAAAAACTCATATCTCCCTCATATAACATCTTTTTTGGATGCAATTTGGAGTGTTTATAGGTATTTGAGTCAAGAATCCATGAAAATTGAGTTTAGATGCTCTACACAAAACATCTATTGAAGGTCAAATCTGTTAATTTCCTCCAATTTACTCTTTTTTGCATCTTTCATCCAAAAGTGCCTTCAAAACATAAAACAAAGAGTATCAAGGCATTTTATAATTGATTGACTTGGAAGAAAATTCAAATTTTCATGTCTTCAAAAATATTTTTATTGATGTTGATGCTGAAGAATTGAATGTTGTTCTAAGCTTCAATGGACAAGCATAAGTTAATGTTAATGATGATAGCAATGATATCAATGTAGAAGATTGTGTTGGAGCTAACAACGAGTCAAATGAAGAAGAAAAACGATTTTGACCAACTATGAAAATTAACACAAAAGTACTGTAATGCCACAAACGATAATGTAATATATAATTATTGATGAAATTCTCAATAAAGAAGTATTTACTTTATAATTGTTATGTGAACTGGTGTTATTGTATTGTGCGTGTAGTTTTCAATTTAAACACTTGCAAGATGGATAAATAAGGAATGCAGATGCAATCTATCATTTACAATGTACACCACTGCTTGACCGCTTTTTATGTTCGGCTTGTTTTAACTCGCAAGTGCACGAGTGTGCGATGTAGCAATTAACTCGGTAAGATCGAGGTCATATCCACAGAGAGCTAGATCTGGAAATTAAGGTAGGTAACAAAACAAAACTCAAGAGAAATTAAATTAACAATAACTTGGTTGAAAATGATTGATTGATTTGTTTTCAAAGATGAAAAAGTGTAAATAGATTTTAAATGACAAAAAAAAGTAAGTCTTGGTCCAAATCAATTTTAATGGTGATGTATTGGTGATTCCTTCAACATATATAAGATAACTCAACCTAATATCAACGATGGTGATATTAGATCGGAAGATATTATAATGAAGTTAAAAAAGATGAAGATTGATTATTGCTTAAGAATGAACAAGTATTTTCATATTAAGTAAGACATTGAATCAAGCAATCTCTATACCAAAACTAAGGTTTGTGCATAAAAATTCAAGATTATAACATTACCTAAATGATTTCTAAAATTTCTTTGCAATAATAAACATTCATGAAGAAAATGAAAAGATAGACATTAAGATTCATTCATATCTTAAAGAACTCACCTCAACCACCATCATCCTTGATTTGGATCCAAGAAGAAGATTAGCCAACCATGATTATATATAATAACACTTTAATAAACATAAAATGACTTGAATCAAACTGAAATAATGAGTTTTACAAGCTAAAGAACCGAAATCTATAAAGAAGAACACAACACAATTTCAGTAAAAATTCGGACACAAATCTGACTCTAACTTTGGACAGCAATTCGACCCTTTTAGAAGCCTCCTCCGGAGATGGCTATTAGAGACATATTTATAGGCCATTCTGTTAGCTTTCCAGATCATTAAAGAACAGCTCATTTGGACATGTGAGTCAAAAGTTATGGACAAAACACCGAAAGGTGTTCTGGAAAATCAAACCAGACCAGCTTGGAGAACACTTTGGTGCACGTTTTTCTTCCTCCTTTATGAGTTGTCTCTTTCTTCTTTTGACCCAAAATAATGTCACAATGTCCCCTCCAGCTTTCCATCCATGTGCTTGCCCTCTTGGATCAATGAATTACCCAAATAAATCAAATGTTATTTATTGTGTGGACATGTAGGATCATGGATTGTGTTTGGGCTGATTTGGAGGGTGATTTGGGGCTGATTTGGGGCTGAATTTAAGCATCAAATAAGGATACAAATGTACCTATTATTTGGGCTAAGATTGACATTGAAACCTTGAGTGTTTGATGGTTGAAGTTTGCACACAACATAAGGCATGTTTGGGCTTGAAATAGATCATATGATATTCTTTTCTAGAATTGGACTAGAATTGATTTTTGGGACAAATTTGGAGCACTTATTTGAACCAAGATTTGCTTCAATCTTCAACTAAATTTCTCTTCAATTCTTTGTTCCGAATTTCGACGTTGAATTTTCTGAAATAATTCATTTAAGCTCCAAAAACCTATCGAGACATTAAAAGAAACTTCATTACTAAAAAGCACATCAATTATTATAAAAAACCCAAATAAAAATAATAAATACATATGTAAAATAAGAGACTTAATGATATTTTTGATGCACAATCACACCCCCCAACTTAGATTTTGCTAGTCCTCAAGCAAAACAAAACATAAAACCTTTGAAATAAAAAGAATAAAAATAACATAATTAGGCTTGACTCATACACTTAAAGGACCTATCATGCAAACATTGGTATCTTTAACTTAGTGTACACAATAACAAATAAAGAAAAATAAGCATACTCACATTCTCTAAATCAAACATCCATACAAAATTCCAAATTCAATCGTATTTATCATGCAACCAACATAATTGATTCACGCAAAAACTCAACTTGTAATCTTCCCTTCTTACTACTACAAACAAGGTAGCAAACTAGAGAAATATCTATATATATTTTTTTCTTTTTTTTTTCTCTTTTTTTTTGAAGATATTATTTATTCTTTTTCTTTAAGTGGTCACTTCCCTTTTGACGCGAATACAAACATTTGTGATGAATGCACCCGGTTACTCACAAAGTCAAAACTTAACGTGCTTTGCATACTCATATTTCAAGCTGCCGTTTGACGTAAAGATAAACATTTGTGATGAATACCCCTAGTTACTGAGCAACTCAAAACATTGGAGTAGATAGAACTTTGTACACATTTGTGTAATAATGATTACTCTATTTACTTAAACCTTGTTTAGGACTAGATCAAAAGGGATGATCACAAGTAAAGCATCACACTCATCTTTCATGCATAATCACACAACTCACACAACTTTTACAAGGAAAGATGTACTTCAATAATCTTAAGAAAAAAGTATGCTATATCTTGCTTTATAAGATATTATCTATCCCAAATTAAAGCATGCAATGTTCAACACAATAATGAATCCAAAAATGTAATGTTGATCCTAAACAAGTCTCATTCACATACAAATGCAAGTTTTTTTTTTTTTAACAAGCATGGTTATCTCAAGCATTCAACATAATCAAATATCTAAAATTAAGTTTTTCATTATCCTCAATGTAAAAAAGAAAGAGAAGAAAAGTATAAAGATTAGAAAACTGTTACTCCCCTTTTGTTCTCAAGGATGAATGTCTGATTGAATTGGACATGAGCTGACTTCTTGCTTGATTTTTTTTTTTACCTGCATATCACAACTAAAAGAAAACATTGATGTTTTTTTTTTTTTTGAAAATAAAGAACCTCACACCCCCCAACTTAAAATAATGCATTGTCCCTAATGCATGAACAAGAAAATATAAGAGATGGACGAAAGAGAAAAGAAAATAAATAAATAAAAATGAAAAAAATAAAAATAAAAACTCATTACTTCTGACACTACAATGGTATTGGATCTTCAAGATCCAATGTCTCAACTTCAGCCACAAAGTTTTCAAGATAAGGTTTTAATCGATGACCATTTACTTTGAAAACATTTCCATTCTTAGGATTTTCTACCTCAAATGCACCATGCTCAGATATGGATTTAATCACAAATGGACCAATCCATTTTGTCCTCAACTTCCCAGGAAAAAGATGTAATCGTGAATTATACAAGAGAACCTTTTGACCAACATGAAAGGATTTTCTAAGAATATGTTTATCATGCAAGGCTTTCATCTTATGTTTTGAAATTTTTGCATTTTCAAATGCATCATTTCTCAGCTCCTCTAATTCATCCAATTGAAGCTTTCTATTTTTGCCAACCTCATTTTCATTGTCATTGAATTGCCGGATGGCCCAATATGCACGGTGTTCAATCTCAACAGGGAGATGACAAGGCTTTCCATAAACTAGCCTATAAGGAGACATTCCTAAAGAGGTCTTGTAAGCAGTGCGATATGCCCACAAAGCATCAACTAGTCGTAGGGACCAATCTTTACGGTTTGGATTGACTGTTTTCTCTAGAATGTTCTTGATCTCCCTATTTGCCAACTCAGCTTGGCCACTAGTTTGTGGATGATAGGGGGTACTGACCTTGTGAATTACACCATATTTTCTCATCAAAATCCCAACAGGCTTGTTACAAAAATGCTTACCCCCATCACTAATCATAGCCCGGGGCATGCCAAAACGAGAGAAAATGTTTTCTTTCAAGAATTTGACCACAACTCGATGGTCATTGGTTCGAGATGCAATGGCATCCACCCATTTAGACACATAATCAACAGCTACAATGATGAATTGGTAACCAAATGAACTTGGAAAAGGTCCTATGAAATCTATCCCCCAACAATCAAATATTTCCAAAACAAAAATGGGGTTTAGGGGCATCATGTTACGCCTAGTAAGGTTACCTAGTCGTTGGCATCGGTCACATGCAACACAGAAAGCATGGACATCTTTGAACATGGTGGGCCAATAAAAACCACACTGCAAGATCTTGGCAGTGGTTTTCTTGGAAGAGAAATGCCCACCACAGGCTAATGCATGACAAAAATTAATTACACTTGGAATTTCATGATCAGGGATGCACCGCCTAACAATTTGGTTAGGGCAGTATTTAAATAGGTAGGGGTCATCCCAAAAAAAGGTACGCACGTTGCGCAAGAATTTTTGTTTGTCAAGTTTAGACCAATGAGAAGGAATCTGACTTGTGGCTAGGTAATTTGCTATGTCAGCATACCATGGAGAGCCAATATAGGAAACAGTACCTGTATAAAATAAATTTTCATCAGCAAAGAATTCATTTATTGGAGATTCATCAATTATGGTCTCATAGCTTGAAAGACAGGACAAATGATCAGCCACTACATTCTCTACTCCCTTTTTATCTCGAATTTCAAGGTTAAACTCTTGGAGTAAGAGGATCCATCGAATCAAACGTGGCTTGGCATCTTGTTTTGTGAGCAAGTATTTCAATGCTGCATGATCAGTGAAAACAATAACAAGAGATCCAACCAAATAAGACCGAAACTTATCCAATGCAAAGACCACATCTAAAAGTTCTTTTTCAGTTGTAGTGTAATTCAATTGAGCATCATTCAAAGTCTTGCTAGCATAATAAATGACATGAGGTTTCTTATCTTTTCTTTGCCCTAAAACAGCCCCTACCGCAAAATCACTAGCATCACACATCAGTTCAAATGGTAAAGACCAATCAGGAGCTTGCATGATTGGTGCAGTGGTCAACAACCCTTTAAGCTTTTCAAAAGCTTCTTGACATTTTGATGTCCAATCAAATTGAACATCTTGTGACAACAAGTTACACAATGGTTTGGCAATGGTACTAAAAGAATGAATGAATCTTCGGTAAAAACCAGCGTGTCCTAAAAAGGATCTCACATCTTTCACACTCCGAGGGGTAGGTAATTTTTGAATGACTTCAACCTTTGACTTATCTACCTCTATCCCTTTTGAAGAGACAATATGACCTAAGACAATGCCATATGTCACCATAAAATGACATTTCTCCCAATTAAGTACAAGATTCCTCTCTTCACACCTTTCAAGAACTTTTTCTAAATGCATTAGACACAACTCATAAGAATCCCCATAAACTGAAAAATCATCCATGAAAACTTCCAAAAAATTTTCCACCATGTCACTAAAGATACTCATCATACACCTTTGAAAAGTGGCTGGTGCATTACACAAGCCAAAAGGCATTCTTCTATAAGCATAGGTACCAAAAGGACAAATGAAAGTGGTTTTTTCTTGGTCTTCTAAAGAAATCTCAATTTGGTTGTAACCTGAGTATCCATCAAGAAAACAATAGAAAGCTCTTCCGGCTACTCTTTCAAGCACTTGGTCTAAAAATGGAAGTGGAAAATGATCCTTCCTAGTCACCATGTTCAACTTACGATAATCAATGCACATACGCCATCCAGTTTGGATTCTAGTTGGTACTAGCTCATTATTTTCATTCTTCACTACCGTGACTCCAGATTTTTTAGGGACAACTTGGGTTGGACTAACCCATTTTGAGTTTGCAATGGGGTAAATGATACCCGCATCAAGTAGCTTAAGCACTTCACATCTTACTACTTCCTTCATGTTTGGGTTCAATCGTCTTTGCATTTGCCTCACAGTTTTAGCCTCTTCTTCAAGATAGATTCTATGTGTGCATAAAAGAGGGCTAATTCCTTTCAAGTCAGTAATAGTCCACCCAATTGCTTTCTTGTGTTTTCTCACCACTCTCAAAAGTTCTTGTTCCTGCTCTATGCTAAGTTTTGATGAAATCACAATAGGATATGATTCATCTTCCCCTAGAAATGCATACTTAAGATCACTCGGTAAAGGCTTCCTTTCTGGTTTATAAGGTTGGACAAGAGATGCCTCAGCTTTCACTTGGGGTGAAATCAAAGGCTCAAACGATGGGGTCCATTGACCTATTGACATAAGAGGCATTGGATCTAGATAAGTCTCGAGTTCTCTTACTTCCTCATCAACACATTCCAAAGAATAAAATCTTTCATCATGAATTAAAGTTCTCTCCAATGGATCCTTTATCCATTCTCTCTCAAAGTGTTCTTGACAAACTGTTTGGATAAAATCTACCTCTCTAATATCCTCATGTTCACCAATTTGTTTAGAGACATTGAATATGTTCATCTCCACAGTCATGTTCCCAAAAGACAATTTCATCACCCCATTCCTACAGTTGATTAAAGCATTGGATGTAGCTAGGAAAGGTCTACCTAAGATGACTGGGATGGGAGCATTAGAACCTTGAATAGGTGCAGTGTCCAACACTACAAAATCAACAGGAAAGTAGAATTTATCTACTTGGACCAACACATCCTCAACAATACCCCTGGGAATCTTGATTGACCTATCAGCTAATTGAAGGGTGATTTGAGTAGGCTTGATTTCTCCTAAACCTAATTGTTCGTAAATAGTGTAGGGTATCAAATTCACACTTGCTCCTAAATCCAACAAAGCTTGGTCTATCTTATGACTTCCAATAATGCATGAAACGGTAGGGCAACCAGGATCTTTGTATTTGGGAGGGGTCTTAAACTGGATGATAGCACTAGCATGTTCAGTTAGAAAGGCTTTTTCTTTCACATTCAATCTCCTTTTGACTGTGCATAAGTCCTTAAGGAACTTTGCATAAGAAGGGACTTGTTTAATTGCATCAAGAAGTGGGATGTTGACTTTCACTTGTTTGAACAATTCATATATTTCTGAGTTGATAAGATCATGTTTAGGTTTCCCTAACCTTTGTGGAAATGGTGCTTTAGGAACAAATTCTAAATCACTCATTTTGACTCCAATTTTTCTTGAATCATCTCCTTTCTCACTCATCTCTTTCTCATTTATCTCACCTTCTTTGTCACTCAAGCTCTCATTTGTCACTTGTGTTTTGATTTCCTCTTCACTTTCCCTAGATTCCTCCTCCACAATACTTCTAAGAATCCCAAAACCTATAGCTTTGTCAATAATCTTTCCAAATCTAAGGGTAGTGATGGCTTGGACTTGTTCATGGTTTGAAGGTTCACTAGATAAGGATTCACTCATGTGTACCTGACCTCTAGGATTTGGCATTGGTTAAGCTGGGATCTTTCCCTTCTCTTGAATGCTTAGTGATTGAGTCAACTTGGTTAGTTGACTTCGAATGTCATCTAAGGTCCTATTGGTCTGGTCTTGAAATTTGTAAGCTTGGTTGTTGATTCCTCCTTGTGTTTGCATGAATTGTTGAAGAGTATCCTCTAGGGATCTCTTATGAGGTGGTTGGTATGTGTTATGTATGGGAGCATGAAATGGTTGGGGTGGAGGTTGAAATGTTTGAGGTACTAAAGGACCCTCATTTCTCCATCCAAAATTTGGGTGGTTCCTCCATCCAGGATTGTAGGTCTCAGAGTAGGGATTGCCTACTTGGTTTGAAAATGGCTTTCTAGCATTACTTGAATCAGAAGTTTGGCCATATAGCACTTCCTTGAAGGCTGGAATGGTAGGACACTCAGTTGTCCTATGCCCTTTGCTCTCACAAACAACACAACTTTCCTCTTGTTGTTCACTCATGACATGCACTTTTTTAATCTCAAGAGACTCTACTTTCCTAGCCAATGAGGCTAATCTAGCATTGAGGTCATCAGTCTCTTTCAATTGGAACTTCCCACTTGAATGAGAAATGGTGTTTCTAGACTCAACATGAAGTGGGAGAGAAGTCTCCCATTGCTTTGTGTTTTCAGCCAATTGATCAAAGAAATCAAAGGCTTCACTTGGTTCTTTGTCATAAAACTCACCATTACACATGGTTGACACTAGCTTTTTAAAATCTGCGGTAAGAGAGTCGTAGAAGAAACTCACTAACCTCCACATCTCAAAACCATGGTGAGGGCATGCATTTAACAAGTCTTTGAACCTTTCCCAAGCTTGGTGAAATGACTCATTTGGACTACAAGAAAAATTCATCATTTGACGTTGTAAGGTTGTCGTCCTATGAGTGGGGAAGTATTTTTTCAAAAATTCAGCTTGCATTTCTCTCCATGTACCTATAGACCTAGGACGCAAGGAGTTTAGCCAAAGCTTGGCTTTATCCTTTAGAGAGAATGGGAACAATTTAAGACGAATAGTTTCCTCGGTGCATGTTCTATCAATAAAAGTATTACATACCTCTTCAAAGTCTTTAATGTGTATGTATGGATTTTCAGAATCCATACCGTGAAATGTGGGAAGAAGTTGAATCATGCCCGGTTTCAAATTGAAAGCTTGTTGGTTAAGAGGTAAGATAATACACGAAGGTGTACTTTGTCTAGCCGGGTGAAGATACTCTCTAAGAGTTCGAAAATTAGGTTGATCATTGAATTGTGGAGGTCCATTACCTTGAACACTCCCTTCACCCTCTACATCTTCAACATTAGCCATGATAAAAAAATAATAATATAACAATTATATGAATACGAAAGGAAAGGAAAAGAAAAAGAAAAATAAAAAAAAATGATTGCAAATAAAAGTAAATGAAACGTAAAAGATAAAGTAATAGCTCAAAAATAAAAATACAACAAATTAAGAAAATCACTCTCTAACTAATAAGCAATATTAACAACAATAAATATTAAAAGATAATTATAACAAGGATGAATAAAAGGCGGTAGTACCGGCCAAGCACTTCAAACAATAAATATAAAAAAAATAACAACAATAAACAACAAAATAAAATAAAATGAACAAAAGGCGGTAGTACCGGCCAAGCACTTCAGACAATAAATATAAGAAAAATAACAACAATAAACAACAAAATAAAATAAAATAAACAAGAGGCGGTAAAACCAGCCTTATAATATAAACAATAAATATTATAAACTAATTAGAATAGACAATAAAAGAAAAATGGTTGAACAACCAAAATCCAACAATTAATAGTCTAGTCCACAATCCAATATCCGAAAAGTTGAGGTCAAATTTTTTTTTTTAGGCGGTAAAACCAGCCATTTGATTTTTTATTTTTATGTATTTTTTTTTTGTTTTCCAATAATCAAATAGAAATTTGTTACCTTTGCTTGCTAGCTCCCCGGCAACGGCGCCAAAATTGCTTGACCGCTTTTTATGTTCGGCTTGTTTTAACTCGCAAGTGCACGAGTGTGCGATGTAGCAATTAACTCGGTAAGATCGAGGTCATATCCACAGAGAGCTAGATCTGGAAATTAAGCTAGGTAACAAAAAAAAATTCAAGAGAAATTAAATTAACAATAACTTGGTTAAAAATGATTGATGGATTTGTTTTCAAAGATGAAAAAGTGTAAATAGATTTTAAATGACAAAAAAAAGTAAGTCTTGGTCCAAATCAATTTTAATGGTGATGTATTGGTGATTCCTTCAACATATATAAGATAACTCAACCTAATATCAACGATGGTGATATTAGATCGGAAGATATTACAATGAAGTTTAAAAAGATGAAGATTGATTATTGCTTAAGAATGAACAAGTATTTTCATATTAAGTAAGACATTGAATCAAGCAATCTCTATACCAAAACTAAGGTTTGTGCATAAAAATTCAAGATTATAACATTACCTAAATGATTTCTAAAATTTCTTTGCAATAATAAACATTCATGAAGAAAATGAAAAGATAGACATTAAGATTCATTCATATCTTAAAGAACTCACCTCAACCACCATCATCCTTGATTTGGATCCAAGAAGAAGATTAGCCAACCATGATTATATATAATAAAACTTTAATAAACATAAAATGACTTGAATCAAACTGAAATAATGAGTTTTACAAGCTAAAGAACCGAAATCTATAAAGAAGAACACAACACAATTTCAGTAAAAATTCGGACACAAATCTGACTCTAACTTTGGACAGCAATTCGACCCTTTTAGAAGCCTCCTCCGGAGATGGCTATTAGAGACATATTTATAGGCCATTCTGTTAGCTTTCCCAATCATTAAAGAACAGCTCATTTGGACATCTGAGTCAAAAGTTATGGACAAAACACCGAAAGGTGTTCTGGAAAATCAAACCAGACCAGCTTGGAGAACACTTTGGTGCACGTTTTTCTTCCTCCTTTATGAGTTGTCTCTTTCTTCTTTTGACTCAAAATAATGTCACAATGTCCCCTCCAGCTTTCCATCCATGTGCTTGCCCTCTTGGATCAATGAATTACCCAAATAAATCAAATGTTATTTATTGTGTGGACATGTAGGATCATGGATTGTGTTTGGGCTGATTTGGAGGGTGATTTGGGGCTGATTTGGGGCTGAATTTAAGCATCAAATAAGGATACAAATGTACCTATTATTTGGGCTAAGATTGACATTGAAACCTTGAGTGTTTGATGGTTGAAGTTTGCACACAACATAAGGCATGTTTGAGCTTGAAATAGATCATATGATATTCTTTTCTAGAATTGGACTAGAATTGATTTTTGGGACAAATTTGGAGCACTTATTTGAACCAAGATTTGCTTCAATCTTCAACTAAATTTCTCTTCAATTCTTTGTTCCGAATTTCGACGTTGAATTTTCTGAAATAATTCATTTAAGCTCCAAAAACCTATCGAGACATTAAAAGAAACTTCATTACTAAAAAGCACATCAATTATTATAAAAAACCCAAATAAAAATAATAAATACATATGTAAAATAAGAGACTTAATGATATTTTTGATGCACAATCAACCACCAAGGAAAACACCAACAGTTTGTGTTCGTCAATGTATTGTAGAGGCGAAGGGTACTGTTCCCCTCCCCCTGGAACTATTCATTATCAACACCACCGAGGCAAACACTGATGGTATGTGTTTGTTAGTGTATTCAAAAGGTGACGAGTACTCCTCCCCTTCTCATGTCGGTGGTAATTAAAGTGCTATTAGTTTCTCAAGTGAATTATCGATGGGATGTGAATTTCAATGTGTAGGTAATTAATGCATCTTTAACCGTGTACTACTTATAAATTTTTACCAATGATATCATAGACGGACTGCCAAAAATCTGGAGGGTTTTTTTGAAAATTTTAGAACGAATAAAAATTTCAAGGTTACTTTACTGAGGGAATCACCGATGAATTAATTAAAAATAATATTATTTAATAGTCTGTCAGTGATTCCCTCTGTAAAAATACAGTGTAAAACCTAGTGAACCCACTGGAAGTTCATTTTTTTTTTCTTTTCACTCTCTCAATTCTCTCTATTCTTACACTCTTACTCTCTCAATCCTCTCTTGTTTCAAGTCTTCTCAAGTAGAATTAACAGGTATATATGATGGATTTTTTTGATATATTTTCTTCTTATTTTCCTTTTTTTTGGTTTATTAACAATGTATTTTTATTTTTTATATTTTTTATCACGCGTAGATAAACTTTAAATTAAGCATACCATTAAGGTAAGCATTTTTCATTCCTAAAGCTTATATTTGTTTTGTTTTTTTTTTTTCTATTTTTGTCTACTTTATATATTGTTTTAATGTGTTTGTTGAATTTTAATTGTTATTGTTAAATTTGTGATATAAATGTTAATTAAATATATATGATTAATATTGTTTTTCTATTTTATTGTCTACATTTCAATAATTTTCTATTGTGTTTGTCGAATTTTAATTATTATTGTCAAATTTGTAGTATAAATATTAGTTGAATGTATAGGATTAAATCTAATTACAAAGAATTCTAGTCAATTCAGGAGTAAAAAAATTATCATGTTGAAAATGAGAAGAAATTGAATAATCCAAACTTGTTGGTATAAATAAATTAAAATCAACTGGTTTGTGGCATATATTTTGTAAATTTATAAGATTAAAAATTCTTGGTAGTTTCTAGTATAGGGAGGTGCCGCTGATTTTTTTTTAACAAAAAATTCAGAATTGATTTTGCAAATATTCATTAAATTTGTGTAGATGTATAGAGGAAAATCAACTTCACGTCGTGAGCACATGATCGCAGCTAGTTTTTCTAGCAGCAATGATGACAACGTGTCTTTGGGTGCCGAGCAAGAAGAGGTACGTGCATCAAATCATGACATTGCCTCTTACAGTGTTGTTCCACAATGTAGAGGCAGTGTGCCTTTACTACGGAATCAATTCACTCGAAAAACATGAGGCGCATTGGAAGGATGACCTTTCAATGTAAGTTTGTTTTGCTTTGAGTTTGTTTATGTTTAACAATTTATGAATAATTAATATTTCATTAATTTTATTGATTGTCAAGTTCACAAACATTAAGGCTGCATAGGTAATAACATTGCCATTTAAATCATTGATGATGATTTCATTATTTCAATGGAGTTAGAATTCTAGACATCCTGATTAGAAACCTCATGTTGATACATGGTTTTCAAGATTTCAAGTTAGTGTTAACTTAAAATTTTAACTATTTTTTATGTAAATTCATTTACTTTATTTGGAATTTATTTTTCATAAATTGTTAATGCAAAGGTAAATTTGAATGGGATAAAGAGAATGACAATGTTGCGGGAAGGGTTTAAGAGAATCACACTGCAACTAGGTAACGACAAAAACAATACGATAATTATTTTTTATTTTAAATATTAAAATTTCATTTTTCATTAACTTATAGAATATGTTTGTATCATATAGGTTGTATGATTTTTGGCATGAAGCGCAAAAAAAGCTAGACAATATGTTAGGGAAAATGTTTTGCCTGGTTGGAATGACATGGCGGTGTGGAAGGATTTCAAGCCGCCATACATCCCGAAGGATACATGGGTGAAATATATTCAGTACGTGATGTCTGAATGTTTCACATGATGCTTACATTCCAGTGCGAGGAACAAGAGCTAGCAAATTCTCAGCTCGGTAATCACACATACTAGCAGCTCCGTTCCTTTCTTTCGCATGCAAATCAGATGGTAAGATTATTTTTAATCACATCTATCTTTAATTAATTTGTTGCTATTTATAAATATATTTAACTTGCAACATTTTTTTACTACAGGCTACGACTCTTGGACATGAATCAAGCCCAATGGAGCTTTTTGTGGAGACGCATGTGCGGAGTGAAGACAACCAAAAAGGGGTGCAATAGTTCGTTGACAACTGCGCTCAACACTTTATGGTATGTTCAACTATTTTCTTTTGTAAGTTATTATTTTCTTGAATTGAATTTGATGATTTTAGTTTTTATTTCGACGAGACATATAATAACCAATTGAGGGAGAATTATGGGGACAATCTTTCAACCCACTCGGATTTTGATCCGAATTTATGGATGGAGGCAAAATCGTTTGGTAGACCCAATAGAAATCAGGTGTACGGACTCTCCAACACTACAATTAAGAACTTGTGGGTGGCCTGTAGTGTCTCAATCATTGGGAGCTCCCAATCGGTATCGAACACCCAGTCTCAGGAGTTTGTGGCCTTGAAACAACATATAACTCATCTCACCAAAAAATATGAGCAACTTTTAGTGGATTTTGTACAACTTTGTCAAATGGTCAGAGACATAACATCAAAGATAGGTGGTACATATGCGCCTCTTATTTGGTCATATGGTCACGGGAACGACCAACCTCCTCCTCCTCCTCCTCCTCTAGTGTCACCATTATTCTAGTTTAATGCAACACCCTGTAATCTAATCCATTCTTAAAAGAACTTTGAGCCTTAACTTTAGAAAATGAGTTTTGATTTTTTTTTGTTGAACTTATCTACGACTTGCCAAAATTTTGGCAGAGTTTCTCCTATACCGGAAGGTCCCAAGTTATCGACAATCATCTTGTACACACCTTATACTCATCTCTCAATCATATCTTAATCATGTTGAACCTCAAAAACCACATCATTCATGGTACATGCATAACATTTCGCATATTCATTTCTTTCCCATTAACACACATAATTATAATAAATATAATTAAATAAACATTAAAATTACAAAAACAAAATAGTACAATTTTATATCTCAACACTTAATGTAAAAGGAGTACTATTACGTATTAAGTCATTTAGTTCCTTAAAGACAAAATACATTAATGTTCATTTTCTTCTCTAATCATACAAAAGAAGACTAGAGGACCTAAAACACTACTCCAGGCATAAATGTGAAGGACCTACAATTTCATAATGTATAGAATAAATATAACAAGAATAAAATATAGCATATAAGGAAAATCACACAATACATGCACATATAATCAAACATATATTCAACACTACACAATCATAGTTCTTTGAAATTGTCATTTAACCTTCCATTATTACATCTTTATTCATCATTCCTGGAATCATTGAACATTTTTATTTTGTGTCTTGTTTCACCTCAAGAGTGCACTTAATTCGTTATAATATCTACCATGTAATTTCTCTCTCTCTCTCTCTCTCTCTACATCAATTCAAATCCCAACATCTATTATACCCATTATGGCTCTTCCATATAAATTGTCAAACTCGTTATATTTTTTTATCCAATTTTGATTTTTAAATATATTCAACTTACATATTTCTTGTGCTAATTATGGCACCTTCCAATGTTTCTTTAAATTTTCAGTAAAGTCTCCCTTTATCATGGAACCTATCATCATTTTCACACTATTCATATCCGATCCATCTTCAAATAATATGAATATCATATATACATCAATTAATCAATCTATTTAATTCATCAACCTAACTTATTTGGCCACCATAATTAAGGCCAAATTTCATTATCCTTCACTTATGTGGCTGACTAATTATACAATTCTTCATTTACTTTCTCACATCATTCTAAATAGTAACCAACTTACTTCTTATTGAATACCGCGTATCTAGCCTACAAAATTTTTAACCATGATAATTCATTTTTGATTCTAAATATTATAACAATTTGTTTATGTTCGTCTTCAATGTTTGAACCAAGCCCTCTATGATCTTATCTCATACATTAGGTAGAACCATTGATAGTCATTATTATAGGTCATTTCATCACTATTATTAGCATCTTGTTACACTGTTACAATTACCACCAAATTCTTATCATGTCAACAATAACACAAAACCTCAATATAACATATTTACATTATTAGTCATGATTTCTTTGATATCCTCCATGTGCACACGATTCTCAAATTGTATCAATTACAATTCCTCAAATAATTCAAAATACATCATATATATATATATATATATATATATATATATATATATCATTGAATTCGTCAATTGTACAACACTTACCATGGTCAATGAACTTCTATTCTTCCATCCCAAGCAATACGATATTTGCCTCAATCCTTCACAAGGATTAGATCATCATCAATTTAATTTTTTTTATTTCTTCAATAATCCATAACATAAACATAATGTACCACTTTTGTTTAACAGTTAGGTTTCATTCATCATTTCATTTATAGTTTGACAAATCAATCATCCCGACATTTTGACACCATCCAAGTCAATTTAACTTAAATTACATATTCCGATCTTTAGAAAAAATTGATGCCGCTAGCCCGTTATCGGTAACTAGTTCCTCCACCCATATTATTCCATACTTTTCATAATACCTTGAAATATTTCTAGAAATGCCGATGTCAAGATTATTGACATCATTAACTTTGACTTTAGGAATAGCTAATCAAGTTTCATGTGAGTGTTGATATTGACGTCTCCAATCGATATCATTAATTATTCTCACCCGAATAGTTAATCAAGTTCAACATCTCTCATTTTCAAGGATAATAATGCTGATGTTAGTAAACCTTAGTAACATTATTAGCCTCCACATTCAGGACCGGCGAATCAAGTTTGAGGAATGATAACAAACGAAGTCCATTAATGTAAATTATATTCTTAAATCAATCAAATACTCAAATTCATTTTAATTTCTTGTTTATCTCACTTTATCCTTTCTCTTTGTGGTTTCACCCATAGATGCAAAGACCAAGAATTTAACAAGTTAGCAAAATTAACATTACATAAAAAGTGTAGGTATAGAACACTTACCTGTTGCAGAAGCTCAGCTCGTGCTCCTTTGTTTTTGTTGTGCCTCTCCTATGGTCCCTCCTCAAGCTCCTACTATAGAAGCTCTTAAAAAGTTAGGTCCCCCCTTCAAATGCTTCTCCTACATTTTAATATAACATCCTGAATCAATATTCGAATCTTCATGATTTATTCATAATATTCATAAATTCACAAAATCAAATACTTTCGTAAACAATTTCCATGGATGTTTTTTATTTTCTTGCTTATCATTTAAATTCATTTACATTAGAATTTATTTACACTAACATTAAATTTCCAATTAACTCAATTCTTCATCAATGATTTTCAATGTCTAAAAGACATGACTTCTCATTATTGATTTTTTTTCCTGGTGTTCAAAGACATGAATTTTCACCACCAATTTTCTAATGTCCTAAGACATTTAATCTATCACCAAAAAATGTAATTTAGCTTAAATTTTAGCAATGACTACACATGCCAAATGTTTTCCAAAACACACTCAAAATGATTCCTTATATCATAATTCAATTTACAACATCCCTTACCATGATTTGCTATTCATTTCTTCATCAAGACACGTAATTTACCAAACATTTCAGCGTCTATTTAACTAACATGGTCAGTCACAACAAGGGTTAATTTTCCAAAGTTAGTCTCAATTTATCCCAAACTACTTTCTCATATCATGTTTCGCATTTCAATACAACCAAAGTATTAATTAATCACTATATTGTTTTTAGAATTTAACTATACCATCACTTATCAACACATCAAACATAACTCAAATACAACACAAACAATTCTTAAACACTTTCATCATCATTAAACCCATTACAATTATCCTTAGCCCCAAAACATACTTTTTATGCAAAACATCATATTCTCAGTCAATATTTCTCAAACCAAACTTAAAACATAATTGTGTAACTTTTGAATTCAATAAATCCAAATGGCAACATTATACATTATCATATATAATATAAATGTATGGATACATCCATTCATACTGGACCGGGCCTCCAACTTTTGTCTCATACTGTAGATGTATGGGTAGATGCTCCATAGAGTTAAAAAAAGATGGAGGGAATATCATCTCAAGTTTGCATATTGTCTCGACCATATTTGTTTCAAGCCTCTCAATGTGTTGTGTCTGCAACTTGTTGGAGCATATATCTCTAAAGAAATGATTGATCTCTGTGAGTGCATTTTATATCTCCCTTGACAATAAATCATGATAAGCTAGTGGAATGAGTGTTTGCATAAACACATGGCAGTCATGGCTCTTCATTCCATATAATCTATAATCCTCTAAATTAATCAACCTTGATATGTTCGAAGCATGTCCATCAGAAAAATACAGACTCTTTAGCCATCGGTACACCAATAGTTGTGCATTATTGTCTCAAGCGAAGCTTGCTTTGAGCTTTGTGACCCATGACCTCGCACAAACCAGCTGACATGACCAAAAGATTGATGTCTTCTCCCAAGTGTAGGAGTGTCGAAGAAATAAATAACCCAACAAGACCAGGGTTGAACCATAGGGAGGTTAACTGTATAAACTACAAATAAAAAATAGATAATAACAGAAAATGAGTTAAAGAGAGCTTTGAGATGTGATATTGATGTAAGGATTAAATAAGGATTAAATAATTGTCAAGGTTAGAGGATCCATTAATGGTATTTCAAACAGGTATAGTATAAACTCTTTTTATTACTCAACTGGAAACCACACACAAAGGATGTTCCAATCAGATTATAAATTGTTAACATGATTACATTAGTTATCTTATTCGAATAATGTTAATACTTGTAAATGTTGTCAGGTATTCATGATTATAACTTATGTTAACAACAAATCAAGTTCCTTTCATAGCACAAGTGTCGGTTATACCATACGGTTGGGCTATGAAAGTGCCAAGTACTTGTTGTACCAAGGGTTATACAACATAAATCTAGATTAACCATTTAACAAGTAAAGTATTAAAAGTGAATAAGATAACAAATACAAAACATGTTAGTATCAAACATTAAAGTCCATGTTGAGTTTATACTATACTTATTCTTACACCATTAGTGTAACCTTTTCACTTGGACATAGTAAACTTAACTAAATATAATGAAAGAGAGAAATATAAAAAAACAAGATAAGAACATAAATAAGATATAAGTTAACCAAGTAAAGGAAAGGAAATGAAAAGCATAAATAAGAGATTAATGAAAAGCATAAATAAGAGATTAATGAAAGCAAAACTTAAGCATTACAAAAAATATAAAGAAAAAGAGCAAGAACATGATCTTGATCTAAAAACCAAGATGCCTAAATGCATGGAAAATGCCTCTTTTTATAGGCCAAAATTTGGAACTATTGATTTGATGATTAATTGTTGAGTGGGTGGCCACATCTTGACTTGGTGACAATCCTTATCTTCTTGTTTGAACAAAACATCATTGTTAACATTAGAATTTAAATAGATAGTCCTCATAAAAGTTGTAGGAAATTGTCTCAGCTTTCCAACAAAAAAAGAATCGGTGCATTTGGACTTCTAGAACTCGAGATATGGGTTAAACACTGAAATATATCTGGGCTGCAGGACAGAATCTGACTTCTTTATTGTTACTACAATTTGAACTTGAAAATAGCGTTTTTGAATCTTGGACTCTTCATGAAAGTTTTAGGCCTATGTCTTAGCTTTCCATCCGTATAGACTAGACCTAAATCTAAGTTTTACAGTTCCAATTTGGACTGAACTAGCATCTCTTTTCTAAGCTTAGCCCTCTCTTTGTCTTCTCAATTTCAGTAGTTAAACTCATCAATCAATCCTTTGATTTATGTGATAGGCCTGCATTTAAAATGAACATTTACCATAAATTAAAGGTATCTTATAATATTAGACATGATATTATAAAACATGCTCTAGTTAAGGAGTTATTGATACTGTAAGTGCAAAATGATGATATAAAACCTTGATAAAAATATATTTTTAAGTACTAATCACCAACTCTATATTTTTATAATGAAAAAACGATGTTATATCCATTCTAGCCTTGATGTTGTCCTTTGTCTTCCCCTTCAAGTCCATGACCATGTTGAAAATGTTATCAAACACGTTCTTCTCTATGTGCATGATGTCAAGGTTATGGTAGATAAAATTGGTCTTCTAATAAGGAAGCTCCCAGAAAATACTTCGCTTTACCCAGTTGTGGGTCAAACCAAAACTAAGAAACTTCTGCTTACCGAATTAGAAACCAAACATAATGTCACTATACTCTAACACCATGTCATACAATTCTTCACTGGAAAGACACGGGGGCGTAACATCCTTTTTAACTCTACCAATAAAAAATCCTTTTTGTTCCTCTTGTACCTGTGATCCGTTGGCAAGAAACGTCGATGACAGTAGAAAAAGACACTTTACCCTTGTTTGTTAGCATGAATGCCTTGTTGTTTTCCATGCAGTATGGACATACTAGTTTTCCATGCATGCTCTAACCAAAAACCATTTCATAGGCAAAAAATCATTGATAGTCCACATCAAAACTACCCTCATGAAAAAAAAAATTGTTTCATTAATACATCATAAGTCAACATGCTATAAGACCACAACTGTGTCAACTCATTAACTCCAGCCTCATACACATACCTAGTGTCAAGTTATAAATCATTAGTATAACTAGCCAACAAGAATAAGGAGCAGCAAATAACCTGAATGGATTGAATTTGTCTGTACATAGCCCAAGATGAAAGTTCCTTGATTCAGCTGAAAAGTGAGGATGTACACTATTAAATTATTTCTATGTTTTACCATCAAAAGGGCGCACCATCACTCTATCAACTGTATCATGTGATTGGTGTCATGTTATGTGCTCTACAGTCTTTAGTGACATGAATAACCTTTACAAGACTCTTCCCCTTGGCAGTTCTGGGTTTATAATAGGAATGCTCACAAGTCTTGCTCTCGATCAACTCAGTATTTTCAAGGTAGTACAACATACAGAAGTTTGCACACATCTTAATTTTTTGGTATCTTAGACCAAAGAATTTCATCATGAACTTAGTAGCATAGAAGTTCTCTTTTAGCCTATTCCCTTCAGGTAAAATACTTCTTGCCTGTTCAACAATTCTATCATAACTAACCTTACTCAACCCATAATCCAAATTGATGGTAAACATCTATACAACAACCAATAATTTACTATGATTTATGCAGTCATCTCATAATAATTTGTTAGAATCTTTCAAAAGATCAAAAAACCTGGTCACATCTGCATTAAGTTCTTCATCTATAACTGGACATTGACTGACATGATCCTGATTCATTCTCATCGTATCCATAACCATAGTCCTGTAAGGATTACTGTTGTCAATTTCAACTCCATACACATTGCTAGCACTAGAAGTTCATGTAGCCATCCTTTCTACCATACTCTTATAAGAAATAAATGGTTTTTCGTGTGCATACCAACACAAGTATTCCTCCATGAACCCTTTGTGTAGAAGATGAATTGTTACAACATCTGGATGAAATTTTTTTTTTTACACCTCCTGCATGGACACCTAATATCGCCTCCACTAATATTTCTCAAAATAGATATTACATAATTAATAAAACCCTGAACCCATATTACAATAATCCATTATTCGCAATTCTCAAGGTGAATCCTTGTACATCCATGAACGATCATCCATGATTTCCATTGAACCTATATATATATATATATATATATATATATATATATATATATATATATCAAATAATGATGACAACAATATGTATTAATTAACTATGTTAAGTAAATAATCAACCTACTTTCATACTTCTCTTAATTTACTATCAATTATCTACGTATATATAAATTTGTACACATGAATTTATGGAAATTACAACTCAGCAATGAAATTAATAAAATATAAAACAGACTCATTAAACAAGCAACTATTTATATCATCACAACACACCTAAGTTGGTAATTTGACATAAGTTTCAACAATTTACAAACAAATACAATTTTAGAAAATCTAAAACAAACCATAACATGTACAAAATTATGTATCCAAACAACAAGTTTGTTAGAGAGAAAAAACTAAAAAAAGTAAACAAAAAAAAATACATATTCTAGAAAAATATGCAACAAAAAAATTGATATCTCAAAATAGTGTTCAAAATTAAAAATGGTGGATTTACTTACTTAAAATGAAAAATCCACAACAAAACTGTTGTTGTGACTGGAAAAGTCAAGGAAGGATGAGTTATGTTGAGATGGGGGGTGATGTGGGGGGCTCTTAGTTGCAGATTTAGGTGGGGGGTTTGTTTAGTTGTACAGGAGAAGAAGGAGAAATGAGAGAGGAGAGGGTTAACCATGTCATATATTAACTATTACTGATACAATTACCGATTTAATATTTTTGTTTATCAATTCATCGACAATTATGTTGGTAACATTGACACATCATTGTATGGCTATCTCTGTTTGAATCCAATTGTAATTTCATTGGTAAAAGCGTCCACATAAAATTATGTCATTGTGCTTTTTGGTTTTTTAAAATTTCTTTTATTCCAACTAGGATTCCCTTGGTATTTACCAACAAAAATAATCCATCAATAAATACAGGCAGAAATGGTGATGGGATCAATTCTGTTGGTAAATACCACGCCAAAATACCGATGAAAAAATTTATATTAGTGATTTTGTTTGTATTCGTAGATTTTTTCCGTAGTGTTGTTTTGATTACTATTTGTTTTCTTTTATTTTTTACTTAATATATGTTGAGTTTTCGAAAACACATACACATAATGGAAACAATAATTTAATTCTTTTCAGGAGTTCCAAAATCTTGTTAGATAATCCAGGATTGTTTAGTGTTTGAGTGAAGATTACCTAAACATGAGCTCTTAACCTTAATCGTACTGTGAAAACTAAGATATTAGAAATAAAACTAAAACTCATCAGTGTTTTACTGTGGATAGTGCACAGTGCAATCCACTGTAAAATGACTAATGAGCCCTTCTATGACCAATAAAATAAACACACACTTATGGGTAGAATCGTATTTTCACATATTTAATGCACAATGTAATTACTCTCATGCCATTGAAAAACAAAACAACACAACTAATGTTTGAGGGGCGTTTTTGAATTTTCACATTCTTTATAGTGTAATTACTACATAACCCTTAGGATCAATCTTTTTTTTGCCTAAGGTCAAGGGGTTTTTTAGGTTTTTTAACCTCAATTTTCTTGAAATTATCTCGTGGGGTTAAGGATGTTTTGATCTTTCTATAATTAAAAAAAAATGGTAGGAGCGTGTAGAGCACACACCAGCAAGTAGGAGGTGCCCACACCCTTTAAGTGGCGCTTGTGGTGCCTCCCAGTGGACGTTGGTAGCCTTTCACAATGTCATCCCAAGCATCGCACCACCCTATACATAGTGGGCCGACATGTGTAGGCCACCATGGCATGGAGGAGCTCCGAACACAATGTTTCTAGCCTTGCAAAGTAGTTCTCAATCATTTAATTGTATAGAATTTGATTTAATTGTTTTTCAATTTTATCCTTTAATATTTGATTTTTTATTTTTTATAAATTTGATCCTCATTATTTCGATTCCTATTTATTTTGCTTTTCATCTTTTTTATTGAATGTTTTTTATCAATTTAATCCCTAATTATTTGATTTTAATTCTTTTTTTTGTTGAATTTGATCCTTATTCTTATGATTGCAATTTATTTTATTTTGAGTTCTCTTCTTGATTAATTTTTTTTTTGTAATTTCATCCCTTATTGTTTAATTTAATTGAATTTTCATATCATATTTGGTGCTTATTGTTTTTATCATGTTTTGAAAACCCGACCCAGGAGTCGACTCTCATCATGTCCCGAGTCTCGGATTGGGTTGAATAACAGCGATTACTAGGGTTAATCATGTTTCTTATTGAGTAGGAAATAAAAATGACATTCTTTTAATTAGAAAAAACCCAATAGGTGTTGACATGATTTTTCCCTATCTAATCGCTTGATGTTTTATTCAGCTAAAAAGTAAAAATAGTATTATTTTGATAAAAAAAATAATGGAGAAAAAAATTCAACCATGATCCTCTTTTTTTTTTTATTGATCCTTCTTTGTTTTGGATTTTTTTTAGATTTTTTTTTTTAGTTTCATCCTTATCTATTTGATTTTGTTTTGTTTTAAATTAAATATAGAACTCATTCTCTTGATTGTTGCTTTTTTATCCTTTTTTTGGTTTCTTTTCTTTCAAATTTTCTCCTCAACATTTTATTTAATTTTTTTTTAGATTTAGTTCTTACTTTTTTTTAATTGTTATTTTTATCCTTTTCTTAATTTGTTTTATCTTTTAATTTTATCCTTCAATATTTATTTTATTTGTTTGTTTTGTCGAATTTTTGTTCTTATTCTTTTAATTGCTTTTTTTTATTCTATTTTTGGATTAAATCCCTTATTATTTTCTTTCATTAGTTTTTATACTAGATTTGATTCTTTAATTTTAACATTTAGCTACTGGACCTTGAGTTTTTTCCCTCCTTTTTATCTTTTAGGGTTATCCTGAATAGTGTAACTCAGGTTCACTCAGGTCATTACCATTTAAATATCTTTTTATATTAAAAAATAATTGACCCATCCTACAATGCAGGTAGGCAAAAAAAAAAATCTACTTATTAGACTAAAGGACAAAAATTTGATAAGAAAATCGATTTTTATTTTAAGAAAACATCCGAGACTTCTACAAAATTTATTCAATAAACTGTCAATTGCCAGTGGTCCACTAAGTAAGGACCACGGTTAAGAAAAACTACGAAAACAAAGAAAAAGAAGAATCAAATTCTATTATTGGTGATGGACAATTCCAGGGGGAATTCTCCCACATATTGGCACAACACGCAGACAAAAAAAAATGCTTTTCAGAGTATATACAAATACTGGCTTATTCTACTACTTGCATGAGAAAAAGTCTAACGGGATTTTTATTTTTTTTCCCAAGCCGAGAAAAGGAATTTATTAATTGAACACACAAAATACAACCACATAATGCTCGAGCTTGCCTTTTTTACGGGATACTCGAATTGACCTCGCCACTTGACCTGCATTCCTCCCATCAAAATACGTTTGATCAGTAGTTTTTTTTTTTTTTTCCTTAGTGCATCTATATCATTCTATCATAATTAGGCCTACTAAGTAATGTTCGTCACGTTGACTGGTGATTGACATGGGATTATAATTCATGGTTCTATAAACATGTTGATTATTTAGTGTTTGGATAACAGTTAATTAAACATTCCCATTAATATTTTATTTTTCTTAGCTTAGAAAGTACAAAGATTAATGATAAAAGTCCTATTAATGGCAAAAACAATTCTTATTGATGTGACTTGAAAATCTTATAATGATAAAGTTAGTCATTTTAAATGTAAATAATAAATAAATAAATCTTTAAATTCCAAAAAAAATAATGTTTATTCTTGATTTATTGTGATTAATACTTTAAAATATAAAAGCTTTTATAATAGACAAAAATGCATCATTTAGCTGGATGATTTAGGATGTGCTTATAATCTTTAAACATTGGCCTCTTCAGGACTGGAATGTCAGTCTACCTTTTGAAGCGTCTCGGAGGTTGCTAGATGTTCAAGGTGGCATGTGGCCTATAAGAGACTTCGAGCTCCTTTTTGGAATGCAGTGTAAATTGTAGTTTTTTAAAATTTATATTTTTTTATATAAAATAAATTTTTTATATATATTTTTAAATTATTTTGATATGTTGATATTAAAAATAATTTTTTTAAAATAAAATTTTTTTATATATATATTTCTAAATAAAAAGTAACAATTCCAAACATATTCTTTTCCTGTTAGTGCTAGCAGTGTATATCACCTTCACTGGAGTTGGGAGATACGATGCTAGGAAGTCGCTTATGTGCTATTGGAATTTCTAAAAAAATAATGTTAGGCAAATATATTATATTCTTTTTTGACCGAGTTTCTAATTAATTAAATTTTCTAATACCTCTTTTATTAATTTTTCAGTTTTGCTTGATCCACCTAATAATTTCTCTTTTTTATTTTTTCTTTTTTAATTTTTATCATCACAATAAGAATTAAATTAAATACCAAAAATTATAATCTACCCTGGCATCGTCATATCATCCCTAACATACATATGCAAAAATTCTTTAGCTAACCGAGATTAGACATTTACTAGCAAAAAAGTTTAATTGAAAGGAACTGTCAAAATCCAAGAGAATTTCGCAGGGGATGTGCTGATCAATGGAAAGATGAGAACCATCCACGTTGCCTGTATATGCGAAGGCCAATTTGAAGTCAGCATTCACATCAATGCAGATTAGTCAAAAAAAACTAATCGACAAGAACAGTCAAACAAAAATTCCCAGATTTGACAACTTGCAAGTTGTCATCAACAAACTGTTCTTCAAGGTAGCAATAGGTCTCTGCCATTTTTGTCTGAACTCTACTTTTCTCCACACAGTATAATGGTCGCCATTTTTGTTCTGATTCCATTAAAAAATGTTCCTCAAGGCAGACGCAAGCTTGAATTAATTTTCACGGGACGTATAACCACCGTATGGACAAAGTGAATGTTATGTTATTTTTAAGCACTTAGCAGAGTAATGACACATGGAACTGTAAATCTATACTTACCGTGTACCTACAATTTGGTTTGTATTTGCTTGTAAATCATTAATCTTGAAAATTCTTGCCATACCAAAATCAGAAATTTTGGGGTTCAGATTTTCATCAAGTAGTATGTTGCTAGCCTTCAAATCTCTATGAATTATCCTCAATCTTGAATACTTACGAAGGTAAAGGAGCCCTTGAGCAATCCCTTCAATGATTCAAATCGCTTCTTCCAGTCTATGAGCTCCCTTTTTGATTGATCTGCATTTAAAACATAACAGTGAATACTCCAGCGATGTTAATCATCCAAGTCCAAAACCTTGCAAGAACATAGATCCATTCACTTTATAGTATGATGACATAATTAACTTACCAAATATAAAGGAATCTAAGCTTTTATTAGGCATGTATTCGTACACTAACATTTTCTCTTCCCCTTGAATGCAGCAGCCTAGGAGTCTGACAAGATTCATGTGTTGCAATTTAGCTATGAGTATAAGTATACCGGTTTGGAATGCCCAAACACTCACCTTCGATCCTACTGCAACAAAATGGCGGAAGTAATCCGTGATGATAAATTGCTAATCTATTTCTTTCAAGATAGCCTAGCAGGATCCGCTTTAAGCTGGTACATGAGGTTAGACAGCATCAGGATCAAGGGCTGGAGAGACTTGGTGGAGGCTTTCCTCAAACAGTACAAGTTTAACATGGAAATCGCTCCTGATCGAACAAGTCTAATGGCAATGGAGAAAAAGAGCCAGGAGTCAGTAAGGGCTTATGCGCAAAGATGGAGGGGTGAGGCAATGCATGTCCAACCCCCTTTGATAGAAACGGAAATGGTGAGCTTGTTTGCCAATACCTTCAAAGCACCTTATTATGAGCACCTAATGGGTAGCTCCTCTCAACATTTCTATGATGCGGTATGCATAGCTGAGAGGATAGAACAAGGGATTAAAGCTGGGCGAATAGCGATGCCAGTGGAAAAGAAGGGTTTTATTGGAAGAAAGAGAGAAGGCGATATTAACAACTTGGAAGGCGGGTATAAGGGCAAAAAAGTAGATTCCCACAATCCACAAGTACCTACCTCTCAATTCTCACACATGAACTTTAACCAACCTTTTTCCCCTAATCGAACAAATAACCAGTCAAACAACCAAAATCACTACCAAAGACCCTATATAAGATACCCTTCAGAACAACTACCGCCACTACCCATGCCTTTGAAGGACATGTACGCCAAACTATTGAGCATTGGGCACATCGCTCCTATCCCTACACTACCATTACAACCACCATTCCCAATTTGGTACAAGCCTGAGTTGACTTGTGAGTACCATGCGGGTAATCCCGGGCATGGGATTGAAACCTGTTACGCTTTCAAGAAAAGATTGTTGGAGCTTATTAAGATAGGATGGGTATCATTTGAAGACAAGCCCAATATTAATTCAAACTTGTTGCCTAAACATGCCTCAAGTAGTAGTGGAATAGGCATGATAGAAGTTGGAAATCAATGCAAGGTGTTGAAGGTGTCTATGGAAAAGATGTACGACATGTTAGTACGATCAGGATTTCTAGAGACAAATGTGGAAAGCCATCCGGTGGGAGGTGGTTATTGTGAGTTACATGGAAGAGATGGACACCATATTGAAGATTGCATCGAGTTTTGTGAAATGATTGCAAAAATGTTAAAAATGGGGCAATTGAGAATTGAACCCATGGAAAGCAGGGGTGAGGTGAGTATGATGGAAGGTCAGGATGAGATGGCAGGAGTATGCAGGATCCAACAAACAGCTAAGGGGCCACCAAGGCTAATCTTGGTCAAACCTTCCTGCACAAAAGGAAACCACAATGCCATGCATTACAATTACGGTTATGCCTCCAACGTTCAAACTCCACTTCCCTTGTTCCAAACTGAGATTAGTGGTTTGACTCGAAGTGGTCGTTGCTTTACGCCCGAGGAGTTGAGGAAGGCAAAGGGCAAAGAAGTGGTAGATCTGGATAAAGCACTAGAAGTTAATAAGCCGGTAACGAAAGAGGAGTCGAATGAATTCCTGAAGTTGATCAAGCATAGCGAATCGGAGTGGTCGTTGCTTTACGCCCGAGGAGTTGAGGAAGGCAAAGGGCAAAGAAGTGGTAGATCTGGATAAAGCACTAGAAGTTAATAAGCCGGTAACGAAAGAGGAGTCGAATGAATTCCTGAAGTTGATCAAGCATAGCGAATCGGAGTGGTCGTTGCTTTACGCCCGAGGAGTTGAGGAAGGCAAAGGGCAAAGAAGTGGTAGATCTGGACAAAGCACTAGAAGTTAATAAGCCGGTAACGGAAGAGGAGTCGAATGAATTCCTGAAGTTGATCAAGCATAGCGAATATTGCATAGTAGATCAACTAAAGAAGACTCCAGCTAGGATCTCCCTGATGTCCTTGATACTCAACTCTGAGCCGCATCGAAACGCCTTGCAGAAGGTACTAAATGAGGCATATGTACCCCAAGACATTGAACATAAAACCATGGAGCATCTAGTGGGGAGGATCCATGCAACTAATTACCTATACTTCACGGCTGATGAGCTAGATGCTGAAGGTACCGGACATAATAAGCCCTTATACATTACGGTTAGATGCAAGGACTGCCTCATAGGAAAAGTACTCATTGATAATGGCTCGACCCTTAACGTGTTGCCAAAGCACATTCTAGAAGAAATGCCAATCGATGAATCCCATATAAAGTCGAGTACTATGATGGCCAGAGCGTATGATGGCTCACCTAGGCCAATAATTGGGACTTTAGAAGTGGAGCTATATGTGGGACCACAAATGTTCCTAGTAACACTTCAGGTTATGGATATCCACCCTTCCTATAGTATGTTGTTAGGAAGACCTTGGATTCATGCAGCGGGGGCAGTAGCTTCGTCATTGCACCAATGCCTGAAGTATATCATGAATGGGATGTTGGTAACTGTCAAGGCCGAGGAGACAGTATCCATGATAAAGAATGTGGCTGTGCCTTTTATCGAAGCAGATGATTGCAAGGATAACAATATCCATGCCTTTGAGATTGTGAACACTGACTGGGTGCCGGAGAACACAGTGCTAAGAAGGCCAAGGATCTCAGAAGCAGCAAGGATGGCAAGTCTATGCTTCTTGGACCGCGGGATCCCATTTCAGTATAACCTTATTATCGGGATACCAGGAGGGGTTAATCCGGCAAGGATGACAAGTGCTGCTCAAAGATTTGGGTTAGGGTATCAACCTAACCAAGAGGATTATCGGTGGGCTGCTGGTCAGAGAAGGGCAAGAAGGATGGCTAGAATTAAAGGAAGAGAGCCTGAGGAAGAAAAGCTAGAAATCCCTCCCCTTAGCGTGTCATTCCCAAAAGCCACATACATAATGCAACATGATAAAGGAGCCGAAAGCCTTGGTCAAGAACTGTCAAACATGGGCATAAATACCTTGAGGGAAAACAAGGTGGAAGAAGATGACATAAAGACAGTAACAATAAAGGGAGATGAAGCACTCCCACAACTGACGGTCTACACCATAGAAGAAGTCTCCGCCAAGACCTTCGTGCGCAAGTTGGCTCAGGACGAGAAGTTTCAGAACTGGGTGACCCAAGAAGCTCCAGTGGTTTTCAAAATGTAAACTAACTTTGTTTGCCTTAACATGCTTTTGTCATTGCTTATGTTTGCTTTTATTTCCTCTAGTTGACAATCAAGGCTCATGATGTCAACTAGATTTTAGGTTTGTCATGGAGCCCACCTTTTCTTTAAATAAATTGTGAGATCATGCACTTTTCACAAATTGCTTTCTTTTTTATGCATTTACACCAAACACTTCCCACTTTCAGGAATCCTGAAAGCGGATCTCCTACAACATTACATACATTCAGCATCAAGAATAAATGGCCAAACTTGAATGAACATGTGATAACTATGGAAGAAGAAGAGTGGGATGAAAGCAATATCAGTGAATTCACCAGGCTAGTAGAACAACAGGAACAGACTTGGAAACCTGCCGCAGAGGAACTCGAAACCATCAATGTAGGCAGTGATCAGTTCAAGAAGGAGTTGAAAATAGGTACCCTAATTACTTCTGAACAAAGGATAAAAATGATCACCCTATTACAAGAATATTCAGATGTCTTTGCTTGGTCCTATGAAGATATGCCTGGTTTGGATACAAGGATTGTAGTACACAAGATACCGTTGGAAGAAGGCTGTAAGCCAGTCAAGCAGAAGCTGAGGAGGGCCCACCCGGATGTCTGGATGAAGGTCAAGACAGAACTCGAGAAGCAATGGGATGCTGGCTTTCTAGAAGTAGTTAGGTATCCACAATGAGTATCTAACATTGTTGTGGTGCCTAAGAAAGAGGGGAAGATTAGAGTGTGCGTGGATTTTCGGAATTTGAATAAAGCTAGTCCCAAGGATGATTTTCCTCTACCACACATAGATGTTTTAGTGGACAACACTGCCCGGAGTTCCACATATTCCTTTATGGATGGTTTTTCAGGATACAACCAGATAAAAATGGCTCCGGAGGATAAGGCGAAAACAACTTTTGTCACACCTTGGGGGACATTTTGCTACAAGGTCATGCCATTTGGATTGAAGAATGCAGGAGCAACCTATCAAAGAGCAATGGTGACTTTGTTCCATGACATAATGCACAAGGAAATTGAGGTGTATGTAGACGACATGATTGCCAAGTCTAAAAGGGGAGAGGATCATGTTGAAGTTTTGAGGAAGTTATTTGAGAGGTTGAGGAAATATGAACTAAGGCTTAATCCTGCAAAATGTTCATTCGGAGTTAAATCGGGCAAGCTGTTAGGATTTGTGGTAAGTGATAGAGGTATAGAGGTGGATCCAGATAAAGTAAGGGCCATCCAAGCTATGTCATCCCCTAAGACGGAGAAAGAAGTAAGAGGATTTTTGGGAAGGTTAAACTACATTGCTCGGTTCATAGCTTAGCTAACAACGACGTGTGAACCTATATTCCGACTACTAAGGAAAAAGAATCCTGGAACCTGGAATGAGGAGTGTGAGGAGGCATTCAATAAAATCAAGCATTATTTACAAAATCCACCTTTACTGGTTCCTCCGGTATCAGGAAAACCTCTAGTATTATATCTCACAGTAACTGAAGCAGCCATGGGATGTGTATTGGGACAGCATGATGAAACCGGAAGGAAGGAAAGAGCCATTTATTACTTAAGTAAGAAATTCAAGGAATGTGAGTCTAGATACACGGAGATAGAAAGGCTTTGTTGTGCGTTGGTATGGGCGGCAAAGAGGTTGCGACATTATATGCTATATTATACCACTTGGTTAATTTCAAAAGTGGATCATCTGAGGTATATTTGTAACAAGCCCTTTCTCTTAAGTCGAATTGCAAGGTGGCAAGTTCTATTAGCAGAATATGACATAGTATACATGACAAGGAAAGCCGTAAAAGGAAGTGCAATCGCGGACCATCTGGCCGATAATGCTGTTGAAGATTACGAACCTTTGGATTTTGACTTCCCTGATGAAGATATATTGTCAATAGAGAAAGAAGAAGAGAAGACAGATTGGTGGACGATGTTTTTTGATGGTGTAGTGAATGTATATGGTAACGGGGCCGGTGCGGTAATAATCTCTCCTGATAAGAAACAGTATCCAGTTTCGGTTAAACTGCATTTCGAGTGCACCAATAATACAGCTGAGTATGAAGCCTGTATCCTTGGTTTAGAAGCGGCATTAGAGTTGAAGATAAAGAAGTTAGATGTATACGGAGATTCAATGTTGATTATTTATCAGGTTAAAGGGGAATGGCAAACCAAGGAGGAAAAGTTGAGGTCGTACCAGGAATACCTATCCACGCTAGCAAAGGAATTTGAAGAAATTAGATTCACCCATCTGGGAAGGGAAGGGAACCATTTTGCGGATGCTTTGGCCATGTTAGCTGCTATGACTACCATTGATCTCAAGTGCAAGGTACAACCGGTACACATTGACATTAGAAATGACCCAGCTCACTGTTGTTTAGTTGAAGGAGAGATAGACAGACAGCCTTGGTATTATGATATCAAGAACCTTGTGTAAAATCATGAATATCCGGTGGGAGCTTCCAAAACAGATAAGAAAACCTTGAGAAGGTTGGCTATAGACTTCTATTTAGATGGAGAGATTTTGTACAAAAGATCATTTGATGGAACCCTACTAAGGTGTTTGAATGAGGCAGATGCTAGAAAGGCATTACGGGAGGTCCATGAGGGGATTTGCTCAACCCATGCTAGCGGGCATATGATAGCGAGGAAAATCCAAAGGGCTGGTTATTTTTGGATGACACTAGAGAAAGACTGTATCGACTATGTCAGGAACTGTCATAAATGTCAAGTTTACAGTGACAAGGTCAATATGCCGCCAGCTCCGCTATTTAATCTGATATCTCCTTGGCCATTTGCAATGTGGGGAATCGACGTGATCGAACCTGTTAACCCAAAAGCTAGCAATGGCCATAGATTCATCCTCGTAGCTATTGACTACTTCACAAAATGGGTAGAAGCTAATTCGTATGCCCATGTAACACAGAAGGTAGTGAAAAAGTTTGTAGAAAAAGACTTGATTTGCCGATATGGTCCTCTGGAAAAGATAGTGACAGATAATGCACAGAATTTCAATGGCAAAATGATAGCAGAGCTGTGTACTAAATGGAAAATCAAGCATTCGAATTCTTCACCATACCGACCAAAGATGAATGGCGCAGTAGAAGCCGCCAATAAGAACATCAAGAAGATTATTCAGAAAATGGTAGTCACATATAGAGATTGGCATGAGATGTTGTCATTTGCTCTTCATACATACCGCACTACAGTCATGACCTCGATAGGGACTACCCCATATTCTCTAGTATACGGTATAGAGGCAGTGATGCCTTTGGAAGTGGAAATCCCGTCGTTAAGAGTGTTGATAGATTCCGAATTAGAGGAGGCCGAGTGGGCTCAAGTGAGATATGAGCAACTGAACTTGATCAGCGAAAAGAGGATAGCTGTAATATGTCATCACCAACTTTACCAGAAACGAATGGCTAAGGCATATGATAAGAAGGTTAGACCTCGGTTGTTTCGAGAAGGGGATCTAGTATTGAAGAAAATATTGTCGTTGCCCGGAGACGATCAAAGCAAATGGGCACCGAATTACGAGGGTCCTTACGTAGTAAAGAAGGCATTCTCAGGAGGAGCGCTGAAGTTGGCTAGAATGGATGGAGAAGACCTAGCTCGACCCGTGAATTCTGACTCTGTAAAAAGATATTATGCTTGATGTAGGCTCATAAATCAATAAAGCAAAGTTTGGCCATTGACTTCTTTCTCTTTTGCATTGATCTCACAACAATCATTTTTGCATTAATCCCAACAGTGCATGTCTTGTTGTTATCGCACCTAAAAAGTTTAGCATCGGCTGAACGAATTTCTTCTCTATACAAAAGCCTAGACTAGAATCACACCCCTACACTGGGGGCAATAAGAGATGTTTTCATGAAAAGTTTTACGTGTTTAAAATGTACGGAAGCCTATAGATTTGAAAACCAAGCTAAAGCATTTGACAAAAGCATGACAAAGAGGCAATGACAAGTCATACATTTTGGGAAAAGGACTACTTGAAGAAAGTCAGAGACAACACGAGAGATGAATCCAGCATACGACTTCAAAAGCAAGCTCAAGCAAGAGAGAGCTTCATGAACTAGAAGAGGATGATGGGGCCTATGTTTCAAAACCAGGTACGAATACATGCATGGCATCTAATTATAAATCATTGCATATATGTTTTTTTGGATCATTACAGGAGTTCTTAATGCATTCCAACAAGATTGGAGATGAAGAAAGAATCATAGTGGATGATAGCAAAGAATCACGGTTTTGAACCATAGTGGATTCTGGAACAACAAGAAGAACAAGAAAAAGAGAGAAAATGAAAGTTTTGAACCCTGCCATCAGGAAGAACGACATCGATATCAGCTTTGGTAATAAGGAATCGCTAGATGGGATTCCAAGTTGTTTGAGATCGCCAGAAGGGATCTCGTATTTTGATATTGGTCAAATGAGGTCGCCAGATGGGACCTCATATTTCATGTTGGTTAAAAGGAATCGCCAGATGGGATTCCAAGTTGATTAAAGGAGATTGATTAGTACTTAAAAGTGCATTTTTATCAAGGTTTTATATCATCATTTTGCACTTGAAGTATCAATAACTCCTTAACTAAAGCATGTTTTATAATAACATATCTAATTACATAAGATACCTTTAATTTATGGTAAATGTTCATCTTAAATGCAGGCTTATCACATAAATGAAAGAATTAATTGATGAGTTGAAGTACTGAAATTGAAAGGACAAAGAGATGGCCAAACTTAGAAAAGAGATGCTGGTGCAGTCCAAACTGGAACACTGTTCGGTAATTGGGTCATATCTGGAGCTGTAGATCTTGGATTTAGGTCCATTTTATATGGATGGAAAGATAAGACATAGGCCTACAACTTTCATGTGGAGCCCAAGATTTAGAAAGCCGTTTTCAAGTCCAAATTGTAGCAACAACGAAGAAGTCCGAATCTGTCCTGCAGCCCAGACACTGTTCAGTGTTTAGCCCATATCTCAAGTTCTAGAAGTCCAAATGATCTAAAATTTTTACCCTGGAAATATGAGACAATTTCCTAGAACTTTCATGATTCAAGTTTGTTCAAATTATGACGTCATCAATGACGTTTTTGGCAGACAAGAAGATAAGAATTGTCACCAAGTCAAGATGTGGCCACCCACTCATCAATTAGTCAACAAATCAATAGTTCCGAATTTTGGCCTATAAAAGGAGGCATTTGCCATGTATTTAGGCATCTTGGTTTTCAGATCAAGATCATACTTTTGCTCTCTCTTTATATTTTGTAATGCTTAAGTTTTGCTTATATTAATCTCTTGCTTATGCTTTTCATTTCCTTTACTTGTTTATTTATGTTTCTTTCTTTCATTATGTCTAGCTAAATTAATTATGTCAAGGTGAAAAGGGTACACTAATGGTGTAAGAATAAGTATAATATAAACTTAACATGGACCTTAATGTTGGATACTAACATGCTTTATACTTGTTATCTTGTTCACTTTTAATACTTTGCTTGTTAAATGGTTAATCTAGATTTATGTTGTATAACATTTGGTACAACAAATACTTGGCACTTTCATAGCCCATACTGTATGGTATAACCGACACCTGAGCTATGAAAGGAACTTGATTTGTTGTTAACATAAGTTATAATCATGAATGCCTGACAACATTTACAAGTATTAGCATTATTCGAAAAAGATAACTAATGTAATCATGTTAACAATCTGATTGGAACCTCCTTTGTGTGTGGTTTCCAATTGAATAATAAGGGTTTATACTATACTTGTTTGAAGTACCATTAGTGGATCCTCTAACCTTGACATTTGTTGTTATCATTGTTTAATCCTTACGTTAATCTTTCATCTCAAAGTTCTCATCGACTTCTTCCTCTTCTTCTTCACTGTTATTATTATTATTGTTGTTGTTGTTGTTATTGTTACTTTTGTATTATTGTTATCTATAATTTATACAATTAACCTCCCTGTGGTTCGACCCCGGCCTTGCCGGGTTATTTATTACTTCGACACTCCTGCACTTGGGAAAAGACATCAATCTTTTGGTCGTGTCAAGTTTTTGGCGCCGTTGCCGGGGAGGTAAATCATTGTACAAATTATAGTATTTATTTTATTTTCTCTTTTCTCTTTTCTTGTATCTAACTTTGTTTCTTTTGTTTTGTTTCTCTTTCTTTTGTTTTCTTCTTCCTTTTATTCTCTTCTTACACGTGCATGAGAGTGTGGTCACGTACATTAAGTGGTAGACTTTGTAGGGTATCCTAATCATTTTCAAAAAATATGGCCGAAGAAGATAACCAATCCCTTCATAATGAGAATAATGAGAATATTCGGGTTAGAACTCTTAGAGACCATATGAATCCCACAAGAACAAGTGCACCCTCATGCATAGTTTTTCCTCCTGATGCATCTCATTTTAATTTTAAGACAGGCATTATTCAACTTTTACCATCTTTTTATGGCTTAGATTTAGAAAATCCATACTTGCATTTAAGGGAATTTGAGGAGGTTTGCAACACGTATAATGACTCAAATTGTAGCATGAACACCATTAGATTGAAGCTTTTTCCTTTTTCATTAAAAGATAAAGCTAAAACATGGCTACAAAATTTGAGACCTGGATCCATTCGTGCTTGGGATGAAATGCAACAACATTTTTTAAAGAAGTTTTTTCCATCCTACAGAACAAACTCTTTCAAAAGACAAATCATTACTTTCTCTCAAAAATCAGGAGAAACATTTTATCAATGTTGGGATAGGTATCAAGACTTACTTAATACTTGCCCCCATCATGGTTTTGAAACATGGAGATTAGTTTCACATTTTTATGAAGGGTTAACTCCTAGAGATAGGCAAATGGTTGAATTGATGTGCAATGGAACTTTTGAGGATAAAGACCCTAATGAAGCAATGGAATACCTAGACTTGCTAGCTGAAAATGCGCAAAATTGGGACACCACAGGTACTTATGAGGCACCAAGTAAAACCCAACCTCATACATCTAGTGGAGGTATGTACAACCTTAGGGAAGATCATGACCTCCAAGCCAAGTTTGCATCTTTAGCTAGAAAGGTTGAGGCACTAGAATTAAAAAAGAGTGGTCAACTAAAATCTGTTCAAGACATTGCATGTCAAATCTGTGAAACCAACGAACATTCAACCAATGACTGTCCAACCTTGCCTTCTTTTAAAGAATGTCTCCATGAACAAGCCCATGCATTAAACAGTTTTCAAAGGCCCAACCATAACCTATATTTGCAAACATATAACCCTGGTTGGAGAAACCATCTAAATTTCAGTTGGAAGAGTGAGAACAATAATGCTCAAACTTCACAGCCACCGTTTCAAGCACATCATAATTTCCAAAATTCTCATGGATATGCACCTCCTTATGCTCCCCCTCCTAGAATAAATCTTGAGGAAACATTGCATGCATTTATGGAAAAGCAAGAGGCAATTAACACTCAACTTGCTCAAAGCATGACAGATTTTAAAGATACTCTTGCAAAGTTCACATCTGCTCTCAGTTTCCAAGAGAAAGGTAAGTTTCCATCTCAACCACAACAAAATCCAAAGGGGCAATACAATGTGAATGCAAGTAGTTCGGGAAGCCAACACATGGATCATGTAAAATCAGTCATCACTCTTCGCAGTGGTAAGGTTATTGAAAAACCCATTCTTGAACCTTGTGAGAATGATGATGAGTCAATCTTTGAGAGTAAGGAAGGGGTTGAATCTGATCATTGCAAAGAAAAGACTGATTCTCCGCCAGTACTTCCATTTCCTCATGCCATGACCAAACAAAGGAAAGTAAATCACAACTCTGAAATCTTTGAAACTTTCAAATAGGTAAGGATCAATATACCTTTGCTGGATGCTATCAAACAGGTTCCTTCTTATGCTAAATTTTTGAAAGATCTGTGCACCGTGAAGAGAAAACTGAATGTGAAAAAGAAAGCCTTTTTAGCCGAACAAGTAAGTGCCATTCTTCAGAGCAATAATGCTTTGAAATATAAAGACCCTGGTTGTCCTACAATTTCTTGCTTTATTGGAGAACATAAAATTGAAAGAGCCTTACTTGATCTTGGAGCTAGTGTGAATTTACTTCCATATTCAGTTTTTCAAAGTCTCAATCTAGGTGAGTTAAAACCAACTTCTGTAACTCTTTTACTTGCCGATAGATCTGTAAAAGTGCCTAGAGGAATAATTGAAGATGTGTTAGTACAAGTTGATAAATTCATTTATCCTGTTGATTTTATTGTCTTGGACACACAACCTGTTGAAGCATGTAATTCATTTCCTGTTATTTTAGGGCGTCCATTTCTTGCAACTTCTAATGCATTGATTAATTGTAGGAATGGACTGATGAAGCTATCTTTTGGAAACATGACATTGGAGATGAATATTTTCAACATTTGCAAGCAACCTAGAGATGATAATGATTTACAAGAAGTAGATTTTATTGAAGAATTGGTTTATGATCAATTTGAATCTACTTTGAGTAATACTGAGTTTGATGATTTGCAAATGACTTATTCTCAGGAAGAAATCACGGATGAAAAAGACACCGAAAATGTTGATGCGAATCTTTTGTCAAGAGCGACAACAGATTCGATATCTGACATCACACCAACCGATGATTACTTTCCTGACAAATCCTTACTTTCTCTTAGTTCAATGCCTTGGTTTGCTAAAAATATCAATTTCCTTGCCTCAGGAGACTTGCCAACTCATTGGAGTACCGAAGACAAAGGTAAGTTTTTGAACGAAGTGAAGAAATTTTATTGGGATGACCCTTACTTATTCGAATATTGTCCTGATCAAATATTTCGAAGATGCATTCCTGACAATGAGGTAAGTAATGTCATTAAATTTTGTCATTCTGAAGCATGTGGGAGTCATTTCTCGTCAAAAAAGACCATTGCGAAAATCTTTCAAAATGGATTTTATTGGCCCACCATGTTCAAGGACACGCATGCATTCTGCAAAGCTTGTGAAAATTTTCAAAAGTCAGGATTTATTTCAAAACATAAGGAATCTTTAGATAATCTTCTATTGACTTTGGAGACATATCCTGGTGGAGATATGCATTGTGCATTTCAAGACTTATGACCCCATTTCCATAAAGAACGTGATCGACATAGTCTTGGGAATCTGACTATAAAAGACCCTGTTTGCCAGTTTTTAAGAAAACTGGATGGGAAGCCTATCCCCGACCCATAGAGGGCGTTTAAGCCGTTCTTGGACGTAAAACCAAGGGAAGATGTGAGCCACAATCACAACTACGATTTGAGTCTGAGTTTGTAAAAATTTATGTCTTTCAGTTTTATTAATAGCATAATATTTTTTTTCTGTTCTGTTATTTCTTATATTTGTTTAAGTGTGTTTCAGGTTTGTCAGTGTTCATTATTTCAGGTGATGTCTTCTATACTCTATCTTTCTACCTTAGGACATTGAGGACAATGTCTCATTTTGGTTGGGGGGAGAGGGTAGTAGTAATTAAAAAAAAAAAAAAAAACTAACCAACTAACTGTTTTTGTTTTTAACCATTGGGCAAAACTGTTATTACTAGGATGGTAGAGTAAGGGGGAATGACTCTTGAAACGCATCTTAGTAAACATTTTCTAATGGTTATTTGCAATATTCATAACAAGGCCTATTAGAATACTTCTTGAAATATTCAGGTTTACAAACTCTCGCATTATTATCACTTGATTCTGCTCATATACTCATTTAACAAGTATTCTTAAACCTTCATTTTCACACACACACTTTAACATATGATTGTGGGTTGCACATTGGATTATTACATTATTTATGTTCTTTTGTTAAAGGTAACAACTAAGGGATAGGGATAGTATATAATTTTCAAAAAAAGAGAGAGAAAAAATAAATAAATAAATAAAAATGATGATAATAAAAACGTAGATAAGTTTGGTTTCATAGCCTCCCTAACCTAAGCAATTAAGCCCGAAGGGGTGTTTTAACACCTAATACCCTAAAGTCAACTGACTTGGGAGCTATTGGCCCAAAGCTTGTTACATGGGTTAAGGAGAAAAGCTTAAGGGAATCAAACATTGCACTATCTACGTATCAGTATCTGCAACCCGAGTTACTAAGCTCGTAGGGGTGTCTCAACACCTAATGCCCTAAGACCAACTGGTCTGGGAGTCATTAGCCGAAAGCTCGTTACATGGGTTAAAGATGCATTGTGTTTTAAGTTATATGTATAGATATTAAAAAAAAAGAAAAAAAAAGAGTAAAAAGAAAAAAAAAAGTAAAATAAAATAATCCCAACCCAAGGAAGTTAACCTTAAACATTAGAACAAAATATTGTTTTCGTCCAACAAAAGCCCCATCATCTATGTTTCATACATTGAGCACATAACAAGGAAGGTTTATTAATATTTTGTTTAAGAGGTATTGAGCAGATATATAAAATTTAATGAGAGTTTGTTTATCTGGATAGATTAATGGAAGTTGAATGATGAACGCCTTGCTTTGTGGAATTTGCAAATTGTTTTTCTATTTTAACGCTTTAATTACTAGGGACTATTTGCAATGCTTTTGCTCTCTCTTTATATTTTGTAATGCTTAAGTTTTGCTTATATTAATCTCTTGCTTATGCTTTTCATTTCCTTTACTTGTTTATTTATGTTTCTTTCTTTCATTATGTCTAGCTAAATTAATTATGTCAAGGTGAAAAGGGTACACTAATGGTGTAAGAATAAGTATAATATAAACTTAACATGGACCTTAATGTTGGATACTAACATGCTTTATACTTGTTATCTTGTTCACTTTTAATACTTTGCTTGTTAAATGGTTAATCTAGATTTATGTTGTATAACATTTGGTACAACAAATACTTGGCACTTTCATAGCCCATACTGTATGGTATAACCGACACCTGAGCTAAGAAAGGAACTTGATTTGTTGTTAACATAAGTTATAATCATGAATGCCTGACAACATTTACAAGTATTAGCATTATTCGAAAAAGATAACTAATGTAATCATGTTAACAATCTGATTGGAACCTCCTTTGTGTGTGGTTTCCAATTGAATAATAAGGGTTTATACTATACTTGTTTGAAGTACCATTAGTGGATCCTCTAACCTTGACATTTGTTGTTATCATTGTTTAATCCTTACGTTAATCTTTCATCTCAAAGTTCTCATCGACTTCTTCCTCTTCTTCTTCACTGTTATTATTATTATTGTTGTTGTTGTTGTTATTGTTACTTTTGTATTATTGTTATCTATAATTTATACAATTAACCTTCCTGTGGTTCGACCCCGGCCTTGCCGGGTTATTTATTACTTCGACACTCCTGCACTTGGGAAAAGACATCAATCTTTTGGTCGTGTCAAGTTTTTGGCGCCGTTGCCGGGGAGGTAAATCATTGTACAAATTATAGTATTTATTTTATTTTCTCTTTTCTCTTTTCTTGTATCTAACTTTGTTTCTTTTGTTTTGTTTCTCTTTCTTTTGTTTTCTTCTTCCTTTTATTCTCTTCTTACACGTGCATGAGAGTGTGGTCACGTACATTAAGTGGTAGACTTTGTAGGGTATCCTAATCATTTTCAGAAAATATGGCCGAAGAAGATAACCAATCCCTTCATAATGAGAATAATGAGAATATTCGGGTTAGAACTCTTAGAGACCATATGAATCCCACAAGAACAAGTGCACCCTCATGCATAGTTTTTCCTCCTGATGCATCTCATTTTAATTTTAAGACAGGCATTATTCAACTTTTACCATCTTTTTATGGCTTAGATTTAGAAAATCCATACTTGCATTTAAGGGAATTTGAGGAGGTTTGCAACACGTATAATGACTCAAATTGTAGCATGAACACCATTAGATTGAAGCTTTTTCCTTTTTCATTAAAAGATAAAGCTAAAACATGGCTACAAAATTTGAGACCTGGATTCATTCGTGCTTGGGATGAAATGCAACAACATTTTTTAAAGAAGTTTTTTCCATCCTACAGAACAAACTCTTTCAAAAGACAAATCATTACTTTCTCTCAAAAATCAGGAGAAACATTTTATCAATGTTGGGATAGGTATCAAGACTTACTTAATACTTGCCCCCATCATGGTTTTGAAACATGGAGATTAGTTTCACATTTTTATGAAGGGTTAACTCCTAGAGATAGGCAAATGGTTGAATTGATGTGCAATGGAACTTTTGAGGATAAAGACCCTAATGAAGCAATGGAATACCTAGACTTGCTAGCTGAAAATGCGCAAAATTGGGACACCACAGGTACTTATGAGGCACCAAGTAAAACCCAACCTCATACATCTAGTGGAGGTATGTACAACCTTAGGGAAGATCATGACCTCCAAGCCAAGTTTGCATCTTTAGCTAGAAAGGTTGAGGCACTAGAATTAAAAAAGAGTGGTCAACTAAAATCTGTTCAGGACATTGCATGTCAAATCTGTGAAACCAACGAACATTCAACCAATGACTGTCCAACCTTGCCTTCTTTTAAAGAATGTCTCCATGAACAAGCCCATGCATTAAACAGTTTTCAAAGGCCCAACCATAACCTATATTTGCAAACATATAACCCTGGTTGGAGAAACCATCTAAATTTCAGTTGGAAGAGTGAGAACAATAATGCTCAAACTTCACAGCCACCGTTTCAAGCACATCATAATTTCCAAAATTCTCATGGATATGCACCTCCTTATGCTCCCCCTCCTAGAATAAATCTTGAGGAAACATTGCATGCATTTATGGAAAAGCAAGAGGCAATTAACACTCAACTTGCTCAAAGCATGACAGATTTTAAAGATACTCTTGCAAAGTTCACATCTGCTCTCAGTTTCCAAGAGAAAGGTAAGTTTCCATCTCAACCACAACAAAATCCAAAGGGGCAATACAATGTGAATGCAAGTAGTTCGGGAAGCCAACACATGGATCATGTAAAATCAGTCATCACTCTTCGCAGTGGTAAGGTTATTGAAAAACCCATTCTTGAACCTTGTGAGAATGATGATGAGTCAATCTTTGAGGGTAAGGAAGGGGTTGAATCTGATCATTGCAAAGAAAAGACTGATTCTCCGCCAGTACTTCCATTTCCTCATGCCATGACCAAACAAAGGAAAGTAAATCACAACTCTGAAATCTTTGAAACTTTCAAATAGGTAAGGATCAATATACCTTTGCTGGATGCTATCAAACAGGTTCCTTCTTATGCTAAATTTTTGAAAGATCTGTGCACCGTGAAGAGAAAACTGAATGTGAAAAAGAAAGCCTTTTTAGCCGAACAAGTAAGTGCCATTCTTCAGAGCAATAATGCTTTGAAATATAAAGACCCTGGTTGTCCTACAATTTCTTGCTTTATTGGAGAACATAAAATTGAAAGAGCCTTACTTGATCTTGGAGCTAGTGTGAATTTACTTCCATATTCAGTTTTTCAAAGTCTCAATCTAGGTGAGTTAAAACCAACTTCTGTAACTCTTTTACTTGCCGATAGATCTGTAAAAGTGCCTAGAGGAATAATTGAAGATGTGTTAGTACAAGTTGATAAATTCATTTATCCTGTTGATTTTATTGTCTTGGACACACAACCTGTTGAAGCATGTAATTCATTTCCTGTTATTTTAGGGCGTCCATTTCTTGCAACTTCTAATGCATTGATTAATTGTAGGAATGGACTGATGAAGCTATCTTTTGGAAACATGACATTGGAGATGAATATTTTCAACATTTGCAAGCAACCTAGAGATGATAATGATTTACAAGAAGTAGATTTTATTGAAGAATTGGTTTATGATCAATTTGAATCTACTTTGAGTAATACTGAGTTTGATGATTTGCAAATGACTTATTCTCAGGAAGAAATCACGGATGAAAAAGACACCGAAAATGTTGATGCGAATCTTTTGTCAAGAGCGACAACAGATTCGATATCTGACATCACACCAACCGATGATTACTTTCCTGACAAATCCTTACTTTCTCTTAGTTCAATGCCTTGGTTTGCTAAAAATATCAATTTCCTTGCCTCAGGAGACTTGCCAACTCATTGGAGTACCGAAGACAAAGGTAAGTTTTTGAACGAAGTGAAGAAATTTTATTGGGATGACCCTTACTTATTCGAATATTGTCCTGATCAAATATTTCGAAGATGCATTCCTGACAATGAGGTAAGTAATGTCATTAAATTTTGTCATTCTGAAGCATGTGGGAGTCATTTCTCGTCAAAAAAGACCATTGCGAAAATCTTTCAAAATGGATTTTATTGGCCCACCATGTTCAAGGACACGCATGCATTCTGCAAAGCTTGTGAAAATTTTCAAAAGTCAGGATTTATTTCAAAACATAAGGAATCTTTAGATAATCTTCTATTGACTTTGGAGACATATCCTGGTGGAGATATGCATTGTGCATTTCAAGACTTATGACCCCATTTCCATAAAGAACGTGATCGACATAGTCTTGGGAATCTGACTATAAAAGACCCTGTTTGCCAGTTTTTAAGAAAACTGGATGGGAAGCCTATCCCCGACCCATAGAGGGCGTTTAAGCCGTTCTTGGACGTAAAACCAAGGGAAGATGTGAGCCACAATCACAACTACGATTTGAGTCTGAGTTTGTAAAAATTTATGTCTTTCAGTTTTATTAATAGCATAATATTTTTTTTCTGTTCTGTTATTTCTTATATTTGTTTAAGTGTGTTTCAGGTTTGTCAGTGTTCATTATTTCAGGTGATGTCTTCTATACTCTATCTTTCTACCTTAGGACATTGAGGACAATGTCTCATTTTGGTTGGGGGGAGAGGGTAGTAGTAATTAAAAAAAAAAAAAAAAACTAACCAACTAACTGTTTTTGTTTTTAACCATTGGGCAAAACTGTTATTACTAGGATGGTAGAGTAAGGGGGAATGACTCTTGAAACGCATCTTAGTAAACATTTTCTAATGGTTATTTGCAATATTCATAACAAGGCCTATTAGAATACTTCTTGAAATATTCAGGTTTACAAACTCTCGCATTATTATCACTTGATTCTGCTCATATACTCATTTAACAAGTATTCTTAAACCTTCATTTTCACACACACACTTTAACATATGATTGTGGGTTGCACATTGGATTATTACATTATTTATGTTCTTTTGTTAAAGGTAACAACTAAGGGATAGGGATAGTATATAATTTTCAAAAAAAGAGAGAGAAAAAATAAATAAATAAATAAAAATGATGATAATAAAAACGTAGATAAGTTTGGTTTCATAGCCTCCCTAACCTAAGCAATTAAGCCCGAAGGGGTGTTTTAACACCTAATACCCTAAAGTCAACTGACTTGGGAGCTATTGGCCCAAAGCTTGTTACATGGGTTAAGGAGAAAAGCTTAAGGGAATCAAACATTGCACTATCTACGTATCAGTATCTGCAACCCGAGTTACTAAGCTCGTAGGGGTGTCTCAACACCTAATGCCCTAAGACCAACTGGTCTGGGAGTCATTAGCCGAAAGCTCGTTACATGGGTTAAAGATGCATTGTGTTTTAAGTTATATGTATAGATATTAAAAAAAAAGAAAAAAAAAGAGTAAAAAGAAAAAAAAAAGTAAAATAAAATAATCCCAACCCAAGGAAGTTAACCTTAAACATTAGAACAAAATATTGTTTTCGTCCAACAAAAGCCCCATCATCTATGTTTCATACATTGAGCACATAACAAGGAAGGTTTATTAATATTTTGTTTAAGAGGTATTGAGCAGATATATAAAATTTAATGAGAGTTTGTTTATCTGGATAGATTAATGGAAGTTGAATGATGAACGCCTTGCTTTGTGGAATTTGCAAATTGTTTTTCTATTTTAACGCTTTAATTACTAGGGACTATTTGCAATGCTTTTGCTCTCTCTTTATATTTTGTAATGCTTAAGTTTTGCTTATATTAATCTCTTGCTTATGCTTTTCATTTCCTTTACTTGTTTATTTATGTTTCTTTCTTTCATTATGTCTAGCTAAATTAATTATGTCAAGGTGAAAAGGGTACACTAATGGTGTAAGAATAAGTATAATATAAACTTAACATGGACCTTAATGTTGGATACTAACATGCTTTATACTTGTTATCTTGTTCACTTTTAATACTTTGCTTGTTAAATGGTTAATCTAGATTTATGTTGTATAACATTTGGTACAACAAATACTTGGCACTTTCATAGCCCATACTGTATGGTATAACCGACACCTGATCTATGAAAGGAACTTGATTTGTTGTTAACATAAGTTATAATCATGAATGCCTGACAACATTTACAAGTATTAGCATTATTCGAAAAAGATAACTAATGTAATCATGTTAACAATCTGATTGGAACCTCCTTTGTGTGTGGTTTCCAATTGAATAATAAGGGTTTATACTATACTTGTTTGAAGTACCATTAGTGGATCCTCTAACCTTGACATTTGTTGTTATCATTGTTTAATCCTTACGTTAATCTTTCATCTCAAAGTTCTCATCGACTTCTTCCTCTTCTTCTTCACTGTTATTATTATTATTGTTGTTGTTGTTGTTATTGTTACTTTTGTATTATTGTTATCTATAATTTATACAATTAACCTCCCTGTGGTTCGACCCCGGCCTTGCCGGGTTATTTATTACTTCGACACTCCTGCACTTGGGAAAAGACATCAATCTTTTGGTCATGTCAGAGATCGCCAGAAGGGATCTCGTGTTTCGCTATTTGGAGGTCGCCAAATGGGACCTCATATTACATGTTGAATAAAAGAGGGAATCGCCAGATGGGATTCCAAGTTGATTAAAGGAGATCGCCAGAAGGGATCTCGTATTTCGCTATTCGAAGGTCGTCAGATGGGACCTCATATTTCATTTGAATAAAAGGAATCGCCAGATGGGATTCCAAGATTGAAGGAGATCGCTAGAAGGGATCTCGTATTTTGCTATTTGGAGGTCGCCAGATGGGACCTCGTGTTTCGTTTGAATAAAAGGAATCGCCAGATGGGATTCCAAGTTGAAGGAGATCGCCAGAAGGGATCTCGTGTTTCGCTATTTGGAGGTCGCCACATGGGACCTCGTTTTTTTTCATGTTGGTTAATAAAAGGAATCGCCAGATGGAATTCCAAGTTAAAGGAGATCGCCAGAAGGGATCTCGTGTTTCGCTATTTGGAGGTCGCCAGATGGGACCTCATATTTCGTTTGAATAAAAGGAATTGCCAGATGGGATTCCAAGATTAAAGGAGATCGCCAGAAGGGATCTCGTGTTTTGCTATTTAGAGGTCGCCAGATAGGAACTCGTATTTCGTTTGAATAAAAGGAATCGCCAGATGGGATTCCAAGTTGAAGGAGATCGCCAGAAGGGATCTCGTGTTTCGCTATTTGGAGGTCGCCAGATGGGACCTCGTTTTTTTAGGTTGGTTAATAAAAGGAATCGCCAGATGGGATTCCAAGCTAAAGGAGATCGCCAGAAGGAATCTCGTGTTTCGCTATTTGGAGGTCGCCATATGGGACCTCGTTTTTCATGTTGGTTTTAAGGGAATCGCCAGATGGGATTCCAAGTTGATTAAAGGAGATCGCCAGAAGGGATCCCGTGTTTCGATATTCATCCAAGGAGGTCGCCAGAAAGGACCTCATTTTTTCAACATTGGTTACAAGGAATCGCCAGATGAGATTCTAAGATCTTTTGTTAAAGGAGGTCGCCAGATGGGACCTCATATTTCATGTTGGTTAAATGGAATCGCCAGATGGGATTCCAAGTTGAGATTGCTATAAAAGACAAGTTTCAGATCAATCAAGCTTCAACCAGATCAGTTCCGGGAGTTCCGTTTTGGGTTTATCTTTATAAAACTTACTGCGCAAAACCCCTGCTCCGTAAGCATTATAAAGAGGGGGCATCTATTGTAACCTATTTTTGGGTCCCCATAAAAATATATATATATATATATATATATATATATATATATATATATATATATATATATATATAGCCAAAGGAGGTTAGAAAAATAACAGGAGGCAGAAGCGCTCAGAAAATGATCGGAAAATTGGTCAATGAGGTTAAAAATACAAAGATTGGATTTTTTACAGTATATTCTTGAAGGAGGAGAGCCCTGTTGAGAAGGAAAATTTGATATTTGAGGAGAAAAGCCCAAATTTGGATGTTTATGGACTTAATTGGATTTTTAAATGAATTTATAGGGGATTTGATTGCAAGAAAAATTGATTTTTAAGTCAATTTGGGCTTTAATTAGAAGAAATTTAAGTTCTGGGGCCAAAATATATTTTTTAGGAATTTATTAGGTCAAATCAGGGGCTTAATTGCATAAATATTGAAGTTTAAGGGCCAATTAGGGACTTAATTGAAGAAATCCGAAACCAAGGACCAAATTGGAAAAGGCGCGTAAGTATAGGGGCTGCAATTAACGAAATCAGGGGCCTAATTGAAGAAATTGGAAGTTTATTGATCAATTAAAGGCTCAATTGCATAAATCAGAGGCCAAGGACTAAAGTGAAAAACACGGCCAACAAGAGGGACGGAGACCGAAATTGGCAGGGATGCAATTGAAGAAAAAAAAATGATCAAGGGCTGATTTGAAACTTGGCGCATTCTGGCGCCACTTTTAAATGAAACGGCGCGTTTTATCCAAAACGACGCCGTTTCATAATTAAAAAAAAAACGGAATGGTGTCGTTTTGAACGACACTGTTCCTCTTTCTTCCTCCCCTGGACATGCAGCACGGGAGGAAAGAAAAAATGTTTCTTTTTGTTGTTTCTTCTTTAAAAAAACGCATTTCCTCTTTCCCTAGACCACACACCTCACCGACCCGAAGCCCCACGCCCTGGACCACCGACCGAAGCCATTGGCCGACCGGCCGCTCACCCTGCCGAAAGCAAGGGAGCGGCGCATTGCTGTCGCAGGTGGTGGTCGACTAGCCGCCGCGAAACCCGCTCCCCAGGCGCCCTTTCGCTCCTATAAATATAGAACAAAAAACACTCCAAAGGGGAGGAAGAAAAAGGAATCGAGAGGGGGGAGAACCCGAAGAAAAAAAAAAGACGCGAAGCAGGAAGAAAAAAAACGGAGGGAGGAGAGAGAAAGGGAAGGGGAAGAAGAGAGAAACCAAAGAGGAAGAAGAAAGGAGAGAAAACGCAAGGAAAAGGAAACGGAGGACGAGGGAAGAGGAAGAACCTCCCTCTCCGCCACTGGAAGCAGCAGCGCCACTGCAGCCGTCCGTGAGCCACCAACCTCCGCCTCATCGCAGCACCGCCAGCAAAGCCGACAAACCAGCAAGCCACCGCCTCCTCCGTGCCAGGTAAGTTTTCTCCCCCCCTATTTCTGTTGTTTATTGTTTTCCTTCTCTGCATGCAGAACGAATAGCGTTCTGCATGCAGGGGTGGGGGGAAAATAATTCCCCCCGCCCGTTTTTTATTGCTGGGCCAGGCGGATCCTGGCCCAGCCCTGCCTTCTGGGCCGGGCCTGGCCCAGAAGGCAACATTAGTTTTTTTGGGCCGAAATCGGCCCAATCCATTTTGGGCCGAGATCGGCCCAACACCTTTGGGGCTGAGTCCAGCCCAGTTGGTTGGGCCGGACCAGCCCAGCCCATTTAATATTATATATTATATATTATATTGTTTTGTATTATTTATATATAGATATATATATAAAAACAATTTAAGAAAATTCTGCAAAAATTATTTCAAAAATATGTGATTTTTTGTAATTTTATTATTGTATTTTGATTAATATCGGTTTGTATTTTTATACTGTAAAGATACAAATCCGGTATTAAAATATCTGGTTTTCATCAAAACATCAAAGATTTTCAAAAATAAAAAATGTCTTTTCCTTTCAAAACTTTTCTAAAAATATCTTTAAAAATATTGTTGATTTGACTGCATATTTTTTATCAAAGTGGATTAATATTTGGTTGTATTTTTATACCGTAAGGATACCAACCCAGTATTAAAATACCCGATTTGTGTCAAAACATAAAAAAAAATATACATAATTAAAAAATGTTTTGTTTTAAAATACGGCCTAGTCTCTCCAATATATATATATATAAATATTATAACATCATATTTTCACACAACAAAGTAAATTTCAAAAAATATATATGTATTAGCATGCATTTTGGATTTAATAACCAGTTTATTCAAGCCATGAGAACTAGGCCAATATTTCAAAAATTCTAAAAAATCTTTTTGTTTTCTTTTAGTATTGGGGATTACGAATTTATACATAAAACGTATTCCTGACATTAAAAATATGGTTTTTTTACATAGATATTAGAACGGTTAGGTTTTACCCGATAAGATAAGGACCTCCTTATTGAGGAGGACTTTTCTTGAACCATGGACGGACCAACATACATAGACATTAGAACGGTTAGGTTTTACCTGATAAGATAAGGACCTCCTCATTGAGGAGGACTTTTCTTGAACCATAGACGGGCCAACAACTAGAAAACACAATGAGACCTCGAATTTTATCAGACAAATAAACAATGCAACTTACCTTAGGTAGGGCGTATTTGGGGTGCTAATACCTTCCCTTTACCCAACCAGTCCCCGTGCCCGATCTCTGAGACCAGTTAGGGTTCCTAGTGACCAAAATACTAGGTGGCGACTCCCATTCCATTTTTTTACTGCTAAGAGACAAAGAATTCCTTGTCTCCCTATATTTACCAGATATATATACCCTCCATGCCCACTTGAGGGTGGATGATCGCCGCGACGTCGCGCACCCGCGACAGAATGGCGACTCCACTGGGGACCTTGTGGACTAAGCTTTGTTTTTTTGTCTGATTTGTTTTTGTTTTCGGGTGTTTATTGTTAATATGCCTTTCCTTTTATTATTTGCTTATTGCTTATATGCTTTAAATATTTTTACATATTGTTCATACATTTGTATAGAACTGTCTCATACATCTTATAGAACTGTCACATGCATCACATATTCTGATTATCGAGAGCACACAAACTTTAAGTTAAGTGGGGGACTAGCAGTTTACCTTACGACTTTTAGTCAAGGTTTAAGTTTGTGTAAACCCCAACTCTTCGCTGAGTGCTTAGACTGGCAATAGTTGGTACATGTGCCATCTCATTGCCTACAAGCCCCCATATTGCCTCCACGAGGGCAATCACTGGGACAGCAAGAGACCCTTTTTAGAGACTAAATAGCCAACCTACCCTCGTCAAGCATAAAAGATTTAGAACTAGCTATAGGGTGTATGCTCCACAAAATGCATTTTGCATAAAACAATCTAAACCATAAAGCATTTGGTTTTCAGGTCTTTTGAAACGATAAGATGGCCATCATTACCAAATTTTCTACTGTGGAATATGGGCAGAATTCTGAATTGTCACAACTATCAGAGGAAGACTGCTCTAGATATGATGCAAGGAAGCTTCCAGTAGTCAAAGACCTGAATTGCGTAGTATATGAGATGAAGAAAATATTGGGCCATAGTCAGAACATTGATGAGGCAACATTTTTCGGGAAGTATGGGCGATTGTTAGAAATTGCAAAGATAGAAGTATTGAACCCAGCAATCAAAGCCTTGATTAATTTTTGGGATCCCGATTACAGATGCTTTTCCTTTGGAAATGTGGATTTGTGTCCCACTATAGAGGAGTATGGAATGTTGATGGAGTTTCCCAAACACCTACACCGGGTTTATTTTCCTTTGAGAAATGACAAGGTGATTCCTGAGTTGTCGAAATTATTGAAGATTCCACATCTGAGCAGATTTTTAGAGAAGAATGGCAGCGGTTTAAGGTGGAAATTTCTGGAAGTTGAATTAGAAAGGAAAAAAGAGCAATACATCTTAGTGCTGGAAAGAGACAGGTTAATCGCTCTGGGGATCTATGGTCTCGTGTTATTTCCAAGCTTAAAAGGGGTTATAAGTCTAGAAGCTGCTGCTGCATTCGTGGAATATGAAAATACTCATGTCAACCCTACAACTGCCATATTAGCTGAGACTTTACTGACCCTCAACCATTTTAGAAAGACGGGGAAAGGCGCAGTAAGATGTTGTACTCAGTTATTATACATCCGGATGGTAAGCCATGTTGAAACCAAGAAGCCAATCTTTAATAATTTTTGGTGGTTTAACCAAAAACCCTTGAAGATAGTGGAGGAAGAAGAATGGGGAATCCTGGGTGATCAGGGTTGGATGAAAAAACTGCAAGAGTTACCTAGTAGCAGCTTTAGTTGGAAGGCCCCTTGGGTTAAATCAGTTGATGTCATAGTAAGTTGTGGACAAAAATGTTGGGTACCTTTAATTGGGATCACAGGTTATGTCAGCTATGCTCCGGCTCTGGTGATAAGACAATTAGGTGGCATACAACACATCCCAAGAACTGTGGGACTTGCTGAATTTTTCGGGTTTTTCAAGGATCAATCCACGAGAGAAGTTCTTGAAACCATCAAACAAGATTGGTGCCATTTGACTGTAATTCAAAAGGAGTCAGAAAGTTTGAGAGACCCAAGCTCAAGTGAAGGATATGAAAAGTGGAGGAATTTGACCCCGATTGCCGCTCCGAAAAAGCCATGTCCTGAAGATGGGCCTTCACGAATTGAAGAAGGGTCATTGAAAAGAAAAAAGGTCAGTAATGAGGAAGACCTTATGGAGCAATTAGAAAGGCTCCAAATAGAATTGGGAAAGAGTAAGGGAGATAAAGCAGCATTAGAAAGGATGATGATGGAAGGAGATAAAAGCAAAGTGTTTCTAAACGAACAACTCGAATCCAGAGATGCGAAAATAGGGGTGTTGGAGCTGCAATTGAGCAAAGGAAAGGTCGTAATAGAAGAGTCTGAGAAAGAAAGAGGAAGACTGATTTTGGATTGGATGCAAAGCAGCTCTGAATTGAAAGCATTGAAAGCCGACTTCAACGGCTATCAAGAGAATGTCGAGGACAAATTCTTGCATGGTCAAGCAGAGTTGTTAGACCGAATTGAGAAGTATGCTGAGTTAAACAAGAAATATATGATGAGAGAAAGTCGCCTAGCTGAATTAAAAGAGTTCGAAAAAAAGGGGAATGAAGAGGAGGTTTTGAAGGCAGATTTGGCAGCTAAGAAAATTGAAATTAGAACGCTGAAGGTGAAGTTTGACAAAGAACGAGAAAAGGTGAAACAGTTGACCAAAAAGTTGGAAGTTTCAGAAAAACATAAAGAACAGATCGACACCAACAACCATACCTTGAATCGTAACAACATGTTGCTTATAGAGAAGATGGCCAAAGTAGATGAGCAAATGGATGAAGCTGCCATTCACGCACGGATTATTAGAGCCAATGCTCGAAGGGTGGAAAGGGACATCTTTCGTTATCGACAAAGCTTGGCTGAGACGGATGCCTTCTTAGAGAAAATTGAGAATCGAGGCCTCACTTTCCTACCAGTGGCTAGAGATATGAATGAAGAGGAAGATTGATGTATTTTTCTTTTTATTATTTTGTACCATCTTTTCAAGAGATGTATTAGCCAATATTAATGAAAGGGGCTTTGACCCATCTTTTGTAAAAAATATATAAGTCTACCAAAGCAGCAGCTTGAGCAGAAACTACTCCTGATAAGGAATGCGACAAAAAGAGTCCATGCCCATTACACAAGAGGAATGTTGGCCATCGATCGTTTTTTTTTTTGAAAAACTCACATTACATATGCATTCATACATTGTTTCTTTATCATACATTCATTTACATTTCTCCATGCATCCCAGATCGTGAAACATAGGTCCCACATCCAAAATCCACAACACCCGATCTCGAGCAAGAATGTAGAACAAAGAAAGAGCTCACTTAGAGTCACATTATCAGACCGAGTTGGAGTCCGTAAAGAATGAAGTTTCTCGGCTAACCGACTTACTGGAGCAGCTTCTAAGAGCTAAGAATAGGGAGGGAACATCAGCACAACAGCTTGAAGGAGCGCCAGCAACTCACATCCCTCAAGCATCTCAAAACCAGGGGGCAAACTCGGCCAATGAACAACATTTTGTGCCTATCACCCCTATCAAGCCAACTCACGCTCCAATCACTGTGGACTTAACAATGGAGGGAGTCCCGGATAATAGGTCTCCTAGTTTGATGGACCAAGACAAGCTATTTGCTCTGGAAGAAAGATTAAGGGCAGTTGAGGGTAATGATTGGTTTGACCCTATGCGAGCAGCCGAAGTATGTTTGGTACCAAACATCGTGGTGCCAAAAGATTTTCGGATACCAGAGCAAATAAGCTTGTTTTTTACAGCTATCTCTCGCCCCTCTAGCAATTTTCCCTGCAATGAAGCTACTTATTAGTCATTACAGATACAAAATGGTATGTTAATTGTTTACTTGAGATGTTTTTCCAAGACTACTTTGTAAACAGGTCCAAAACCACCTTGTACGAGTTTAAATTTTGACCTTTGTTTCCATCATTCTCAAGCTCATACATGTCATTTATTGTATCCATGGTCATCAACTCATGTAGAAACTTTTCTGCTCATATTGATATGAAAAGTTTGAGCTTGGAATTCAATAAGATCATGAAAATAATGATGCTTACCAAGGATTCTACTACTACTACAATTATTATTAGCATATAAAAAATGTTACCTCTGAGTCTGCGCCTTCTCAAGGACATCAAGATACCAGCGAGTACCATGATTAGAACAGTTCCCACAACTGCTAAAATCCATACCCAACTTTTATCTGAATTCAGTCATCGGAGGCAATTCACCAATGATAATGCAATGAATCTCAAAGAACTAGAAAAAAATTATAGTAGAGCAAATTGAGTTGATTAAGCAGAAGTGGATTGACCTTTAGTATCAAGACCTAAAGGATTTTGTAGTCAAGCATCCTCTCTACAACTTTCTAAATTCATCTACTAAGAAATCGATATACAAAAGAATTGAATTGAGTAAAGGATATAAAACCCAAATCTTTTCCATAAAACTTGCTGATCACTGTTAAGTTGGTGACGGAAGATTGACTTGAGTAGGAATCAATGGCAAGGCCATTAGAGTAGGCCATTGATTGGACTCCATACAAGTTGACTACTTACTATATTTGTTCAGCTGTTTAATGTTGTCCATCGAAATGTCATACTAGCTAGCAAGTTTGATCATAAACCAAAAACACTTTGTAAGTAGAACATTCCCTCATAACTCTTAAAAGGACGGTCCCAACTCTTATACACCACTTGTTAGATATAGGACAACAATGATAAATGAAAAAAAAAACGACCAAACTTTAATTTATATAAGTACATTTGGACAAATTAGAAAAATAATGATGACAAAAATAGACAAAAAAAGGATTAAAAAATAATCTAAGTTGACCCGAGTTAGTATGTCAAATTCACGAACTAGGTTGTGAGGTTAAGACAACTCTATAGAAAGCAAATAAAAAAAATATGATGCCCAATTTCAACAATCCAAATGTAGAAGGACATAATTAAAAAAAATAAACTAACAAAAAGATCCCAAAAAAAACCCACAAATCCGAGCAAGTCTACCAGACTCTGCAAGCTAGATCATGTGAATGAAATAACTTAATACAAGACAAACCTAAAAACGTATAAAATTCAATTCTCAAACCAACAAAGTATTAAATGGTGAAACTAAAAACAAAAAAAAGACATGAGTCAACCTTGACCAACTCACCAAACCCATTACCTAGGTTAAATAAAATGTTTTATATATATATAAAAAAAACTATGAAGCTCAATTCCTAGAAAATAATGTTGAATGACAAAATTAAAAAAAAACGAAGATAAAAAGAGATCAAAGTTGACCTAAGTTAGCATGTCAAACCCACGAGCTAGATTGTGAGATCGAGACAACCCCTTACAAAACAAATAAAAAAAAATTTGATGCCTAATTTCAACAATCCAAATGTAAAAGGACAAAAAAAAATCAATTGACAAATAGGTCCCAAGAAAATACCTAGCAAATTCAAGTAAGTGTACCAAACCTTGCAAGCTAGATCATGTGAATGGAATAACCTAATACAAGACAAACAAAAAAAAATATAAAGTTCAATTCCCAAATTAATTAAGTGTTGAAGGATTAAACTGAAAGCAAAAAATGATGTGGCTCAACCTTGGCCAGCCCGCCAAACCCATTACCTAGGTTATGAGAGTGATATAATCCCATATAAAGGAAAGAAAAGAAAATCATCAAACCCAATTTCCAATAATTCTAATGTCAAAAGATAAAATCAAAAAAGAAAATGAGTGTAAGAAAAGGGTATAAAATAAAGATTGATATCAACTCGAGTTAACCAAGGGATCACATCACATAATAAAAATCACGATGCCTAATTTTCAATCAACCTAATGTTTTAAGGATGAAATTAAAAATAAAAAACAAATTTTAAAAAAGGACCTAAAGCAAAAAAAATGAGAATAAAAAAAAATAAGAAAAAAATTGAAATAAAAACAAAATGACAAGATATACATTTTAATTTGGTTGGAACAATATGAATCTTAAAGTGAGGAGAGAGGAATAGGTAGAGAAGAAAAAATATTGTCGTCGTCTAACTACTAATCATAAACCAACACGCGTGGCCTTAGTGGACAGAATTCGATGCGCCTCTTTAAATGCCACCATGGACGACTATGTTTGGCCATTGAAGGATGCAACACACACCGCTTGAACGCGATGAGCTTCCTTCACTTGCCAGCGGATGCGATCCAAGGGTTGGCCTAGTTGCCTTGCATGTCTATCCTAGTCCACTATATTTGTTTTAAGTTTAATTTTGATTATTTAACACTTAATTTTTTACAATGTAATTTTAGTTTATTTTGCCAAACTGATGATTATCAACCAAGTGCTAGAATTTTCACTCAACATTGTGAGAACCTTATATCTAGGCAATTAAAACAAGCTACAAAGTCAAATCATAATAAAATCAATGTAAATAGATCAAATTTAAAAACAAATTGAGTGACAAAAAAAATAGAAATTCTTCTCTTGATTGTACAAAATGAGTTACAAAAAAAAAAGAACTTAATATTTTTATAAGCTTCAACTTATATATATAAAAAAAAACAACATAAAAATCTCCGCAAACCACCTACCAACCCAAAACCACTCAAAATAAAAATAATTATGTGTGTGTGTGTGTGTAGATGAGCTTTTGAGCCACAACAAGTCAAAACACCAGAAGGATAATTACATTAAAATATTCTTGACAAGATAGCCTGAAAAGAACTTAATTGAAAGAAAATTAAGTTTCAAAGACAATTTGACCCAAATCGGAAGAATTAATTAAGTACAAGATATTAATTAAATCAGTTTACTTGACTTAATTAAGAACTTGATTAAAGCAAAATTAAGTTTGAAAATCAATTTAACCAAAATCAAAAAAATTATAATCTAGAAGGCTTAATTAAACTTCTAATGGGTTTATTTGAGTTATTTAATGATTAATTGAAAGAAAATTAAGTTTGGAGGTCTAATTAGGGTTAATTTGCATTAATAGAAAGATAAAGGATCTAGTTGAACTTTTGAGAGCCTAATTGGTTTAAAAGGCTTAATTGGATGAAATTAGAAGTCTGGATGGCCAATTGAGGATGAAATTGAAAATATCCAACGCCAAGGACTATATAGAAAAGGTGCTAAATTTGGAGGATCTGAGTGAAACATTCTAGGGATGAAATTGAAATAATTCCTAAAATTCTAGATCAATTGAGGGCTTAATTGCAAAAATCTAAAAATTTAAGAGCTGCAATACAAAAAAAAATTAAGGATTTAAATTAAATTAACCTAGAGTTGCCAAAACAACACCGTTCCATTTAAGTACAACGATTTGTTTTGTTTAAATCTAAGATTAAAAAAAAAATTAAGGCCGAACAACATGTTATTTAACCACTGTTTATCATCATTCCCGTAAAAAAAAAACCTGAAAAGCGTGGTTGAATTATGACCTTTCAAGAACTGTTTCACCGTCATCCAACCATCAGAATTCATTTCCTTCCCCCTAAGCCTCTCTCAATAGACACCAAAACACGTACCCAACCAGCTATATCTACCAAAAATAACAGAAACAACTGGTGTCCTCCTCCCTTGCGAGCTCTCTTACAATATATGCAAAGGCTGATCCCTAGCCTCAATGAATGATTATGATCTGTTTTTTTGCTATCAAGGGATGAGATGCGCCCAGCTCATGGCCTCTAGATTTTTCCCAATATTGTTCTATAAAACTCCCACCAAATATTAACCAAAGTGGGGGAGGATAATTAAGCTGTGACGCAAAAAAGCAAGAGCCTGAAAAGGAGGGCCGATAACCACACTGTCGTTACTTATTTCAAGCCCTAGTTCCTAGTTTTGGAAAACCTTTACATCCTTCATCACCCACTCCACATCACTGAACACCAGTGCACACCACAGCCTCCATTGTTAGCTCCCCCTAAACACTTCACCCATATATATTTAACATGTTTTTTATGTTTAGGTAATGGTAAATTAAATGTTCATGTTAGTTTTTATTTTAAGTCTAGGAAGTATAAAAATTAATGATAGAAATCCTAGTACTTGCAAAATGAATCCTTATCAATGTGATTTAAAAATCATCCAATAATAAAATCAGTAACTTTAAATGTAAATAATAATAAATAAAAATAATCTTTAAATTCCAAAAAAAATAATGTTTGTTTTTGGGGTTTTTTGTTAATAATACTTTAAGATATAAAAGCTTTTAGAGTAGAAAAAAAATAATTTTTTTATTGGATGATTTAGAATATACTTATAATTAATATGTAAACCTTAACATCTTCAAGGACTGGAAAGTCATTTGCCACCTTGAATATCTACGAACAGTCTACCTCTTGGAGCATCCCGGAGGTTGCTAGATGTTCAAGGTGGCATGTGGCCTATACTATGGCAAGGTGGTTGAGCCATGTTGGGTAAAGAGTGGGCAATTGTCCTTTTAATTTATTTTTTTTAAAAATATTTTTTTATATTAGAATACGCAATTGCCCCCTTAAACTTTTTTTTTTCAAAATACTTTTTATATTAGAATATTAAAAATATCTTAACATGTTTAATTTTCTTTGTTGGCTAATTAACTCAAGTTAGTTATTGTTAACTTACAACATAATATAATAAATAATATATATGTTATATATATCTCCAGCGCATTTCACTAATCTTTTTTCTTTTCTTTCTTTTTCTTCCATTAATTAAACGAGGGCCTTTCTTCTTTCTTTCGAGCTACTATTCTTGCCTCTCCTCCTTTTGCAAAATTTATCTTCAAGGTACTAATTAGTTAAACAAATAACCTCTTATGCTTTATGCTTTAGGTAAGTTTTCTTCATCTTTTCTATTTCTTTCATTATTTAATTTTAGTTTTATTCCTTTACAATTAGTTATTGAAAATGTTATGATTTATAATAATTTAAGAGTTTGTTGAATTAATATGTGTATGAGTAATATTATATGCATATGGATATGAATTGAAATGAGTTTTAATGAATTGATAAATATTTTACTATGAATTTCATATTGAAAATGGATGGTGATGAACTTACTAGTGATTAAAAATGAAGTATAGGACAACTTAAAAAATTAAGGACACAATAGAGAAATAAAAAAATATTTAACATTTATGTTTAACCCACCTGTAGAAAACAATAAGTCAACAATAACATCATCAATTTGTCATGATAATCCTTTTAAGCTATGGTTTTAGCTACTCTCTACCATATTTCAGCATAGAATTGTTGCTAAGAACTTCACTAGTCCTGGAAGATTTAGAAAACACAAGCATTGAACCCACCCTAAACTAAAAATAGATGAATGACTGTTTGATTATATATTGAAAAAAATATCTTTGATGAGATTGATGATAAAGTTATTATGAAGCGGTTTTAAAATATAAGACTCGAAAAAAATAATTATAACGTAAGTTTTTTTATTTTGAAAGTATTCTTAAATTAATTTTGTTTGATATAAATTAGTACATATATTTCAAATTAATTTCTTTATATAATACATATTTATATAATACATAAAATTAAATGTTTGTTAATAATTTACCCCATCATTGAAAACTTCCTACCGCCGCCACTGCTGCGGCCTATGTAAGAGACTTCTTTCTTTTCCTGTTAGTGCTAGCGGTGTATATCACTTTCACTGGAGTTGAGAGCTACGATGCTAGGAAGTCGCTTCTGTGCTACTGGAATTTCTGGGCAGCTTGCAAGTTTTGGATTTTATTTTTTATTTTTTCTTATCTCCCTTTGTTATTTGTTTAGGTTTTTCTTTGCAAGAGTGTCTCTTCCTCAATATCTATGAGTGTTCTATTTATATACTTACAAAACAGGAAAAACTAATCTGAAAAAATAATGTTTGGCAAATATATTATTTTCTTTTTGACCATGAGTTTCTAATTCATTAAATTTTCTCTTCTTAATGTGTAATATCTCTTTTATTAATTTTTCAGTTTTGTTTGATCCTCCTACTAATTTTGATTTTTCTCTTTTGTATATTCTCTTATTATTTTTTTGGTTGGTAATCACATGAGTCCCTTTATTCTCTCTTTCTTTTATTTCACTTTCTAAACTCTTTTTTCTTTTTTAATTTTTAATTTTTATCATCACAATAAGAATTAAATTAAATACCAAAAATTATAATCTACCCTGGCATCGTCATATCGTCCCTAACATAGTAACATAGATATGCAAAAATTCTTTAGCCAACCGAGATTAGACCTTTACTAGCTACAAAGTTTAATTGCAAGGAACTGTCAAAATCCAAGAGATTTTCGCATGGGATGCGCTGATCAATGGAAAGATGAGAACCATCCACGTTGCCCTGTATATGCCAAAGCCAATTTGAAGTCAGCATTCACATCAACGCAGAGTAGTCAAAAAACTAATCGACATGAACAATCAAACAAAAATTCCCAGATTTGACATCTTGCAAGTTGTCATCAACAAACTGTTCTTCAAGGTAGCAATAGGTCTCTGCCATTTTTGTCTGAACTCCACTTTTCTCCATACAGTATAATGGTCGCCATTTTTGTTCTGATTCCATTAAATAATGTTCCTCAAGGCAGACGGAAGCTTGAATTAATTTTCGGCTTCAATTATGGATGACAACAAAAAAAAAAATCTAGATCGTTATACCTTATTTATCGGTTTCGAATATCCATATCATTGGATTTGGTGATATCCATTATCCATCATATAAGATAATTGTTCAAAAAAAACCTATCTTTTCTGTGTTTATCTTAGGCCTCCACGTGTATATGAACTGTGTGTGTATCCTCGAACCAGCTTTTACATAGTATATCTAAGCCTACCTTTTCTGCTGTAGATGTGATAAAAGATAGGCTATCCATTTCTTGACTAAGAAATTCATTACAGAAAGTCATGCCTCCTTGATCATCAAGCCAATTCCCTTACAGTTTTTTTTTCTATGCACATTGCTTCATAGATTGCTTACCTATTCTCAAGGCATGGGAAGAGCTTCTTGATCTCATGCTGATTCCATCATCAAGCCACCATATTATGTTGTTTTCAATCTAGAGTATGATTTGTGATTATGTGGTTCAGAGACACTTGTTTAGTTTCGAGAAAACTTGTAAAGGCTGGATATATTTCTTTACTGTGTTCTAAGTTAATTCTATGCTTTTGTAATAATTTGCACTTTGCAGATTCATCTTTTCTAACAAACAGTCATACTTTTCAGATGAATCTACGAATTCCCTTTTTTTTTTTTCTTCGCAAGAGAAGGTCCTTGAGGACTCGAGTTTTGAAAATATCAAACAACTATCGTACATACATAATTGAAGTGGATAAGTAATTCCTGGAACTACTTTCTGGATTCCTTAAACTCGTTGCTGCGTCATCTATGGCAGTTCTTGGATTTGAAAACACAGGCTGTCTGGGCAACGGTAACTGTGCTTCACTTGTTAACATTGATACAACATCTGACATGGTTGGCCTATCTATGGCGTGTCTTCCACGCATAGCAAGCCAACGTTAATGCATCTCAAGACTTGGTCTTTAGAGCAAGATTCTCTTAGTATTGGTGGATCCACCAGCTCAAATGGGCTACCTGCTTTCCATAGCTCCCATGCCTGAATCAAATTTACGCTAAATGTTAAAATTAAGCTTATGCAGCTAGCAATGTTCTAATTTAAGAGATAGCATGAAAGGAACTTACATATCCCACAAGATTGAGAGGGTGGGCCGTCTATTTCAAGGAGGCCTTGGATCCTTCTATCGCTCACAATTTCCAGCAGTAGAACTCCAAAACTGAAGACGTCAGATTTCACAGAGAAAATGCCCTCCATGACATACTCAAGGGACGTATAACCACCGTATGGACAAAGTGAATGTTATGTTATTTTTAAGCACTTAGCAGAGTAATGACACATGAAACTGTAAATCTATACTTACCGTGTTCCTACAATTTGGTTTGTATTTGCTTGTAAATCATTAATCTTGAAAATTCTTGCCATGCCAAAATCAGAAATTTTGGGGTTCAGATTTTCATCAAATGTTGCTAGCCTTCAAATCTCTATGAATTATCCTCAATCTTGAATACTTATGAAGGTAAAGGAGCCCTTGAGCTATCCCTTCTTTACACCCATTCATCAAGTAGTATGTTGCTAGCATGGGCTATTTAGTTTTCTTTACACCCATTCATTTCCTTCGGACCTGGCTTCTGCTAGTTTTGGACTTGGCCAGGAAGCCCAGCTCGTGTGGCTGGGCTGAGCCTTTAAAAACTTTAAGGCTGTGTTCGGCCTACTACAAATTTACCAAACAAAAAATGTTTTTTTTGGATCTTAAGATGAGTTCGGCAAACACAATCTCAAGATAAGTTTTTAGTATCCATTTTTTAGCCAAGGCTGTGTTTAGCAAATATATCATAACCTATTTTTTATAATTTTTATTTATTTTTTTATTTTTTATGTTTTTTCAAACACATTTTATTTTTATTTTAATTATTTTTAAAATTTTGAAGAACCATTTTACAATTAATTTGGAGTTTTCCACGTTATTGTTGCAATTAAGAAGGAAAAAAACAAAAATTCAATGCAAAAGGTAAACATTTGCTATTATTATAAAAATATATCTTCACAATACTCCAAAAACATCTCAATAATCTTATTTGTTAACAAAGTAAAAATTAAATAAAAATAAAATAATTTCATAAAAAAAACAAATAAAAAAATAAGATAAAAAAATCAATTACTATTAACTTTTTATACAATGACATTGGTTATAAAGCGAGAGTGACTAGATAAATGGTAAGTCAGTCTCATTCTATTCCCTGAAAAAGTATCCTCTAGCTCAGGGTAGACCAAAAACACTATGTATTAAAAAACCGTGAGGTTAAAATTAAAAAAAAAACACAAAAATATCCAAAATAAAAAAAATCAATGTTAAAATTGCAATAAAAAATATAAATGATAAGAATAAGCATCCAATCCTAAACATCAAAACATAATTAAAAAAAAAAAACTAAATATACAAAATTCTTTACCATGTTTTTCACACTAAAAACAACTCCTAAATGTAGATAAAAAAAATTTATATACTCATATAATTCTCTTCATTGTTTTATTGGATATCATAACGAATAATGGTACATATAATATAAAATACAACCTTGTTAATAACTTCTATGCATATTCCGAATGAAATTTGAAATTTTGAGAGCACCAAAAAAGACTAAGAATTTGAAAAAGCAAAATATTGATGGAGAATGACATACAAAATGTGAGGAGAAATAAACCATCTAACGCTCTAATTAACATAAAGTTATAATTGTATTTTGATTTTTTGACGAGTTTTATAATATGATCTTTTTGTTATGGTTTATTTGAGAAATCTTTCCACAAGAATCTAAATCCATAATTATACATATATTCATCCTTGTTATATTATTTCGTGTGTATATATTAAATGTTATTTACTCATTGAGTTGTTAAATTCATCATTTTTTATTCTTTTGTTTATGAATTGGGCTTCCAAAATTCCTCTGTTTTGAAAGAAAAAGAATGTTGGGCTATTTAGTTTTCTTTACATCCATTCATTTCCTTCGGACCAGGCTTATGCTAGTTTTCGACTTGGCCAGGGAGCCCAGCTCGTGTGGCTGGGCTTAGCCTTTAAAAACCTTAAGGCTATATTCGGCTTCATAGAGATTTACCAAGCAAAAAATATTTTTTTTTTAATCTTAAAGATGAGTTTGGCAAACACAATCTCAACATAAGTTTTTAGTATGTATTTTTTAACCAAGGGTGTGTTTAGCAAATATATCACCAACTTTTATTCAGAATTTTTATTTATTTATTTATTATGTTTTGTCAAATACGTCTTATTTTAATTTTAATTATTTTTAAAATTTTGAAGAACTATTTTGTAATTAATTTGGAGTTTTCCATGTTATTGTTGCAATTAAGCAGAAAAAAAAACAAAAATTCAATGTAAAAGATAAACGGCCATTATTATCAAAATATATCTTCACAATACTCTAAAAACATCTCAATGATCTTATTTGTTAATAAAATAAAAATTAAATGAGTATAGAATAATTTCATAGAAAAACAAATAAAAAAATAAGACAAAAAAATCAATTACTGTTAATTTTTTAAACTATGACCTTGGTTATAAGACCAAAAGCACTATGTATGAAAAACCCATGAGGTTAAAATCATAAAAAAAACAATAAATGTTAAAATTGCAATTAAAAAATAAAAAAAACATCCAATCCTAAACATCAAAACATAATTAAAAAAAAAACTAAATATACAGAATTCTTGAACATGTTTTTCACACTAAAAACAACTTCTAAATGTAAATAAAAAAACTTATAATAACCTTTTATTTAGGATTATGTACATTATCTGTCAAATAACCTTCTAAACTCAATAGTTTAAGCTATTAGGTGAGATCCCAGGATATGATTTATATTATTCTCTAATACACCCCCTCAAGTGAAAGCCTTTTGAGCTTGAAACTTGAACATACCCATATTACATTGTGCTTAATTTTTTTATCAAATAAATAAAGATAGTGAGATTCGAACTCGTGACTGCTTGGTCATTAAGACTCTGATACCATGTCAAAGAACCATCTCAATACAATAACTTAAGCTGTTAGGTGAGGTCCCATGATATTTATATTATTGTGTAAGCATTGAAAAAGCAAAAAATTGATGGAGAATGTCATACAAAATATGAGGAGAAATAAACCATCTAACGCTCTAAGTAACCTCTATCTCGCATCCATGGTTGACAGAGATACATAATTTATGGAAGTATCAATCTCTGCTGGCTTGCTGAGGCTCTTTTCTTCCACAATACTTCTTGCACTGGAAAATGCAGGCTGTTTGGGAAGAGGTAATTGTGCTTCACTTGTTTGCATTAATATAACATCTGACATAATCGGCCTATCCACTGCATTGTCTTCTACACATAGCAAGCCCACATGAATGCATCTCAAGACTTGGTCTTTAGAGCAAGATTCTCTTAGTATTGGATCCACCAGCTCAAATGGGCTACCTGCTTTCCATAGCTCCCATGCCTGAACCAAGTTTACGTTTAATGTTAAAATTAAAAGCTTATGCAGCTAGCAATGTATAATTTATGAGGTTGCATGAAATGAACTTACATATCCCACAAGATTAAGAGGGCTGCCGTCTATTTCAAGGAGGCCTTGGATCCTTCTACCGCTCACAATTTCCAACAGTAGAACTCCAAAACTAAACACATCAGATTTCACAGAGAAAATGCCCTCCATGACATACTCAGGGGACATATAACCACTGTATGGACAAAGTGAATGTTATGTTACTTTTAAGCACTTAACAGAGTAATGATACATAGAATTGTAAATCTATACTTACCGCGTCCCAACAATTTGATTTGTATTTCCTTCTAAATCATTGATCTTGAAAATTCTTGCCATGCCAAAATCAGAAATTTTGGGGTTCAGATTTTCATCAAGTAGTATGTTCCCAGCCTTCAAATCTCGGTGAATTATCCTCAATCTCGAGTACTTGTGAAGGTAAAGTAGCCCTTGAGCTATCCCTTCAATGATTTCAAATCGCTTCTTCCAGTCTATGAGCTCCCTTTTTGATTGAACTGCATTTAAAACATAACAGTAAATATCCCAGCAATGTTATTCATCCAAGTCCACAACCTTTCAAGAACAGAGATCCATTCACTTTATAGCATGATGGCATAATTAACTTACCAAATATAAATGAATCCAAGCTTTTATTAGGCATGTATTCGTACACTAACATTTTCTCTTCCCCTTGAATGCAGCAGCCTAGGAGCCTGACAAGATTCGTGTGTTGCAATTTAGCTATGAGTATAAGCTCGTTTTTGAATTCCACCAGCCCTTGTCCTGAACTTCTAGACAGTCTTTTTACTGCTATCTCTCGCCCATCCGGCAATGTCCCCTGAAGTAAAACAGCTCTCAACTCAATACTTGGCCTGAGATATAAAGTTAATAAGTTCTTCAATCCTTTTCTTGAAGTAATTTTTGAGAGACTACCTTGTAAACTGGTCCAAAGCCACCTTGCCCAAGTTTATTGTCTGCAGAAAAGGAATTTGTAGCAGCCATAATTGTTGCTGCACTATATACCTTTAAATTATGGCCCTTGTTTCCGTCATTTTCGAGTTCAAGCGTATCGTTCGTTGAATCCAATGTCAGCAACTCAAATAGGTACTTCTCTGCTCAGATTGATATGATAAAGTAAGCTAATCCCGGAATTCAACAAGTCTTAAAATCAGTAAATTTGTTTGTTATTTAGAAAATGTTACCTCTAAGTCTTCTCCTTCTCAGATACCACAAGAGTCCCGCGAGCCCCATCAGTGAAACAAATCCCACAGAAGCTAAAATAATCCATATCCAATTCCTTTTCCCTACATCCAATTGGAATTTATTTAAAATTAATTACATTGTTGGGTTATAAATTGGTAATCAGAAAACGAAAGAACAGCTTACCTGAAGAGCCTTGAACAATAATGTGGTATTGAATTGCATTTCCACTCAGGTCTTGTGTAAAGCTTCCATAATAAAACGTGCATCCAGTATCGTTGGCATTATTGCCTACGGTAGGAACACCAACACATTGACAATCTTTCCAGCAGATGTCCATGCAATCACTAATACTAAGACTAGAATTATCGTCGACCTTAATAGGAACTGTGTTAACAAAGTATCCTCGTCTCAGTTCAAAACTGTTCCTATTGCTCCTGCATGCCGGTCCTGACCACCTCTCGCAACCACCATCTGTGTTATTTCCTTTACATGTTGAGCCCCCATATGTTCGACTAGTAGTGTTATCTACTATGCTCCCATCATATTCCAACTGCCACATTGAAAAATTCCTTTGACCCTGAGGAGTAAATTGATTTGCAGAAACTGTGAACATAAAGCAATCCTCGTCTGCGTTAGAATCATTAATAAAACTGAAATCAAGAACCGCTGCATCCAGAAAAGGAATTTCGAAACTAGTATTGCTCCTCAATGGTCCACTAGTCCAATAAATTACATCTCGCCGCTTAATGACCAACTCCTTTCCATTAGTATCCCATTCAAAAGTGAAAGCACCAGCGGGAGTGGGTACTAAGTCGCTCAACCACGACATGAGGGACCAGGTTTGGCCAGTTCTATGGTTGATCCCTAACTTCATTCCAGGCAAGAATGTGTCAGTAGGAAAGTCAAAGCTTTGCCATAAGACCTGTTGGCTGCCAGAATTTTCATCTTTGAGAACAAAATTGCCTGAATCTTCTAAAATAGCTGTTATATTGGTTGCAGAAGATTGACTTGAATAGAAGTCAACAGGATCACCTCCAGAGTAGATGAGTTTCATATTTCCTGATCCATCTATTGCAAGAACCCCTGAATTGTCTGCTATGGGTTTGCCTCTGTTGGCTAGCCAAAAAGGGTGGCTTGTGTCATTGTTGTACCATATTCCCAAGTAGCTAGCATTCGACTCGGCAGAGCCGAGTCTTGTGAATCCTAAAGTGAAGAGCCCATTTTTGGAAACTAGAGTACTGGAAGAATTGAGGGAATCACCACCTTGGTACAGTGTGTCTGCTGCCAAAACGTGAGAGGCACAGAAGCAAAACAAAAGGAACCGGTAGATCCTTCTAGCCATGGAAGATAACATTCATGAACAAGGAAGAAAAAAGTAAGAAGCATTTAGTAGATGATGAGCTATGTGTCATGATCTACCTAAAATGAAATAAAAAATATAGCCAACAATTTTGAGCTGCCGGCTCGTTAATCATTGAAATTGACTTGGACTTTTCTCTTTCCTAATTTCATAAGAAAAATAAAAAATAATAAAGAAAAGAAGGCAAACAAGAAATGGTTTTGTTGTAAATGGTCAACAGAAGGAATTAACGCGTTTGTACAATGAGAAACACTATATATATATATATATATCCTCGAACTACCTTTTACATATAATAGAGTCCAGTGCTCTGAATGTGATCAAAGAAAGGCTTTTTAAGGACAACTCAATAAGTTTTAGGTTATCGTAAATAAAAAATACTCTAAAAAACATATCCTTTTCCACGCAACTGTTCAAGAGAGACAAAATATTGTGGATTATCACAATGATGTTTATTTTTTATTCTTTTAATCTTTTTCTTTCATGATTATACCCTAAAAGACCCAAATCGATGGTTAATAATAACATATTTATTAAAAAAAGGACAAGATACAAAGATAGGAGATTAAATTAAAAAAAAAATAGGTATAAAGAGGTGGTTTTTTTAAACTTGGGGCTAAACACATACTTTGGTTCTCTAGCTTTTCAAATCATAAACTTTAAATCCCTAAAAATTCATGAAATTCAATTTTACTATTAGATTTTATTTTTTTTATTTTTTGGTTCCTGATTTGAAAGAGGAGATAAAAAGCAGCTAGATTCTAGTGGTAAAAAAACATGCTCCCAGAAATTAATTTCTCTAATTTTATGTTTTGAAAAAGGAATTGAATTATTGTAATTACATGAAATTATGAGTTTATGGCATTAATTATGAGAATAATACAAATTATGTTTGAACCATGTTAAAGTGAATTACGATTGGATAGGTGTTTAATTTTAAATAGAAAAAACAAAATCTCTTTCCCCCTTTTTATTAGAGGTTTGGACCGAATAGAAAGATTTAAGAGATTTAAGGTTTTAATGCAATTGTGTTGGAAATTGTGGGAAAATAAAAGTTTATAAATGTTAATAAATGAAATGAGTAAGGATTTTCAAAGAGAGGAAAAATCCTCACTTTCTTCTTTTAGGTGAATTTCGGCTAAAAAGAAGAAAATTGAAACAATTGAGTTTTAATAAAATTATTTAGAAATCTTATCAAATTATAGATAATTGATGTTGATAAGTTAATTAAATAATGATTTTTGTAAGAAGGAAGAAAAATTCTCACCTTCTTTTCTTATTAAAGTTCGGCCATGACACAAAAAACATAAAGGGAAAAAGGTTTTGATTTGGACTTCGTTAAAATAGAAGGGTGGTTTTCGATGAATCGAGTAAATTATTAAAGTTCTAGGACTTATATCAATAAAAAAAAAGATTATATCCTCCTTAATTTAAAAGTTATATGACGGCTTAACTTCATCGGAAGAGGTTGCACACGCTGTTACAGCATGACAACCTCTTCCTACACGTTGAAGAGTTGTACATGATTAATAAGCTATTGAAGGGTTAGCTGTGCATGAGTTTCTATCACGACAGGGAGATAAGTTACACATTCTATTTTAGGAGTTTCTTGATTATTTATCATTGATAATAAATAGGGATCTCAATAAAACTGTAGGGTAATTAATTGTTTTTTAAAAGTATTTTTCACAAATAATGTCATCTAATGATATTCAAAAATCTAATATATTCAAGGAATATGTTATTTAATATTTGGATAGTGATTAATCAAATATTATTTTGTTTTCTTAGCCTAGTAAGTACAAAAATTGATGATAAAAATCCTAGTAGTTTGTTCCCAAACATAGACAAGCAAAAATTCTTTAGCTAACCGAGATTAGACCTTTACGAGCTACAAAGTTTAATTGCAAGGAACTGTCAAAATCCAAGAAAATTTCGGAGGGGATGTGCTGATCAATGGAAAGAAAAGAACCATCCACGCTGCCTGTATATGCCAAGGCTAATTTGAAGTCAGCATTCACGTACATCGATGCAGAGTAATTAACGAGGCATGTCAAGGAGCAAGTGCATGCAATCATTCTGGCTGTGTGCTTCAAAGCTTGAAGAAACTACACAAACACATAACAACAAATTAACGTCAGCTTGAAAAGTAGTAAAAAAACTAATCGATATGAACAATCAAACAAAGATCCCCACATTTGACGAGAGAGAAAAAGGATAGAAAATGTGCCATCAAAGTATAAGAAGAGGCCAAAGAGAAGGTAGCAATAGGTCGCCTAATTGTGTTCTGATTCCATTAAATAATGTTATTCAAGGGAGACACAAGCTTGAATTAATTTTCAGCTTAAATTAGGAATGAAAATTAAAAATATATATATATATATTTATATCTTATTTATTCAATTTTAGATATTCAAATTATCAGATATTATCGGTTTTAATAATATACATTATCTATCAAATAAAATAACTATCTAAACAAACCCATTTATTTAAGTTGATATTCATCTAATTCAGATTATATTACTGTCCTTGAACTAAAAAAGTACCTCAAACTTTCAAAAAAATCTTGATTGGTCCTTCTTTTAGAGGTCATATGAGACCACAACATGAATATTTAATGTATCCTAAGACCCACCGAGAACATGTTAAGGGCTTGGAAAACACAATGAATTCCCTTCAAAACTTATCAAATCGCCCACGTAAGCAAGATAAAATTCTATTACTGGAGATGCAATTCTCCCACGTATTGAAAAGCATATGATATCTAACATTATTAATTTTTTTAAGATTTTTTTTTTCCAGAGCTGATAAATGGAATTTATTAATAGAACACAAAATAAAATTCCTGGTGATTGAATCCGTATTTTATAAAATTTTAATTTTTTTATATTTCTAAATTTTTTTAATGGGTTGATATTAAAATAATTTTTTTAAAATAAAAAATATATTATTGATTTACTATTTTACATGTTTAAAAGTCCTGACATCCAGTCAACATTTTCGAAACTGTCATTGCTCCTCGATGATCCAGTAGCAGTCAAACTGTTATTGTTTTGAATAAATTTAATAATATTATTAAAAAATATTATATTAATTATATATAAAGAAATTTAATAATACCAAAATAATATAAAAACACTAAAATAATTAATTTAAAATAAAAAAATAATTATTTTCTTAAATATTTTTGAAACACAACAAACAAGCTCTAGATCTTAATTATAAACGTTTGTTACGTCTGGCATTTTATCAAATTCATATTTTCTTGGGTTCAGCACATGGCTGAATCTAAATTCATTGGATTTAGTAATTTGTCAAAACTATATTGCTTTAGATTTAATATATGATTGAACCCAAACTTATTGGTTGTGGTATTTTGCCAGACTTATTTAGTGTTGGGCAAAGTTTATGGCTGAACCTAAATATATTAGATATAGTAAAATCTTCAAGATCTCCATCAGAAATCTCCATACCAGTCTTCATGGGTAAGCAACATGATAATATCAATAATGATTTTCATGATAAATATCTATGGTAATCTCTATAAGCAATCTCCATGAAAATCCTTATGATTAATCATCATGTGAAGTATATATGAAATAGTCACCATATAATGATCTTTGTAGTAAATCAGAGGTAGAATCTCCAAGAAACAATATATATACTGCAATGATCTCCACAAAACATCTGTCGTGACATTTTCTTCATGGGATTCTCCACATAACTCAATATTTTCCTTTTATTAAACTTCTCTTCTCTACTCAGGTACAATATGTTCTCCATTCTTCATCTATGTTATACAACACTTACCTTGGGCATGATATGGTCTCCATTCAAATCTCAGGACTTTACACCAGCGGCGTGATTGCTGTGCATGCATCATGGCCCTTTTCAGGTCAGCGCCTAGAAATTCGGGAGGCTGCTAGTGTATCAAGATCAACGCCACCAATTACGACACCTCATCTTCCCATGTTAATCATGTTTTTTTTTTCCTTCCTGGTTTGAACAGGACAGTATTTGTTTGTCGTGTTTAAAGATCCACATAGCGACAGGGGCAGACAAGGTTTTTCCAATCCTCTCGTTTCATTTATTTTCCTTCTTTTTCTCAGATCGAAAAAAATCACTGTCCCGTAAAAAAACATAAGTGCTTTATAGACGACATAATATACGAGAGACAGGGAAATTGCTTTTAATAGACACGATTTGTGCGGAGCAAAGCATGTCCATGGCAGGCAATTTTCTTCTCCAGCACCACGTGTCCATGCAAGCACTTGATCTCTTCAATGCTTGAAAAGAACTAAAACCTTCCTTGCCTGCCTGACGACATTTTATAGGTTGTTGCCTCTTTGAAGACGGAAGGCGCAGGGAGACAGACACTAGTTTATTCAATATTTCCGGCACCGCAGTTTTCCAGTGGACCCCTGGAAATACCGGCACAATTGTAGCCATCTAGATCGCGATATAACACCCGGTCAAATAATTGTTTGGCATTTTTAAAGATATTGAAATACTTTTTATTTATTTTATTTTAAACATTGACTCATCAAAATTATTAAAAAATATCTAACATTATTATTTAAAAAAACATTGTCAGAGCTGATAAATGGAATTTATTAATAGAACACAAAATACAATAACTGGTGATTGAATCCATATTTTATAAAAATTTAATTTTTTTTATTTTTAAATTGTTTTGATGGGTTGATATTAAAAATAATTTTTAAAAATTAAAAAAATATTATTTTTATAAATTTTCAAGTAAAAAATATTTTGAACTATAAACACCAATTAATACACTCTCAAACCCATCATAATCGTGGTTGCGGTTGTTTTTTAAAGTGTTTTTCACTCGGAAATGTATCAAAATAATTTTTTTTTTATTTTTAAAAAATTATTTTTGATATCAGCGCATAAAAATGATTTAAAAATATCAAAAAAATATTAATTTATATATATATATATATATATATATATATAAACACTTTTAAAACATAAAAATAAATAATTTTATAAGTTTGAAAGATGTTTTTTTTTTGGGTTAGATTTACTATTTACCTGTTTAAAAGTCTGGTCAACATTTTCGAAACTGTCATTGCTCCTCAATGATCCACTAGCAATCAAAAAATGCTCGCCTCGCAGCTTAATAACCGACTAGATTATGCCATGTGTTTATTTTTTTTTCTGGAAATGTTTTTTTTTAAAAAAAACTTAAGATTCTTAGTTATTGATTTAAATAAATTTAATAATATATTAACCACTTATAAATCTCTAATAATATCATTTATAATATCAAAATAATATGAAATCGTTAAAAAAATTAATTTAAAATAAAAAAAATAATTTTTTTTAAAAATATTTTAAAAAAACAAACAACCAATATAATTATAAACCCAAATATCCAATCGCTTAATCAAATCTGGATTGATCTAAAAAAAAGTCAAATCTAATTTCTAAAATATTTTTCTGAAAATAAAAACTCCCTCGGGATTTTGAATTGGCCAAGTCTGTTGGTCATGACTGGGCTAGTTTTGTCAAAGTCGAACTCTATATTCTGAACTTTTTCTTTTCGGGATCGGGTCCCTTTGTTCCCTTTTTTAAGGCCTTAATTTTATTTTTTTAACCCGATCACTTCAAATCTGTTTTTGAAGTTTGTTGTACTGTTATAAACTGGCCTAGTCGGTAGAAACCTGACTGAACCAAAATTGAAATTAATTTAAATTTTAAAAAAATAATTTTTTTTAATTAATCCAATTAACTTCGTCGAAACCAGACCCTCCCTGGTGAGGAGTTACTTTGACAATATAGTTGCACCTTTTATATTGTTCTAGCACATTCAAATAAATTCTCTTAGATGGTGGCTTTAAAATTTAAACTCCCTTCGTGGCTGCATTATTGATATTGTGTATGAAGACGTCAGTTATGTTGCAGTGCTGAAACCCCTCATCTCAAGCTATGATGGGGGGTTTAAGTTTGGATATTTATGATCAATGTGTGTTTTTGATTTAAAATGACTTGAAAATTTGTGTTCATTTGTTAAGTTTATTTTTTAGGATTATAATTAATAATTGAACATTAAATCTTGATGCATGAATTATGCTTGGGTTTCTATTGATTCGTTTGAATTAGTATGAGATTTGAATATGATTTATGAAATTAACAAGTTTTGATGTTTGATTATTTGATTTTCAGATTATTAAGTTGGTTAGTAATTTACGTTGAGTTTATATTGTGGTTAAAATAGCTTGATTAAACGCATTTTTATGTTTTGCCAAACATGGTTTTTAGTCTAATTTTAATAAATTTTTAATTGTTTTGGAAGATTTTCTTGCAATTAATTTTGAGTTCCCCATATTTTTTACCCTTCGATATTTAATATTTGGAATTGTGACTTACATGTGAGAAGCTTTTTTTATATTAAATAAATATGTTTTCTTTCACAAAAACAACAAAAATCTATCTTTCAAAAAATACAACTTTAGTTTAAAATTACATATGTCCAAGTTTCTAAAAAATAAATCATATTAGCATAATTTAGCATACTAAAAATTACAAAATTAGTTTTTATATTTTGTATGCATTTTAGATTTAATAACTAGTTTATTAAAGCTATGAGAATTTGATCTACATTACAAAAAACACCAAAAATCTATTTTGTTAGGTGACGACTCCATCCTTTTTTTTACTGATAAAGGACAATAATTCATTGTCCTTTCCACCCATCACCATAAAGATTTAGGTTTAGAAGAATGATCGTCACAACGCTGCACACATGCAACATATATAATACCCAACTGCTCGCATATTTAGGTGAACTTCATTTATATTTAAAGGTAATTCCCTAGTAAGCAAGTATATCCTAATTGAGGTTCTTCAATCTCCCTCAAAGCTGATGGGAGCAGCAACAAGCTCTTATTCGCCTACACTTGTTTTTTCTAAGATTTCAACTTAGACATCCACTAAGAGATCTATAGGATTGGAGCTTGTTAGACAAGAGATCCACTCGATAGATATCCTCCCTTGGAATGCAATTGATTGAAATACTTTTGCCTCCATCTTTCTTAGAGAGATAAGATTGGACCTTTCGAAGATATCGTTGTATAGTTGGTTCTCTAGCTTCATAAATTTCTTAGCTTTGACCAACCTCTAACTAAGAGTCATTATGAGCTTCAAGTAGGTATGCCTTTAAAGTCTCTGCATTGCTAGGAGAGCTTTATACTCTGACATATTATTCGTGGCCGGGAACTCAAAGCGAACTCTATATTTAAAGACTTATTTTTCAGGACCGATTGGTATTATCCTAGCTCCACTTCCATTGACATTGGAAGAGCCATCAACATACAATTTCTACAAAGAGATTATCAGATGTTATTCTATTGGCGCATCTAGTGTAGTAGAAGAAGTTGTGATTAAATGTGGGGATTTAGATGTATTCCTAGAACCCTCAAAAGAGTACTCAACAATGAAATCTATTAAAGTTTGACCCTTTAAAACCGACTGGGGAACCGACTGGGTTCTATACTACAGTCCAAACTCTCCCAATTTAATAGCCCATTTCACCAAGCATCCAAACATCTCTAGCTTATGAAGGATTTGTCGCAAAGGCTGACCTGATAGTACTATGACTCGGTAAGCTTGGAAATATGGCTTGAGTTTCCTAGAGGCGCTTATTAGAGCGCATACTACCTTCTCCACTTTTAAATATTTGGTTTCAGCATCATGAAGGGTATGGCTTGAGTAATAAACTGTACGTATTTTTTTTATCATCTCTAACTAGAACACGCTCACCATTGAGTCTGACACTCTGAAATTAAGAAAAAAAAAAATTTCACTTTCCTTAGGCTAAGAAAATATCTTGAGGAATGAAAGATGAAATTTGAGCTTCTCAAAAGCCATCTGACAATCTATAGTCCACGCAAAATTGGATATGTTTCTCAAAGTTTTGAAAAAAGGTAAAGTGCGCTCTCTTAGACGAGTTATGTGTAACATCCTGAATTTTCACAAGCAAACTGAGCAAAATAAATCATAACACTTCTTTGAAAATAGGGCCATTTTCTTTTGGATCCCTACCTAAAATTCAACAGAGTTTTCCTTGTTTTTAAGCATACCCAGTTATCGACATCTGTTGCGATGTCGCGGTCGCACAAATTAATTACCCTAGCTTCAAACACAACACACAAGATAGTATAGAGCAAGCAAGGGGTCGATCCCACGAGGAAGATTCAAGTCAGATTTTTATGCTAGATGATATGCAATTTGGGGGGGGGGTTGGACGTTATCTAGGCTAAAGCAAAAGAAAACAGAAAACTATCAAACTAAATTTAATAAAATCAGAAAATTATCAAGAGAACAAACCTTGGTCACAAGCACACATCCACCTACAGAAATCAGAACTGATCATGGAAACAAAACATCAATTTATATTCTGAATATTTATCTCTTCTTAACATTGGTTAGTTAACGGATCCGCCGTATAACTAGCCCTAACCATCAAACAACCACAGTGTCCGCACTAGTAATTTAATTCAATGGCAGCCTTAAGAACTAGATAAGTTGATTAATCAAGAAAACATAACTGTCCGCAGTCTATGTTTGATTTGATTGAATGTTCTCCCTAAGATTAATAACGTAGATCCGCCACAATTATTAAACTCAGTTGCTTCACAAGTTCATATACCACAACTCCGGTTTTGATATCAAACTTAACAATAGATTGTCTACAATAATAACTTAGAGTCCGCTCTAGCAATTAAAATAAACAATCATAGGAAAAATAAGCATAAGAGAACAAACATATTCATCATATAAACTGAAAAGAAAAGGTAAAATAAATCTCACAGTTCTTGAAATCCGAAGGTTTCCGTGTCCTTGCAACCAAGAAAAAGTGTCTAGCCTTGCATGTTTGTTGAACAACTAATCAAAAAGAAGAAAGAATGCATAATTTAGGGTTTCTTAGAGGAAGGGGGCGTTTTTCTCTCCTTGGCTGGCTGCTCCCCTTCTCTTCTCTCATTCTTTTTATATCCTAGGAAACCCTAGGTCTCTATTTTACAAAATAGTCCTCCATTAAGTAGACTGTTTACATTTAAGTACTTCAATAACTATTTTCCTAAAAAGGAGAAATAGCCTTGCATGAAATCTTCAAGCTTTGATTTAGAGGAGCTAAATTGCTGAAATAAAAACTTGGATATCGGTTTAAATGCTTCGGAATGTCATTTGGACTCGTTTCTTCACGAAACCTGTTTGCTGGCAGAATTCAGATCTCATCTTTGAAAAATCATATCTCCCTCATATGACATCGTTTTTGGCTGAAAGTTTGAGCGTTTATATAACTTTGAGTCATGAATCCAACAAAATTGAGTTTGCATCAATTGGACTTCTGTAGCTCCAGATATTCAAGTTGGAATGGCCAAAGGTCAACACTGACAGATTGCGAGATTTGACTTTGAAGGCTGCGATTTCCATGCTCTTCCTTATTTTATTTTCTTGCCTTAGATGTCCAGAAAGGTATGGATGTTACCTTTTTAATTCCACTGGAATCACTTCATTTCAACCTCTAGAGCTCACGCTCTGCACAAAACATCGACTGAAGGTCAAATCTGCCAATTATCTCCAATTTACTCCTTTTTGCATCTTTCATCCAAAAGTGCCTTCAAAACATAAAACAAAGAATATCAAGGCATTTTATATATAAAACATAGGCAAAACACTAGTTAAATGTGGGTGAAACTATTGAATAATATGGTTGCATCAACATCTCCACATTTATATATCATGGTCATCACTATTATCAAGGTCCAACTATCTTGGTTCGTATCGCATCCCATCCTAGCACAACACGATATGACATATCCTTAAATATTCATGAATCATACTTAATGCATATAAGAATTTAATGAACTTATAATTTGTGAGACATATGTTCCATATAATACAAGGAGTACTAGCATTAAAATACAAAAATACATATAGAGTTTTATCTACATTTCCATGGATTTAAGTAGACGTTAATAAACTTAACAAAAGAAATACAAGTCAATAATAATGTTATTACAATAACATAATTACAAGTCCAAGATAAAGTATCAAAATCCTAATATATATCCACTTAACATTTATGATTTATAATATCCCTATTTATATTGAAAAGTAGCATGATAAAGATCTACTAGTCAACCCCAACATGAAAGGAACTTGACAATTAGACTATTTCATCATATTAGACTATAATGCAATAATTAATCAAATAAAACATGTTCATGACCATTTAACTTATCTAGTCATCACATGTAATAGATTAAATTCCTTATTTAAAGCTTACGGATGGTTCGTATTTTAACTTTTAGATGAATTCAATATTCTAACAATCATGCAATACTAATTCCTTTCGAATTAACTTAACTAGTCATTTATCTCAGTCATCTGAATATAGATACCACTAGCCTTCGGCTAAACTAAGTAAATTATCCCAGTCATCTAAACACAGATGTCACTCACCATTGGTTAGTTAAAATAAATTATCCTGGTCATCTGAACACAAATGTCACTAGCCATCGGATAAATTATTTTGATCGTCTAAATATTGATGCCACTAGCCATCGGCTAGTCAATTTAAATATCTCGGTCATCTAAACACAAATGCCACTAACAATTGGCTAGTAAATTTAAATATCTCGGTCATCTGAACATATATGCCACTAGCCATCAACTAGTCAATTTAAATATCTCGATCATTAACCTCGTTGATCCTACTAGCTCCCTACAGGTCATCCAGTCAATTTTGATTTGTTTTTTAATAGATGTCTATCATTGCAATTGATCATAACTCATATATATTTATACCCGTAGGCAACATTCACACAATAATAATATTTTTCTTGCCCCTTGGCAACATTTATGTATGATAATATTTCTCTTGCTTGTAGGCAATATTCACATCACAATAATCGATCCTCATGCCCGTAGGCAATATTCATACAATAATAATATTTATCCTGCTCGTTGGCAACATTTACACAATGACAATATTTCTATTGCTTGTAAGCAATATTCACATCACAATAATTCTCGCGCCTTTAATTATGTAATATTCACATATCAATATATTCTCATGCCTGTAGGCATTATTTACATAACAATCTTTCTCATGATACACAGTAGTATGAAATACAAATAATAATTATTATATTCTAGCATTATAGAAATTTAAATAATTATAGAAGCAAAGGGGCAACCCTTACCTTAAACTTCTACTATACATATTTCTGAAAAGTCGGGTCCCACTCTGAATGTTTCTCCTACATTTCAATGGAATATCCTAAATCAGTACTCAAATCTTTCAGACCTATTCATCACATCTATTAATTCACATACCTAATTAGTTTTGTAAACAAGTTAATGTATAGATTATTTTTATTATCACTTTAATTCACTAAATTAGCATCTATTTACACTAAAATTTTATTTTTAAACAACTCCATTCTTCATTCAAAATTTTCAATGTCCATATGACTTAATTTTTCATTGATTTTAAGTGTCCAAACAACTTAGTTTTTCGTTAATGATTTTCAGTGTCCAAACGACTCAGTTTTTCGTTGTAGATTTTCAGTGTCCAAACAACTGAACTTTTTATTGATGCTTTTTAGTGTCCATGTCAAGAAGGAGTCATGTCAAGAATAGCTTGAGGCTTTTCTGGGTTAGGCTCGATTCCCTTGTTAATCACTAGGAAACCTAATAACTTTCCTCTTTAGAAGGTAAAAACATATTTGAAAGGATTAAGTTTCATCTGATAATGGTCAAGTACAAAGAATATTTCTTCTAGATTTAGGAGATGTTGTTTAAAGATCATACTCTTCACTAACATGTCATCAATGTATCCCTCCATAATTCTTACAAGTTGATTCTTGAATATTTTATTCATCATCCATTGGTAAGTAACTCCAACATTTTTGAACTAAAAGGGCATGACTCTATAACAAAATGTTTCCTTTCAGTTGGAATGGGGATGGTTTTTCCTCATTATCTAAGTGCATGGGATCTGGTGATATCTAGAATTGGCATCTAAAGAGCTTAAGTACTCAAAACCTATGGCGGAGTCAACCAATCAATCAATATTAGAGAGGGGATAGTTATCCTTTAGGCAGAATTTATTTAAATTCATGAAGTATTAAATTCATGAAGTACACACTAACACACACATAAACAACTTGCCATTGCTTTACTTGACAATTACCATATTGGCTAGCCAAGAAGGATACATCACCTTCTTAATAATGTTAGTAGCTAAAAACTTGTTTACCTCTTGTGTTATTTTATTGCTTTCCATCTTTCACCCTTAAATGAATGATTATGATCTATTTTTTACTATCAAGGATACATCACCCAGCTGCACCCAGCTCATGGCTTCCAGATTTTTTGCAATATTGTTCTATAGAACTCCCACCAAATATTAACCAAAGTGGGGGAGGATAATTAAGCTGTGACTCAAAAAAGCAAGAGCCTGAAAAGGAGGGCCGATAACCACACTGTCGTTACTTATTTCAAGCCCTAGTTCCTAGTTTTGGAAAACTTTTACATCCACCATCACCCACTCCAGATCAGTGAACACCAGTGCACACCACAGCCTCCATTCTTAGCTCCCCCTAAACACTTCACGCCATACATATTTAACTTCACTCACGGGGAGGGCACTTCAGACGTACAGTCGGGACCAAAGAGAAGTTAAGTGTTAGTAACAAGGAGAAAAACAAAGTGTTGTCATTACAAAGCAAAAAACATTCATTATTTCCAGTCTCGTGAGAAACCTCCCTCTCAGCTGCCATAGGTATATAGTTTTTGATTCTTCTCTTTTTGTTCCTTGTTGAGAATTATGTTGCTGTGTTTTGTGCAGGTGAAGGGATGCACAATCAAGAACAACAATGCTGAGTATTGAAGAACACGAACTACACACAAGGTGTTTGATAAAATGTCTCAGTGAGTATTTCATTAACTGCATGTCTTTAAATACATGAGAAAACTTAACAAACTTCCCTAGTTAACAGCCACTAACTGTAGTGGACAATGTGCTACCACTAACTCTGTAGTGGATAATGTGCTGCCACTAACTCAGCAACAACTTCAGAAAAACAAGGGATTTACTTTGACCAAATCAAAACAGAAATGAAAGAAAAGAAAACAGACAATACTTGATTTAGACAAACTGAAACACTAGAGTTAAAATGTCAATTGTCTAACACTCCTCCTTGACATTTTGACGACAAATTCCAATCTTTTGTCTTAATGTCTCAAATCTCTCTTTAGGTAGTGGTTTGGTAAATATATCTGCAAGTTGTTCTTCAGAAGAACAATGAATCAGCATCACTTCATTAGATTGTTGAACTTCTCTAATAAAATGAAACTTGATTTTGATATGCTTTGTACGTCCATGAAAGACTAGATTCTTTGAAATTGATACTGCAGAACTGTTATCACACATGATTTTAGTAGCTTCAATCTGTTCATGTCCCAAATCCTTTAACATTTTCCTCAACCAAATTGCTTGGTTGACAGCAGCGGCAGCAACAATGTACTCTGCTTCTGCAGTGGACTGAGTTGTTGTCTCTTGCTTCTTTGAACTCCAGGTGAAGACACCTGAATTGAGTGAGAATAAATACCCTGAAGTGCTTCTTGAATCATCAACACAGCCTCCCTAGTCACTGTCAGTATAGCCTTTTAGTTCCACAGCTCCTTCTGATGATCTTGGACAGAAAATACCAAGATCAATGGTACCTTTAATATATCTAAGTATCCTTTTTGCTGCAATAAAATGAGTCTCCTTTGGAGAATGCATGAACCTTGAAAGAATGCTCACAACAAACAATATGTCAGGTCTGCTTGCTGTGAGATATCACAATAAAATGAGTCTGCTGGCTGCCAATTAAGCCTCTATACAAACTTTCATCCACTTTTTCAGATTCATCATCCTTGCTAAACTTGATACTTGTTGTCATAAGAGTCCCCACTGGTTTACAATCCTGCATTTTGAATCTTTTTAGGATGTCTGAAGCATACTTCTTTGGGCATGTAAAAATGCCATGGCTGGATTGCATCACTTCCATTCCAAGGAAGTAGTTCATCATTCCAAGATCAGACATCTCAAACATCTTCTTCATTTCATCTTTGAACTCTTGGATCATTCCAAGTTCACTTCCTGTGATGAGCATATCATCTACGTAAATAGATACAATTTGAATCTTTTTAGGATGTCTGAAGCATACTTCTTTTGGCATGTAAAAATGCTATGGCTGGATTGCATCACTTCCATTCCAAGGAAGTAGTTCATCATTCCAAGATCAGACATCTCAAACATCTTCTTCATTTCATCTTTGAACTCTTGGATCATTCCAAGTTCACTTCCTGTGATGAGCATATCATCTACGTAAATAGATACAATTAGAAAATGGTTACCACATGATTTCACATACAAAGTTGCTTCATTTTGGCTTCTGCTGAACCCAAGTTGAAATAGATGTGTGTCCATTCTGTCATACCAAGCTCGGGGAGCTTGTTTCAACCCATACAAGGCCTTCTTAAGTAGATACACATAATCTTCTTTATCTTTAACAACATACCCATCGGGTTGCTCTACAAAGATTTCTTCAGCAAGAAATCCATTTAAGAAGGCAGACTTGACATCAAGTTGGTGAATCTGCCAAGAGTTATATGCTGCAAGTGTAATGAGAAGTCTAATAGTATCATACCTTGCTACTGGAGCAAAGGTCTCTAGGTAGTCCACACCATATTGCTGAGCATAACCCTTTACCACCAATCTAGCCTTGTATTTGCATATTGACCCATCTGGATTGAGTTTTGTTTTAAAAACCCATCTCACACCTATCACCTTGCGATGCTTAGGCCTTTCAATCAACTGCCATATTGCATTTTTGTTGATCATTTCCATTTCTGCCTCCATTGCTCTCCTCCATGCTGGAAATTCTTGAGCTTCAGTATAGCTAGTTGGTTCTAGAATTGCCATGTTGCATCTTAGGTGAATATCTTCCAATGATCTTGTGCCTCTAACTGGAAAGTCATCCACTGATTCATCAGCTACCAGCTGAGGTTGAATGGTGAATGGTTGATCAGAAATCATATTTTTCTTATGTTCCCAATCTCATGTGATTGCTTCATCAACCTTCACATCTCTGCTGAGAATTACCTTCTCTGTTTGTAAGCAAAGGATTCTGTATCCTTTGGTAGTTATTCCATAGCCCACAAGAACTCCCTTCTGAGCTTTTTTGTCAAGTTTGCTCCTCTTTGGCTCAGCTATATGATAATAACATATGCTACCAAAGATTCGAAGATGATCTACAGCAGGTTTGACACCATTCCAGCCTTCATATGGTGTCTTGTCCTCCAGTGCTTTGGTTGGAAGTTGATTCAGCAAGTAAACAGAGGTATTGACTGCCTCTGCCCATAATTTGTTTGGCATTTTCTTTTCAAGTAAGAGACATCTAGCCATCTCCATTACTGTTCTGTTCTTCCTTTCACACACACCATTTTGTTGTGGTGTGTATGGTGTAGTGTACTGGTGCACAATGCCTCTGCTGTTGCAAAACTCAAGAAACTGATTTGAGGTATATTCAGTACCATTGTCAGATCTTAAGCATTTAATTAGCATGTCACTTTGATTCTCAACTAAAGCTTTGAATGTTTGAAAGATTGTAAATACTTCACTCTTAAATTTGATGAAATACACCCAACACATCCTAGTATAATCATCAATAAAGAGAATGAAATACTTGTTATCACATAATGAGGTTGTCTTCATAGGTCCACACACATCAGTGTGGATGAGCTGAAGCTTTTGGCTGGCTCTCCCTGCTTGCCCTTTAGGAAATGGTGGCCTGGATTGCTTGCCAAGTTGACATGTTTCACACAATTGAAGCTCACCATTCAATGTGGGCAATGCTTCAACCATTTCCTTTTGTTTCAGAATTGACAAGCCATTTTGATTGAAATGGCCAAATCTTTTATGCCAAAGATTTGAAATATCCTGACTAGCACTCACATATGCATGATTGGATACTTTATCCCAGTCAACAACAAAGCTTATGTTTTTCATCTTTACACAGAACACTTGTTCTCCAGAAGGATCAAAGATAGTGCATTTATGATCCTTAAACTGAAGAGAATAGTTTTTCTCCATCATTTGTCCAACACTCAACAAATTTTGATTGATTTCAGGTATGAATAACACATCAGGAATGATTTTGATACCTGAACGTGTTTGAACATTTACTGACCCTCTGCCTTTGACCTCCAGAAAATCTCCATTGCCAACCTTTACTCTGGATTTGTAAGATTCATCAAGGGTTTTGAACATTCCAGCATCGTTGCACAAATGGTGTGTGCATCCACTATCGATAAGCCAAGTATCAGCTGAATCATTTGTTGAGAAACAAGTGACAACAAAGAATTGCTCCTCCTGTGTATCAACTTCATCCGCAAGGTGAGCTTGCAGACCTTTGTGATGTGCCCTAATTGCTTGCAATTTCCACAAATTGCATCTGGCCTCCACCAGCAATATTTTTCTGAATGTGTGTTTCTTTTGCAGTTAGTGCAAGGAGGAAACTTCTTCTGTTTTGAACCTTCACTGGTGCTGCCCCCTTCATTTTTGCCTTTACTTCTCAGATTAAGCAACTTCTTTCCTTTTACAGCTTGTTGTTTTTGCACATAAAAGGCTCCTTCTGTCAATCTGTCTTGCCTGATTGTTCTTCGTTGCTCCTGTGCTTGAAGAGCACTCATTAGTTCACCTAATGAGATTTTACTGAGGTCCTTTGATTCTTCCAGAGAGGAGATTTTGGATTCAAACCTCTCAGGAAGAGTCACAAGAACCTTCTCCACAATCCTGCTGTCAGGAAAGTCTTCTCCAAGTAATCTGATGTTGTTGATAATTAGTGAAATTCGATCAGAATACTTGGAGATTGTTTCATCTTCTTGCATGTTAAGTGCCTCAAAATCTCTTTTCAAATTCAGCACTTGCATTTGCCTTGTTCTGTCACTGCCTTGGTATTCTTCTTTTAGTTTGTTCCAAGCCTCTTTGGCTGAATTGCATGCCATAATTCTGTAGAAAATGCTTTCTGCCACAGAATTCTGGATGATTGATTTTGCCTTGGATTTCTTTGCCTTTTCCTCACTGCTAAACTTGATTTGAGCCATAGTGGGATTTGTTGGTAAGGGAGCTACTGGTTTGTCTTCGGAAACAATTTCCCAAAGATCATAAGCTTCAAGAAAAGCTTGCGTCTTCACTGACCAAATGTGGTAGTTTTCGCCAGTGAATATAATGGGGGAGTTTAAAAGTAGGTTATTGGATGTCATTTTTTTTGAGATTTTTGAAAAAAATGTTTTGGTCCTGTAAGATCTAAGAGAGCTCTGATACCACTGTTGAGAATTATGTTACTGTGTTTTGTGCAGGTGAAGGGATGCATAATCAAGAACAACAATGCTGAGTATTGAAGAACACGAACTACACACAAGGTGTTTGATAAAATGTCTCAGTAAGTATTTCATTAACTGCATGTCTTTAAATACATGAGAAAACTTAACAAACTTCCCTAGTTAACAACCACTAACTGTAGTGGACAATGTGCTACCACTAACTCTGTAGTGGATAATGTGCTGCCACTAACTCAGCAACAACTTCAGAAAAACAAGGGATTCACTTTGACCAAATCAAAACAGAAATGAAAGAAAAGAAAACAAACAATACTTGATTTAGACAAACTGAAACACTAGAGTTCAATTGTCTAACATTCCTGTTCAAGTTTTCCACTGTAAAGTTGGTTTCTGCATATTCTTGCTTGCATCTCTGCCATTTGTCAAGATGATGGTGTAGGGAGCATGCTTTGCTTTAAATCGTATGAGACTTCCTAGGATTTGCAAATGAAATATCATTTTTTTTTACATTGAGCAGCAGGAAATGATGTAGGTGATGGGTAAGGTTCATGTAAAATGTTGGTTTTGATCATTGTAACGTGAAGAGCTTTTTTTGTTCTTTTGTTTATGGATTGGGTTTCCAAAATTCCTCTGTTTTGAAAGAAAAAGAAGGTTGGGCTATTTAGTTTTCTTTACACCCATTCGTTTCCTTCGTACCAGGCTTGTGCTAGTTTAGGCCAGAACCCCAATCCATGTGGGTGTGCTGAGCCTGTAAAAACCTTAAAGGACGTGTTTGGCCCCAACAGAAATTTACCAAATGAAAAATGAATTTTTGAATCTTAAGGCGTGTTTGGAAAATACGATCTCAAGGCAAGTTTTAAGTATGCATTTATTAGCTAAGGGCCTGTTTAAACCTATTTTTCATAGCTTTTATTTATTTTTTATTTTTTATGTCTTGTCAAACATGGCTTATTTTAATTTTAATTATTTTTCAAATTTTGAACCATTTTGCAATTAATTTTGGATTTTCTATGTTATTTTTTTTACCCTTTAATATTTAATATTTAAAATTATGAACTTACACATAAAACATTTTCTGGTATTAAATAAACTTTTTTTGTAAAAATAATAATAATAATATATAAAAACAAAAAAAAATTCCTTCTTTCAAAAATGCATTTATGTTTTAAATTGCATATAGCTAAGTATATCCAAAAAAATCATGTTTGCATTCTAATACAAAAAATAAAAAATAAAATACTTTGCATGATTTCGCAATTCTTGAAAATACAGAAAAAAAAAACAGTTTTTATATTTTGTATGCATCATAGATTTAATAACAAGGAGTTGACCTAATTTCAAAACATCAAAAAAATTAATTTTTTTATTTTTAATATTAGGGATTATGAACTTATATATAAGATGTATTCTCAGTATTTAAGGAAACAAATGCAAAAATATATTTCGTCTTTAGAATAGTTATGTTTAACCTGTAAAGCCATGGTTCACTCTATAGAGGTGGATCTACTTTATCCAATAAACAAACCCAGTGATTAGAAAAAAAAACATAATAATACCTTAGTAATAATCAAACAAATAAAAAATATAGCTTATCTTAGATAGGGTGTATTAAGAGTAATACTATCCTCTCTTTATATAACTAGTCCTCTTATTCAAACTCTAAATACCATTTAGGGTTTTTAATGATCAAAATACTAGATGGTTAACTCCAAATCTTTTTAACCAATAAAGGATAAGAATCAAAAGTAAAGACAAGTAAAGTCAAGAATCTTATCTTTTTAGAGTACCAAGTATCATTCATGATATGTGTTTAGCTAGTATTTTTATATTTAGTATGTGAATAATTAGATGAGATTCGATAGGTGGCATGTGTTATGTCATGCAACAGGTCAAATTTTTCATAATATAAAAACATTACTCGAAAAATGATAGCGTTTTTAAAAGAGCAAAACAAATTTGGGACCCATGTCATTAATTCGAATGTATTCGATAATCTTGGTTAATTTCATAATATGATTGATAAAAAAAGCCAATGAAAATTAAAAGAATGCTAAATTAAATGATACCCTCTAAATATTTTTAAAAGAACTCAACAATCTTATTTAATAACAAAGCGTAAATTGAATGAGAATGAAATAGCCTCATAAAGAGAAAAAAAAAAAGCTCAATTACCAGCAAATGAAAGGCTGAAAGACGAATTCAAAACAAATCCATTTTTAAAAAGGATAAAAAGAAACTGACTTGAATCAACATGTCCAATTCACAGCCTGTTTGTGAGGTCAGGACAACCCCGTACAAAAGAAATTGAATAAAACAATGGAGTTTAACTCTCAATCAAACTAAATAATGAAACAAAAAAGTTAAAAAAAATCAATTAAGAAAATAAAAAAAAACCCCGAGTTAACTAGAATTAACTCGACTAATATGTGACATAGGATATGAGATCGAGATAATCTTATAGAAAAGAAAATGACAAAAATCACAAAGCTAAATGCCCAATAACCTATCTTGAATGATAAAATTTTAAAAAAAGACCGAAGTCAAATCGAGCTAATCTTCAAAACCTATGAGAAAATCACGAAGCAAAATCTTAATCATTCAAAATTAAAAAACTAGACATGGAAATCAAAAGAATGAGAACCAAATTTGGTATAAAAATTAAATAAAATCAAACAATGAAGGATAATTTTGAAAAATAAAATAAACTAAGAAAATGATAAAAAAAACAATCAAAAGAATGAGGACTAAAACTAGTATGAAAATTAAATGAAATAAAAAAAAAGGGATGAAATTGAAACATAAGATAAATCAAGAAAATGATTAAAAAACCAAAAATAACAATAAAAAGAATTGGGGACCAAATATTATCGATTACAAAAATTGGAAGATAAAATTAAAAAAATTAATTTTATAAATTATTTCCAATAAAATAAATATTAATAAAAATATTGAGGATAAAATTTGTAGAAAAACCAAATTGAATAACTACATTGAAAAATTAAAGGGGTAGACATAAAAATCAAGAGGGAAAAAAAAGAAAAAAGGTTGTCGACGGCAAACTAAAAGTCTGATTTTCACAGACACCACCTAGGAATAGAGGAGCATCCAAGAAGATTTAAATGCCGCCTGGGAAGCCACCATTCGGCTACCAGAAGATGCCTAATGTGCCGCTCGAATGGTGCGGGGGTCTTCCACGCGCACGCACCAATCATTTGTTTTTTAAATAATATTTATATTTATTAAAATACCAAATTTTTCCTCTTTCAATTTGATTATAACCAAAAATCAAGTTGAAAATAAAAAAAGCCCTTGCACACTAGCTTAATAATATTTTTATTCTAAAGGTTATTTTGTCATTTAATTGTGCTTAAAAAAGAAAAAGATGAAGTTCCCGATGTAAATTTGATATTTTTTTCTTTTAAGAATTACTAAGTAATTTTATTGTGTTAAGTTTTTTTCCTTATCAATGGATGTAATTAAATGTGTATAAACCAATTCATCCCCATCAATTTGATACTAATCAATGGATCATGTGGGAAAAACCATATTACCCCATCATGGAGGCCATTGTTTTTTTATTGAGAATGGCAAAAAGGTCAATATTATTTCAATCCACACTATTTTGTGTCTTTCTCTAAAATGTATTACTATCTTATTTAGTGTTTATACTAGTTAGCTGGCCCGCACTACACCACGGGCCCGTCTTTATTTTGGCATAAAAAATATTAAAAAAAAATAAATATTTTTTAAAAATTAAAAAATATAATATTCAAGTAATTGGCTCATGTGAGTTTAATAAACTCTGTTAATTTAATAATATTATAACAAATAATGGTACATATAATATGAAATACAACCTTGTTAAGAATTTCTAAGCATATTCCGAATGAAACTTAAATTTTGAGAGCACCAAAAAAGACTAATCATTGAAAAAGCAAAATACTGATGGAGAATGTGTCTGCTCCAAATAGACATATGACAAACAAAATTTAAGGACAAAGAAACCATCTAACGCTCTAATTATCATCTATCTCGCATACATGGTTGACATAGAAACATCATTTATGGAACCAGTCTCTGCTGGATTTTCTTCCACAATACTTCTTGCACTGGAAAATGCAGGCTGTTTGGGAAGTGGTAATTGTGCTTCGCTTGTTAGCATTGATATAACATCTGACATGATCGGCCTATCCACTGCATTGTCTTCTACACATAGCAAGCCCACATGAATGCATCTCAAGACTTGGTCTTTAGAGCAAGATTCTCTTAGTATTGGATCCACCAGCTCAAATGGGCTACCTGCTTTCCATAGCTCCCATGCCTGAATCAAGTTTACGTTTAATGTTAAAATTAAAAGCTGATGCAGCTAGCAATGTATAATTTATGAGGTTGCATGAAATGAACTTACATATCCCACAAGATTAAGAGGGCGGCCGTCTATTTGAAGGTGGCCATGAATCTTTCTACCACTCACAATTTCCAGCAGTAAAACTCCAAAACTGAAGACATCGGATTTCACAGAGAAGATGCCCTCCATGACATACTCAGGGGACATATATCCACTGGATGGAAAAACTTAATGTTATGTTATTTTTAAGCACTTAAAGAGTAATGAATCATAGAACTGTAAATATATACGCACCGTGTTCCAACAATTTGGTTTGTATTTGCTTGTAAATCATTAATCTTAAAAATTCTTGCCATGCCAAAATCAGAAATTTTGGGGTTCAGATTTTCATCAAGTAGTATGTTGCCAGCCTTCAAATCTCTGTGAATTATCCTCAATCTCGAGTACTTATGAAGGTAAAGTAGGCCTTGAGCAATGCCTTCGATAATCTCGAAACGTTTCTTCCAGTCTAGCAGCTCCCTTTTTGATTCATCTGCATTCAAAACAGAACAGAACAGTGAATATGCCAGCAATGTTATTCATCCAAGTCCAAAACCTTGCAAAAACCGAGATCCATTCACTTTATAGGATGATGGCATAATTAACTTACCAAATATAAATGAATCCAAGCTTTTATTAGGCATGTATTCGTACACTAACATTTTCTCTTCCCCTTGAATGCAGCATCCTACGAGTCTGACAAGATTCATGTGTTGCAATTTAGCTATGAGTATAAGCTCGTTTTTGAATTCCACCAGCCCTTGTCCTGAACTTTTTGACAATCTTTTTACAGCTATCTCTCGCCCATCCGGCAATGTCCCCTGAAGTAAAACAGCTCTCAACTCAATACTTGGTCTGAGATACAAAATTAACAAGGTTCGTTAAGTAATTTTTTACTAGACTACCTTGTAAACTGGTCCAAAACCACCTTGTCCAAGCTTATTCTCTGCAGAAAAGGAATTTGTAGCAGCCATGATTGTTGCAGCACTGAACACCTTCAAATTATGGCCCTTGTTTCCGTCATTTTCGAGTTCAAGCGTGTCGTTCGTTGCATCCATTGTCAGCAACTCAAATAGGTACTTCTCTACTCAGATTGATATGATTAAGTAAGTAAATGACTGAATTCAACAAGTCATAGTGCATATAAAAAAAATGTTATTTCGAAAATGTTACCTCCAAGCCTTCTCCTTCTCAGATACCACAAGAGTCCCGCGAGCCCCATCAATGAAACAAATCCCACGGAAGCTAAAATAATCCATATCCAATTCATTTTCCCTACATCCAATGGCAATTTATTTAAAATTAATTACGTTGTTGGGTTATAAATTGGTAACCAGAAAATGAAAGAGCAGCTAACCTGAAGAGCCTTGATCAACAATGATGTAGTGTTGAATGTTATTTCCAGTCAGGCCTTGTGTAAAGCTTCCATACCAAAACACGCATCCAGTATTGATGACATTATTGACCATGGGAGTAACACCAACACATGTACAATTTTTCCAGCAGATGTCCTTGCAATCACTAATGCTAAGACTAGAATTATAGTCGACCTTCCTAGGAACTGTGTTAAGAAAGTAACCTGATCTCAATTCAAAACTGTTCCTATTGCTCCTGCATGCCGGTCCTGACCACCTCTTGCAACCACCATCTATGTTATATCCTTTACATGCTGTGCCCCCATACGTTCTTCCAGTACCTTGATCTGCTATGCTTCCATCATATTTCAACTGCCACATTGAAAAATTCCTTTGACCCTGAGGAGTAAATTGATTTGCAGAAACTGTGAACATAAAGTAATCCTCGTCTGCGTTAGAATCATTAATAAAACTGAAATCAAGAACCGCTGCATCCAGAAAAGGAATTTCGAAACTAGTATTGCTCCTCAATGGTCCAGTAGTCCAATAAATCACATCTCGCCGCTTAATGACCAGCTTCTTTCCATTAGTATCCCATTCAAAAGTGAAAGCACCAGCGGGAGTGGGCACTAAGTCGCTCAACCACGACATGAGGGACCAGGTTTGGCGAGTTCTATGGTTGATCCCTAACTTCATTCCAGGCAAGAATGTGTCAGTCGGAATGTCGAAGCTTTGCCATAAGACCTGTTGGCTGCCAGAATTTTCATCTTTGAGAACAAAATTGCCTGAATCTTCTAAAATAGCTGTTATATTGGTTTTAGAAGATTGACTTGAATAGAACTCAACAGGATCACCTCCAGAGTAGGTGAGTTTCATATTTCCTGATCCATCTATTGCAAGAACCCCTGAATTGTCTGCTATGGGTTTGTCTCTGTTGGCTAGCCAAAAAGGGTGGCTTTTGTTATTGTTGTACCATATTCCCAAGTACCTAGCATTCGACTCGGCAGAGCCAAGTCTCGTGAATCCTAAAGTGAAGAGCCCATTTTTGGAAACTAGAGTATTGGAAGAATTGAGGGAATTGAGGGAATCGCCACCTTGGTACAGTATGTCTGCTGCCCAAGCGTGAGAGGCACAGAAGCAAAACAGAAGGAACCGGTAGATCCAGCTAGCCATGGAAGGAAATAAAAAGGTAGCCAACAAGTTTGGCCTGCCGATTCCGATACCTCGTTAATCAATGAAATATATTAGACTCTTTTTTTCTTTTCTAATTTATCAAAAAACTGAAAGAATAAAAAATAATTAAGAAACCAATAAGAAAAGAAGGCAAACAAGAAAAGGTTTTGTTGGCAATGGTCACCAGAGCGAACACATTTGTACAATGAGAAACTTGCTAGGAAATTGTTGACAGTTGTTTCAGAGGAAAGTTTGGGACAAATTAGGCTATATTAAATTACCAGAAATTTAATAAATACAAATGGAAATACTGATACAATGTTTCCATCGGTAAATTGCACTGAATTTTACCGACAAAATATTCCCTTAGTATATACTAAGAGAATTACAGTGGAAAAAAAAAATTTAAAACAAAGTCAAAAAGTACGATGACGTGTTATTTGTACTAATGGAATTACTGATGGTATTACTATCGTTAGGAAAATATGTTCACAAACTCATTGGTAAACTGTTCACTTCTCCCTAACACTGTTCATCATGTCAATTACCAACGGAATTGCCGACAAAATCTTCTGTTAGTATTTTTCAGAAAACTCTAGAATTGTTAACTTCTCAATTTCACTGTTAATTACTGTTTTTTACAGACAAAATCACTAATAGATTGAAAAGTTGTCGGTGTTATTTGGTGAGTTTCTGAAAATTTTTGATAAAATTAAATATTTAAATTAAATATTACAGACGGAATCACTGATGGAATGAAAAGTTGTCGGTGATATCTGGCGGTTTCTAAAATTTTTTTATTAAATTGAAAATTTAAATTAAATATTACAGACGGAATCACCGATGAATTGAAAAGTCATTGGTGTTATTTGGCGGGTTTCTGAATTTTTTTATTAAATTTAATATTTAAATTAAAAATTAATGAAATCACCGACGGATTGAAATGTCGTTGGTGATATTTGGTGGTTTATGAAAAAAATTTATTAAATTGAAAATTTAAATTAAATATTATAGACGAAATTACCGATAAAATGATTAAAAATATTAATATTTAATTATCTATTGGTAAAACCTTCGGTAAAATGCCTCAATAAAAATACTAGAATCCCTCATTTCACAACAGACGATCCTCTTCTTCAAAAGGTAGCTCTTTCAAGTGAGAATGTTCACCAATAAGTGAGAATGTTCACCATCTCCCTCATTACCATCTCTAGATCTTTAACAACTTGCCTAACAAGTGAGAATGTTCACCAAGGCTCTTCTAAGCACACAATAATAGCTTAGGGCCTTACCTCTTCCTCAAAAGGTAGCTCTTTCATAAACACTACCTCTTATGTGAACAACTCTAGTTTAAGTAGGAAACATGCTAAAATGACAAACAAGATAATAGAATGGAGTTGATGCAAGAGGTTTTGAATGGTCGGATATGAGTCCATTACATTTGGACCCCGTGCAAAGCCTAGAAAATGTCTTTATAGATCATATAGATTGGTCCAAATACAAGAAAATGTTTGATCATGCTAAACAAGTTTTTTTTTTTTAAAAAAAAAAACAGACATAAATTTTTATCACCATATGTTATTCTCCAAGAAGTTGTCTTTATGTATTCTCCATGAAATATTATTTATACATGTTTACCATCTAAAGTCCCCAATGTATATCTCCATTCAGATCTTAGAAAATCCATGAAAAATATTATTTCATGATAAATATCTATGATAATCTTTATAAGCAATCTCCATGAAAATCCTATTGATTAATCATCATGTGAACTATCTATGAAATAGTCACCATATAATGATCTCCATAATAAATCATAGGTAGAATCTACAAGAAACAATATACTTACAATGATCTCCACTAAACATCTACCATAACATTTTCTTCGTGGGATTCTCCACACTAAGGAAAAGCTTCTCTTCTTCACTCAGGTACAATATGTTCCCCATTCTTCATCTATGTCATACAACACTTACCTTGGGTATAATATGGTCTCCATTCAAATCTCTATTTAAGTATGATGATGACTTGCCTAAACTCAAGCACTCTCCAATCCAAGTGCAAAGGGTCCATTTTGCCCAAGTACAAATATATTTTTTACCATAGGTACAAGATCGCTTCTTCATGTATTGTCTCCCATGTGATTGTTTAATCAACCATCTTACCCAAGTATAAAATCAACGCTTCTCTACAGCTAAATGGTTGCACCATGCTCAAGTATAAAGTATAAAGGCACAACACCACCTAGCCTAAATGGTTAAAATAACAAATTTTAAAGTAAAAAGGCTTCTCTACCATTTTAGAAAGCAAATTTTCTAATTAAACAAGATGGCTAAACAATTAAAACTTTATTGCGAGGATATCTCGGCGATCTAGTTATGTAAGAGGTATTAAAATAAAATAAAAATCTCCATCTAGTTTTATGGTTACTAGAAACCCCAATTAGTCTTCAGAAATTTTAAGTAAAGAGGCTTGTTATACTAAATAAAATATGAAAATCACCTTAAAATATCCTACATAAAAAAAATTGCATTGTTGTTTAATTTTATAATAAAAATACATACATGCCAATATTTCACCTAATAAATACTTGTATTTATTATAGGTAAAAAAATTCCTAAGATGATTTCGGCTTTACCACAAAGTCTAATCCTTACATCTAACTAATAGTCTGTCTTTCGAAGCGTCTCGGAGGATAATCTGTCCTGTGAAGCGTCTCGGAGTTTGCTAGATGTTCAAGGGGGCGTGTGGCCTATACTGCGGTGTACAGAAGAGACTTTTTTTTTTTTTTGATAATCATCGAGAGTATATTGAGAAGGCCATAAAGGGAATAGCCAAAGAGAAATACAAGCGATATAAAAAAGAAAAAAGAAAAAAGAAAAAAACTGATCTACTACAGCAAACAACAAGAAGACTATCTAAGATTTCTTATTACACCATAATTTGATGCCATCAGAAGATCTTAAGAGGTCATTTCCTGTATAATTAAAGTTTGAATCTTGAGTATGCAACCAAATAGCAACCCGATGAAGGATGGTGGAGAAACAATCAAACAAGTTTATAATTCCCTCCTCAAAAACAATTTTGTTCCTCAGCAACCATATACCCCAAATAGTACTACTTGAAATTAATCTCCAAGCTGATCTTTGGAATTTGCCATGAACCATTTCGGGCCACTGCAGAAGAAGCAAGTCAATTGTTCTCGGTAAACAACATTGGATACCCCACCAATCCAAAACTTTCATCCAAACAATCCTAGAAAAGTTACAGTGTATAAAAAGATGCTATGAGGTTTCCAAATTTGAGCTGCAAAAGACACATGAAGCTTGTGTGGCAGACAAAACAGTCCGTTGATGGAGAAAAGCTCTTGTACTAACTTTGTCCTGTACTGCCAACCAGAGAAACACCTGAACTTTCGGAGGAGCCCCTTTAATCCAAACATTGGCTTCGAAGACTCTATCAGTCGCAGAGGAGGTATTGTCAATTAGGGTGCAACATGATTTAACTGAGAAGCTGCCATCAAAATTGCATGGCCATATAAGTTTGTTATCTTTTCCTTGACGAATTATCGTTGGCTCCAGCATTGAGAGCAAATGATGATATTGTTGCTCTTCATAAGATAAGAGCTTCCTACGCCAAACCAGATTCCATCGCCATTGATCATTCACCCATTGACCCATCTCATTAACCAAACCATTCCGAAAAGTAGAAATTTGGTAAAGCTTAGGGAAAATGCTACGTAAAGCATTTGATCCTATCCACACGTCAGACCAGAAAAGGATGGAGGATCCATCTCCAATCTTGAATTTAATGTTTTCACGCAATAATAAGTCGATGACACTGTTTGGATCCAAGATTGACAAAACATCTTTCCAAAATGGGGAAATATGACCATGCAATTTTGGGATTCCATTCTCGAAAGTTGGGGAGTAAAGATGGGTTGTTACCTGTTTCCATAAGGCTTGTTCTGGTAAGCTTAGCCTCCATATCCATTTGAAAAGCATGGATATATTTTTTGACATTAAAGAACCCAACCCGAGGCCTCCCCCTTTTATAGCTTTCACAACATTACGCCACTGCACCTTGCAGATTTTCTTTTGCTTCGCCACTCCAGACCACAAGAATCTTCGTTGAATAGATGTTAGTATATTACAGACACCTTTGGGCATAAGAAAAGAAGACATATAATATACTGGCAATGAACTCAAGACACTTTTGATTAAGCAGATACGTCCTGCCATACTAAGCATACGACCTCTCCACATGCTCAACTTTCGTCTGAAATTCTCAATAATAGGCTTCCATGTAGACAATCTTTTAGGATTGGATCCTAAAGGCATGCCTAGATAACAGCAAGGCAAGAAATCAAATCTGCAAAAGACTGAATGTGTCATACTAGCACAAGTATCTTCCCCAACATTTATGCCAATTAAAGAGCTTTTATGGAAGTTAATGTCCAAACCTGAACAAATAGCGAACCACAATAGGATCCTTTTAACTGTTTTGACCATATGAAGATTAGCAAGCATGAAGATCAAAGTGTCGTCTGCATATTGTAGGTGACTGAGGCAAAAGCTGTCTCCAAAAGGGATACCTTTGAAAAGATCATTTGAAGCTGCTCTTTGAAACAAAACAGATAATCCCTCAGCTGCTATTAGAAAAAGGAATGGAGAAAGGGGGTCACCTTGGCGAATCCCACGGCCCATCAAGAATTCCTTAGAAGGAGATCCATTAATCAGCACTGATAATTTTGCAGTGGAGATGCAAGTGTTGATCCAATTAATCTATTTTTCACCAAAACCCATATGCCTCATAACCTGCTCTAAATAATCCCACTGCACACTATCGAAAGCTTTGTGAAAATCCACCTTAAAGATAAGGCTCGGCACTCTGTGTCTTTTCAAGGAATGAACTGCTTCATTGGCAACCAAAAACCCATCAATTATTTGCCTCCCTGCCAAGAAAGCTGTTTGATTCTCACTAATAAGGTCATGCATAATCGCTTTCAGACGGCTAGAAAGAACCTTTGCCATTATCTTGTAAATGCTATGAATCAAACTAAGAGGCTTGAAATCTTTGAAGCCAAGTGGGGAAGCTATCTTCGGAATTAGATGAACATAAGCATGATTGACTCCTTTTGGAAGCCTACCTGTTTTGAAGAAATTCTTGGCCAGGTCTAACAGATCATCTGCAATAAAATTCCAAGTAAGCCTGTAGAATTTGAAATTGAAACCATCTGGACTTGGACTCTTGCTCCCATCACAATCCCAAACACTCTGCTTTAATTCTTCCAAAGTGATATCTCGCTCCAAGTTAGCTGAAGAAGAAGCCGAGAGTGTTTTAAGACCAACAGGCCCTAAACCAATTCGGAATCTATCAGGACTTCTGAATAAGTTGGAGAAGAAGTTAACTGCCGCATCTTTTATGACCGGTAAACCTTCAACAACAGAACCATTATGAACCACTTTCTTGAGATGGTTTTTAGCCCTCCTGAAGAGACTTCTTTCTTTTCCTGTTAGTGCTAGCGGTGTTTGTCACCTTCACTGGAGCGCCTGAGAGATATGATTCTAGGAAGTCGCATATGTGCTACTAGAAATTCTGGGCATCTTGCAAGTTTTGGATTGTTTTTTTTTTTTTTAATCTCCTTTTGTTATTTAATTAGGTTTTTCTTTGCAAGAGTATCTCTTCCTCAATATCCATGAGTGTCCTATTTATACTATTTGGGATCCCTTACAAAAAAAGAAAAAATAATCTAAAAAAATAATGTTAGGCAAATATATTATTTTCTTTTTTGACCATGAGTTTCTAATTAATTAAATTTTTGTCTTTTTAATGTGTAATATCTCTTTTATTAAATTTTCATTTTTGTTTGATCCTTCTAATATTATTTTTTAGCATATTCTCTTATTATTATTTTTTGGTTGCTAATCACATTATTCCCTTTATTCTCTCTTTCTTTTATTTCGCTCTCTAAGCTCTTTATTTATTTATTTATTTTTATCATCACAATAAGAATTAAATTAAATACCAAAAATTATAATCTACCCCTGGCATGGTCATATCATACTTGTGTGAACGTATAATCTTTTGCAAGTTTTGGAAATTCTTTAGCTAACCGAGATTAGACCTTTACTAGCTGCAAAGTTTTATTGAAAGGAACTGTCAAACTCCAAGAGAATTTCGCAAGGGGATGTGCTGATCAATGGAAAGAAGAGAACCATCCACGTTGCCTGTATATTCCAAGGCCAATTTGAAGTCAGCTTTCACATCAATGCAGAGTAGTCAAAAAACTAATCGACATGAACAATCAAACAAAAATAATTGACGAGAGAGAAAAGAGATGGAAAATGTGCAATCAAAGAATAAGAAAAGGCCAAAGATCGAGAAGGTATTATTAGATTTAATAATATCTATTATCCATTGAATAAAGTAATTGTCTAAAAAACCTAATTCATTCACGTTAGTATCCATCTAGTTAGAATTTTATTGTTGTCCGTAGCATAAAAACACAAAACCTCCTTGTACTGTCAAACCCTCTAATCTTCTTTTCTTAAATCCTCGAACCATATTATGTTGTTTTCAATCTAGAGTATGATTTGTGATTATGTGATTCAGAGACACTTGTTTAGTTTCAAGAAAACTTGTAAAGGCTAGATATATTTCTTTACTGTGAATAATAAGTTAATTCTATGCTTTTGTAATAATTTGCACTTTGCAGATTCATCTTTTCTAACAAACAGTCATACTTTTCAGATGAATCTACGAATTCCCTTCTTTTTTCTTCTTCGCAAGAGAAGGTCCTTGAGGACTCGAGTTTTGAAAATATCAAACAACTATCGTACATACATAATTGAAGTGGATAAGTAATTCCTGGAACTACTTTCTGGATTCCTTAAACTCGTTGCTGCGTCATCTATGGCAGTTCTTGGATTTGAAAACGCAGGCTGTCTGGGCAACGGTAACTGTGCTTCACTTGTTAACATCGATACAACATCTGACATGGTTGGGCTATCTATGGCGCTGTCTTCCACGCATAGCAAGCCAACGTTAATGCATCTCAAGACTTGGTCCTTAGAGCAAGATTCTCTTAGTAGCTCCCATGCCTGAATCAAATTTACGCTCAATGTTAAAAGTAAGCTTATGCAGCTAGAAATGTTATCATTCATGAGATGGCATGAAATGAACTTACAAATCCCACAAGATTAAGGGGGTGACCGTCTATTTCAAGCAGGCGTTGGATCCTTCTACCACTCACAATTTCCAGCAGTAGAACTCCAAAACTGAACACATCGGATTACACAGAGAAGATGCCCTCCATGACATATTCAGGAGACATATATCCACTGGATGGAAAAACTGAATGTTATGTTATTTTTAAGCACTTGATGAGTAATGAATCATAGAACTATAAATGTATACGCACCGTGTTCCAACAATTTGGTTTGTATTTGCTTGTAAATCATTAATCTTGAAAATTCTTGCCATGCCAAAATCAGAAATTTTGGGGTTCAGATTTTCATCAAGTAGTATCTTGCCAGCCTTCAAATCTCTATGAATTATCCTGGATCTGAGTACTTATGGTGGTAAATTAGGCCTTGAGCTATCCCTTCAATAATCACGAAAAGTTTCTTCCAGTCTAGCAGCTCCCTTCTTGATTCATCTGCATTCAAAACAGAACAGTGAATAGTCCAGCAATGTCATTCATCCAAGTCCAAAACCTTGCAAAAACAGGGATCCATTCGCTTTATAGTATGATGGCATAATTAACTTACCAAATATAAATGAATCTAAGCTTTTATTAGGCATGTATACGTACACTAACATTTTCTCTTCCCCTTGAATGCAGCAACCTAGGAGCCTGACAAGATTCATGTGTTGCAAATTAGCTATGAGTATAAGCTCGTTTTTGAATTCCACCAGCCCTTGTCCTGAACTTCTAGACAGTCTTTTTACAGCTATCTCTCGCCCCTCTGGCAATTTTCCCTGCAATGAAGCTACTTATTAGTCATTACAGATACAAAATGGTATGTTAATTGTTTACTTGAGATGTTTTTCCAAGACTACCTTGTAAACAGGTCCGAAACCACCCTGTCCGAGTTTATTTTCTGATGCAAAATTACTTGTCGAAGCCATGATTGTTGCAGCACTATATAATTTTAAATTGTGACCTTTGTTTCCATCATTCTCAAGCTCATATATATCATTTGTTGTATCCATGGTCATCAACTCATGTAGAAACTTTTCTGCTCATATTGATATGAAAAGTTTAAGCTTGGAATTCAATAAGATCATGAAAATAATGATGCTTACCAAGGATTCTACTACTACTACAATTATTATTAGCATATAAAAAATGTTACCTCTGAGTCTGCGCCTTCTCAAGGACATCAAGATACCAGCGAGTACCATGATTAGAACAGTTCCCACAGCTGCTAAAATCCATGCCCAACTTTTATCTGAATTCAGTCATCGGAGGCAATTCACCAATGATAATGCAATGAATCTCAAAGAACTAGAAAAAAATTATAATAGAGCAAATTGAGTTGATTAAGCAGAAGTGGATTGACCTTTAATATCAAGACCTGAAGGATTTTGTAGTCAAGCATCCTCTCTACAACTTTCTAAATTCATCTACTAAGAAATCGATATAAAAAAAAATTGAATTGAGTAAAGGATATAAAACGCAAATCTTTTCCATAAAACTTCCTGATCACTGTTAAGTTGCTGACGGGAGATTGACTTGAGTAGGAATCAACAGCGAGGCCATTAGAGTAGGTGCATTTCATTTTTTATGTTCCATCTGTAGAAAGAGACCGTGAATTGTCAAGCCAAAAAGGATGGCTTGTAGCTGGCATTGGACTCCATACAAGTTGACTGCTTACTATATTTGTTCAGCTGTTTAATGTTGTCCATCGAAATGTCATACTACCTAGCAAGTTTGATCATAAACCAAAAACACTTTGTAAGTAGAACATTCCCTTATAACTCTTAAAAGGACGGTCCCCAACTCTTATACACCACTTGTTAGATATAGGACAACAATGATAAATGAAAAAAAAAAAGACCAAACTTTATTTTATATAAGTACACTTGTACAAATTAGAAAAATAATGATGACAAAAATAGACAAAAAAAAGGATAAAAAAATAATCTAAGTTGACCCAAGTTAGCATGTCAAACCCACAAACCAGGTTGTGAGGTTAAGACAACTCCATAGAAAGAAAATAAAAAAAATATGATGCCCAATTTCAACAATCCAAATGTAGGACATTATTGAAAAAAAATTTTAACAAAAAGTTCCCAAAAAAACCCCACAAATTCGAGCAAGTCTATTAGACCCTGCGAGCTAGATCATGACAATGAAATAACCTAATACAAGACAAACCTAAAAACATATAAATTTCAATTCTCAAACCAACCAAGTGTTAAAAGGTGAAACTAAAAACAAAAAAAGACATGAGTCAATCTTGGCCAACCCGCCAAACCCATTACCTAGGTTAAATAAAATGTTTTTATTTAATTATATATAAAAAATAGATCATAACAAGCTTGACAAAAAAGGCTTTCTAAAAGGGAAAAAAACTATGAAGCTCAATTCCTAGAAAACAACGCTAAATGACAAAATTGGAAAAAAGACAAAAATAAAAAGTGATCTAAGTTGACCCAAGTTAGCATGTCAAACCCACGAGCCAGATTGTGAAATCGAGAAAACCCCATAGAAAACAAATAAAAAAAAATTGATGCCTAATCCAACCATCCAAATGTAAAAGGACATAATAAAAAAAATCAATTGACAAAAAGGTCAAAAGAAAATACCAAACAAATTCAAGTAAGTCTAGCAAACCTTGCGAGCTAGATCATGTGAATGAAATAACTTAATACAAGACAAACAAAAAAAATATAAAGTTCAATTCCCAAATTAACCAAGTGTTGAAGGATTAAACTGAAAGCAAAAAAAGATGTGAGTCAACCTTGACAAGCCGCCAAACCCATTATCTAGGTTATGAGAGTGATATAATCCCATATAAAAGAAAGAAAAGAAAATCATGAAGCCCAATTCCCAACAATCCTAATGTCAAAAGATAAAAGGGTTTTTTATGGGGTTTTCTTGAATTCAGCGCGCTGCTTTAGATGACACCATGGACGACTATGTTTGGGCACCGAAGGATGCAACACACACTGCTTGAAAGCGATGAGCCTCCTCCACATATGTGATCCAAAGGTCGGCCTAGTTGCCCTGCCCGTTCACCTTAGTCCACTATATTTGTTTTAATTTTAATTTTGATTATTTAATTTTACATCAATGTAATTTTAGTTTATTTTGCCAAACCGATGATTATCAACCAAATGCTAAAATTTTCACTCAACATTGTGAGAATCTCATATCTAGACAACCAAAACAAATTACAATGTCAAATTGTAATAAAATCAATGTAAATGGATCAAATTTTAACAAAAATTGAGTGACAAAAAATGAGCCCTTGATATTACAAAAAAAAAAAGAGCGAAATATTTTTATAAGCTTCAAATTAAAAAAACAATAGCATAAAAACTCCACAAACCACCTACCAACCCAAAACCACTCAAAATAAAAATAAATATTTTTTATATATAAGTCAAAACACCATAAGGATAATTACATTAAAATATTGTTGACAAGATTGCCTGAAAAGGATTTAATTGAAAGAAAATTAAGTTTGAAAGATAATTTGAGCCAAATCAGAAGAATTAATTAAGTGTAAGGGATTAATTAAAATTTTAATTGGTTTAATTGACTTAATTAAGAACTTGATTAAAGCAAAATTAAGTTTGAAAATCAATTTGACCAAAATTGGAAGAATTAATTAAGCTAAAAGGCTTAATTAAACTTCTAATGGGTTTATTCGAGTTATTTAATGATTTAATTGAAAGAAAATTAAGTCTAGAGGTCTAATTCGAGTTAATTTGCAATAATTAAAAGATAAAGGATCTAGTTGAACTTTTGAGAGCTTAATTGGTTTAAAAGGCTTAATTGGATGAAATTAGAAGTTTGGATGGAAAATTGAGGATGAAATTGAAAATATCCAACACCGAGGACTATATAGAAAAAGGTGCTAAAGTCGGAGGATCTAAGTGAAACATTCTAGGGATGAAATTGAAATAATTCCTAAAATTCTGGATCAGTTGAGGGCTTAATTGCAAAAATCCAAAAATTTAAGATCTGCAATAAAAGAAAAAGGATTTAAACTAAATTAACCTAGAGTTGCCAAAACAGCACCGTTCCATTTAAGTTCCAATTAAGTATAACGATTTGTTTTGTTTAAATCCAAGATTAAAAAAAAAAAAATTAAGGCTGAACATGTTATTTAACCACTGTTCATCATCATTCCCGGAAAAAAACCTGAAAAGCGTGGTTGAATTGTGACCTTTCAAGAACTGTTTGACCGTCATCCAACCATCAGAATTCATTTCCTTCCCCCTAAGCCTCTCTCAATAGACAACAAAACACATACCCAACCAGCTCTATCTACCAAAAATAACAGAAACAACTGGTGTCCTCCTCCCTTGCGAGCTCTCTTACAATATATGCAAAGGCTGATCCTTAACCTCAATGAATGATTATGATCTGTTTTTTACTATCAAGGGATCTAAATTTTTCCCAATATTGTTATATAAAACTCCCACAAAATATTAACCAAAGTGGGGGAGGATAATTAAGTTGTGACACAAAAAAGCAAGAGCCTGGAAAGTGTCAAGGAACCATCTCAACTCAAAAGCTTAAGCTGTTAGGTGAGGTTTCAAGATATGATTTATATTATTTTCTAACACACTCCCTCAAGTGAAAACCCATTTATTTGATAAAAATTAAGCAGAAGGTAATATGGACCTATGCAAGTTTCAAGGCTTGAAACTTGCATAGGTCCATATTACCTTGTGTTTAATTTTTATCAAATAAATAGGGATGATGAGATTCGAACTTGTGACTGCTTGGTCATCAATGCTCTGATACCATGTCAAGGAACCATCTCAAACTAAAAATTTAAGTTGTTAGGTTAGGTTACAGAATATAATTTATATTATTCTCAAACAAAAAGGACGACGATAACCACACTGTCGTTACTTATTTCAAGCCCTAGTTCCTAGTTTTGGAAAGCCTTTACATCCTTCATCACCCACTCCAGATCACTGAACACCAGTGCACACCACAGCCTCCATTGTTAGCTCCCCTAAAATATAATCGCAAAATAAGCCCAAAATATAATCACATTTGAATCAAATAAAAAACACACAAGTACGGGTAACCTTTCTTTTGAAAGGATGTTTTAAGGGTGGTGTCTACCTTCCCTTAATCATAACTAACCCCGTATCCGAATCTCTGGGACCAGTGTCTAATTTAGGATTTCTAGTTCCCTCAAATTACTAGATGGCGACTCCAATAAAATCTTTGCTTTCCCCCAATTGAGAAAAAAACCATTTTTGTTAAATAAACAAAAAAAGCGGGAGCCGTCGCCCGACGTCGTGTATCGACAATTACATTAAAATATTCTTGACAAGATAGCCTGAAAAGAACTTAATTGAAAGAAAATTAAGTTTCAAAGACAATTTGACCCAAATTGGAAGAATTAATTAAGTACAAGATATTAATTAAATCAATTTACTTGACTTAATTAAGAACTTGATTAAAGCAAAATTAAGTTTGAAAATCAATTTAACCAAAATCGAAAAAATTATAATCTAGAAGGCTTAATTAAACTTCTAATGGGTTTATTTGAGTTATTTAATGATTAATTGAAAGAAAATTAAGTTTGGAGGTCTAATTAGGGTTAATTTGCATTAATTGAAAGATAAAGGATCTAGTTGAACTTTTGAGAGCCTAATTGGTTTAAAAGGCTTAATTGGATGAAATTAGAAGTCTGGATGGCCAATTGAGGATGAAATTGAAAATATCCAACGCCAAGGACTATATAGAAAAGGTGCTAAATTTGGAGGATCTGAGTGAAACATTCTAGGGATGAAATTGAAATAATTCCTAAAATTCTGGATCAATTGAGGGCTTAATTGCAAAAATCCAAAAATTTAAGAGCTGCAATACAAAAAAAAAAAGGATTTAAACTAAATTAACCTAGAGTTGCCAAAACAACACCGTTCCATTTAAGTACAACGATTTGTTTTGTTTAAATCTAAGATTAAAAAAAAAAATTAAGGCCGAACAACATGTTATTTAACCACTGTTCATCATCATTCCCGTAAAAAAAAAACCTGAAAAGCGTGGTTGAATTATGACCTTTCAAGAACTGTTTCACCGTCATCCAACCATCAGAATTCATTTCCTTCCCCCTAAGCCTCTCTCAATAGACACCAAAACACGTACCCAACCAGCTATATCTACCAAAAATAACAGAAACAACTGGTGTCCTCCTCCCTTGCGAGCTCTCTTACAATATATGCAAAGGCTGATCCCCAGCCTCAATGAATGATTATGATCTGTTTTTCTACTATCAAGGGATGAGATGCGCCCAGCTCATGGCCTCTAGATTTTTCCCAATATTGTTCTATAAAACTCCCACCAAATATTAACCAAAGTGGGGGAGGATAATTAAGCTGTGACGCAAAAAAGCAAGAGCCTGAAAAGGAGGGCCGATAACCACACTGTCGTTACTTATTTCAAGCCCTAGTTCCTAGTTTTGGAAAACCTTTACATCCTTCATCACCCACTCCACATCACTGAACACCAGTGCACACCACAGCCTCCATTGTTAGCTCCCCCTAAACACTTCACCCATATATATTTAACATGTTTTTTATGTTTAGGTAATGGTAAATTAAATGTTCATGTTAGTTTTTATTTTAAGTCTAGGAAGTATAAAAATTAATGATAGAAATCCTAGTACTTGCAAAATGAATCCTTATCAATGTGATTTAAAAATCATCCAATAATAAAATCAGTAACTTTAAATGTAAATAATAATAAATAAAAATAATCTTTAAATTCCAAAAAAAATAATGTTTGTTTTTGGGGTTTTTTGTTAATAATACTTTAAGATATAAAAGCTTTTAGAGTAGAAAAAAATAATTTTTTTATTGGATGATTTAGAATATACTTATAATTAATATGTAAACCTTAACATCTTCAAGGACTGGAAAGTCATTTGCCACCTTGAATATCTACGAACAGTCTACCTCTTGGAGCATCCCGGAGGTTGCTAGATGTTCAAGGTGGCATGTGGCCTATACTATGGCAAGGTGGTTGAGCCATGTTGGGTAAAGAGTGGGCAATTGTCCTTTTAATTTATTTATTTTTTAAATATTTTTTTATATTAGAATACGCAATTGCCCCCTTAAACTTTTTTTTTTCAAAATACTTTTTATATTAAAATATTAAAAATATCTTAACATGTTTAATTTTCTTTGTTGGCTAATTAACTCAAGTTAGTTATTGTTAACTTACAACATAATATAATAAATAATATATATGTTATATATATCTCCAGCACATTTCACTAATCTTTTTTCTTTTCTTTCTTTTTCTTCCATTAATTAAACGAGGGCCTTTCTTCTTTCTTTCGAGCTACTATTCTTGCCTCTCCTCCTTTTGCAAAATTTCTCTTCAAGGTACTAATTAGTTAAACAAATAACCTCTTATGCTTTATGCTTTAGGTAAGTTTTCTTCATCTTTTCTATTTCTTTCATTATTTAATTTTAGTTTTATTCCTTTACAATTAGTTATTGAAAATGTTATGATTTATAATAATTTAAGAGTTTGTTGAATTAATATGTGTATGAGTAATATTATATGCATATGGATATGAATTGAAATGAGTTTTAATGAATTGATAAATATTTTACTATGAATTTCATATTGAAAATGGATGGTGATGAACTTACTAGTGATTAAAAATGAAGTATAGGACAACTTAAAAAATTAAGGACACAATAGAGAAATAAAAAAATATTTAACATTTATGTTTAACCCACCTGTAGAAAACAATAAGTCAACAATAACATCATCAATTTGTTATGATAATCCTTTTAAGCTATGGTTTTAGCTACTCTCTACCATATTTCAGCATAGAATTGTTGCTAAGAACTTCACTAGTCCTGGAAGATTTAGAAAACACAAGCATTGAACCCACCCTAAACTAAAAATAGATGAATGACTGTTTGATTATATATTGAAAAAAATATCTTTGATGAGATTGATGATAAAGTTATTATTAAGCGGTTTTAAAATATAAGACTCGAAAAAAATAATTATAACGTAAGTTTTTTTATTTTGAAAGTATTCTTAAATTAATTTTGTTTGATATAAATTAGTACATATATTTCAAATTAATTTCTTTATATAATACATATTTATATAATACATAAAATTAAATGTTTGTTAATAATTTACCCCATCATTGAAAACTTCCTACCGCCGCCACTGCTGCGGCCTATGTAAGAGACTTCTTTCTTTTCCTGTTAGTGCTAGCGGTGTATATCACTTTCACTGGAGTTGAGAGCTACGATGCTAGGAAGTCGCTTCTGTGCTACTGGAATTTCTGGGCAGCTTGCAAGTTTTGGATTTTATTTTTTATTTTTTCTTATCTCCCTTTGTTATTTGTTTAGGTTTTTCTTTGCAAGAGTGTCTCTTCCTCAATATCTATGAGTGTTCTATTTATATACTTACAAAACAGGAAAAACTAATCTGAAAAAATAATGTTTGGCAAATATATTATTTTCTTTTTGACCATGAGTTTCTAATTAATTAAATTTTCTCTTCTTAATGTGTAATATCTCTTTTATTAATTTTTCAGTTTTGTTTGATCCTCCTACTAATTTTGATTTTTCTCTTTTGTATATTCTCTTATTATTTTTTTGGTTGATAATCACATGAGTCCCTTTATTCTCTCTTTCTTTTATTTCACTTTCTAAACTCTTTTTTCTTTTTTAATTTTTAATTTTTATCATCACAATAAGAATTAAATTAAATACCAAAAATTATAATCTACCCTGGCATCGTCATATCGTCCCTAACATAGTAACATAGATATGCAAAAAATCTTTAGCCAACCGAGATTAGACCTTTACTAGCTACAAAGTTTAATTGCAAGGAACTGTCAAAATCCAAGAGAATTTCGCAGGGGATGCGCTGATCAATGGAAAGATGAGAACCATCCACGTTGCCCTGTATATGCCAAAGCCAATTTGAAGTCAGCATTCACATCAACGCAGAGTAGTCAAAAAACTAATCGACATGAACAATCAAACAAAAATTCCCAGATTTGACATCTTGCAAGTTGTCATCAACAAACTGTTCTTCAAGGTAGCAATAGGTCTCTGCCATTTTTGTCTGAACTCTACTTTTCTCCATACAGTATAATGGTCGCCATTTTTGTTCTGATTCCATTAAATAATGTTCCTCAAGGCAGACGGAAGCTTGAATTAATTTTCGGCTTCAATTATGGATGACAATAAAAAAAAAAATCTAGATCGTTATACCTTATTTATTGGTTTCGAATATCCATATCATTGGATTTGGTGATATCCATTATCCATCATATAAGATAATTGTTCCAAAAAAACCTATCTTTTCTGTGTTTATCTTAGGCCTCCACGTGTATATGAACTGTGTGTGTATCCTCGAACCAGCTTTTACATAGTATATCTAAGCCTACCTTTTCTGCTCTAAATGTGATAAAAGATAGGCTATCCATTTCTTGACTAAGAAATTCATTACAGAAAGTCATGCCTCCTTGATCATCAAGCCAATTCCCTTACAGTTTTTTCTATGCACATTGCTTCATAGATTGCTTACTATTGTGTGTGGTCCCGCACCATGTGATGGTGGGACCACCACATTAATCAGTAAGAGACACCAAGGCAAGGCTGTCTCTTTGAATTAATATAGGAGCTGCCACTGTAGATGGCAGTAGCAAAATTTGAGAAAAAACAGAGGAGAAAAATGTGAGAAAGAAAGAAGAGGAGGCAGCAGAGCAGTCTGTCTTCTTTATTTGATTTCCAATTCGTTCACCGTTGGATTGGGCTGAGCTTTTGACAGCCGCTTCTAGACACATTTCTCTTCATTCTAAACGGTTGGATTGAAGATTGGTGGTGTGGAAGCTAGTCGTTTTGATAGAAAACGGGGCTATCAGTGTTGTGAGCTTTTCTCTAACATTACTCTCTTTAATCTTGTTGTAATCCGAGAATAAGTTGTTCTTGATGATATATATGTTGTAGGCCTTAGTTGAATCTGAGGAAGAACAGTTGTGAACCTATTATTTGTGATAGTGGAAGTTTTTAGGTGGACTCCGGTCCCGTGGTTTTTCCCGCATCGGGTTTTCCACGTAAAAATCTTGGTGTTGATTTGTGTGATTGTTGCATTATATTTGTTCATTGCTTAATTCTGTTTTTTACTGCACAAAGAGGGAAAAAGGATTGGGACTTGTGAATTGTGAATTGTATTCCGCTGAATTGATCCGGTTAGTTGTCCCGAGTTTTCCCAACAAAGTGGCATTAGAGCATTTGGTTGTGTAGATTGAGTTCTTGTGCAGTTAAAATGGAAAAGGAAGATTCGGGCATGATAAAGCTCACTTCCTCAAATTATTTTCTGTGGAAAACAATGATGGAGGATCACTTATATTGCAATGATTTGGCTTTACCGATTGAATGTAAAGGAATAAAGCCTGATGACATGGATGATGCAAAATGGAATGGACTAAATAGAAAGGCTACCACTAATGTTAGAAAATAGGTATCTTCTAAGTCCATTAATCATATTTCTCAAGAACATGACTGCTATACAGTGTGAAAGATGTTGGAAGAAACATTTGCCAAGGAGAGTGCACAAAACAAGGTTTTTGTAATTAGAGACCTTGTGAATTTGAAGTATAGAGATGGTGAAAATGCTTCGGTGCATATAAATGTATTCCAAGGGTTCTTGAATCAGCTGTCAGTGATGAACCTTGAGTTAGCCGATGAAATGCAAGCATTAATCCTATTGAGTTCATTGCCAGATAGTTGGGAGACTTTGGTTGTGTCACTTGGCAATTCTACTCCGAATGGAAAGCTCACTTTGAAAACAATGAAGGATTGTATCCTCAATGAAGAGAAGAGGAGGAAAGGGACAAGCACTTCCGAGTCTCATGCACTTGTTACAGAAAGTCGAGGGAGAAGTCAAAGCAGGTTCTCTCACGGCAAGCAAAATGGAGAATCCAGCAATAGAAAAGGCAAATGAAAGCCAAGAGGAAGATCTCAGTCAAGGAAGGGTTTTAAGTGTTATTACTGTGACAAGCCTGGGCATATGCAAAAAGATTGCAGAAAGTATAAAAGAGATAAAAAGGGTAGAGATGAAGACAAGAATGAAGAGAATGGTACAGCTGCAGTTGTATCTGATGGTGATGTTGCCATTATATGTGATGATGGCTGTGTTAATCTTGCATGTCAAGATACCACCTGGGTTGCAGATTCAGCAGCTTCTTACCATGTTACACCCCGGCGTGATTTTTACACATCCTACACTGTTGGTGACTTTGGTCAAGTTAGGATGGGAAATCAATGGATGGCTAGTGTTGTGGGCATTGGAGATATTTGGTTGGAAACCAATACTGGGTGCAAGTTGCTACTAAAAGATGTTAAGCATGTGCCTGATATGCGCCTACATTTGATCTCTACTGGTACTCTTGATGAAGAAGGCTATCACAGTTACTTTGGAGATGGTAAATGAAAGCTCTCCAGAAATTCCCTAATTGTTGCTAAAGGGAAGAAGATGGGTCTCTACATGTCACAAGCCAAGGTGATCAAAGGAGAGGTAAATGCAATTGAAGATTGCTCTACTGATTTATGGCATAAGCGGCTTGGACATTTGAGTGAGAAAGGCCTTGGCATCCTTGCCAAGAAGAATTACCTTCCTTTAAAAGGTATGACTTTGAACACATGTACTCATTGTTTAGTTGGTAAACAACATAGAGTTGCATTTCAAAGATCACCTTCATATAGAAGGTCACATATTCTTGATTTAGTTCATACTGATGTTTGCTCTATGATTGATAAGTCTCTTGGAGGTGCATTGTACTTTGTTAGTTTTATTGATGATCACTCCAGGAATATTTGGGCCATTTGTTTGAAATCCAAGATCAAGTACTTGATGTCTTTAAGGATTTCCATGCCAGAGTTGAAAGAGAAACTGGTAGAAAGCTGAAATGTGTTCGAGCAGACAATGGTGGTGAATACAGGGGTCCTTTTGAGAAGTACTACAGGGAACATGGTATCAAGTTGGAGAAGACCGTTCCTAAGACTCCACAGCAAAATGGAATGGCTGAGAGAATGAACATAACCATTGTTGAAAGAATTAGATGTATGCTCTCTCATGCAAAGCTGCCTAAGTCCTTTTGGGGTGAGGCAATGAAGACTGCAGTTGCCATGATCAACCTTTCTCCATCAGTTCCTCTTGAGTTTGATGTTCCAGATAGAGTTTGGAAAGGAAAGGATGTTTCCTATGCACACTTAAGAGTGTTTGGATGCAGAGCATTTGTACATGTTCCAAGGGATGAAAGGTCAAAGCTTAACAGCAAGACAAAGTAGTGTATTTTCTTGGGCTCTGAAGATGATGAGTTTGGCTATAGGTTGTGGGATCCAAAGGAGAAGAAAATTATGAGAAGCAGAGATGTTATCTTCTTTGAAGATCAAACCATTGAAGACTTTGAACTGAAGGAGAAAACAGAGTCTACCACTTTTATTCCTTCTAATTCAAATCCAAGACCTACTCCACAGTTACCTTTGATGCCTACTAATCATGGGGGAGACTTGCAAAATGATGAAAATGGTGGTTTTCTTAATGAGCCATTAGTTGGTGATCCTGAATCAGCTAATGATGATATTGATGTTATTCCTGAATAGGTTATGCATGAAGCTCCAAATGAGCCACAATTAAGGAGGTCAACTAGACCTCGCCAACCTTCCACCAGATATTCTCCTCATGAGTATGTATTGGTTACTGATGGGGGAGAGCCAGAATGCTTTGATGAAGCTATGTCACATGAGAAGAAAAGTTGGTGGCTGAAAGCAATGCAAGAAGAGATGAAATCCTTGCATGAAAACCATACCTTTGAGTTAGTAAAGCTTTCTAAAGGTAAGAGAGCACTCAAGAACAAATGGGTGTTCAGGTTGAAAATTGATGAACATTGCTCACAGCCAAGGTACAAGGCAAGATGGGTTGTGAAAGGTTTCGGTCAGAAGAAGGGTATTGATTTTGAAGAAATCTTTTCACCAGTGGTCAAGATGTCTTCAATCCGAGTTGTGCTTGGCTTAGCTACTAGTTTGAACCTTGAAGTTGAGCAACTTGATGTGAAAACTGCCTTTCTCCATGGTGATTTAGATGAAGAGATCTACATGGAACAACCTGAAGGGTTTGAAGCAAAAGGTAAAGAGCAGCTAGTTTGCAAGTTAAAAAAGAGCTTATATGGGTTAAAGCAAGCTCCAAGACAATGGTACAGGAAGTTTGATTCTTTCATGGTGGATCATGGTTATGACAGGACCACTTCTGATCATTGTGTATTTATAAAAAGGTTTCCAGATGGAAACTTTATTATTCTCCTGTTGTATGTGGATGATATGTTGATTGTTGGCCATGATGCTAAGAAGATTCAGATGTTGAAGGAAGAGTTAATCAAGTCTTTTGCAATGAAAGACTTAGGACCGGTAAAACAGATTCTTGGCATGCATATCACACGTGACAGGAAGAAGGAGAAACTTTGGCTATCTCAGGAGAGATATGTCCAAAAGGTACTTGAGAGATTCAACATGAGCAACTCCAAACCGGTTTGTTCTCCACTTGCAAGCCACTTTAAATTAAGTTCTAAGCAGTTTCCTTCAAGTGATGAAGAAAGAGATGAAATGGAAAAGGTTCCTTATGCATCCGCAATTGGTAGCTTGATGTATGCCATGGTTTGCACAAGGCCGGATATAGCTCATGTAGTTGGTGTGGTTAGTCGGTTCCTCTCCAATCCTGGTAAAGAACACTGGTCAGCAGTGAAATGGATACTCAGGTATCTCAAAGGTACTTCTAGTTTCAGCTTATGTTTTGGTAATGATAAACCTGTGTTGGATGGATACACAGATGCAGATATGGCTGGTGATGTTGATTCTAGAAAGTCCACATCAGGATACTTGATGAAGTTTGCAGGGGGAGCAGTCTCATGGCAATCAAGGTTGCAAAAATGTGTGGCATTATCCACTACAGAGGCTGAATATATTGCTCTTACTGAAGGGGGCAAAGAGTTGTTATGGATGAAGAAGTTCTTACACGAACTTGGCTTAGTTCAAGAGAACTTTGTGTTGCACTGTGATAGTCAAAGTGCAATCCATCTCAGTAAGCATCCTACTTTTCACTCTCGGTCAAAGCACATTGAGGTTAGATATCAATGGATTCGAGATGCTATGGAGATGAAGTCATTTGTTGTCGAGAAGATCCATACCGATGATAACGTGTCAGACATGATGACCAAACCTCTACCGAGAGAGAAGTTTGAGTTTTGCAGAAAAGAAGCAGGCTTGTTAGAGCCTCCTAAATTGAAGCTTACATATTGATCGTCAGTATGGCGAATTCCTCACATGGTGCGTGAGGGGAAGATTTGTTGTGTGTGGTCCCGCACCATGTGATGGTGGGACCACCACATTAATTAGTAAGAGACAGCAAGGCAAGGCTGTCTCTTTGAATTAATATAGGAGCTGCCACTGTAGATGGCAGTAGCAAAATTTGAGAAGAAACAGAGGAGAAAAACGTGAGAAAGAAAGAAGAGGAGGCAGCAGAGTAGTCTGTCTTCTTTCTTCGATTTCCAGTTCGTTCACCGTTGGATCGGGCTGAGATTTTGACAGCCGCTTCTAGACACGTTTCTATTCATTCTGAACGGTTAGATTGAAGATTGGTGGTGTGGAAGCTAGTCGTTTTGACAGAAAACGGGGCTATCAGTGTTGTGAGCTTTTCTCTAACATTACTCTCTTTAATCTTGTTGTAATCCGAGAATAAGTTGTTCTTGATGATATATATATTGTAGCCCTTAGTTGAATCTGAGGAAGAACAGTTGTGAACCCATTATTTGTGATAGTGGAAGTTTTTAGATGGACTCCGGTCCCGTGGTTTTTCCCGCATCGGGTTTTCCACGTAAAAATCTTGGTGTTGATTTGTGTGATTGTTGCATTATATTTGTTCATTGCTTAATTCTGTTTTTTACTGCACAAAGAGGGAAAAAGGATTGGGACTTGTGAATTGTGAATTGTATTCCGCTGAATTGATCCGGTTAGTTGTCCCGAGTTTTCCCAACACTTACCTATTCTCAAGGCAGGGGAAGAGCTTCTTGATCTCATGCTGATTCCATCATCAAGCCACCATATTATGTTGTTTTCAATCTAGAGTATGATTTGTGATTATGTGGTTCAGAGACACTTGTTTAGTTTCGAGAAAACTTGTAAAGGCTGGATATATTTCTTTACTGTGTTCTAAGTTAATTCTATGCTTTTGTAATAATTTGCACTTTGCAGATTCATCTTTTCTAACAAACAGTCATACTTTTCAGATGAATCTACGAATTCCCTTTTTTTTTCTTCTTCGCAAGAGAAGGTCCTTGAGGACTCGAGTTTTGAAAATATCAAACAACTATCGTACATACATAATTGAAGTGGATAAGTAATTCCTGGAACTACTTTCTGGATTCCTTAAACTCGTTGCTGCGTCATCTATGGCAGTTCTTGGATTTGAAAACGCAGGCTGTCTGGGCAACGGTAACTGTGCTTCACTTGTTAACATGGATACAACATCTGACATGGTTGGCCTATCTATGGCGTGTCTTCCACGCATAGCAAGCCAACGTTAATGCATCTCAAGACTTGGTCTTTAGAGCAAGATTCTCTTAGTATTGGTGGATCCACCAGCTCAAATGGGCTACCTGCTTTCCATAGCTCCCATGCCTGAATCAAATTTACGCTAAATGTTAAAATTAAGCTTATGCAGCTAGCAATGTTCTAATTTAAGAGATAGCATGAAACGAACTTACATATCCCACAAGATTGAGAGGGTGGGCCGTCTATTTCAAGGAGGCCTTGGATCCTTCTATCGCTCACAATTTCCAGCAGTAGAACTCCAAAACTGAAGACGTCAGATTTCACAGAGAAAATGCCCTCCATGACATACTCAAGGGACGTATAACCACCGTATGGACAAAGTGAATGTTATGTTATTTTTAAGCACTTAGCAGAGTAATGACACATGAAACTGTAAATCTATACTTACCGTGTTCCTACAATTTGGTTATGAGAGTGAGATAATTCCATATAAAGGAAAGAAAAGAAAATCATGAAGCCCAATTCCTATCAATCCTAATGTCAAAAGATAGAAGGGTATAAAATAAAGATTGATATCAACCCGAGTTAACCAAGGGATCACACCGCATAATAAAAATCACGAAACTCAATTTTCAATCAACCCAATGTTTCAAGGATGAAATTAAAAATTAAAAATCAATTTTAAAAAAGGACCTAAAGCAAAACAAATGACAATAAAAAAAATAAGAACTAAAATTGGCATAAAAACAAAATGACAAGATATACATTTTAATTTGGTTGGACCAATATGAATCTTAAAGTGAGGAGAGAGGAATAGGGGGAGAAGAAAAAATATTGTCGTCGTCTAACTACTAATCATAAACCAACACGCGTGGCCTTAGTGGACAGAATTCGGTGCGCCGCTTTAAATGCCACCATGGACGATTATGTTTGGCCATCGAAGGATGTAACACACACTGCTTGAACGCGATGAGTCTCCTCCACATGCTAGCGGATGCGATCCAAGGGTTGGCCTAGTTGCCCTGCCTGTCTACCCTAGTCCACTATATTTGTTTTAATTTTCATTTTGATTATTTAACACTTAATTTTTTACAACGTAATTTTAGTTTATTTTGCCAAACTGATGATTATCAACCAAGTGCTAGAATCCTCACTTAATATTGCGAGAACCTCATATCTAGGTAACTAAAACAAACTACGAAGTCAAATCGCAATAAAATCAATGTAAATAGATCAAATTTAAAAACAAATTGAGTGACAAAAAAAAACATAAATTCTTCTCTTGACTATACAAAATGAGTTACAAAAAAAAAAAAAACTTAATATTTTTATAAGATTCAAATTAAAAAAAAAACAGCATAAAAATCTCCACAAACCACCTACCAACCCAAAACCACTCAATATATGTATATATATATATGTATATGAGCTTTTGAGCCACAACAAGTCAAAACACCATAAGGATAATTACATTAAAATATTCTTGACAAGATAGCCTGAAAAGGACTTAATTGAAAGCAAATTAAGTTCGAAAGACAATTTGACCCGTATCAAAAGAATTAATTAAGTACAAGGGATTAATTAAAATTTTAATCAGTTTAATTGACTTAATTAAGAATTTTATTAAAGCAAAATTAAGTTTGAAAATCAATTTGACCAACATCGGAAATTAAGCTAAAAGACTTAATTAAACTTCTAATGGGTTTATTTGAGTTATTTAATGATTTAATTGAAAGAAAATTAAGTTTGGAGGCCTAATTAGGGTTAATTTGCAATAATTGAAAGATAAAGGATCTAGTTGAACTTTTGAGAGCCTAATTGGTTTAAAAGGCTTAATTGGATGAAATTAGAAGTCTGAATGGCAAATTAAGGATGAAATTGAAAATATCAAACACTAAAGACTATATAAAAAATTGCAAAAATCCAAAAATTTAAGAGCTGCAATAAAAAATAGAAGAAGGATTTAAACTAAATTAACCTAGAGTTGCCAAAACAACACCGTTCCATTTAACCATTTAAGTATAACGATTTGTTTTGTTTAAATCTAAGATTAAAAAAATAAAAATTTAAGGCCGAACAACATGTTATTTAACCACTGTTCATCATCATTCCCGGAAAAAAAACCTGAAAAGCGTGGTTGAATTGTGACCTTTCAAGAACTGTTTGACCGTCATCCAACCATTAGAATTCATTTCCTCCCCTCTAAGCCTCTCTCAATAGACAACAAAACACGTACCCAACCAGCTATATCTACCAAAAATAACAGAAACAACTGGAAACAACTGGTGTCCTCCTCCCTTGCGAGCTCTCTTACAATATATGCAAAGCCTGATCCCTAGCCTCAATGAATGATTATGATCTGTTTTTTTGCTATCAAGGGATGAGATGCGCCCAGCTCATGGCCTCTAGATTTTTCGCAATATTGTTCTATAAAACTCCCATCAAATATTAACCAAAGTGGGGGAGGATAATTAAGCTGTGACACAAAAAAGCAAGAGCCTGGAAAGGAGGGCCGATAACCACACTGTCGTTACTTATTTCGAGCCCTAGTTCCTAGTTTTGGAAAACCTTTACATCCTCCATCACCCACTCCAGATCACTGAACACCAGTGCACACCACAGCCTCCATTGTTATCTCCCCCTAAACACTTCACTCCATATATATTTAACTTCACTCACGGGGAGGCACTTCAGACGTATAGTCGGGACCAAAGAGAAGTTCAGTGTTTGTAACAAGGAGAAAAACAAAGTGTTGTCATTACGAAGCAGAAAACATTCATTATTTCCAGTCTCAAGCTGGTCTCAAGCTGGTCTCAAGTTTTCCATTCAAACCAGAAACCTCCCTCTCAGCTGCCGTAGGTACATAGTTTTTCCTTCTTCTCTTTTTGTTCCTGTTCAAGTTTTCCACTGTAAAGTTGGTTTTTGCATATTCATGCTTGCATCTCTGCCATTTGTCAAGATGATGGTGTAGGGAGCATGCTTTGCTTTAAATCGTACGAGACTTCCTAGGATTTGCAAATGAAATATCATTTGTTCTTACATTGAGCAGCAGGAAATGATGTAGGTGATGGGTAAGGTTAATGTAAAATGTTGGTTTTGATCCTTGAAACGTGAAGCTTTTTTTTTGTTTTTTTTTTAGGATTTAGGGTTTCCGAAATTGCTCTGTTTTGAAAGAAAAAGAAGGTTGGGCTATTTAGTTTTCTTAACACCCATTCGTTTCATTAGGACCAGGCTTCTGCTAGTTTTGGACTTGGCCAGGAAACCCAGCTCGTGTTGCTGGGCTGAGCCTTTAAAAACCTTAAGGCTGTGTTCGGCCTAATAGAAATTTATCAAACAAAAAATGTTTTCTTTTGGATCTTAAATGAGTTTGGCAAACATAATCTCAAGAGAAGTTTTTAGTATGCATTTTTTAATCAAGGGTGTATTTAGAAAATATATCATAAATTATTTTTCATAATATTTATTTATTTATTTATTTATTTATTTATTATGTTTTGTTAAACACGTCTTTAATTTTAATTATAGTTTTAAATTTTGAAGAACTATTTTACAATTAATTTGGATTTTTCCACATTAGTGTTGCGAAAAAAAAATAAAAATTCAATGCAAAAGATGAATATTTGTCATTATTATCAAAATATATCTTCACAATATTCTAAAAACATCTCAATGATTTTATTTGTTAATAAAGTAAAATTTAAATGAGAATAGAATAACTTCATAGAAAAACAAATAAGACTAAAAACATAATGTATGAAAAAACCATGAAGTTAAAATCACAACAAAAAAACAACACAAAAATATCCAAAATAAAAAATAAAATAAAAATAATGAATGTTAAAATTACAAAAAAATAAAATAAAAGATAAGAATAAGCATCCAATCCTAAACACCAAAACATAATTAAAAAAAAATAATATACAAAATTCTTTATCAAATATATATATAAAAAAGCTAATTCTCTTCATTATTTTATTGGATATCATAACGAATAATGGTACATATAATCATATAATATAAAATACAACCTTGTTAAAAACTTCTATGCATATTCCGAATGAAATTTGAAATTTTGAGAAATACTGATGGAGAAATAAACCTCTATCTCGCATGCATGGTTGACAGAGATACATAATTTATGGAAGTACCAATCTCTGCTGGCTTGCTGAGGCTATTTTCTTCCACAATACTTCTTGCACTGGAAAATGCAGGCTGTTTGGGAAGTGGTAATTGTGCTTCGCTTGTAAGCATTGATATAACATCTGACATAATCGGCCTATCCACTGCATTGTTTTCTACACATAGCAAGCCCACATGAATGCATCTCATGACTTGGTCTTTGGAGCAAGATTCTCTTAGTATTGGATCCACCAGCTCAAATGGGCTACCTGCTTTCCATAGCTCCCATGCCTGAACCAAGTTTACGTTGAATGTTAAAATTAAGCTTATGCAGCTAGCAATGTATAATTTATGAGGTTGCATGAAATGAACTTACATATCCCACAAGATTGAGAGGGCGGCCGTCTATTTCAAGGAGGTCTTGGATCCTTCTACCACTCACAATTTCCAGCAGTAGAACTCCAAAACTGAAGACATCAGATTTCACAGAGAAAATGCCCTTCATGAAATACTCAGGGGATATATAACCACTGTATGGACAAAGTGAATGTTATGTTATTTTTAACCACTTAACAGAGTAATGACATATAGAACTGTAAATCTATACTTACCGCGTCCCAACAATTTGGTTTGTATTTCCTTCTAAATCATTGATCTTGAAAATTCTTGCCATGCCAAAATCAGAAATTTTGGGGTTCAAATTTCCATCAAGTAGTATGTAACTTACCAAATATAAATGTATCCAAGCTTTTATTAGGCATGTATTCGTACACTAACATTTTCTCTTCCCCTTGAATGCAGCAGCCTAGGAGCCTGACAAGATTCATGTGTTGCAATTTAGCTATGAGTATAAGCTCGTTTTTGAATTCCACAAGCCCTTGTCCTGAACTTGTAGACAGTCTTTTTACCGCTATCTCTCGCCCATCCGGCAATTTCCCCTGAAGTGAAACATCTCTCAATTCAATACTTGGTCTGAGATATAAGTTAATAAGTTCTTCAATCCTTTTCTTGAAGTAATTTTTAACAAACTACCTTGTAAACTGGTCCAAAGCCACCTTGTCCAAGTTTATTGTCTGCAGAAAAGGAATTTGTAGCAGCCGTAATTGTTGCTGCACTATATACCTTTAAATTATGGCCCTTGTTTCCGTCATTCTCGAGTTCAAGCGTATCGTTCGTTGAATCCAATGTCAGCAACTCAAATAGGTACTTCTCTGCTCAGATTGATATGATAAAGTAAGCTAATCCCGGAATTCAACAAGTCTTAAAATCATTAAATTTGTTTGTTATTTAGAAAATGTTACCTCTAAGTCTTCTCCTTCTCAGATACCACGAGTCCCGCGAGCCCCATCAATGAAACAAATCCCACAGAAGCTAAAATAATCCATATCCAATTCCTTTTCCCTACATCCAATTGGAATTTATTTAAAATTAATTACATTGTTGGGTTATAAATTGGTAATCAGAAAACGAAAGAACAGCTTACCTGAAGAGCCTTGAACAATGATGTGGTATTGAATTGCATTTCCACTCAGGTCTTGTGTGAAGCTTCCATAATAAAACGTGCATCCAGTATCGTTGGCATTATTGCCTATGGTAGGAACACCAACACATTGACAATCTTTCCAGCAGATGTCCATGCAATCACTAATACTAAGACTAGAATTATCGTCGACCTTAATAGGAACTGTGTTAACAAAGTATCCTCGTCTCAGTTCAAAACTGTTCCTATTGCTCCTGCATGCCGGTCCTGACCACCTCTCGCAACCACCATCTGTGTTATTTCCTTTACATGTTGAGCCCCCATATGTTCGACTAGTAGTGTTATCTACTATGCTCCCATCATATTCCAACTGCCACATTGAAAAATTCCTTTGACCCTGAGGAGTAAATTGATTTGCCGAAACTGTGAACATAAAGTAATCCTCGTCTGCGTTAGAATCATTAATAAAACTGAAATCAAGAACCGCTGCATCCAGAAAAGGAATTTCGAAACTAGTATTGCTCCTCAATGGTCCAGTAGTCCAATAAATTACATCTCGCCGCTTAATGACCACCTCCTTTCCATTAGTATCCCATTCAAAAGTGAAAGCACCAGCGGGAATGGGTACTAAGTCGCTCAACCACGACATGAGGGACCAGGTTTGGCCAGTTCTATGGTTGATCCCTAACTTCATTCCAGGCAAGAATGTGTCAGTAGGAAAGTCAAAGCTTTGCCATAAGACCTGTTGGCTGCCAGAATTTTCATCTTTGAGAACAAAATTGCCTGAATCTTCTAAAATAGCTGTTATATTGGTTGCAGAAGATTGACTTGAATAGAACTCAACAGGATCACCTCCAGAGTAGATGAGTTTCATATTTCCTGATCCATCTATTGCAAGAACCCCTGAATTGTCTGCTATGGGTTTGCCTCTGTTGGCTAGCCAAAAAGGGTGGCTTGTGTCGTTGTTGTACCATATTCCCAAGTACCTAGCATTCGACTCGGCAGAGCCGAGTCTTGTGAATCCTAAAGTGAAGAGCCCATTTTTGGAAACTAGAGTACTGGAAGAATTGAAGGAATCACCACCTTGGTACAGTGTGTCTGCTGCCAAAACGTGAGAGGCACAGAAGCAAAACAAAAGGAACCGGTAGATCCTTCTAGCCATGGAAGATAACATTCATGAACAAGGAAGAAAAAAGTAAGAAGCATTTAGTAGATGATGAGCTATGTGTCATGATCTACCTAAAATGAAATAAAAAATATAGCCAACAATTTTGAGCTGCCGGCTCGTTAATCATTGAAATTGACTTGGACTTTTCTCTTTCCTAATTTCATAAGAAAAATAAAAAATAATAAAGAAAAGAAGGCAAACAAGAAATGGTTTTGTTTGTACAATGAGAAACTATATTAACTAATATACTAAACCGTGTGGGAATTTATTGTTTCCCCACACACAAAACACTGAATTATAATAGTAATTCATAATAATTCTTTTTTTTTTAGCTTTTCTCTTTTTTTCTTTTTTTTTTCTTTTTTTTTCAAATTTTTTTTTCAACTTTCTTATTTTTTCTTTTTTGTCATTTATTTTTTTTCAAAATTATTTTTGTTAATTTTACCTTTTAAAATTTTTGCTTTGTAATTTTTTTCTTTAAAATACTATGGATTGCTATGATGTTTTTCCACTTAGTTTTTCTATTTTATTTCTTTATTTTTCAAAATTATATTTATCGATTTTTTTTTAATATTGAGCTGATTAAGAATTTAGCTTTATAATTTTTTTCTTTAAAACACTGTGAATTGTTGCAGTGTTTTTCCATGTAATTTTTTTATGATTTTTTTCAAAATTATCTTTGTCGATTTTTTTAAAATATTGAGTTGGTTAAGAATTATAATTACAATAAAACTAAATCATATGAGGAATGCGTTGTAGTTTTTCTCACAAAACACTGTTGATTGCTACAATATTTCTCTAAATGGTTTTTTATTTTATTTTATTTGGAAAAAGCGTTATAGTTTTCCTTACAAAACATTGTCAATTGCTACAACGTTTTTTCTCATGGGTTTTTTTCCTTTCAAAATTATCTTTGTTGGTTTTTTTTTTATATTAAGTTGGTAGAGAATTTAGCTTTGTAATTTTTTTTTCTTTTTATTAACTGAAAAGTTAAATCATATGGCGAAAACAATGTATCTTTTCTCACAAAACACTGTAAATTACTACAAATCATTTTGTTCAGTCTCTAAGTTTTGGATCACCAACACAATTTTTTTTTTCGTCATGAAATATTTGCTTCATCATACCTTTAATTTCTATTACTTATCTAGTGTTGGTTCACAATTATAACACTATCAAATATATTTGTTTTATAAGCCCGTGGCAGCGCGCGGGCATGTCATCTCGTGTGTATATATATCCTCGAACCACCTTTTACAAATAATAGAGTCTAGTGTTCTGAATGTGATCAAAGAAAGTCTTATTAAGAACAACGCAATAAGTTTTAGGTTCTCGTAAATAAAAACTACTCTAAAAAAACGTGGCAAAAATATCCTTTTCCATGCAACTGTTCAAGAGAGACAAATTATTGTAAATTACCACAGTGATTTTTATTTTTTATTCTTTTAGTCTTTTTCTTTCATGATTATACCCTTAAAGATCAAATCGGTGGTCAATTATAACATATTTATTGAGAAAGGATAAGATATAAAAATAGGAGACTAAACTAATAAATTAGGTAAAAAGAGGTGGTTTTTTTAGACTTGGAGCTAAACATATATTTTGGTTCTCTAGCTTTTCAAATCATAAACTTTAAGTCCCAAAAAATTCATGAAATTCAATTTGGATTCCAAATTTTATTTTATTTTATTTTTTGTTCTTGGTTTGATAGAGAAAAGAGAAAGTAACTAGATTTTGGTGATAAAAAACATGTTTTGATTAAGGAATTGAATTATTGTGATTACGTGAAATTGTGAGTTTATGATATTAATTATGAGATTGAACCATGAATTATGATTGGATAAGTGTTTAATTTTAAATAAAAAAATAAAATCTCTTTCCCTTTTTTTATCAGAGGTTTGGATTGAAGAGAAAGATTTAAGAGATTTAAAGTTGTGTTGGAAATTGTGGGAAAATATAGGTTTATAAATGTTAATAGATGAAATGAGTAAGGATTTTCAAAGAGAGAAAAAATCTTCACTTTCTTCTTTTAGGTGAATTTCAGCTAAGAAAAAGAAAATTGAGACAATTGAGTTTTAATAAAAAAAAAATTAGAAATCTTATCAAATTGTAGATAATTGATGTTGATAAATTAACTGAATATTAATTTTTTTAAGAAGGGAGAAAACTTCTCACCTTCTTTTTTTATTGAAGTTTGGCGATGACAAAAAAAATAATTTAAAAAGAAAAAGGTTTTGATTTGAACTTTCATGAGGGTGGTTTGAGATGATTCGAGTAGTCAAAAAACTAATCGATATGAACAATCAAACAAACATGCCCACATTTGAAGTGAGAGAAAAAGGATAGAAAATGTGCCATCAAAGTATAAGAAGAGGCCAAAGAGAAGGTAGCAATAGGTCTTTGCCATTTTTATTGTTTTGATTATAGGTTGATATTAAAAATATATTTTTAAAAAATAAAAAAATATTTTAATAAATTTTCAAGTAAAATATATTTTGAATCGTATCATATACAATCTCAAACGCATCTTAAACGTTGATCTTGCTGAGCATGGTGATGTTCATTCAACTTAAGCTTGAAAGATGTTTTTGTTAGATTTACTATTTTACCTGTTTAAAAGTCTAGTCAACATTTTCGAAACTGTCATTGCTCCTCAACGATCCAGTAGCAGTCAAACTGTTATTGATTTGAATAAATTTAATAATATTATTAGAAAATAATAGCATTAACTATATATAAATAAATTTAATAATATCAAAATAATATGAAAATATTAAAAAAATTAATTTAAAAAAATTATTATTTTTTTAATTTTTTTTGAAACACAAACAAACAAGCTTTAGATCTTAACTAGATGTCTTGTCCGCGCGATGCCGCGAGCTTGTGGCATGTTTGTGCGTTATTGTAGATTTATGAGAAAAATAAAACAAATATACATGGAGAAAAACTGTTGCAATCCGCAATGTTTTGAAGGAAAAAACTACAAAACTAAATTTTTAATCAGATTAATATTTAAAAAATAAAATGAACAAAGAAAATTTTAGAAGAAATAAAAAAAAAACGAAAGGATAAAAAATCATGTAGGGAAACACTATAGTAATCTATAGTATTTCATGAGAAAATCTATAGTTGTAATTCTCAACCAGCTCAATATTAAAAATAATAAAATCAATAAAGAAAATTTTAAAAAAAATTATAAAAAAATAATAAAATCGAAACGTTTCTTCCAGTCTATGAGCTCCCTTTTTGATTGATCTGCATTTAAAACATAACAGTGAATATTACAGCAATGTTTTTCATCCAAGTCCAAAATCTTGCAAAAACAGAGATCCATTCGCTTTATAGTATGATGGCATAATTAACTTACCAAATATAAATGTATCCAAGCTTTTATTAGGCATGTATTCGTACACTAACATTTTCTCTTCCCCTTGAATGCAGCACCCTAGGAGTCTGACAAGATTCATGTGTTGCAATTTAGCTATGAGTATAAGCTCGTTTTTGAATTCCACCAGCCCTTGTCCTGAACTTCTAGACAGTCTTTTTACAGCTATCTCTCGCCCCTCTGGCAATTTTCCCTGCAATGAAGCTACTTATTAGTCATTACAGATACAAAATGGTATGTTAATTGTTTACTTGAGATGTTTTTCCAAGACTACCTTGTAAACAGGTCCGAAACCACCCTGTCCGAGTTTATTTTCTGATGCAAAATTACTTGTCGAAGCCATGATTGTTGCAGCACTATATAATTTTAAATTGTGACCTTTGTTTCCATCATTCTCAAGCTCATATATATCATTTGTTGTATCCATGGTCATCAACTCATGTAGAAACTTTTCTGCTCATATTGATATGAAAAGTTTAAGCTTGGAATTCAATAAGATAATGAAAATAATGATGCTTACCAAGGATTCTACTACTACTACAATTATTATTAGCATATAAAAAATGTTACCTCTGAGTCTGCGCCTTCTCAAGGACATCAAGATACCAGCGAGTACCATGATTAGAACAGTTCCCACAGCTGCTAAAATCCATACCCAACTTTTATCTGAATTCAGTCATCGGAGGCAATTCACCAATGATAATGCAATGAATCTCAAAGAACTAGAAAAAAATTATAATAGAGCAAATTGAGTTGATTAAGCAGAAATGGATTGACCTTTAATATCAAGACCTGAAGGATTTTGTAGTCAAGCATCCTCTCTACAACTTTCTAAAATCATCTACTAAGAAATCAATATACAAAAAAATTGAATTGAGTAAAGGATATAATACCCAAATCTTTTCCATAAAACTTGCTGATCACTGTTAAGTTGGTGACGGGAGATTGACTTGAGTAGGAATCAACAGCAAGGCCATTAGAGTAGGTGCATTTCATTTTTTATGTTCCATCTATAGAAAGAAACCCTGAATTGTCAAGCCTAAAAGGATGGCTTGTGGCTGGCATTGGACTCCATACAAGATGACCACTTACTATATTTGTTCAGCTGTTTCATGTTGTCCATCGAAATGTCATACTACCTCCATTTTTATGATATCCTTCCTAGCAAGTTTGGTCATAAACCAAAAACACTTTGTAAGTAGAACATCCCCTTATAACTCTTAAAAGGACGGTCCCCAACTCTTATACACCACTTGTTAGATATAGGACACCAATGATAAATGAAAAAAAGAGAGACCAAACTTTAATTTATATAAGTACACTTGTACAAATTAGAAAAATAATGATGACAAAAATAGACAAAAAAAAGGATAAAAAAAGTGATCTAAGTTGACCCAAGTTAGCATGTCAAACCCACGAACTAGGTTGTGAGGTTAAGACAACCCCATAGAAAGCAAATAAAAAAAATATGATACCCAATTCCAAAAATCCAAATGTAGAAGGATATAATTGAAAAAAAATTTAACAAAAAGGTCCTAAAAAAACCCACAAATTCGAGCAAGTCTACCAGACCCTGCGAGCTAGATCATGAGAATGGAATAACCTAATATAAGACAAACCTAAAAACGTATAAAGTTTAATTCTGAAACCAACCAAGTGTTAAAGGGTGAAACTAAAAACAAAAAAAGACATGAGTCAATCTTGGCCAACCCGCCAAACCCATTACCTAGGTTAAATAAAATGTTTTTATTTAATTATATATAAAAAATAGATCATAACAAGCTTGACAAAAAAAGACTTTATAAAAGGAAAAAAAAAACTATGAAGCTCAATTCCTAGAAAATAACGCTAAATGATAAAATTGGAAAAAAAACAAAGATAAAAGGTGATCTAAGTTGACCCAAGTTAGCATGTCAAACCCACGAGCTAGATTGTGAGATCGAGAAAACCCCATAGAAAACAAATAAAAAAAATTGATGCCTAATTCAACAATCCAAATGTAAAAGGACATAATAAAAAAAAATCAATTGACAAAAAGGTCAAAAGAAAATATCCAGCAAATTCGAGTAAGTCTAGCAAACCTTGCGAGCTAGATCATATGAATGAAATAACTTCATATAAGACAAACAAAAAAAATATAAAGTTCAATTTCCAAATTAACCAAGTGTTGAAGGATTAAACTGAAAGCAAAAAAGACATGAGTCAACCTTGACAACCCGCCAAACCCATTACCTAGGTTATGAGAGTGATATAATCCCATATAAAAGAGAAGAAAATGATGAAGCCTAATTCCCAACAATTCCAATGTCAAAAGATAAAATCAAAAAAGAAAATGAGCGTAAGAAAAGGGTATAAAATAAAGATTGAAATTAACCTGAGTTAACCAAGGGATCACACAACATATAAAAATTCATGAAGCCCAATTTTCCATCATCCCAATGTTTCAAGGATGAAATTAAAAATAAAAAATCAATTTTAAAAAAGGACCTAAAGCAAAAAAATGACAATAAAAAAAATAAGGATTAAAATTGACATAAAAACAAAATGACATGATATACATTTTAATTTGGTTGGATGAGCATGAATCTGAAAGTGAGGAGAGAGGAATAGGGGGAGAAGAAAAAATATTGTTGTCGTCTAACTACTAATCATAAACCAACATGTGTGGCCCTAGAGGACATAATTCGGCACGCTGTTTTAGATGCCACCATGGACGACTATGTTTGGGCACCGAAGGATGCAACACACACTGCTTGAACGCGATAAGCCTCCTCCACGCATGCGATCCAAAGGTCGGCCTAGTTGCCCTGCCCGTTCACCTTAGTCCACTATATTTGTTTTAATTTTAATTTTAATTTTGATTATTTAATTTTACATCAATGTAATTTTAGTTTATTTTGCCAAACTGATGATTATCAACCAAATGCTAAAATTTTCACTCAACATTGCGAGAACCTCATATCTAGGCAACCAAAACAAATTACAATGTCAAATTGCAATAAAATCAATGTAAATAGATCAAATTTTAAAAAACATTGAGTGACAAAAAAAAACATAAATTCTTCTCTTGACAATACAAAATAAGCCCTTGATATTACAAAAAAAAAAAAGAGCAAAATATTTTTATAAGCTTCTAATAAAAAAAACAGCATAAAAACTCCACAAACCACCTACCAACCCAAAACCACTCAAAATAAAAATAAATATTTTTTATATATAAGTCAAAACACCATAAGGATAGTTACATTAAAATATTGTTGACAAGATTGCCTAAAAAGGATTTAATTGAAAGAAAATTAAGTTTGAAAGACAATTTGACCCAAATCGAAAGAATTAATTAAGTGCAAGGGATTAATTAAAATTTTAATCAATTTAATTGACTTAATTAAGAACTTGATTAAAGCAAAATTAAGTTTGAAAATCAATTTGACCAAAACTAGAAGAATTAATTAAGCTAAAAGGCTTAATTAAACTTCTAATGGGTTTATTCGAGTTATTTAATGATTTAATTGATAGAAAATTAAGTTTGGAGGCCTAATTCGGGTTAATTTGCAATAATTAAAAGATAAAGGATCTAGTTGAACTTTTGAGAGCTTAATTGTTTTAAAAGGCTTAATTGGAGGAAATTAAAAGTCTGGATGGAAAATTGAGGATGAAATTGAAAATATCCAACACCGAGGACTATATAGAAAAAGCTGCTAAAGTCGGAGGATCTGAGTGAAACATTCTAGGGATGAAATTGAAATAATTCCTAAAATTCTGGATCTATTGAGAGCTTAATTGCAAAAAACCAAAAATTTAAGAGCTGCAATAAAAAAAAAGGATTTAAACTAAATTAACCTAGAGTTGCCAAAACATCACCGTTCCATTTAAGTATAACGATTTGTTTTGTTTAAATCTAAGATTTTTTTAAAAAATAAATTTAAGGCCGAACAACATGTTTTTTAACCACTATTCATTATCATTCCCGGAAAAAAACTTGAAAAGCGTGGTTGAATTGTGACCTTTCAAGAACTGTTTCACCGTCATCCAACCATCAGAATTCTTTTCCTTCCCCCTAAGCCTCTCTCAATAGATAACAAAACACATACCCAACCAGCTATATCTACCAAAAATAACAGAAACAACTGGTGTCCTCCTCCCTTGCGAGCTCTCTTACAATATATGCAAAGGCTGATCCTTAACCTCAATGAATGATTATGATCTGTTTTTTACTATCAAGGGATCTAAATTTTTCCCAATATTGTTATATAAAACTCCCACAAAATATTAACCAAAGTGGGGGAGGATAATTAAGTTGTGACACAAAAAAGCAACAGCCTGAAAAGTGTCAAGGAACCATCTCAATTCAAAAGCTTAAACTATTAGGTGAGGTCACAGGATATGATTTATATTATCCTCTAACACACCCCCTCAAGTGAAAGCTCTTTGGGCTTAAAACTTGCACATACCCATATTATCTTATGTTTAATTTTTATCAAATAAATGAGGATGATGAGATTTGAACTCATAACCGCTTGGTCATCAAGGCTCTGATACCATGTCAAGGAAACATCTCAACCCAAAAACTTAAACTGTTAGGTAAGGTTACAAATATGATTTATATTGTTCTCGAATAGAAAGGTCGATAACCACACTGTCGTTACTTATTTCAAGCCCTAGTTCCTAGTTTTGGAAAACCTTTACATCCTTCATCACCCACTCCAGATCACTGAACACCAGTGCACACCACAGCCTCCATTGTTAGCTCCCCCTAAACACTTCACCCATATATATTTAACTTCACTCACGGGGAGGGCACTTCAGACGTATAGTCGGGACCAAAGAGAAGTTCAGTGTTAGTAACAAGGAGAAAAACGAAGTGTTGTCATTACAAAGCAGAAAACATTGATTATTCCCAGTCTCGTGAGTTTAGCAAGGGTATCAAGCTGGTCTCAAGTTTTCCATTCAAACCAGAAACCTCCCTCTCAGCTGCCATAGGTATATAGTTTTTCCTTATTCTCTTTTTGTTCCTGTTCAAGTTTTCCACTGTAAAGTTGGTTTCTGCATATTCTTGCTTGCATCTCTGCCATTTGTCAAGATGATGGTGTAGGGAGCATGCTTTGCTTTAAATCGTATGAGACTTCCTAGGATTTGCAAATGAAATATCATTTGTTCTTACAATGAGCAGCAGGAAATGATGTAGGTGATGGGTAAGGTTAATGTAAAATGTTGGTTTTGATCCTTGAAACGTGAAGCTCTTTTTTTGTTCTTTTGTTTATGGATTGGGTTTCCGAAATTCCTCTGTTTTGAAAGAAAAAGAAGGTTGGGCTATTTAGTTTTCTTAACACCCATTCGTTTCCTTCGGACAAGTCATAAGGCTTGTGCTAGTTATGGACTTGGCTATGGATACCAACTCATGTGGCTGTGCTTAGTCTTTAAAAACTTTAAGACTATGTTTGGCCTAACAGAAATTTACCAAAGAAATTTTCTTTTTATCTTTAAGGTGTGTCTGGCTAACATAATCAAGAAAAGTTTTAAGTATATATTTTTTAGCTAAGGGTGTGTTTAGAAAACAACCCATAACCTATTTTTCATAGCATTATTTATTATTTATTTTTTATTTTTTATGTTCTGTCAAACACATCTTATTTTAATTTTAATTATTTTTCAAATTTTAAAGAACTATTTTGCAATTAATTTTGGGTTGTCCACGTTATTTTTTTACCCTTTGATATTTAATATTTAAAATTATAAACTTATACATAAAGCATTTACGGTATTAAATAAACTTTTTTTGGTCAAAAAATAATAATATATAAAACCAACAAAAAAATTCCTTCTTTCAAAAATTTATTTATGCTTTAAATTGCATATTGCTAAGTAGATAAAAAAATCATGTTTGCATTCTAATACAAAAACAAAATACATTGCAGTTCTTGGAAATACATAAAGTGTTTACGGTATTAAATAAACTTTTTTTGGTCAAAAAATAATAATATATAAAACCAACAAAAAAAATTCCTTCTTTGAAAAATTTATTTATGCTTTAAATTGCATATTGCTAAGTAGATAAAAAAAATCATATTTGCATTCTAATACAAAAACAAAATACATTGCAGTTCTTGGAAATACAAAAACAAATTAGTTTTTTTATTTTATTTTGCATGCATCATAGATTTAATAACAAGTTTATTAAAGTCATAAGGACTTGGCCTAAATTTCAAAACACCAAAAAATATTTTTTTTATTTTTAATATTAAATATTATGAACTTATATGTAAGATGTATTCTCAGTATTCAAAGAAATAAATACAAAAATATATTTTAACTCTAGAATGGTTATACTTAACCTGTAAAGCCATGCTCTATAGGGGTAGATCTGTTTTATCCAATAAACAGACTCAACGGTTAGAGAAAAAAAGCAATAGTACTATAGTAATAATCAAACAAATAAAAAACATAACTTATCTTAGTTAGGGTGTATTAGGGGTGATATTATCCTCTCTTTACACAACTAGTCTCCTTATCCAAACTCTAAAAATCATTTAGGGTTCTTAGTGATCAAAATACTATGTGGCTAATTCCAAATCTTTTTAATCAATAAAGAATAAGAATTCCTTGTTCTTTCTTCTCACATAAAAAATCTTGATCTAGAAGGATGATCGCCGCAATACTACACACATGCGACAACTAAGGTCATTTTTTCCTTTTCTTTTTGACTTTTTTTCTACCGTGCTTGATTAGATTGAAATTTATCTTTATTGTTTTTTTTCCTTTTAATAAACACTTTTTTTTATAACTAGCATTCTTATTTTCTTAGTTTGATTCATTTGATGTCGTTACCTATTTTTTTTTATTATCTTATAAGGTAAGACAAGTTTATTCAACCCAGTTGAGTCTATGATCCAAATCATAACACTTTTTTTATTTTTTTAAAACACACTTTTGGCCTCTTGACATTCTTTTTTAACACTAATTTTTTTTAACTCTCGGTGTATTGTGTACCATGAGAGTAATCTTATCTATATCCCCTCTAGCTCTAAAGTTATTAACAAGTAAGTTTATTTCTCATATTTATAATTTTGGTTTAAATTTTTTAAAATGCTGTAATAAAATATTTATTGTAAAATCCCGAGAAAAAAAATTATAATAAGGAATAAATTAAAATGTTATTATATACATGATAAATAAAAGTAATAATTAAGAAATTAAATAGGAAAATATAAAGACATAAAGAATGTGATTCAAATTGTAAAGAAAAGAAAAGAATAGGGGCCAATGTATAATTAGGAAGAATAGGGGCTATAAATACCCCATTCATTCCTCTTTCATAGCCGGCTGGAAACAAAAGAAAAAAAGGGGGAAGAGTGCAGATTTTCTTCTTCAAAAGAGAAGGAACAACACCAAATCACTTAGAAATGCAAATCTAGAAACTCCAAATAGAGAGGACAACCAATAACAAGGGTTCTAATAAGGTTAAAACAAGTGCAGAATCGAAGAAAAAGAAGAAAGGCCCAGCTAGATGCTTGAGAAAAGGGGCCAAAATATTCAATTTACATGAGCTGAAATTCTGAAATTTCTAAAGGTATGGACACTAGACTTGATTATATAAAACAAGTTAACAATTAAGTAGGAATTATGTATAAATTTCAAAATTTATAAATTAGGGTTTTTGAAGGAAGATTGAGGGAAATGTAGAAATTGATAGAAATGAGATTAATTAAGCTAAATAGGATGCTCTGAACTTGAAAGAAACACACACAAAAAAAAATTGTTCAATAAAGAAACCATTAATTCCAAACTAGAGTGGCCAGCCATGTGATGGGAAAGGGATTCTAAAATTTGGGGTTGATGAACACTTATGACATGTGTAGTATGTGGACAATGAGTGTGTGTGGTAAGAAAAATCAGCTAGAAAAAAAGAAAAGAAAGAGAAGGATCCTTAGTTTCCTTTGACTAAGATCGGCCAAAAGGCAAATAAGGTTAATGTAAAATGTTGGTTTTGATCCTTGAAATGTGAAGCTCTTTTCTTGTTCTTTTGTTTATGGATTGGGTTTCTAAAATTCCTCTATTTTGAAATAAAAAGAAGGTTGGGCTATTTAGTTTTCCTTACACCCATTCATTTTCGTCGGACCAGGCTTCTGCTAGTTTTAAACTTGGCCAGGGAGCCCAGTTTGTGTGGCTGGGCTGAGCCTTTAAAAACCTTAAGGCTGTGTTCGGCCTAATAGAAATTTACCAAACAAAAAATGTTTTTTTTTTTTATCTTAAGATGTGTTAAACACAATCTCAAGATGAGTTTTTAGTATGCATTGTTTAGTCAAGGATGTGTTTAGCAAACATGTCATAATCTATTTTTTATAATCTTTACTTTTATTTATTTTTTATGTTTTGTCAAACACATTTTATTTTAATTTTAATTATTTTTAAAATTTTGAAGAACCATTTTGCAATTAATTTAGAGTTTTCCATGTTATTGTTGCAATTAAATAGAAAAAAAACAATGATTCAATGCAAAAGATGAATGTTTGCTATTATTATAAAAATATATCTTCACAATACTCCAAAAACATTTAAATGATTTTATTTGTTAACAAAATAAAAATTAAATGAGAATAAAATAATTTCATAAAAAACAAATAAAAAAATAAAATAAAAAAATCAACTACTGTTAACTTTTTAAACTATAACCTTGGTTATAAAACCAAAAGTATTATGTATAAAAAAATTGTAGGGTTAAAATCACAAAAAAAAAACAACACAAAAAAATCAAAAAATAAAATAAAAATAATAAATGTTAAAATTGCAATAAAAAAAATAAATCATAAAAATAAGCATTCAAGCTTAAACATCAAAACATAATTAAAAAAAAAATGAATACACAAATTTCTTTAACATGTTTTTCACACTAAAAACAACTCCTAAATGTAAATAAAAAAAACTTATATACTCATATAATTAAACAATCCAATAACCATTATATAAATAAACTTTTATTTACATATCTTAGATTTTATACATCATCAAATATATATATATATATATATATATATATATATATAATTCTCTTCATTATTTTATTAGATATCATAACGAATAATGGTACATATAATATAAAATACAACCTTAAAAACTTCTATGCATATTCCGAATGAAATTTGAAATTTTGAGAGCACCAAAAAAGACAAGCATTGAAAAAGCAAAATACTGATAGAGAATGTGACCGCTCCAATACGACATGACATACAAAATGTGAGGAGAAATAAACCATCTAACGCTCTAATTAACCTCTATCTCGCATCCATGGTTGACAGAGATACATTATTTATGGAAGTACCAATCTCTGCTGGCTTGCTGAGGCTCTTTTCTTCCACAATACTTCTTGCACTGGAAAATTGTGAAGAAATTGTGCTTCACTTGTTAGCATTGATATAACATCTGACATAATCGGCCTATCCACTGCATTGTCTTCTACACACAGCAAGCCCACATCAATGCATCTCAAACTTGGTCTTTGGAGCAAGATTCTCTTAGTATTGGATCCACCAGCTCAAATGGGCTACCTGCTTTCCATAGCTCCCATGCCTGAACCAAGTTTAGTTTACTTTAATGTTAAAATTAAGCTTATGCAGCTAGCAATGTATAATTTATGAGATTGCATGAAATGAACTTACATATCCCACAAGATTGAGAGGGTGACCGTCTATTTCAAGGAGGCCTTGGATCCTTCTACCACTCACAATTTCCAACAATAGAACTCCAAAACTGAAGCATCAGATTTTACAGAGAAAATGCCCTTCATGAAATACTCAGGGGACATATAACCACTGTATGGACAAGTGAATGTTATGTTATTTTTAAGAATTTAACAGAGTAATGACATATAGAACTGTAAATCTATACTTGCCGCGTCCCAACAATTTGGTTTGTATTTCCTTCTAAATCATTGATCTTGAAAATTCTTGCCATGCCAAAATCAGAAATTTTGGGGTTCAGATTTCCATCAAGTAGTATGTTGCTAGCCTTCAAATCTCGGTGAATTATCCTCACTCTCGAGTACTTATGAAGGTAAAGGAGCCCTTGAGCTATCCCTTCAATGATTTCGAATCGCTTCTTCCAGTCTATGAGCTCCCTTTTTTATTGATCTGCATTTAAAACATAACAGTGAATATTCCAGCAATGTTATTCATCCAAGTCCAAAACCTTTCAAGAACAGAGATCCATTCACTTTATAGTATGATGCCATAATTAACTTACCAAATATAAATGTATCCAAGCTTTTATTAGGCATGTATTCGTACACTAACATTTTCTCTTCCCCTTGAATGCAGCACCCTAGGAGTCTGACAAGATTCAGGAATATCTGCATGCTGCTAAGACTCTTGCAGATGAGATTGCTCTAATTTATCATCCCACACTCTCTACGTTCTTAACGGCTTGGGACCTGATTTTCGTGAGATTGCCGCCCCGATCCGTACTCGTGAGAAATCTCTCACGTTTGAGGAGCTTCATGATCTGCTCGTCAGGCATGAGGCATATCTCCGTCGTCTTGAAACCGCCACTCAGCACCTGGTGGCAACGGCTAATTTTTCCAGCCGCTCTGGTGGGCAGCGCCAGGGTATGGCTCCTTCACATGGTCACCATGGCTGTCGGGGCTTCAACAAACATAATGGAAATAGGACTCCAAATGTGCCCCAAAACAGAAAGCCATTCTCTAATGGATGGAAGCCCACAGGTCAACGCCGTTATCAGCCCAAATGTCAGCTGTGTGACCAGCTGGGCTATGTCGCCAAACAGTGCCTGAAAGTCCATTTTTCGGATCCCACTGCTAATTGTGTTTCTACCTCTCATCAAAAGGACACCAAATGGTTAATTGATTCCGCCGCTTCTCATAATATTACATGTGATTTGATAAATTTATCAGTCCACTCGAAATAGATGTCACTAATGAAGTTGTTATCGGTGATGATTCAGGTTTGTCTCACACATTGGTTCTTTGGTTTTTCATTCCCCCAATCGTGCTTTTCAATTAAAAGACACACTTTGTGTTCCCAGTATTTGCAAGAATTTAATTTCTGTACATCACTTCACTACCCAAAATAATGTTTTTATTGAATTTCACCCCTTTTACTTTCTTGTCAAGGATCAGATCACGGGGGCGATACTTCTCAAAGGTGCATGTGAGAACGGTGTGTACCCACTTCTAGACTCATTGGCGGGCTCTTCCTCCAAAATAGTTGCAAATGTGCATGAGAGGACAACAATTGATGGGTGGCACAAGCGACTTGGACATCCCTCTTATAAAATTGTAACCTCTCTTGTTCGTGCTTTTTCCCTTCCAATAAAAAAAGACACTCAAGCGTTAACACTTTGTACTCCCTGTTCTATCAATAAAGCCTATCAACAACCTTTTCATTCCACAAGTCTTAAAAGTCGTGCACCTCTTGACCTTATTTACACCGATGTTTGGGGCCCTTCCCATACTATTGGTCTTGATGGGTCATGCTACTACTTAATTTTGGTTGATCACTTTACCAAATATATGTGGTTTTATCCCATGGTTGCCAAGTCAAGCGTTAGTAGCATCTTTCCTCAATTTAAACATCTTGTTGAAACAAAGTTCCAGGCCAAAATAAAATCTATTTACTCGGACAACGGTGGTGAGTTTGTGGCTCTTAAAAATTATTTTTCCATCCATGGTATTAGCCACTACACCACCACTCCTCACACTCCCCAACAAAATGGGGTTGCCGAACGACGTCACCGTCACATAGTCGAAACAGGACTCACCCTTTTAAAGGATGTTGACTTGCAACTCTCATATTGGCCTTACGCTTTTCAAACCGCCGTTTACCTCATAAATCGTCAACCAACCACTCTTTTACATCATATATCTCCCTTTGAAAGTCTGTTCAATCAATCACCCAATTATCTCAAATTAAAGAAATTTGATTGTTTGTGTTTTCCCCTAACCCGGCCTTATAATACTCATAAGCTCCAACCCAAAGCATGTCCATGTGTTTTTTTGGGCTACTCCCAAACCCAGAGTGCATATCGGTGCATGGACTTCAAAACCAAGAGGATTTATCTCTCACGACATGTTCTTTTTCATGAAACCTAGACGTCCATCTCTTTCTTCTTTGCAGCCACACCTGTCAATTCCTCTGCCTTGTCACCTCTGCCCATCGAGTCTCCTCCCATGCCGCAACCACCACCAGTGCGAATGGACGGTGCACCGGCTTCCGCATCACCATCAGGTACTTCCCTTAATTTCTCATCCTTTGTTTTACCTAATTCCTCCTCCCCTGTTTTACCTAATGTTCAGAACACCTCCCTCGCCCCATGTTCCCCTGTCCCGCCACCTATATCCTTTTAGTCTCAAACCTCACCCAATCAATCCACTTCTCTCCTTGCACCCATAGCTCATCACTCCACAGATAACACTTCTCACACACACTCCATGATCACACGCTCCATGAACAACATCTACAAGCCAAAACAACTTCATTCCGTTTCAAAACACCCCATTCCACCCACCATTGAACCCACTTGTGTGAGTCAAGAACTTTGTGACCCGAAATGGAGAAGTGACATGTCTGATGGGTTAACGACACTCATGCGCCATCACACGTGGGACTTAGTTCCACCACCCCCTCACTACAACCCAGTGGGTTGCAAAGGGGTGTTCAGGGTCAAAAGAAAATCGGATGGGTATGTTGATAGATTCAAAGCGCGGCTCATTGCCAAGGGTTTTCATCAACGCCTTGGGTTGGATTACATAGAGACTTTCAGTCCGGTTGTAAAACCGGCTACAATATGCATTGTTCTAACAATTTCTGTGATGCAAGGGTGGTCCTTGCGCCAACTGGATGTAAACAATGCATTTTTACATGAGAAATTGCATGAGATTGTGTATATGATTCAACCCCCTGGCATTAAAGATTTGTCAAATCCTAATCATGTTTGCAGGTTACAAAAGACCATTTATGGCTTGAAACAAGCTCCACGGGAATGGTATTCTGCTCTAAAGAAAAAAATTCTGGCGCTCGGGTTTATAAACTCAAAAGTTGATAGCTCTTTATTCATCTACAATACTGCCTCTGTTTTATGTTTCTTGTTGGTGTATGTAGATGATCTGATCATCACTGGCAGTGACAATGTGTTTGTGAGCTCCATCATTGATCAACTTGGAGTTGCTTTCTCTCTCAAAGACATGGGACCTCTTCATTTTTTCCTCGGCATGGAGGTCATTCCAACCACAGATGGTCTGTTCTTGTCTCGGCACAAATATATACATGACATTCTCTGTAAAACAAACATGCTTGGTGCCAAAGAGGTGTCCACTCCCTTGTCCACCACAACAGCTCTTCACCTTATTGATGGCACTTCCTCTGTGGACAACACAAAATTCAGGCGTGTTATTGGTGGCCTTCAGTACCTCTCTCTTACACGTCCTGACATATCATTTGCGGTCAACAAACTGTCACAATTCATGCATAAACCCACTGCTACACACTGGACAGCGGCAAAGAGACTTTTACACTATTTGAAGCACACCATTTATCATGGTATCCACATTCAAAAAAATTCACTCTCGAACCTCATTACTTACACAAATGTTGATTGGGCCGGCAACTATGATGATCGCAGATCAACATCTGCCTATATTTGCTTCCTTAGCTCCAATCCAATATCCTGGAGCTCCAAAAAACAGCGGGTTGTTGCAAGATCTTCCATCGAAGCGGAATATAAAGCCCTTGCAAATGCAGCCTTTGAAACCATCTGGTTATTGTCCCTATTTCAGGAACTCGATCTATCTCTCACTTCGCCACCAACATTGCTTTGTGACAACCTGGGTGCTACCCAACTCAGTCTCAATCCCATTCAACATTCTCCGATGAAGCACATTCAAATTGACCTGCACTTTGTCCGGGATATGGCTCAGAAAGGCATGTTAAAGGTTCATCATGTCCACAACCAAGATCAACTTGCCTACCTCCTCACCAAGCCCATGTCCACCCAAAGAACTAAACAACTCAGAACCAAGATTGGTCTTGCTGATGACAGCCATATCTTGCGGGGGCATATTAAGGATCATTCCACAGATCCTGCCTCAGATCATTCCACATATTCTGCCTCAAATCCAATCACAGAAGACTAGCCCATAATCAAGGCTCTCACCGGTTACAATCTTCACAGCCACAATTATAGCTAGCTTTCGTAAAACAGTTTCTCTAATTCTATGTAAATATACAGCTCTCAATTATTTGTAATCTGTGTGGAAAAACAATATATTCATTTGATCAATACACTGTCTACATTTAAACTTTATCAATGTATTCGTACACTAACATTTTCTCTTCCCCTTGAATGCAGCAGCCTAGGAGCCTGACAAGATTCATGTGTTGCAATTTAGCTATGAGTATAAGCTCGTTTTTGAATTCCACCAGCCCTTGTCCTGAACTTCTAGACAGTCTTTTTACAGCTATCTCTCGTCCATCCGGCAATTTCCCCTGAAGTAAAACAGCTCTCAATTCAATACTTGGTCTGAGACATGAAGTTAATAAGTTCTTCAATCCTTTTCTGGAAGTAATTTTTAACAGACTACCTTGTAAACTGGTCCAAAACCACCTTGTCCAAGTTTGTTGTCTGCAGAAAAGGAATTTGTAGCAGCCATAATTGTTGCTGCACTATATACCTTCAAATTATGGCCCTTGTTTCCGTCATTTTCGAGTTCAAGCGTATCTTTCGTTGAATCCAATGTCAGCAACTCATTGAGATACTTCTCTGCTTAGATTGATATCATAATTTTGTAGCCAAAGCATCCACTGCTTTCTAAAATCATCTAATAAGTATAATTATCAAACCGGGCTAAGGGTTAACCCGATTAAGGGTTCAGGTTGAGATAGGTCAATTTGAAAAAATTTAAAAATAATATTTGAGATTTTAATATTTCATATAAAAAAATTAAGAAACAATCTATTTGGATATACTATGCATATTATAAATAATAAAGTTTAAGAAATTATTTCAATTTTTTATATTTCATATTAGAAAAATATCATCTTCTCCTTTAAAGTTAAAATATTTAAACAAAAATATTTTTTATCACACTTTAAAAGAATATTTTTTTGGTATGAACATAGATTATATAAATTAATGTTCATATTAAAAAAATAATTTTTTTTAATATTTTTATAATAAACTTGGATATAAGTTAGTATTGAAAAAAAAATGCATATATAAGTTAGTTACTTGTCTGAAAATATTATCTGGCCATTATACAAGAAATTAAAAGAGAAAAAAGGAAAGGAAACGAGCAATTTTGTAGTCAAGCAATTTTGGTCTACTAGTTTCATTATATTTTTTTTTCATTTTTATTAAAATAGTAATGAAAAGGGTTTTTAAATCTCAATTTCATCTCCAAAATTAATGGAATATATCAAAATAATGAAAAAACTAATAATGAAAAAATTAAAAATAAAAAAATTCATTTAAAAAGATATTTTTTCAATCATTTGACTGTTAGTACAAGAATAACATCAAGCTAAAAATAAATATAATAAGAAGATTAATATTTAATATTCAATATTAACCATCACAATTGTTGTCTATCTTACACTTTCTCACTAGGATATCATATCTATATGCTTTATTCAATTTTTCTTTTCAATTCCGAGTTGGACAATATTTTCTATTTTCTGAATTATTTTTTTAAAAATAGGAATATGACACGGTTCTTAACAAAATTATAGTGATCTTTTCAAAATATGTCAAGTCATATTTTAAACACAAAGAGCACATAATTAGCTGACGTGTGACTTTTAATCTCCATTAGGGAAAAAATCAAAGAAAAACACTCCTTGCTCTTTTATTTTAAATTCTTAGTTTTGTTATTTATTATATTATATTATAACTTATCACTCTCTTTATTAAAAAAATTGAAAAATATAATGATGCTTCACAATTTATATGAATAGTGAAGCACCCTTTTTTCTAATTTTTTCCTTTTTAATTTCTTTTCTTTTTTTATAAATATTATACATTCCAAATTATTTTCTTTCAATTTCATGCTTCAATATTTTATTGATTTTGAATTGATCATAATAATTTGTTCTAGTTTTCTTTTTGTATTACAGTCTCAATTAAATATCTCTATATTTGATTGATATTCAATTTTTACAAACGTCTGTTTTTATTATCATATCACTAAATAAAAAATAATTTTTTAAAACTCAATGGAGTCCATGATCCGTGTCATGGGTTTTTCAAGGTAAGTCGTAAAAACTCGAGTTAATCTAATTTGTCGTCATCTCAATATTCAAAAAATAAATGTCATCTTGAAATATTTTTAAAGTCAAAACCATGTTTTTATCGATGTTTATGTTGCTTTTAGACTCATTAAGTCAACTGGATCACCCATCCAAGTTAATTTTAAACCCGAGTTTGGAAATGAGTTGGGCTGAGAAGTTTCAAAGTTAACCTATTGGGTCCGATTTAATAACAATGATAAATAGTTTCTTTTTAAAAAAAAGATTCATGAATCCTTTATGTCTTTTTTTTAATCAATTTCATCCTTCAATATGGATTGATTTTGAATTGGTCTTCATAATTTGTTACGATTTGCTTTCTATAAGATTATTGTAGACTTAAACAAACACCGTGATATTTGGTTGATGCTCAATTTTACGAGCGTCTGTTTTTGTTATCATATTATTTAGTAAAAAATAGTTTCAAAATACAAAGTTATTAAACTCAATGGAGTTCATTACCTGAGTCATGGGTTAACACACGAAGCCCAAGACGATCTAATATGTCGTCATCTCAATATTAAAAAAAGATACCATCTTGATTTCTTTTTAAAGCCAAACCACACTTTTTACCGGCCATCCGATATATCTTTGGACCTATCAAGTCAATTGGATCACGTTAGGACAAATCTCACGGGGTTAATTTTAATCTCACGTGGTTAATTTTAAATCAAGTCAATTGGGGCCAAAAAAATTTTAGGTTCAATTTTTTTTTATCTAACCAACAACATAGTATGGTCCGAAAACCAGTTAACAAAAACTCTAAAAGGAATTAAAGAAAACCTTGTAGCAAATACTATGGACACACACTAATTTATATCATATTTTTTTAAGCTATTAGGCAAGGGTATTTAGGGTGCTTCCAAATCAATTTTAAGCTAATTTGTTTAAGCTAATTTGTTTTGGTTGGTATTCAATTTTAACAAGCGTCTGTTTTTGTTATCATATCACTAAATAAAAAATAATTTCTTAAAACTCAAATGAGATCATGATCCATGTTGTGGGGTTTTCAAGCTAAATTGCAAAACTCCAGGTTGATATATCTCAATATTCAAAAAACAAATGTCTTCTTGACATATTTTTAAAGTCAAAACCATGTTTTGATCGATGTTTATGTTTCTTTTAGACCTATCAAGTCAACTAGGTCATCCATGCGAGTTAATTTTAAACCCGAGTTTGGAAAGGAGTCGGGTTGAGATGTTTCAAAGTTAACTTGTTGAGTCTGATTTAATAACAATGCTAAATGGTTTCTTTAAAAAAAAGTTTTCATGAATCCTTTGTCTTTTTTTTTTATTAATTTCATCCTTCAATATGGATTGATTTTGAATTGGTCTTCATAATTTATTTCGATTTGTTTTTTTTTAAGATTATCATAGACTCAAACAAACGTCCTGGTATTTGGTTGATGCTCAATTTTACGATCGTCTTTTTTTGTTATCATATCATTTAATAAAAAATAGTTTCAAAAACTCAATGGAGTTCATTACCTAAGTCGTGGGCTAACACATGAAGCCCAAGATGATATAATATGTCGTCATATCAATATTTTAAAAAAATATATCATCTTGATTTCTTTTTAAAGCCAAACCACACTTTTTACTAGTCATCTAATTTATCTTTGGACCCATCAAGTCAATTAAATCACGTCAAGGCAAATCTTACGGGGTTGATTTTAATCTCACGTGGTTAATTTTAAATCAAGTTAATTGGGGCCTCATATTTTTTTTTTCCCCAACCAACAACATATTATGGTCCAGAAAACTAGTTGACAAAAACTCTAAAAGACATTAAACAAACCTTGTAGCAAACACTATGGACACACACTAATTTCACTACTAATTGCTATAGTGCAATGATTGTTTTGCCCTTCAAAGAAAAAAATAAAAGGCTATGAGTCGAGGGTATTTTGGTCTTTTTGAATGACCCATTAATCCTTATTGATTTATAGTAAAACAACTTTTGTTCTCTTTATATCATATTTTTGTAAGCTATTAGGCAAGGGTATTTAGGTCTTTTCAATTTTGAAATAAAGTGAAAAGATAGTTTTGCCCTTGGAACCCAAAAAATTAAAACACGTTTGGTCTTTTTAGCATGGTTTTTTCATTAATTCATAGTTATCTAGGGTAGTTTGGTCTTTTCAAGTTAATTAACTAATTTTTTAATTGGAAAAACTGCTTGGCTCGTGTTATTATTGAAAAAAATCTAAACGTTTTTGGACGAGACGTGCGACGCTTCTTAGTGGCCAAACTTGTGCTTCTGTCGTTTCAATGGAAATGCCACCATGTCCTTTTCCTCCTAGTATGGCGTGTGTCGGAGGAGATGCGATGAATTATTGTTGGCAAGCTTTTCTTTCTTTCTTTCTTTCTTTCTTTTCTTTCTTCTTTTCTCTTCCTCCAAAAAAAAAACAACTTAGTCATTTTTGTTTTTGTTATTTTAATTGCAGTCCTTATTTCTTTGATTTCTAATTTTTATTTATTGACCCTATTATACAAGTTTTATTTATTTTCAATTTAGTCATTCAATTTCAATTTGTCATGTTTTATTTTTTCCATTCTAGTTCTTATTCTTTTGATTTATAAACTTCTTCTTAGGCATTTTTGTAAAAGTTTTATCGCTTTTCAATTTCATCCTTCAATCCAAGTTTATGGTCCATTATTTGTTTTCCATTTGGGTCCTTATTTTTTTTTTGTTAAAGTTTTTTTTCTTTTCAATTTAATCCTTCATTAAAAAAATTTTGGTTTCCCTCTAATTTATTTTTTATTTTGATTTTAACCATCATTATTTTAATTTTCATTTTTTAAAATCTTATATCCTTTTGTATAATTGATTGTTTTTTTCAATTTCATCTTTTAACGATTAATTTTTCAAGAATTGAGCCTTTTGTTTTCTTCATGTTTTGAATCACTGACGGATTCAAAATGACAGCCCGTACAGTGACGTGATCGGTTCGCCGTTTAAATTACCGACAGACTCATCGAGGGATTTGAAATGACGGATCCGTATAGTGATGTGTCAATGTTTCCGTCAGAATCACCGACGTAATTCCGTCGGTGAAAACGTCGGAAAAAGTTAATTTATGACAGCTCTGCCGACCCTCTCCTCCCCTATTTCTCTTTCTTCTTCCTAATCCCAACTCTCCCTATCTGCAAACAAACAGCCCCCGCTCCCCCCCAAAAAAAACATCTCCCTCTTATCAGCACAACAAGTTGTATTTCTTGAAGTTTTGTGGTCACAGCATCCGTGTTCTGATTTACCGACGGATTTTATCAATTTTTGTAAGTAATTCTATCTTTTTAAATTTTAACATTTAATTAAATGTCAATTTTATTGTTTTTTTAGTATATGTATTTTGTTAGTAGATGTACATGTTTTATTGTTATTTCTCAAACAAACTTGTAGTATATGAATGTATAATTCTATACCTGTTATGGTTTGTTTTAGATTTTGTAAGATTGTATTTGTTTGTAAATTGTTAAAACTTTATGGAACTACCGAAGTACATGCATGTGCTGTTTTGAAATAATTAATAGCTTGCTTAATGGGTCCGTTTAAAGTTTTATCAATGGTATTGTGGAGTGATAATTTATATATTTTAATTCGTATGGACGTTGATAAATGATAATGAATATTTAATATTTATGAGAAGTTGTGATTGGTTTGTTGGATAATCTCGAGGTAAAGTAATATTTTTGCAAGTTTATTTACCTAACTTAGTTAATTAATACATGATGTCATCATAATTTTATAGAGGTTCGATATAAGTCATGGATGATCGTTCATGGATGTATCGAGATTCACCCCAAGGATTGCGGATGATGGATTATTGTAACGGGGTTCAGGGTTTTATTAATTTCGCAACATCTATTCCCAGAAATTTTATTGGAGGCGGCATTAGGTGTCCATGCAGGAAGTGTGAAAATAAAAAGTATCTACATCCAGATGTTGTAATGATGCATCTTCTACACAAAGGGTTTATGGAGAATTACCAGTGTTGGTATGCACATGGAGAAGTATTTGGTAGTAAGAGGAGAATGGAAGAAACGGTGGTTGGGTCTACTTCTAGTGCTAGCAACGTGCATGAAGTGGCAAATGACAACACTAATTCTTACAGAAATATGGTTATGGATGCAATGAGAATGAATCAAGGTAATGGCAGTCAATGTCCAATCGTAGAAGAAGAACCTAATGCAGATGCAGCTAGGTTTTTTGATTTGTTGAAAGATTCTGATGAACCATTATGGGATGGCTACACAAACCACAATAAATTATCGGTCGTAGCATAGGTGTTCACCATAAAGTCAGATCACGGGTTGAGTGAGGCCGGGTATGACAAGATTATTGAATGGGCAAGAAGCATTTTACCTGAAGGGAACAGGCTGAAAGAGATCTTCTATGCTGCGAAGTTCATGATGAAACCCCTCGGTTTAGGATACCAGAAAATTGACATGTGCCCTAACTTCTACACGTTATACTACCTTGAAAATGTTGAGATGACCGAGTGCATGACATGCAGGCATTCCCGTTACAAACCTAGAACTAGTAGGGGAAAGACTCTAGTGGCATATAAAAAACTTAGATACTTCTTGATCACACTTAGACTGCAGAGGTTATTCATGTCACCAAGGACTGCTAAGCACATGACATGGCACCAAGCACATGATGCGGTTGATGGAGTGATGGTGCATCCTTCTGACGGCGAAGCGTGGAAACTCTTTAACAGTGTGCATCCTCAATTTTCAGCTGAATCAAGGAATGTGCGTCTAGGGTTATGTACAGACGGATTCAACCCATTTGGGTCATTTGCTGCTCCTTATTCTTGTTAGCCGGTCATACTCACAGTTTATAACTTGCCACCGGGAATGTGTATGAGGCCGGAGTTCATTTTTTTATCTACTGTCATACCCGATCCAAGCAGCCCGGGGCGGAATATAGATGTTTGTCTTCAACCGTTGATTGATGAGTTGACGTAGTTGTGGTCCTCTGGAGCTCTGACTTATGATATATCGAGGAAACAAAATTTCCTTATGAAGGCGGCTTTGATGTGGACTATCAATGATTTTCCAGCTTATGGAATTCTTTCTGGTTGGAGCACGCATGGGAAACTCGCATGTCCATACTGCATGGAAAACAACAAGGCATTCATGCTAGCAAACGAAGGTAAAGCTTCTTTTTTGTACTGTCACCGTCGCTTCTTGCCACTTAATCACAGGTACAGAAAAAACAGAAAAGATTTCTTTGTTGGCAGAGTTGAAAAAAATGTTGCATCCCCGTGTCTTTCTGGTGAAGAATTACATGATGTTGTCTAAGAGTACGGTGACATTGTGTTTGGCCTTCAATCAGGTAAGCAAAAGTTTCCTGGTTTTGGTTTGACCCATAATTGGGTAAAGCGAAGTATCTTTTGGGAGCTTCCTTATTGGAAGACCAATCTGCTCTGCCATAACCTTGACGTCATGCACATTGAAAAGAACATGTTTGAGAACATTTTCAACACTGTCATGGATGTGAAGGGGAAGACAAAGGACAACATCAAGGCTAGATTGGATATAGCTTTATACTGTAACCGGAAAAATATGGAGTTGGTTTATGATGAGTCACGGGTCGCAAAACCAAAAGCAAGCTTCGTGTTAGAGAAAAACGCACAACTGCTAGTCTACAAATGGCTTAAGAGTCTGCGTTTCTGGATGGACATGCATCGAACATATCAAGGCTGGTTAATATAGAGGACTGCAGATTATATGGAATGAAGAGTCATGACTGCCACGTGTTTATGCAAACACTCATCCCATTAGCTTTTCGTGATTTGTTGTCAAATGGAATATGGGATGCACTCAAGGAGATCAGTCATTTCTTCAAAGATATATGCTCGAGCAAGTTGAATGTTGATCACATTGAGAGGCTTCAAACAAATATCGTCGAGACATTATGCAAACTTGAGATGATATTCCCTCCATCATTTTTTGACTCAATGGAGCATCTCCCTATACATCTACCGTTCGAGGCAAAAGCTGGAGGACCGGTCCAATATAGATGGATGTACCCATTCGAACGGTTAGATATTACAGTTGCAATGTAATTCATATATAAAAGTATTTTATATGTTTTTCTTAATTGAAAATACTTGATTAATATTTCAATGCAGGTACTTGTTTAATCTCAAGAAAAAGGTTAAGAACAAGGCACATGTTGAGGCTTCGATATGTGAGGCCTATATTGTTGAGGAGATCTCAATATTTATCTCGTACTATTTCAAACCTCATCTGAGAACGAGAATCAATTGCGTTCCACAGCATGATGATGGCGGTGAAGTGTCTTCCAGTGGGAACTTGTCAATATTCTCCAATATTGGACGACCCACACCTAAAAATGCCATAAGAGGAAGATATTTGTCGGAAATAGAGTTCAAACAAGCACACAACTATGTTCTATTTAACTGTGATGAGTTGAGACCTTTTATTCAGTAAGTTTATACTAATTAAACTTTGTTAGTAATATACTGTTAATTATATATTGTAATATCATACACTCATTATCACTTGCAAGCAACATCGACAATATTTGCTCTCTAATAACTCATAGCTGACTGAATCCCAGATCTTTCAATTACAAGATGAACAGTTTGCCACGTGGTTCAGAACACATGTAAGCACTATCACAAACTCATTCTAACTTGCAAAATTACTGTATGTATGCATGTCATTACGAGATTCTCATTCATTTACTGTTTATTGATGTACATTACATACAAGGTTTATCAAAAGGGAAGGAGTGCGCCTAAGTCATTGTCTTTACTAAGCCTGGGGCCTGAAAGAAAATGTAAGTGCTACAACGGGTATTTTTTCAATGGATATGTTTTCCATACTGAAGAATACGGGCAAGGAAGAATAACATACAACAACGGTGTTTGTGTTAAGGGATCCACTAGTAGTGAGTTAGAAGTTGACTACTATGGTAGATTAGAAGAGGTCGTCGAACTGCAATATCATAACGAGCAGAATAGAGTGTTTTTATTCAAATGCTATTAGTATGACATGACTGGCAGAGGAATCAGAGTTGATTCGCACTATGGTCTGGTCGAAATCAACTCAAAAGCTAGACTCCGCAACATAAACAATGTCTTTGTTTTCGCAAAGCAATGTCAACAAGTTTATTACACATACACCCCTTCATCTAGAAAGGATCGATCAAGAGTGGATTGGTTGTCCGTTTTAAAAACAAAACCCCGGGGTCGTGTCGAGGTTGTTCAGGATGAGAACGAAGACACAAGTGTGCGAGATGAAGTCTTTCAAGTTAGTGAGTTGGTTGAACCATATCGAGTTGCTCCTTCGATTGAATTGGAAGAAAATTCAAATTTTCATGTTTTCGATGATAGTCTTATTGATGTTGACACAAAGGAGTTGAATTTTGTTTTGAGCTCTAGCGGACAAGCAAATGTCGATGAAGAAGATGATATCCATATTGAAGATTGTGATAAAGGTGATGACAATTCAATTGATGACGAAAAAGAAGAAAATTCTGACTAACTACCAAATTGAAGCGCTATGTGATATTATATATGTATCAAATATATTTTTAAAAACAATTATAATTTATAATTAAAAAATTGAATATTATTGAAGCAATGTGAACAAACATTTAGAGGTTTATATTCAATTATTTACTGTGTTATTATCATTGTATCTATTATATTATAATTTATTATACAAAATACTGATGGAGAATTTGTCTGCTCCAAAAAGACATACGACATGCAAAATCTGAGGAGAAATAAACCATCTAACGCTCTAACCGCTATCTCGCATCCATAGTTGACAACGAAACTTTCTGCAGGCTAGCTGAAGCTCTTTTCTTCCGCAATACTTCTTGCATTGAAAAATGCAAGCTGTTTGGGAAGTGGTAATTGTGCTTCACTTGTTAGCATTGATATAACATCTGACATAATCGGCCTATCCACTGCATTGGCTTCTACACATAGCAAGCCCACAAGAATGCATCTCAAGACTTGGTCTTTAGAGCAAGATTCTCTTAGTATTGGATCCACCAGCTCAAATGGGCTACCTGCTTTCCATAGCTCCCATGCCTGAATCAAGTTTACGTTTAATGTTAAAATTAAGCTTATGCAGCTAGCAATGTATAATTTATGAGGTTGCATGAAATGAACTTACAAATCCCACAAGATTGAGAGGGTGACCGTCTATTTCAGGGAGGCCTTGGATCCTTCTACCACTTATAATTTCCAGCAGTAGAACTCCAAAACTGAAGACATCAGATTTCACAGAGAAAATGCCCTCCATGACATACTCAGGGGACATATAACCACTGTATGGACACAGTGAATGTAATGTTATTTTTAAGCACTTAACAGAGTAATGACACATAGATCTATACTTACCGCGTCCCAACAATTTGGTTTGTATTTCCTTCTAAATCATTGACCTTGAAAATTCTTGCCATGCCAAAATCAGAAATTTTGGGGTTCAGATTTTCATCAAGTAGTATGTTGCTAGCCTTCAAATCTCGGTGAATTATCCTCAATCTCGAGTACTTATGAAGGTAAAGGAGCCCTTGAGCTATCCCTTCAATGATTTCAAATCGCTTCTTCCAGTCTATGACCTCCCTTTTTGATTGATCTGCATTTAAAACATAACAGTGAATATTCCAACAATGTTATTCATCCAAGTGCAAAACCTTTCAAGAACAGAGATCCATTCACTTTATAGTATGATGGCATAATTAACTCACCAAATATAAATGTATCTAAGCTTTTATTAGGCATGTATTCGTACACTAACATTTTCTCTTCCCCTTGAATGCAGCACCCTAGGAGTCTGACAAGATTCATGTGTTGCAATTTAGCTATGAGTATAAGCTCGTTTTTGAATTCCACCAGCCCTTGTCCTGAACTTCTAGACAATCTTTTTACCGCTATCTCTCGCCCATCCGGCAATTTCCCCTGAAGTAAAACAGCTCTCAATTCAATACTTGGTCTCAGATATAAGTTAATAAGTTCTTCAATCGTTTTCTTGAAGTAATTTTTAACAAACTACCTTGTAAACTGGTCCAAAGCCACCTTGTCCAAGTTTATTGTCTGCAGTAAAGGAATTTGTAGCAGCCATAATTGTTGCTGCACTATATACCTTTAAATTATGGCCCTTGTTTCCGTCATTTTCGAGTTCAAGCGTCTCGTTCGTTGAATCCAATGTCAGCAACTCATTGAGATACTTCTCTGCTCAGATTGATATGATAAGTAAGCTAATCCCGGAATTCAACAAGTCTTAAAATCAGTAAATTTGTTTGTTATTTAGAAAATGTTACCTCGAAGTCTTCTCCTTCTCAGATACCACAAGAGTCCCGCGAGCCCCATCAATGAAACAAATCCCACAGAAGCTAAAATAATCCATATCCAATTCCTTTTCCCTACATCCAATGAGAATTTATTTAAAATTAATTACATTGTCGGGTTATAAACTGATAACCAGATAACGAAAGAACAGCTAACCTGAAGAGCCTTGAACAATGATATGGTATTGAATTGCATTTACACTCAGGTCTTGTGTAAAGCTTCCATAAAAAAACGTACATCCAGTATTGTTGGCATTATTGCCTCTGGTACTAACACCAACACATTGACAATCTTTCCAGCAGATGTCCATGCAATCACTAATGCTAAGACTAGAATTATCGTCGTACTTCCTAGGAACTGTGTTAACAAAGGAACCTGATGTCAATTCAAAACTGTTCCTATTGCTCCTGCATGCCGGTCCTGACCACCTCTCGCAACCACCATCGATATCTGTGTTATTTCCTGTACATGCTGTGCCCCCATATTTTCGTCCAGTTCTTTGATCTGCTATGCTCCCATCATATTTCAACTGCCACATTGAAAAATTTCTTTGACCCTGAGCAGTAAATTGTTTTGGAGAAACGTTGAACATTAAGTAATCCTCGTCTGCGTTAGAAACTATCTTAAAACTTTGATCCAGAGAAGGAATTTCGAAACTTGTATTGCTCTTGAATAGTCCACTAGTCCAATAAATTACATCTCGCCGCTTAATGACCAACTCCTTTCCATTAGTATCCCATTCCAAAGTGAAAGCACCAGCGGGAGTGGGTACTATGTCGCTCAACCACGACACGAGGGACCAGGTTTGGCCAGTTCTATGGTTGATCCCTAACTTCATTCCAGGCAAGACTGTGTCAGTAGGAAAGTCAAAGCTTTGCCATAAGACCTGTTGGCTGCTAGAATTTTCATCTATGAGAACAAAATTGCCTGAATCTTCTAAAATAGCTGTTATATTGGTTGTAGAAGATTGACTTGAATAGAACTCAACAGGATCACCTCTAGAGTAGGTGAGTTTCATATTTCCTGATCCATCTATTGCAAGAACCCCTGAATTGTCTGCTATGGGTTTGTCTCTGTTGGCTAGCCAAAAAGGGTGGCTTCTGTCGTTGTTGTACCATATTCCCAAGTAGGTAGCATTCGACTCAGCAGAGCCAAGTCTCGTGAATCCTAAAGTGAAGAGCCTATTTTTGGAAACTAGAGTATTGGAAGAATTGAGGGAATCACCACCTTGGTACAGTGTGTCTGCTGCCAAAACGTGAGAGGCACAGAAGCAAAACAAAAGGAACCGGTAGATCCTTCTAGCCATGGAAGGTAACATTCATGAACAAGGAAGAAAAAAGTAAGAAGCATTCAATAGATGATGAGCCATGTTTCATGATCTACCTGAAATTTAATAAAAAATGAAGCCAACAATTTTGACCAGCCAGTTCGTTAATCAATGAAATTGACCTTTTCTCTTTTCTAATTTCATAAGAAATTGAAAGAAAAATAAGATGGTGTGCATGTGTGTGTATATCCCTAAAAATTGCAGCATAAACTATAAGTCCCTAAAAATTCATTCAAATCATAAACTATAAGTCCCTAAAAATTCATGAAATTCAATTTTGATCCTAGACTTCATCTTTCTTAGTTTTTGATCTCTGGTTAGAGAGAGCAGAAAGAAAACGACTGGATTCTGGTGATAGAGAGAGAAAATCTCGGTTGAGACCGATTCTAGCCACAAAAAAGGGTGACTTCGGTGTTAATAAGTTCTTTTTTATGGAGAGAATTTAACCTAAGTGTTGTCTTCTCTTAAACTTACCTAAAATGGTAAATTTGAGCCCAAAAATAATTTTGATTTTGGGTTAATTATGGGTTTTTGAGCCAATTTTTAGGTTATTAGAGGCTATGGATATGATTTGTATGGTGTTTAGGCTTTTTTGTTTTGTTAAAATATGGTTGAAAATGAGTTTTTATTTTTTTCTGAAATAGCCTAGCCTGTTTTTTCATGGATATGAGGTAACCGGAATTTGGATAGGGCAGGCAACATGTTATTTATGATTTTTCTGAAAGAATTAATTAAGAAAATTTTAAAAAATAAGGCTCAAGACCTCTAGGACATTCAACTCCGAGAGCCTATGCTTTTTTTTTTCATTTGTATCCATTACAATTGGGTATTTTTAAAAAAAAAATTAATTTCATTACTTAATATTTAATTGATTATTAATTGAGCAACTTAATTTGTTTCTATTTGATTTTTTTCCAATCACCTTGATATTTGATTAATTCTTAATTTTATAGGTGTTTATTATAGATAAAAAATTATAAAACAATGTTGAACTCAATTAAGTCAATGACCCGAGTCATAAATTTAGCTAATTACCTTCTGATAGGTAAGGATTAGACTTAAATTTTTTTTTGTTGTATAAATAGTTCTTAATTTATTTAATTAAATATGTACATAAATTTTTTGAATTTTATTCAGGATTTGTTTTTGTACAAAAACATATTAAAAAAATATATATTTAAACCGCAACGCCAGGTGTATTTGTATACAATACTAGCCTTGTCTCCAAAACCTATTAGGTTAACATCTATAGGGTAAGACTTTTCAGTTTTCTCTGCTGAAATTGCAGCATAATCTCCTTGGTTTATCATCTTGATTGATTAATATTATTAAAGTCTATTGCATAATTGCCTTATATCTCTCATAATTCATTTTTATCTCTATTTTTCAATATATTTTTTAAAATATAAAAATTTTCAAACAATGTTTTCTCAATACAATTAAGAAGATTTATAGTCATTTATTAGTTTTTTTGTACTTTCATTTATTTTATTTTCTATGAATAGTTTTTATAAAATAAAAATAGGAATAATAAATAAATAAAAATAAAAAGGTTGGGGAGTGAGATGATAATAAGCAACAAAAATGGAGGATAAAAAAAGGGATAAATCCTGCACATTTCAAAAATGAAAAAAATAATAATATTTTACCATAAAATTTATGGATCTTATTAATAAAAAAAAAGATTTTTCCATTAATTATTGAGTTTTATTTTCTAAGGTGCTCAACACTATAATTCTAGGGTGCTCAACACTATAGATTAGAGACAAGAAAAAGAAAAAAATAAAAAATAAAAAGAAACCCTTTTTGTTTAAATTTACAATCTAGTCCCAAAACATGAAAGATAATTTCATGAAAAATAATGTGTTTTTATTAATTCAATGATAATTTCATTTTAAATATCGATCCATTTAAGTCTCGTGCCGAGGTTGGTCGTCTCTTGAATTGTCCCGTTTAAGTTTTGTGTTTAGGTTAGTTACCTTTTGATTTGATCCATATTAAGTTTTATGTCGAGGATGCTTGCTTTTTAATTTGACCCCTTTGAATTTCACACCAAGGTTTGTTGCCTCTCTATTTGACCCCTTTAAATTTTCATGTGAATGTTGGTTACCTTTCAATTTGACTTTGTTTTATTTTATTTTAATGGAAGTTACTTTTCAATGAGACTATTTTTTTCATGTTGAGCTAAAGTCACCTTTCAATAGGTTAAAAAAAATTGAAATTACCAGTGATATTTTTTTTTTCTTTACAAACTTACTATACAAAGCTAAAAAAATAATAATTTCTTCAATGTCTTTGTACCATAATAATTATAGAAGAGAGACAATTGTCATAAACCATTTTGCCCCTATCTTTCAGCATATTTTTAAAAAATATTAATTTTTTCAAAAAAATATTTTCCTGATGCAATTTGTTGATTTATCATTTATTGGTTTTTATCACTTTCACTTATTTTATTTTGTGTGACTAGTTTTTATAAAATAAAAATAGGAATGAAAAATAAATAAAAATAAAAAAGGATTAGGGAGTAGGTGAAAAACAAGAAAAATAGAGAATCAAATAATATAATAGAAGATCATGTAAATGAAAATTGAAAGATTTAAAATAAAAGGGAATCATCTTTCATAAAGTCGAGATTGAAATAAAATTGGAAAATTTATGGTTGATCTAGACTACATGGAAAGGTTTTAATGAGGATACATAGAAAATCCCTAATTATGGATCTAATTAATGAAGTCAAAGAGGAAAAAGAGAGATGTTGCATGGTTCAAGAAAGGAAAAAATAATCTTTGACTATAAAATTCATGGATCTCATTAATAATAATAATAATAAAAAAAAGAATCTTCTTACAAATTAGATACCTCTGAGAGGAGACAAAAGAAAAAAATAAAAAAATAAAAAATAAAATAAAAAGGAAAATTAGAAAGAAGAAAAAGAAACCCTCTCTGCTCAAAAAAAAAAAAAAGAAAAAAAACCCATCACTTATAGCTTCCCTTATCGGATTCTAGCTACAACTACAGCCGCCTCTATAAGTTTGACATTCCTTGAATCAGCAGAATGGTCCTAGATTTCCAAGCTCAATTTTGCCTAGCTAACAAAATTGACTCTAGGATCCAAGGCCAATTTGAAGTCAGCATTCACATCAATGCAGATTAGTCAAAAAACTAATCGACAAGAACAGTCAAACAAAAATTCCCAGATTTGACAACTTGCAAGTTGTCTTCAACAAACTGTTCTTCAAGGTAGCAATAGGTCTCTGCCATTTTTTGCCTGAGCTCTACTTTTCTCCATACAGTATAATGGTCGCCATTTTTGTTCTGATTCCATTAAAAAATGTTCCTCAAGGCAGACGCAAGCTTAATTTAGTTTTCGGCTTCAATTATGGATGACAATAAAAAAAATCTAGATATTTATACCTTATTAATCGGTTTCGAATATCCATATCATTGGATTTGGTGATATCCATTATCATCATATAAGATAATTGTTCAAAAAAACCTATCTTTTCTGTGTTTATCTTAGACCTCCACGTGTATATGAACTGTGTGTGTATCCTCGAACCAGCTTTTACATAGTATATCTAAGCCTACCTTTTCTGCTCTAAATATGATAAAAGATAGGCTATCAATTTCTTGACTAAGAAATTCATTACAAAAAGTCATGCCTCCTTGGTCATCAAGCCAATTCCATTATCAGTTTTTTCTATGCACATTGCTTCATAGATTGCTTACCTATTCTCAAGGCATGGGAAGAGCTTCTTGATCTCATGCTGATTCCATCATCAAGCCACCATATTATGTTGTTTTCAATCTAGAGTATGATTTGTGATTATGTGATTCAGAGACAATTGTTTAGTTTCGAGAAAACTTGTAAAGGCTAGATATATTTCTTTCCTGTGAGTTATTAGTTAAATCTATGCTTTTGTAATAATTTGCACTTTGCAGATTCATCTTTTCTAACAAACAGTCATACTTTTCAGATGAATCGACGAATTCCCTTCTTTTTTCTTCTTCGCAAGAGATTGTCCTTGAGGACTCGAGTTTTGAAAATATCAAATAACTATCGTCCATACATAATTGAAGTGGATAAGTAATTCCTGGAACTACTTTCTGGATTCCTTCAACTCATTGCTGCGTCGTCTATGGCAGTTCTTGGATTTGAAAACGCAGGCTGTCTGGGCAACGGTAACTGTGCTTCACTTGTTAACATTGATACAACATCTGACATGGTTGGCCTATCTATGGCGCTGTCTTCCACGCATAGCAAGCCAACGTTAATGCATCTCAAGACTTGGTCTTTAGAGCAAGATTCTCTTAGTATTGGTGGATCCACCAGCTCAAATGGGCTACCTGCTTTCCATAGCTCCCATGCCTGAATCAAATTTACGCTAAATGTTAAAATTAAGCTTATGCAGCTAGCAATGTTCTAATTTAAGAGATAGCATGAAATAATGTGTAACATTCTTTTATTGATTTTCCAGTTTAGTATGATCCTAAACTAATAATTTTTATTTTTTTCTTTTGCATATTCTCTTCTTTTTTTTTTGGTTGCTAATCACATGAGTCCCTTTATTCTCTCTTTCTTTTATTTCACTCTCTAAACTCTTTTTTTTTTTATCATCGCAATAAGAATTAAATTAAATACCAAAAATTATAATCTACCCTGGCATCGTCATATCATACTCGTGTGCACGTATAATCTTTGTTCCCTAACATAGATATGCAAAAATTCTTTAGCTAACCGAGACTAGACCTTTACTAGCTACGAAGTTTAATTGAAAGGAACTGTCAAAATCCAAGAGAATTTCGGAGGGGATGTGCTGATCAATGGAAAGAAGAGAACCATCCGCGTTGCCTGTATATTCCAAGGCCAATTTGAAGCCAGCACTCACATCAATGCAGACTAGTCAAAAAACTAATCGACATGAACAATCAAACATAAATTCCCACATTTGACGAGAGAGAAAAGGGATGGAAACTGTGCAAAAAACTAATCGATATGAACAATCAAACATAAATTCGAGAGAGAAAAGGGATGGAAAATGTGCAATCAAAGAATAAGAAAAGGCCAAAGATCGAGAAGGGTTCACAACTTGCAATGGGTCTCTGCCAGTTTTTGTCTGAACTCTACTTTTCTCCTTACAGTATGTATGTTCTTGCCTATCTGTCTTTACATGCATGTTCTTGCCTTCTTGGAAGGAACATTGAAGCCTGGTAGCAGCTATAGTCCTACTTTTCTATTTTTCGTTTTAAAAGTATTTTCAAGAGAATTTAAAAAAAAATATTTTTCTATTATTTTAAATTTATTTTTTTATTTTCAGATATATATTAATATCAAAAATAAATTTAAAAAAATAAAAAATATATATTATTTTAATGTATTTTTAAATGAAAAATATTTTGAAAATCAACTACTACCACAATACCAAACATACCCTAAATTTGACTTGTTTTAATTTCTTTCATTGTGTTTCTCAAAAATTTGATTTTTTTTTATAATTTTATATCGTTTTGACATGTTATTGTCAAAAATAATTTTTTAAAAATATAAAATTATTATTTTGATATATTTTTTAGTAAAAAAACATTTTAAAAAGTTATTGTTACCATACTTTTAAACACCCTATAAATTCTATAATTTGATTGAGTAAAATTTAAAGGTGAGAAAAAACTGATTAAATCAAAAAATAACTAAAAAAAATAAATTAACCAATTAGAAAACTAAAAAAATATATGTTACTGCTCGATTTCAATTTCAAAAGTTTGAAACATGTTGAAATTTATATGCTTTTTAAAGTCGATAGAGCTAATTGACATGGATTTTGACAGGCTTAGTTGTTTTGCACGGCAGTTGAAAAGTGTTTTTTTTTTAATTTTGAAAATTTTTTGTTTTAAATTAATATATTTGTGATGTTTTTATATTTTGATGTGCTGATGTCAAAAATTATTTTAGTGTATTTTAAAACAAAAAAAAATTAAAAAATAACCGCTACCATACTCTCAAGTATCTATATTATAACAGCTGTCAACTGTTACATTTTATTTAAAAAAAAAAACAAATAAGGGGCAGACAACCCCTTAACAAATAAAAATAAATAAAGAAGGGCCGGCACTGAGTCGGCTCGTTGCTGAATTTTTCATTTTTTCTGTTCGAGCCCCTTTTGTTTTTACACTATGAAAAACTTTTATTAATTCACTAACTCTTTAATTTTAACATAATTTTTAAATATTATAATAATTTTTTATTTGAATTTGAATAATGTTTTTGCAATTATTATTTATCCCATCTAAACATGCAAATAATAATAATAAAATTTTGATCAAAAATCGATTGAAATTGATGTTTTAATTTTAAAATGATTAAATAGATTTTGAACTAGGCTTTATCACATTTATTATTTGCTTAGCTTTCAATCACATAAAAATAGAAATATTATTTTGATATTTTTTTTTGTTTTAATAATCATAAAATATTTAAAAAAAATATTGTGTTAGCTAAGATAAACAAGAGATTCATTAATAGAAATTTATCTTTGTAAAAAAAGCCAAACAATCTCCTAAGACTTAAAAATACTTTTTTTTGTTAAAAAAAATCTACAAACTAGTTAACAATAAGTAAAGTATGTGGGGAAAATATTTTAACTTTCCTCACAAAATAAAATATCGTGAATTGCTACAATGTTTTTCTGATTGATTTTTTTTCCTGCTTGAACACATGTTTTTTTTTCCTTTTCCTTTCCTTTTTGTTAGTTTTTTTTGTTATGATTTTTTATAAAATTGCTTTTGTCAAAAAAAATTCTTTTTATTTTGTCTTTATATGAGGTTAGCGTGGTTTACGAATTTGCAATATAACTCGGGTTAACTCAATTGTCGCAGTTTATAGGTTTGGTGGGGTTTTCTTTTTTTTCTCTCTCTTTTTGTAATTGAATTTGACTTTTTTTATAGTCTATTTTTTTTATATAGTTAAAAAAATAATAATTTTAGAAGAAAATCATGTTATTAAACTTTATAAAGTAATATATATATATATATATATATATATATATATGGGGAAACCACTATTCACCCAACACTTATTGGTAATCCATAGTGCTTTTTTTTCTTTTTCTTTTTTTTGTTGAATTTTTGTTATGATTTTTTTCAAATTTGATTTACGAGTTTAGTGGGTTGTCTTTTTTTAAATTGAACTTGACTTTTCATTTTTTCTCGTACAGTTAAAAAAATAAGTTTTAGAGAAAAGTCATGTTATTAAACTTTATAAAGTAACAAATTAAAGGGTGTGATGAAATCATTGTTTATCTACACACATTGCATTGTGAATGACAATAGTAATCCACAATGTTTTGCTTTCTTTCTTTTTTGTTTTTGTTTTTAAATTTTTGTTATGATTTTTTTTCAAATTGTTTTTTGCCTATTTCATCTATTAATATTGGAATAGTTGAGAATTTGACTTCATAATTTATTTCTTTTTATTTTATCTTTCTATAAGATTAGCATGGTTTGCGGGTTTGTCTTGGTTTACGAGTTTGGTAGGGTGTCTTTTTTTTTAATTGAACTTAACTTTTTTATCATTTATTTTTATTCATATAGTTAAAAAAAATAGTTTCAAAGAAAAGTTATGTTATTGAACTTTATAAAGTTCATGGACCTATTCACAAGTTTGGCTAGTTGACTTGGTTTGTGGGTCTCGTAAGTTTAACTTTTTTAATTAGTTTTTTTTATTTTATTCTTAGATAGAAGGTCAATTGGGAATTCAATTTTATAATTGGTTTCGTTTCTTCTTTTATGAGGTTATCGCGATCTATAAAAAACATCTCGGTATTGGCTTAGTATTTGATTTCGCAATTGTCTATTTTTGTTATCATATAGTTAAATAAAAAATAATTTTAAAAAAACAAATTATAATAACAGTGGAGTCCATAACCCAATTCATAGGTTTGACGTGCTAACCCGGCTTATCTGATTCACAAGTTTGATGAGTTTACCCACTGATAGGATATGTTTTTTTTTTGTTTTTGGTCTTTTAATTGTTTTTAATTTATTGTTTTTTTATTTTATCCTTTAATATTTGATTGGTTGGAAAATAGATTGCATTATGGATTTTTGTTAGCTTTCTATAGGGATAATTGTCTCAAATAAGTGTCTATTTTTAAGTTGGTACTCAATTTTATAAGCATCTATTTTTATCATCGAATTTAATAAAAAAAATTTATTAAACCCAATAGAGTCCATGACCCGGATCATGGAGGGACTAAGGTCAATCCAATCTGTCATTGTCTTAATATTGTTTAAAAAAATTATCATCTTGAAATTTTTTTTAAAAGTTAAGTCATATTATCATCTGTCAAGGTTGTATTTGGACCTATGAAATCGATCAATTTAAATTGAGCTAACTCCCACATGGTTTAATTGAAAACTTGAGTTAAATAAAGAGTTGAGTCGAGAAATTTTAAAATTAACTTACTTGGCCAGATTTAATAACATAATTAAAATAAATTTCATACTCTTAATATTTTTTTATATTTAAATAAAATTAATCCAACCTGTAATGAAGAATATGACAATATACTATTTATTTACAATACATGTACGTCTTGGCTAATGATGTTTCACCTCACCTCCATATAATGCTCGACCTCGCTTTTCTATGGGATGTCCGGATTAACCTCCCTCCTTAACCTATCCAGACCAACTTTGTGTCCTGCTCAAGGTTGTTAAAATCACGTTTTAACTCATAAAATCGTATGATTTTATAAGTCAAAACATGCTTTGCGTGTTGAATCGTTTGGAAAAATAAAAATCGGGTGAAATATCATAAAATCACGATTTCAGGACCGATTGAACGATTTCACCAATGCGCATAAACTGAAGTAAATGTTTCTCCCATGCTCCAGCTGCCCGACACCTATTGGCTAGCTAAATGCACAGTCACTCCAAATCTTCACTCCAATCATCGCGTTAGATCGCATTTTGGGTGTTTCTTCCTTTTCACTGAATACAAATCCCTAATCTCCTTCTTTATTAACCAACTGGCTACCACAAAAGCGGCGACGATCAGTCCAGTCTTCACTCTAGTGACCCAATCATCGGTCCGGTCTTCAGTCCAGTCTTCACTCTAGTCACCAGTGCTCACGGTCACGGCTTCCTTTTCATCAACAGCGGCGAGGCGGCGGCGATCTCCTTTCTTTCCCATCATCAATAGCTCACGGCTTCCTCTATCAACAGCGGCAAGCCAGCAACGATCTTCTTTCTTTTCCATCATCAACAGCTCACGACTTCCTCTTCATCAACAGCAGCAGGCGACATCGCTCTCCTCTTCAGCCTTCATCATCAACGGCTTCCTCTTCACCGTAAGTTGCTCCTCTGTATCTTCAGCCTTCATGTGATTGCCCATGATGTAATATTCCCCTGTGTAGGCCTTCAAAATGTTAAACTGTAATAGTGTAATATTCCCCTGTACATCATTGATGAATTGAATTGATGGAATGATTTTATAATGTTTTGCTTAGTATGATGAATTGAATTGATGGAATGATTTTAATTATTTTAGTGTAAAGCTAATGTTTTGCTTAGTATCCTGATCAAGGTCCTTGCACCAAAATCCATCAGTATTGCCCCAGATAGGATTCCTGATAATGTTTTGTAAAACTGTAAAAGCATTGAGTTCTTTTAATATGATGAATTGATGGAATGATTTTAATGGAATGTGTTTGCCTGATTGAATGTGTATGTGGAATATGGAAATTAGAATGTGTCTCTACCTGATTTTACAAAAAAAATTAATTATATAGTATATGTACTGAAGCAGATTGAAAGTATTATAGTTTTGTGAATTGTAATATATAACAAAAAGTTTGTTAATTATGAATTAATAAAAATTTATTTAAATTATGTATGAATTTTTATTTGAACCATGTATTTTAAAGTGCTATGAATTTTTATTTGAAGCATGAATTTTTTTTAATGTATTTTAAAACTCCTTATGATTTTACGATTTTACAATCCGTTTTTACGATCCGAGTTTGGTTTGCATTTTCCGTGCCGTGTTAAAATCGCGATTTTAACAACCTTGGTCCCGTTCCTTGGTGGCCTAGACAATAAGAAAGGTTTGTGAGTGAATTTTAAATTATTTTTTTATTAAAAATTAAATTAATTTTATTTTAAATTAAACTTTTTAATATTTTTAGATTGTTTTAATGTGCTGATATCAAAAATAAATTTTAAAAAAATAAAATAATATATATTATTTTGATGTTTTTCGAGTAAAAAATATTTTAAAAAACAACGGATACTATTTCCAAACACCATCGAAATGTTCCCAATAGAATACATCTGATCCTGAATGTAATCATTTTCTTTGGTGCCTATTAAGCGGTAGTTATCACGTTGATCTTGTTTAGGCTTGGTGATGTTTATTCAAACTTGAAAAATGTTTTTGTTAGATTTACTATTTTAGAAGTCCTGACATCCAGTCAACAATTTCGAAACTGTCATTGCTGCTCAATGATCCACTAGGAGTCCAAAAAACCAAAAAAGAAATTGACTTAGGAATGTCTGAGCTATGACATAGATAAATTCTAAAAATTATATTATCTGAAAGAATCAAACATGAAAAAATTTTATCATTCGGCTTTAGCAAAAATCAAAGCAAATCTATAATTTAATTATGAGACTGAGATAACTATGTGAAAAACAAATTTAATAAAATTATGAAACTCAATTTTCAAGCCAATCTAATATTGAAGGGTCAAATTAAAAAAAATAATTAAAAAACAATAAAAAAAAATCTAACCAAACCTGGTAAACCTGTTGAAAAAAACCGTGTCCTAGGATATAATATGAAGATAACTCTATAGAAAAAAAATGTTAAAAACAAAGAACATCAATTTCCAACGAACACAATGATTATGGATGAAATTAAAACAAATATTAAAAATAACTGAAGTCAGTCCAGTCTAGCCTTCAGAACTTATGACGCAGATCATGCGGCTAGATCATTGCATAAAAGGCAAATAAAAAAAAACAATATAAAATTCTCAAACAACCAAAAGAACTAGGGATAAATTTGAAAAAAAAGGATAAAAAAAAATATAGATTTGAAAAGAATAAGAACTAAATTTGACATATAAAACTCATAAGAGATAAAATTGAAAAACAATTTCAATTAAAATAAAGATAAAAATAACTAAAAAAATAAGGACCAAAATGAATATGAAAATCTCAAAAGATGAAATGAAATTGAAAAAAAATAGTAATTAAATAAAGAATTCAAAACTAAATATATTATAATTAAAAAAATAGATATCAAATCTGATGTAATTTTTTTTTCAATGGCCATGATATTTTTCTAGGAGAGGAGAGAGGCAAGAGGGAGGGAAGAAATATACTTTCCAAAAAAACAAGTAAATCTAGTGTTATCAAGAGTTAATTTGGTATTATAGTAGTAATTGCTTTTTAAAATGATTTTTGCTTGTAAATACATTGAAATAATATTTTTATTTTATTTTTTTAAATTTATTTTTGATATCAGCACATCAAAACGATTTAAAAACATTAAAAAGATTAATTTGAAATATAAAAAAAAATTAAAAATAATTATTTTTTTAAAAATACTTTTAAAACAAACAAGTTTAATCAAATCTGAATTGATCTAAGAAAACCAGTCAAATCCAATTTCTAAAATATTTTGCTCAAATTAAAAACTCCCTCGGGGTCTTGAATTGTGTATGATGGGCCAAGTCTGTTGGTCATGGCTGGGCTAGTTTTGTCAAAAGTCGAACTCAAATTCAAGGATTGTTGGATTTAAGTAATTCTTCCATGATGGCTCCTCAATTTTACAACTCAGAGTTGGGCTCGCCATTTTTAGAACACGAAGAAATTATTCAGTTATACTTTCTCGTTAACATCAAGATAATTAAATATATATATATTAACCTGGTTTACTATTCATATAAATAATTACACAGGCCTAGATTTTTTTAACCATGTTTATAAATTATAAAAACCAAAACTAAGATACCACCCACCACCCAATAAGAAAATTAATAAATAAACAAAAACAAAACAAGAATAACAATAATAATGATATTTTATGGAGACTTGTAACCATAAATATTGAATATCAACTAGATTTTAATATTATTTTAAGATTATATTATAATAATAATTTTTAATAATACTGGTCTATTTACTCATATTAACTTATATTTTAATATATGTTTTTATACATTAAATATATATGTTGTTTATATTGTTGATTTGAGTTTATAAATCAAGTGGTATTTTTATCTTTATCCAATAAATTTTAAATTAGAAACTTTTATTTCTATCATAAAAAAGGTGCAAGCATACGTACGAATACAATAACGCATTACAAAATTAAAAGTTAAATTAGATATTTATAAAGTTTGATTTTATTCATCTAGGATAGATTAGTCTGATTGTCTTAGATTATATCAAATTAATTTTTATTTAAATTAATTTAAGACTCGGCTGAAATTAAAGATTTGGTCGACAAACTACTTAGATCAACTCGCTGACCGGCCGGCCGGCCGACCTCATAACACTGGCGCAATGTGCTAGTCCCTACTGAAGGAAGAAAGAAAAACAGGTGGCAGACTTCGTCGGTTTTGGAATGAATTTCGTTAAAACTGCGTGCGTTTTAGCGGGTAACATAACTTCCTTTTCTCGAGGACTTGACCTTCTCTTCCCCTCTCTCTCTCTCTAAGACTTAACGGCTTTCTCTCTCTACACAACAATATCCTACCAATTGCGTGCCAATAGATTCTCTCTCTGACCCCACCTTTTTTATTTTATTATTATTTTATTACTTAATTACATAAAATAAAACGTATAATCTGAATTAATTGGATTACCAAATTAGAGTAGGAGACTGATTCGTATTTCCTCATCACATTCAAACCTCTTCCAATCCTTTTCAACCTTAACCGTTCTTAAATAAAATTATTATTTTATTCTATTTTTAATAAAGAAATAAAAATTCTGTTTTGATTTCACCTGCTTTGTCATTCTTTTAATTATTATTATTCTCTTTCTGCCAATCAAATCAAATCACATAAAAGAAAACCCAAGTCATTCCTTTTGCTTCTTTCAATAAAATCCTAGTATTGGATTTTATGAGAGAAAGAAACCGTTTCTTACTTGCACAATTGGGTTAGAAGGAAATTAAGGGTTAGGTTTCTTCTTGTTGGAGAAGAAGAGAAGGACATAGTTTTTCTTTCTGGGTTTTGATTTTTGGTTAGGTTAGTTCTTTCGTTTTTTATTAGTCAATGGAACAGTTCAAATCTCCTGCATATTCTCATGTCAAAGAGGTTCGTTTGATTCTGTCCCATGATTTTATTTGCTCTAAAGTTGTGATCTTTATGTGTTTTGTTTCTCATTGATTGAATTGTTTTAGTGTTAGATTGGCGTTATTGGTTTTGAATATAGTTATTATCTGCGTTGTACCAATCTGGGTTGTTGAAAAGACTGGATCTTTGATCATATGCCTGTCATTTAATCAGAATATTAGTCATAAAGTTTTGATCTTTTGATGATCTTTCATGTTTTTTTACTTGAAACAAATCATTGAGAATACAATGTGTATTGATTATTTGCTGTTAATGGTCATATGCCTGTCATTTAATCAGAATATTAGTCATAAAGTTTTGATGTTTTGATGATCATTCATGTTTTTTTTACCTGAAACAAATCATTGAGAATACAATGTGTATTGATTATTTGCTGTCAATGAATCGAGGAATTCAATTGTAGAAGGATTATGGAATTTGTTTTATGATCTTATAAGTGATTCTTGCAAAAACTATGGTTTCTTGCTCAATCGGATTGTGATAGCCAATTATGATGTTCTATGTTCTTTTGTATTCAGTTGATTGTTTTTTTAGATTGTTTTATCGATATCAAGTGGGTGTGCCCAGCTATTCCTGATTAGTGCTCTGACCATGTGGCTAAGACTATGTTTAGGGTTTGCATACAAAACAATAACTTGGTTGTATAATAGGATCTGGTTTTGTATAACAGCTTGAGTGCCTGGATGAGGCATATGAATTTGAATTTGAGTTTTAATAAGATAAGTAATTGAATAAATAATGTTTTGCAGGATCATTCTATTAAGCAATCTTGGAGAAGTGACAATACCCCTAAGGGCCCAAGAAGTCCCCAAAATCAAAAGGTATAGACAGTTGAATTGGTTTTCAATTGTGGCAGTTGTGTGTGTACTCTTTTCAAATTCAAATTATTAAACATTTGTCTTCAATGGCTTTCGGAGTATCTAATGTAATAGTGTTTGTTCTTGAAGTTTTATTTTTGTAGTGTGAACAACTGAAATATATTTTTGCAATACCATACATTGCTGGTATTTTATTTTATTATTTAGATTGACAAATATATCGTCTGATTTTTCTTTTTCATGGAGCAAAATCCAATCCTTGAAACAGACTGAACTAGATTAGTTGTTGTGGGATATCCAAATATCGTCATGTCATTACCCATTTAATTCCTGATGGTTATTTTAGTAAGATATTATTATTCATGTGGTACAGGTAACAGCCAGATGGGATCCAGTCGAAGCTTGTAGGCCTCTCATTGATGATGCTCCAGTGTTTTATCCAACTGTTGAGGTATTCCTTTGGTGCATTTGATGATAGTGTTATCTTATATTTCATTTATAACATGTAGCATACCTCTTTATTTAGGAATTTGAAGATACACTTGGTTATATATCAAAGATTCGTGCGAAAGCAGAGTTGTATGGTATATGCCGGATTGTCCCTCCACCTTCTTGGAGTCCACCTTGCCGCCTCAAAGAGAAAGATATATGGGAACATGCTAAATTTTCTACAAGAATTCAGTATGTTGAGTTGCTTCAAAATAGGGAGCCAATGAGAAAAAAATCTAAAAGTCGGAAACGGAAAAGGAGATTTTCGAGGATGGGAACAACGAGGAGACGCAAGAGGAGACTTACCAATTCTAGTTCAGAAGGAAATGTTGCCTCTGAGACTGATGAGACATTTGGATTCCACTCTGGTTCTGATTTCACACTTGAAGAGTTTGAGAAAGAAGCTGCTTATTTCAAAGAGTGCTACTTTGGAACGAAGGATCTAATGGATGATGGGAATGAAACCCAAAAATGGGAGCCTTCTGTCGAGGATATTGAAGGTGAATACTGGCGGATTGTTGAAAAACCAACTGACGAGGTTAAGGTGTGAAAATATGGCTCTCTATATGACTGGTTCTCCTGTATCTTGATTTATATGTATGTTTAACTTCAACAATATTCCTCTCTTATCATATTGCAGGTACTCTATGGAGCTGATTTGGAAACAGCAACATTTGGAAGTGGGTTCCCTAAGGCTTCAGCCTTGATGACTGAAGGTGATTCAGATCAGTATGTGGTATCTGGGTGGAATCTAAACAACTTACCACGTCTGCCAGGTTCTGTGCTGTGTTTTGAAGGATGTGATATCTCAGGAGTTTTAGTTCCATGGCTGTATGTTGGAATGTGTTTCTCATCATTTTGTTGGGTAAGTAACTGGAACTACTATTTTCAAAGATCTAGAGGAATAAAGTGATAAATACAAGTGGGCTCTGCCAGGTTTAGTTTAATTAACTTCAACATTAGAGAGGCATGCATCAAGTTTTCTCGGCCTATTTCACTAGTTATTGATGCTTTTAGGCTTATTGTCTATCTAGCATTATCAGCTTAGTACTATAAATCGATCAATATTATTCTTTACATTCAAGCTAATATCAATTGTTTGTACTGCATCTATTCCTGTGTAGTTGGATTTACCTTTTTCCCATTTTTTTACTGATTTGTTCTTCCCCTTTTCACCATTTCAATTGGTGTTCAAACAGCATGTTGAGGACCACCACTTATATTCGCTAAACTATTTACATTGGGGTGATCCAAAGATATGGTACGGAGTACCTGAAAGCCATGCTTCCAATTTGGAGGATGCAATGAGAAAACATTTACCTGATTTGTTTGAAGAACAGCCTGATCTACTTCATGGACTGGTAAGAAGATGACTATTTTGTATTTTAATATTCAGATCTTAAATGAGTTGTTTAAGAGGTTATTTGTTGATAAAAGCTGCAAAAGTTCCGGAGATGTCTGAAGAATGAAGATGAAAGAGCACAAATCAAACAAGAAGGAAATGGCATTAAATAGCTGTCCAATATATGAACCTTGAAAATGATTTGTTCTGCCGATGCTTCCAGCCTGATTGCCATACTACTAAATCATTTAACTGAAGTCTTCACAAATTTTGAGCTAATAATGACCCCTGTAATCAATGCATCAGTGGCTAGCTTTCTGTAAATTTCTTAGCTCAATGATTAAGTTGATCCATTGTGATGGCTCTATCATATTATGTAAAGAATCCATAAGGATTAAAGGCTTTTGACCTTTTGTTTTGACCTTGCTTCGCTTCCAATTTTTGTAAGAAGTTATCTAACATGGTAATTCCTTTTTTGGGTACAGGTAACTCAACTATCTCCTTCAGTTTTAAAAGCTGAGGGTGTACCAGTTTATCGGGTGGTCCAACACTCTGGGGAGTTTGTTCTAACCTTTCCTAGAGCATACCACTCTGGCTTTAATTGTGGCTTCAACTGTGCAGAGGCAGTGAATGTAGCCCCTGTTGATTGGTTAGCACATGGACAGCATGCAGTTGAGCTTTACAGTGAGCAACGGCGCAAAACATCTATATCCCATGACAAGCTACTGATGGGAGCAGCTCAGGAAGCAAACCGTGCCCTTAGGGAGTTATTACTTCTTGGAAAGGAAACTTCTGAAAATTTAAGGTGGATGAGTGTCTGTGGGAAGGATGGAGTGCTCACTGCAGCAGTTAAGGTACTCTCTCTCTCTCTCTCTTGTGTTGAGATGCATACATGATAAATGCTTGTATATTCAGATACTTACATTATTGAAAGTCTACTCGAGTACCATCTAGAGTACTGATTCTTTCAAGATGATACTATTGACAGACAAGGGTAAAGATGGAGGAGGAAAGAATAAAGTGCCTTCCGACTAATTTAAAACTGCAAAAGATGGAAAAGGACTTTGATTTGCAAAACGAGAGAGAATGTTTCTCATGCTTCTATGACTTGCATTTATCCTCTGCCAGCTGTAAGTGCTCCCCTGAACGATTTGCATGCCTTCAACACGCAAGCCATTTTTGTTCATGTGAAATAGACCACAGATATGTCCTTCTCCGCTACACTATGGATGAATTGAACACTCTGGTTGATGGGCTGGAGGGAGAATCATATGGTCTGAAAGACTGCCCTGATGAACAGGGATTAGTTTCTCTTGGTGATAATGGCACTCGTGTTCCTGAGCTGGAACTTAAGGAAAGTCCACGTTGTTCTAAAAAAACAGAAGAAAAATTGAGCACCAATGGCTCTTGCAGTTTTAATAGCAATACTTCTTCAGAAGTAATCCAGTCAGAGAGTTATCACAACAGCTTTCCAGTAATGAAAAACAAAGATAAGGTGAAGCAAGAGGGATGCATTGATTTGAATATTGATGTTATGCTTATTGATCAGGAAAGTAAGCATCTGCTTGAATCTGATGGCTGTGATAACAAAGCAATCTCATATGTGAAGGAGACACATGGTTCACCATGTATGCAAGAGACGCCTGGCAGTTCAGATGTGGCAAAAGAACAAGACAGGGAACAAGCTGTTGGAGATTGTGAAGCTAAGTTACAGGAATTGTCAAATAAAAATGACCCTTCTTATCCAATGTTTACTCAGGATACTTGTGCATCTCGTAATAAGTTGTTTGGGGTTGATCTTTCACGTTCACATTCAGTGAGGCCAGCAAAGAGCTTCAAAACTGAAATGAATAAGGGTGGCTTAGATGTAAGACCTGCAACTAATGGCAGTTCAGATGCGGCAAAAGAACAAGACAGGGAGCAAGCTGTTGGAGATTGTGAAGCTAAGTTACAGGAATTGTCAAATAAAAATAACCCTTCTTATCCAATGTTTACTCAGGATACTTTTGCATCTCGTAATAAGTTGTTTGGGGTTGATCTTTCACGTTCACATTCAGTGAGGCCAGCAAAGAGCTTCAAAACTGAAATGAGTAAGGGTGGCTTAGATGTAAGACCTGCAACTAACCAAAGCATTCCAGTAAAGAAATTGAATCCTTGTGTAGAACCAATAAATGTAGGATCCGTCATGTTTGGAAAGCTTTGGTGCTGTAAGCAGGCCATTTTCCCTAAAGGTACACTGTTGTATGATGTTTGCGTGGATTTTCTTATTCATGTTTCTGTTTATGCTATTCATTTTATGTATTGATATATTCTTTCAATTTTGGTTGATTTTTGCAGGATTTAAAAGCCGGGTTAAGTTCTTTAATGTGCATGATCCCATAAAAAAATGTTCCTATATTTCAGAAGTACGGGATGCTGGGCCTCTTGGGCCTCTTTTCAAGGTTGGTTTTTTTCTTTATATATTTCAGAAGTATGTGTTTAGGATAGATGAAAAATATCGATTTATAGTTTTAGAGTTGAACCTGTCTGGCCTTCAAAATGACACTCTGAATTTCAGGTATCTTTAGAAAAATTCCCTGGTGAGACATTAGCAACAGATGTTTCAATTCAGAAGTGCTGGGAGATGGTGGTGCAAAGACTAAATGATGAAATTGGAAGACGAAACAGCCTAGGAGAAAGAAACCTTCCCCCTTCGCAGAGTATTAATGGGATTGAAATGTTTGGATTCCTCTCCCCACCAATTGTTCAGGTATACTTCTACATGTCATTTAATCAGTGGCTTCTGTTACATAGAATTATTGAATCTAATAGCATTCGCTTGATAAGACTTTTGTAATATTTTCTAAATTGGAATTACATAATATATTTGAGTTTGCAGCACACATGCTGTAGAGGCACGTTGTGTTGCCCACATCTGATTGTAGTATCTGAATTCAAATGTTGACTCTGACAAAATTACTTCCAGGCTATCGAGGCTCTTGACCCTGATCATCGTTGCGTGGAATACTGGAATCACAGGCTTGTTAATTTGAGGAATACAAGGGAAGCCAAGCAGCCCCCGTTTGGATCAAGTTGCTGTCTCACAAAAATGAAGGAAAAAATTGACATTAACCTTTTGACACAGGAACCTGGTAGCTTATTCATAGGAGGTCATCGCTCAGTTGACGAAGATGTGCAGCACGTGCTGCGAGGCTTATTCAAGAAAGCTAGTCAGGAAGAGTTGAAAACAATGCACAGAATACTCCACAGTGACGCACAAAGTGCTGAGCGAAGAGAAGCTTTCACAACACTGATGGAGGAGATTCAGAAAACAAGTAGATAAATAAAAAGAATATGTTTAGGTTCCATCATTCTTTCTCATTGAGAGTAGCTTACTTTCTCATAATTCAGGCCCAATTTTTTCAAAAGTTCATAAAAGGGAAAGAGTTCCCAGGCACGAGTCACGCTCAAATATTTTGCAGCGTGCCTGCTCGTAATGTAGATACAGTATCTTGATTGCTGATGCCAACTGACCACAAGGGTGATTTTGTACATTAGGAACCCTTGTTCCCACCATGTTCCTTTCTAAATTTCATTGAGTTCTAACTTGGTTTCCTTTCTGTATTGCCTTTGATTTATAGATGAATATGTCTATAAGAATAAACTGAGTTCCAAATTTTGCAGTAGATTCAATTAGGACTGACACAGACGGAACTCATAGCTGTCTAGAATCCAACAGGTTTCTAAAGGCTATATTCCCAGGCATGGTTGGAGCTTTCTGCTCCAAGTATATCATCTTATGACATGTTTGGGATCCCAAGATAATAATGGAAACATTATTCTGAAAGTACAAAAAAAATTCTTGATTCCATTTTTTTTAATTTTTTAATGGCATTTTGTTTGTTTTACAATGTTTTAAAATAGAAAAAAAATTATATATTTGATAATGATTAATATGCTTCATGAATAAATCTCAATGTAAACCGTGAAAACAATGTTTTTACACACAATTTACGGTGTTTCCCTTTAGTTTTTGTTAATCTTGAATTTTTATTTTAAATTTTAGGATTAGAACAATAATTTAATTTCTTTTAATTAAAAAAACCAATTAAACCCACAAAATATAGATAAGGAGAGATTCTGAAACACCAAAAGAGACGACACACTTGAATATTTGAAGATGCCGCATTTTAGTGGAGGGAGAACTACATTCCAATTAGAGAATAATATATATATATATATATATATATATATATATATATATATATATATATATTCAAATAAAATTAGAGATTTTTATAGCAACATCAACAATTACTTTATAAATAATTATATATAAACCTCCAAAAAAAATACTTTTAAAAATATGTTCATATATATTCAATGAGAATAAAATAAATACTTTATTATTTATTAACTATAAATTTCTATATAATTCTATCAATTTAATTATTCATTTATTTTCACATATAAACACATAAAGATTATCAAGATATATATTTTTTAATTAAAATTTATTTTTCATATCATGATTAGATTTTATTAAAAGAAATTGTTATTAATAAAAAAACATGTTTTTATTAAAAAAAATACATAAACTAGGAAAGAGAATTTTAACTAAAGACATTTTTGACAAGTTTTAACCAAAGATTTTTTTTTTATAAAAAATCAAAAATCTCTCTTCTTATTCCCTCTCTCTCTAGAAATACATCTGAGGACCAATTTTTGTTACAAATGAAATTTGAGGACCAATGTATACAAACCTCAAACAACAATGATCAAAATGCTGATATATATATATATATATATATATATATATATATATATATATATATCACTACAGTTTTTTCAAGAAAAAGATGTTGTTTTATACCTTAAACATTCTAAACGGCATAATTTTGATCATGATGAATAATATAGAATAGTGTCAAACCCCCAATACATATTTGTCTAAAGCTACAATTTATTTATAATAAAATATGTTCTTATATTTTTTTTAATTGTTAATTTTATTTTTTTTCTTCTGACATAAATAGATGTGAATAAAACAAAAACGATCTTACTACTATGTTATGAGTTTAAGGGAAACCATAAGAACTTATAGCAACTAAAAAGAAAAATGACACCTGAAATTAACAAGGAGTTTTCAGCCAATTAAAGCCAATAGGTTCATGAATTCTGCATCAGATTTACATTTAAACGATCTTACAAATGCCATGAAAGATCATTGAACGGACCTCAAATCCCTGCCTCTAATCTGTTAACAATCCGGCCCTCCATTTGTCAACTCTGCTAAAGCCCATTTACAAGAACAAATCCTTCCCTGTCTAATGAATTACAACATTAACAAAGAAAGGAGAAGAAATCTCATCTTTGAAATTGGAAATGACCCAATTGATTGTTTTGATGCTGACTCTTAACAAGCACGAGCCTAAAGCTGCAAAAGATCCAACTAGCAATACAGTACTTCTTGATTGTCTTAGTTCTTTAGCAAGAACCCATCAATGGACAAGAATCATTCTTTGAAACTTGGATGCCAAAGCCACACAAAGAACCAAGAAAACAGTCCACACCTCAGTGCACAAGCAAGCCGCATCTGACTCTCCATGCTGATGAACAGTAAACTCTTCATCATCTGCAGTGCTTGGAACAAATGTTCTTGGAGTAGGACGAGGAGGAGAAGCAGGAGTTGGTGGCGGGCCAACCGCGTCTGGTTTTGAAGAGTTCTTCACAGATTCAGTACCATAAACTGAGTGATCAAGAAGGTTATCAATGCCGTGAACTGTAATGGCAGCATTGGTGTAGATATCAGGATGAGTCAGGCGAGAGCCATCAAGGGTGAAATTTGATGCAGAATTGTTGGTGATAAGTATGGACTTGTCAAAAAGGAGAGTTGGGAGGCGAGAGAAGGTCTTAAATTGCTGGAGATCAGCGAAAGAGAGGCGTTGAGGGACAATGTGGTAAGGGAAGATGTCAGGGTCAGCGGAGGTGGTAATAGGAGAAAGAGAGTTGTCAGACGGGATAAAGAAAGTGGCGGAGATAGGGAAGGTGGTAGAGTCAGCCATGCTGAGGGCATTGGCCCAGTTCTTGAAATCTCCTGTACCAAGTATCGCATCAATGATGTTGTAGATTTGTTCTTGAAAGACGAATTTGAGGTCATCTTGTTGCGGTGTAAATGTTGATGGTGGTGTTGGTGGTAGTGAGAAGGTGGCGGTGAAGATGGAACTGTTGGTTGGAGTTGGGGCTGGACTGGGGCCCAATATGGGGGTGATGATGGTGGGAGTTGGGGCCGGACTGGGGGCAAATGTCGGGGTGAGGGTGATTTTGTTAGTGGGAATTGGAGTAGGGGCAGTCGAGGGTGTGGTTGTGGGAGTGAGGGTGGTGGTGGTATTATTGATGGGAGTTGGAGCAGAAGAGGGTGCAGGAGTGGGGATGGTGATAATGGGAGATGGTGCAAATGTGGGGGAGAGGGCGATGTTGGTGTTGGTATTGGTGATGGGAGTTGGAGCAGGAGTGGTGGCAGAGGTGGGTGAGGGTGTGGGGCTAAAGGTGCAGATGGGATTGAAGGTGGAGGTGGCTGTGGTGGTGGTGAGGAGGAGGAGGAGGAAAGAGAAGAGGTATTTGGCCATTAAGAGAGAGGTTCTTGATTTTCTTGAATTTGGTTACCTTCAGTTGAGATCTTCGCGAGTTCTTCTAGGTTTGTGTGTTAAAGAGGAGAAAATCTAATAGAGATGAGAGAATAGTCTTATTGGCTTCATGGTTCCTTTAGGTGGAGAGATTGTGTCCAACTTATAACTAACTCTTCCCGCCAAAAACTGTTGAAGAGAGAGGAGGGGGGGGGGGTGTTTCCTGTAATTATGATAGATTGTTAGTGGCATTTGGAATTTGTCAAGGCAATTCTGTCAAAATCATAGTCCAGCATATCATAAGAAAAAAATATTGATGTCTAAGTACAGAAAAACACATTTATTGAAATATTTTCCATCTGATCTTTTAAATCTCTCCTATCACCAAGAAGATAGAGGTGGGATACTTTGTTCATTTCTGAAGAAATTAGCAGGATCAACAGCAGTCTTCACATGTACCAATCTGTCAAAATTATTCTTGAAATATTTGAGGCCCCAGATGCTTGCTTGTCTATAACTTGTGTTGCCTGCATGATTATTTATCCCTATGTCAAGATCTCTGTAATTGACATAAGCAGCTCTAGGAGTTTTTGAAACATAAGGGGCCAAGTAACTGTAGAGTCTTCTGATCCAGCTTATATGCCTCTTAGTTGCCACAATCCCCTCTTCATCCCAATATATTAGGTGTTGAATCTTGTATATGTTCCCTGCTCTATGTGGAAATGGGATGCTAGACTCTGAAATCTCACTCATTTTTCCTCCGTAAGGGCTGAAGATCAGTATTGGTGTGTTGATGTCTTTGTCGAAGAACCTTTCCCATATCCCCTCCAATCCAAGTTCGGGTATAGGTTCCTTGACGTAGTCTGATTTCGCTTTGAAATTCCTTCTAGTTGAAGGAGTTCTATCAAGCAAAACATCCAAGGATGAGTTGCTTGGGAATCCGTCGAAGTAGAGGACAGACTGAATCCAACTCATTTCAATGCAATCTTCTTTTACCAAACCGAGCTCGGGAAAGCTGTCTTGTATCAATGGAAGAAGCCTATCAATCCCACCAAGAAACAATGAATTGAATGAGGCTTGTATTGTTGTGTTGGACTTTCCTTCTTCAGTGGAATTGACTCTATTCAGAATAATTCTGATGAAGAGATCTTCATGAAGCTTATCCGCTACGAACTGCCACCGATGGACAAGCTTGGAAGCATTTTGTTCCAGTGTTCTTTGAACATTGAAAACAGTCACAGTAGGTGGAGCTGAGACTAGACTTATTTTCCAAGCAATAACCACACCAAAAGTATTTCCTCCACCACCTCGGATGGCCCAAAATAGATCTTCTCCCATTGATTCTCTGTCGAGAATTCTACCTTTAACATCAACTAATTGTGCATCAATTATGTGATCTGCGGCAAGGCCATAATTACGCATCAACATGCCATACCCTCCTCCACTGAAGTGTCCACCAACACCTACAGTAGGGCAAACACTTGCTGGGAAAGCAAGAGTTCTGCTTTTCTCAGCAATTCTATAGTAAACCTCGCCTATTGTCGCCCCAGATTGAACCCATGCAGTTTTATTCTCCGCGTCAACGTTGATTGTTCGAAGATTGATTAGATCAATTACCACAAATGAGAACGTAGAAACATAAGAAAGACCTTCATAATCATGGCCACCACTTCGAATTCTTATTTGCATGCCATGCTTCTGGGAACAAATAATGGCAGCTTGAATGTGGGATATGTTGGTGGGAGTAACAATAACTAGAGGTTTTGGGGTGGAACTTGTGTTGAACCTGAGATTTTGAATAGAAAACTGCAAGATTGATGAATATGAGGAGTTGATTGGGGTGTAAATGAGCTTAGAAATGGAGTGGGAGTTTTGGGAATCAAGGCATTGAAGAAAACTCTCGTGAGTGTGAGCTGAAGTTACCCACGAGAACGAAAAAATAAGGAAAAACAGGAATGACAACATTGGAAAAAAGCTTAGAGAAGTCATGTCCAGTATTTTCTTCTTTGTAGAAGCCTAGAAGGGACTCTATTTATAGCAATACAGGCTAGCTCTTGCTGCTCAAGAGAGAACAAGAAACTGAAAATAATTGAACGTGAATGTTGAAAAACACTGTTTCGCCATCTAGTACCCAGAGCAACATGGGAACAATTCAAGAAATGAATGGTCAATTTGCATGGCAAGACAACATGAAGTTTGACCATTCAGCATTTGTTCACAGGCAAACTCTACAACATATGCCTTTGACAAGTCACGAAGGCCACAAATTTCACTTTACTTTTGCAAAATATTTAACCATTCTACAATTAGACGGGATCCATTCCCATATAGTTGGTGAAAATGATCTTTCATTCCCTCTTCTTCCATTTTCCATCTTGGCAAATACACTGTTCAATAGCATTATTTGTTGGCTTATTGCACTAAGTTAAAACGTTTTCTTTACCAGGATTAGACTTTTCTAATATTTGAACTAGCCGTTGTAGAAAAGTTCTGATTAATCCATTTCCAAACTCCTGACTTTTTTTCCACAGTAATTAATGAAATGAAATAGCCTGCAAATCTCCAAGCATGATGAGCTTATTCATCCTTAACAAGCTAAGAAATTCTAGCAGCAGAACTTCTCATCTTCTTATGTTGACCATGTCAAAACTATATCCTCATGTCTTCCTTATCTGTAGTTTATGCATTGTTAGAATCATTCAGTGCTTGAACAATGTATTCAGCTCGGCTTAATTTAAGCCTTGGAACATGAATAATAACAAATATTTCATGAGAAAATTCAACTCTACAGCATAGATGTATCAACTAAGATTTTGGAAGTTATGAGAGCACTCTTTATTATCACATGAATGAGGTGAAAATGCACATCACAGATATTTGAAATCTAGAAGCGTACATGTAAGACACGCAATTAAGAGCTTCTGAATTTGTTTTGGAAGGCGTCAAAAACCACCTCATGGCATCTTGAGACTGCTGTGTCATACTCACAATGACCGAAATTTAAGTACCGGAAGATTTTACATATTAAACACGCTTTCAAGCACAAAAGGCAACAATTACAGAGTCCGAATATCATATTAGACTACTGAATGCTTTATACATGCTGTATATGACACCAAAACCCACCCATTTTGAAACAAATGTTACGTATAAATCATCTTTTAGACGAGAAATTATGTGAGGTCATTCTCATCCAATGGTTCTTCCTCCTCTTTGTCAACATCAGTCTTCAATGCACTAACATCACCAGTAGGTAGCTTTCTTGCTAGCTTGATTACCTGAAGCCATGTAATTCAATTTAATAAATGCAATCGGCTGAAGAAGTTATTAATTTAGCAGTAGAGGCCTGGGGTGATGGTACATTAAGTTCTCAATTCTCAAATGACTACCAAAGCCCTAAGGTGTTGATGACATCATATCAAACGAAATTTCATAGTCTATAATCTCTCCTGTAAGCATGTCGCATAATTATAGAATGAAAAGGTTGCCAATAAGTATGCATCCAAGAAGCCTGAATAAGTTTCTTGTAGATATGTGAGTAAATCCAAGACCAACAATCAAAACACAACAGAGTACTGTCAATGTGAGATGAGCAGATGCATTTTCAACAAGCAGAGTGAAAACAGATTAAAGATTTACCACATGGTCAAGATTTGAAACTGTGCTGGACTGAACCACACGTTTGATTTCTTCAATATCACCTTCTGTATAAGCCGAAAGCAGTTTACTGGCACAGCGGTTCTGGTCACTTCTCAGAAAAGCATCAACCCTGCAAAAACCCAAGCAGTAAATCTAAGTGTTATCAATTACTTCAAGCAAGGCAATGACAAAATGGGTAAAGGGTGAAAACACTAGTACCAGTCATATTAAAAAAAAAAAAAAAAAAAAAGTTCTTCCAAGTATTAAACTGTGTTCTCTGAGTGTTATTGCACTTTAATCTGAGTCCCCAAAAAGAAAAGTGTACAAGCTGGTATATACACAGTTCCACGAATAGTTCTTAAAAGGCACTGGACTTGTTATTAGCAAGAAAAAATCAAATCACTCAGGAGAAGTTCCTTGGAACTCAAATTCTGTATCTTCATGTGACTACAAAACATTTTGCAGAAATGTCCACCAGAGATTGATGTTGTCGGGGAAAGAATACTTCTTACTATTTTTTTGCTACACCTCATGATGATTGCAATCAATAATGAAAACTACAAGGACTTACAATTTAGAGGTTTCATTGACTCTGAAAAAATATAGAGTGCTGCTTTAATATTTTTAAGTCATGTCAGATATTGAAGATGCAAGATGAAGGTGATTTCAGACAGCCACAACTTTGATTTTAATCTCATCATTCAACGATGCACTAACTAGTATCAATTATTATTGTTGTTGTTATTGTTTATTGTTGTTGTTGTTGTTTTAAGACTGCTACAACTTTGATTTTAATCTCATCATTCAACAATGCACTAACTAGTACGATCACCACCACCACCACCACCTCCATCATTACATTGTCAGGAAATCAAAAGAACCTACTTGGCAAAACCAAAACCATCATATTGATAGAACATCAAGCAACTACAGAATACTGTCAGAAAAGTGTGCATACTGTGAGCAATCATTGTAGCATTTCTCTGCTTGCTTGAAGTCATGAGCGTAAAGGTATACAATAATTGCACCAAGATATGCCTGTGATAAATAAGGATAATGTAAGATGAACAAATTTTTGTGGACATGAAAAGGATAAAATGACAAAAAAAACAAAGGAAAACTAAATCATACTGCAAAGTGCAAAGAGAGGAAATATGTCCTAAAAGCATAAATGCCATGTTGAAGAAACAAAAGAGAAGAAACTGAGGTGTCTCAGAGCATGATTAGCACTAGGTGTCTTTGTTGATGTAGTTTTATATACAAATTTGAATGAAGGGAAACAACAAACGGAATAGGAAATATATAAATAGATAAACCAACTTAAAGTTACACCTTGCACTGGCTATTGGTGGCATTGCATTTATCCGCTGCTAGACCCAATTGCAACAAAGAAGATGCAGCATCACTATACCTGCAGGCAGTAAAACCACCACAAGACTTAGAAATTAGAATTGTCTAATAGCATCCTCGATTGAACATTTTGCAGTTAATGCATACTGCTCATACATAATAAACCCTTACTTTTCAAGCTTTACATACACACTAGTGGCAGCACGGTATAGATCAAAGGCCATCTGTTCTTTTCCATCTTCTTCAAGAATAGCAGAAGCATCATTGTACATCTGAACAGCAGCTTCAGGCATAGCATCTTCCAGAGCACTATGAGAGGGGAAAGAAGATACTTTTCAAAGATTGTCCAATTTGTTAAGCTACACTGAATATTTTGTGCCACAAGGAGAAAGCATGCATGTCAGCTGAGTGGCAAAAGAAACTAAAATGAAAATTCTCCTAGTGTTGAAGGATGAAGTTACTAAGTGCAACTATGAATTGAGAAAGGATAAAAAGCAGAAAAATCAAAGTAAATTATTACACTATAAAAACACATGCTTGGAAAGAAGGGCAGGGGGGAGCAAATCATTTGTGATCATGGAATAAGCATGCTACACGCAGACGCCAGTGATGTAGCATTCAAGGTGGACATACCCTAAAGGCCTAAATTTGAGTTATTTGTTTACAAAGCATTTTGAAGTTAAACTTTTATCCAGATTGAGCCATGGAAGAAATGAGAATATGACAGACATTACGATCTTGACAGGCTAAAGGATGTGAATAGAAAATCACATCTAAACTTTGTGAACCATTAAAATCTTTAATGGCACTTCCAATAACTCTCTGAAGTTTTCTGATTTCTCCATGCCATAAATGAGTTCCCAAGTGCTTGACCGAAACAGCTATGTAGAAATGGTAAATTTTAAATACAAAAACAGGTAAACTAAATCTTTACCGAGCAGCCTTAGCTAGAGCATCTGATGCCGGCTGTGGTCTCCCACACTCCATGTACAACTCAGACGCTCTTCTATAAAAGTCAGTGACTTCATTCCAGTTGCCTAGTTCCTTTGCTAGAGCAGCAGCAGACTCCATGTGTTTAGCAGCATCCCAAGGTCTGATTTTCTCATTAAGAAAATAACTAAATGCAAATTTATGGACATTAAAACCAAAAAATATTAATACTTTATGAATCACCCCTAGACTAATGTCAACTAGAACAAGGATACGAAGAGAGCATCTCTTGTCCTTTGGAAGCCTTCTCAAATGCTTCTTTTGCTTTCTCATTTTTCTTGGCGACCCTAAACAAGCTAGCTATAACAAAACAATCAATAATAAAAATAAAAATAAAAAACCCACCATAATTCGTGCATTCTGCATATAAAACAATACACAAACAGATAATCTCAATCACTAACCAGCTTCTTCATACAAAAGAGTGGCATTTCTCCAATCGGCACTCCATCTTGTAAGACTCAGTTTAGTTCTAACAACAAAAGAAAAGCTAAATTAAAACAATGAAAATTACTCCGATCCAAGAAATGTGTCACCTTCAAATTTTCGTAACATTGAAGAATCTCAAAAACCCAACATTCTTTCTCTCAAAAAAATAGCAAAATCACCAAAATATTCAAATGGGCAGATTGGAATTCACATTAACAATCAACCCATTTGAGCTTTTCCTGTCCTAATAAAAAAAAAGTCGAGTTCTTTTTGCATTTCTCAGCAATCTACGACTTCAAAAATCCAGTCTTTAATGCCATATCCAAGAAAGGAAAACCAAGTAACATCATCAATACTAAATCATTTAGAACCATGAAAAAAAGCAGATTGGATCCTTTCACGTAGAGAGAAAGAGGGGAAAGGGGGAGCTTACAATTTATCCGCCTTGGTAATTAGCTTATTGGGATCGGAAACGGGCATGATGATGGTGGTGGTGGACTAGTTTTCTCTGGTTTTTTCCTTCTGTTTTTTCCTGATGTATATGTACGAGCACACAGACAGGTAAACCAAAGCAAGTATGCAGTCTTGCTGTTGCTTTCTTTATGCTATTTTTTTAATTGTTTTTGATAAATACTCAATTTTTACGAATTACATTTTATTTAATTTTTGTATTTAATTGCTATTTTTATGGTTTTTTAATTTTTTCTTTCTTTATTTTTTTTATTTTATCCCTCGTAATTTTATTTTATTTTATTTTTATATTTAATTTTGGTTCTATTTTTTATATATTTTTTTCTTAATTTATTTTAATTTTCAATTTACTCTTTCATTATTTTCTTTCATTTAATTTTTTATAGAAATTTGGTTCTTATTATTTTAATTATTATTTATTTTATTTTATTTTTAATTTTAAATGATTAAAGACTTTGCTTGGTGATGTTTTAATATGTGTCTTCCATAAAGTAATCCTGGTCTCATAGCTCAGGTTATTAGTTTTAAGGATTAACTTAATTTAACTTTAGTTTTTTTATGTTTTTTTTCAAATATTATTTTTCAATTTCATCATTTGACTTTAGAGTATTAGGCCTTGAGTTTTATAGTTTTTTCTTTTTTTTTGTGGGGTTATTTTGGTCTCATATCTCGGGTTATAGGTTTGCTGCGTTGATTCAGGGTTTTTTTTATTTGATTTTTTTATTTTGTCCTTCTACATTAAGTTATTGAATCTTAGTTTCGTGGGTTTTTTCTACATTTCTTTCTATAGATTTATCTCGATCTCATATCATGGGTTTCATGTATTTTTTATTTTTTTAGTTTCATTCTTTGACATTGGGTTATTGGTCCTTGAAATTTTTTATTTTTTTATTTTTTTATATGGAGTTATCTCAATCTTTTATCCTGAATCACGAATTAGTTAAATTAACCTAACTTAATTTGGGTTATTATAGCCTAGGCACATATTTATGTTAGAAAAGATTTTACTCAGTTCATAGTATAATATATACCACTTATCTGAATATATGAACAAACTAGTTAGAGGTAAGCAATCAAAAAGATTTTTTTCATGATATTTTCTTTAGTTAAAAATGGTTTATAGATATTTTTTAATATATATGACCATAATATTAAAGAGGTGTACTATCAGAGATATTTGTTTTTTATATAAAAGAAAGGCACATCTTGGAATTTGTTATTCTTGCATGCGGTCTTGCTCCTAGAGTAGGAGTTATTATAATTATGATTATAACTATGTTACATATATTGGGTTAGGCCCAAACGGTGCGGGGGCTGCCGTTTGGGTCATGTGGCGAATGGGCATGCAGCCCAAAATGAAACAAAGTAATTTGTTATGTTATATATATTGGGTTAGGCCCAAACGGTGCGGGGGCTGCCGTTTGGGCCATGTGGCGAATGGGCATGCAGCCCAAAATGAAACAAAGTAATTTGTTGCTCACGATCACTATTGATTTAAATATTTTCCTATCAGATAATAAGTCTTAAAAATTTAATTAAAAACTGATTGGTTAAATTAAGCAAGGAAAATTATTGAGTGTTCCAAGGCCCAATCACACAAAAACAAAATACCTATATGAGGCCTTGCACAGATCTTGTCTGAGGTTTTATTTATAAAACCCCCCAAGACATCCTTTAAATGCTTTATATGACCATCTTGAGCTTAGTTTCAAGCTTTTAAATTATTATTTTCTATTTTAAATTTATTTTGGATTATTTTAATATATCTATATCAAAATTAAATTTTAAAAAATAAAAAATATATATTATTTTAATAAATTTCTAAATAAAAAATAATTTAAAAAACAATCATTACTATTATATCAAACATCCACCACCTAATCAACCACCACATCCTCCATGAATTCCCCTTTCACCAACTATTAAACTCGCATTACCTCTCTTTGAGACTTGCAAAGATTCTGTTAATTATACTCATTTTTTATTTGAATGGACAAGTTTAACCTCAATTGCAATTACAGCTTATTTAATCAAATATCTAAATAATATTTAATGCATGAGGTGAAAAAAAATTAAACATGACAACTTCATTACTTAAAAATTAAAACATGTAGGGTGAACACTATGTAAGACATTGTTCATCCCTTCACAAAACACTGTAAATAACCTTATTTATTTTTTAAAAAAATTCATTTTGGTTTTCAAAGATTTATTTTAGATTATTTGATTCTGATTCAAGGTAATTGATTTGGATTTCTTCTGCACGGATGAAATTGGAAGAATAAGAACCAAAATTAAAAGGCGTTAAACATGGGTGACGTGCTAGAAGTTTCAGTAAAGATATTCTTTGGTCTTCTAACTTTAAAAATAACATAAATTATATGATTTCGGTGCTCATTTTTTTTTTCAAATTGAATTTTAATACAAAAGAGAGAGAGAGGTCATTGAATTCTGACAGTTGTTAGAGAAAAATATCATTGACTCTGATTTAAGGCACCAAAATGGTCGATATTTATGTCAAATGGTTTTATTTGATAAAGGGAGTCCATATTAGGTGTTTTTTACCTTTAAAGTTCGTGAAAAAAACATATTTGAGCTTGATTTGATTTTGGTTTCAAGTTGATTTCAGTTTTGGGGATGATTTTTTGATTTTTTTAGGCCATATATAAATTTATCATGATTCTTTTCATAACTCATTTATGGGTTATTCCCCAAATTCACCTCTTTCTCTAAAATAAAGATAAAAAATAATAAAAAAATAAAAATAGCCAGAAGATTGACATTTTGGCAAAAACATGTCGAGAGGATTTCACAAGTAGAAAAAACTCAGTCTGCAATTTTGGATGGAATCAGGAGCCTATTTGTACCCTACTTTACCCAAAACTAAAGAGACAATGCAGATTCAAGTTAAATTAAATCATTATTAGATAAATCTGTATAAAAATTAAGTCTAAGGATATAATTAGATTTTTAATAGGTTAATTTGATTTAATTATAAGTCAAAATAAAATTATATTATGTTTAAGAATTAATTTTGGTTTAATTGAAGGATTTAATTTGGTGCAAGTACTTAATTATACTTTAATTAGGTTAAATTAATTTTATTAGGTGCTTAGTTGGTAAAAATCTAAGTTTGAAAGCCCAATTTGAGCATAATTGAAAAGATTGAAATTTTAGAAGACCAAATTTAATTTTTACCAAGTCAATCGATTAAAAATAAGGGTAAATTTACAAGAAAATCAAAGTTTTGGGGCTAGTTAATGGCCAAATTAAAGAAATTCTCAGTCAATGACCATTTTGAAAAAAGGCGACAAACTTTGGGGATCCAATTGATTGAAATCATGGGTGAAATTGAAGAGAATTGCAAATTTAATAGCCAATTAAGGGTCAAATTGCATAAATCCAAAACCAATGACCAAAATAAAAAAAGGCGCTGGAATCTGGGGCTGAGATTGAAGTTTGTCAGGGGTAAAATTGAACAAAATTAAAAGTTTGAAACCAATCAGGAGTGTAATTGAGAGATGTCAAAAATCGAAGGCTTAAAATGCACTTTGCTAAAATGACGTCGTTTGTTTTGGGGTTGAATGTTCATCTTCTTCTCTAGAGAAGCTACTCGAGTGGCCTCCTTCCTAAAGCATTTTATGCTTTATCTTTCCATCAAATTGGACAAAACTTACACGAAAATGATCACCTAACACCTGACTACACGCTAGTGTGATCTGTTCTGGCTGATTGATGCCACAACGGCTATAGCACCGGCTCAAAGTGACCAACCCAACCAGCCTTTTTCTTGAAACAAATCTAACAATCCATGATAGTAACTTTTGAGCCAATAGGTGGGATCCTTCTAGATCGAATCAAGGGCCAAGATTTGACACCAATAAAGACGAAATATCCCTCTTCCACCTCCTATAAATAGAGGTGAATTTCATGGCCTGATGAAAAAGAAAATCGGGATCAAAATTGGTCACAAATCAACCCCCTCCTAGGTTTCTGATTTCTTCCATTCGATAGTTCTCTCTCTCCTTTATCTCTCTATGCCGCCTCTTCAGTCACTTCCACCTAAGTAATGTCATGACTAAGAGAAGCCTAACCTTCTCCACTAACCCAGCTCCTCACCGACGATATAATAGCCACTACAAGCCTCTCTCTCTCTCTTCGTGAACATAAACTTTTTTATTTTCAGTTAATTTTTGTTTAACTACAAAAACGTGTTGAAAAAAATATGCATATGCGAGTCATGTATCTAGTTTGTATTAATGTTTGATGTGTATATAAAAATTGACAAAATACATATATATTTTTATTTAACATGGTTACATAAAACCATTTATTATAGCCAATCAAATTTAAACTTATTTAATTTTTATAAACAAAAGCATATTCTAAATTTAAGGTATATTTTTTTTGCATAAAATATTGTTCAATGATGATAGTGGAAGAAGAGGTTATTGTGGTGGTGAAAAGATAGTGATAGTGAAAGAAGTGATAGTGAGGTAGTAATGATGGTGGTGAAAGATAAAGTAGTGGTTGAGATAGTTGGATAATAATATATGTAGATTATTATTCATAAAACATTTCATTGAATTCCATAAGTTTGAAAATATTTTTTAACAAATGAAATAAGTTTGAAAATTGACTATAAAATATTTTTTATTGACCAATTTTTTTATAAAATAGTTTATGAAAAATAAACACAGAAAAAATATAAAATTAAAAATTAAAAATATTTTTTTATAAAATATTTTACACAAAATAAACCAAAAATTTAATGTCAACTCGATACTCATACTTATAAAATATATCAATCTTCTCCTTTTCATCCAAATACTCATGATTTATGAAAGTCTCCATTGTCTTTCACACACAAAACTTGACTCAACTAAATTAGGTTTAGTGTAGAACCTCCACACAACCCATGAACACTAACCACCATGCACCCATACAATAACCAATACTCTCATTTCTCCTCCCATAAAAGACCATTTTGACTTTCACTTTTTAACAACAACTTTCAAACCCCATTTCACCGCTTAATTTGCTTGTTGAGCATTCTTACAATGGCTTCCAAACATGGTCTCTTGCTTGTTTCCCTTGCTTTCTTGCTCCTTTGCAGCTCCCATTACTGCTCAGCCTCCGGCAGGATACTAAATCCGATGAAGCCAACCTCCATAGAATTTGGAATTGACCCACCTTACCTTCTAAAACCAACTTTTCCATTGCCTGAAGATCAAGAAACACAAACACCTCCTGGTTCCATACTACCAGCACTTCCAACGCCACTTCAACAGCCAATAATGACACCACCTCCACCTGCTCCTTTTCCTCCTGGCCAAGATGAGGTCGGTTTGATTCCGGCTTTCCCATTTCCTCACCTGCCTTCTCTACCGAAATTCCCTCCTTTTCCATTTATTCCTGGCATGCCATCAGTCCCTGCACTCCCCTCAGTTCCTTTGGCTCCACCGTTTGTGGACTCAGGCTTTACTTCACCAGGGATTGGAGATGAAGGCAGCCCATGAAGCTAGCATTTTTTTTCCAAGTATCTTGCAAATGTAATAGAACTAGCCAGTTTGCAAAATAACTACATCATCTGGTGTATAGAGTAGGTTGGTAGCGAATGTTATGTGTCATGCTCATCTTGTAGCTGGTTTCCTTTTCCATACAAATAATATGGGATTATACCATTGTAGTTAATTAGTGAAAATTAATGATAACATGATTAATGCTAATGCCTGCAAATTGCCATGACCATACTACTATATTTCCCCGAACATTCATCAAAATAATCCCATCAACAGTTACACAAAGATAATGATAGGAAGATTAAGGAAAACACAGTAATAATTAGATACAAAAACAAAACTAAGAAAAGAAAAAAACAGCAGAAGGAGAGACAGAAGCAAAACATGCCCCTTACATATGACTTGGTACAGTCACAAACTCGCTACTTATTGTTATGTAATTATTTATCTTTCCTCCCCCTCTTTTCTCTGGTTTTTTAAGAGGTAAGAAACTGATCATGCTGGAGGAGATTGGAGAAAAGGGAAGGGAGGGAAAAGGAAGGGAGACAAAGGGAAGTCAGGAAGTGGAGGAACATTAGGAATGTCAAATGGAGGTGGAAATGGAAATGGAGGAAACGGGATTCCTGGAATTGGTATGTTTGGAAATGGTGGCAAGTTCTTCATCTCTCCCAAGCCCATCTTGGCATTGATTTTATCAATCTTGGTAGGCTTCTCATTTTCCTCCTTAAGTAGGCGAGCATCAATCTTTGGTGCAAGACAGGTGATCAACAGAAGCAACCCTAACAAGAATATAGGGTTCAAGACCACTTTTGAGGAAGTTTTGGTAGCCATGACTAGGCAAAGTTTTCATGTCTAGCTCTCACCCTTGTGGGTTCATTTATATAGAGTTGCAAGTCACGCTAATGAGTTAGCCCTCTCAATCTCCATCTCTCTGTTTGTGTGAAAACTTGTTGAAACTCAAAACCTCTTGATCGTTGTGCCAAGAAGAGCAGTCATAGAGGGGAGAGAAAAGGACTGCAGAAATTAAATGCAGCTGAAAAAGAATTGGAAAAAGTGCCAAGAAACATAAATTCATTGATCTTTCTGCTAAAACTTCATATATTCATGGCATTATTGTACCTACAAAATTAGAAGCAAAAATGTTTTGGAAGTGTATGTGCATGACAAGTAGATACTCCTGTATGAAACCATTGCATGTGTCTATATCACCACCAGCTATTATGGCCTACAATTGTCTTTTGTAGAATCTGAAGATTGATCCCACAAAACAAAAATTGTAGCTTACCATCTAGCTCATCTTTTTTGTTAAACTAGTGTGTGAAAAATACACTCAGAGAAAGAAGCTCTTGCCTCACGTCTCCATCTCTGCCTCCTTAAATGTCCTCTTCTGAGAACTTATGAATTCTTTTCCAGGTTGTCTACGGCCCTTCATGATGTGCACTATGATATTCAAGAACATTTTGAATTTTTGATCATGTATTGTAGAGAGGAAGAATCTCCCGAAACTAATTGCCCTTAGAAAAGGCGCGTCTCCATCTCTGCCTCCTCAAAATGTCCTCTTTTGAGAACTTATCAATTCTTTTCCAGGTTGTCTACGGTTTGGGGTGATAAAAAAACTCGAAAAACTAATTAAACTAAAAAAAAATTAATTAAAATAACCAAACCAAGAAAAAAAATTAAATTAATCGATTAGAAAACCCAAAATAATTTCCGGTTTGGTTTTAATTTTAAATTCCTAAAACCGATTAAACCGGAATAAACTAAAGTACTGGTTCAACCATAACTCTAAAAAAATTAAAAAAGACTATAAATAATATAATCTAAACCAACAGCCGCACCCCCCTCCCCCTTTTCTCTCTGCCTCTCATCTCTCCAAGTTCATCCTCGCATCTTATCTTCTCCATAATATTCTTTTCTTTTCCTGGCAACAAATTCATGGACTTTACCATGGTCTCGTTTGTTTGACGGAAAATAGTTTTTTTAAAATTACTTTTCAAACTTTCCCGTGTTTGTTTATAATTAGAAAAGTTGATCAACGAAAAACACTTTCCAGTCAAAGAAAAATTTGGCTTGGTTTCCAGGAAAGTGTTTTCCTTTTATTTTGGGCGGAAAACACTTTCCAGAAGTTGTGAAAAATTTAGAAATATTATATTATTTGTTTATTATATCAAATTTGGTCCTCAAACTTTTGAATGCTATATATATTTTGTTTTGAATATTTTTTTTTTCAATTTCATCCCTTATAATTTGATTTTTATATTAATTTTGGTTTTTATTTTTATGATTGTTATTTGCTTTTCTCTTATTATTTTTTTAATTGAAATTTTTTATCTATCAAATTTGATCATCATTGTTTTGATTGTTACTTATTTTATTTGAAATAATTTATGAAATTGTAATTATTATTATTTTAATTTCTTCATCTTTCAATTTTTTTTATCTGTTAGATTTCATCTATATTATTTTAATTATTATTTATTTTATTTGAGATAATTATATGAAATTATAATTTGTAAGATTTGTTCCTTATTATTTTAATAAACTTGAAAAAAATAAAATATTAATAAGTTATTTTCCACCTCATTTTTCATAACATAACCAAACACTGGAAAGTGTTTTCCAACTTACACTAGTAAATATCAAAAAATAATTTACTTTCTTGAAATTCACTTTTCAAAAGGAAACTACTTTCCAGCAAACAAACAAGGTCTTAATTCAATCAAACTATATCATTATAGACAAATCTGTTTTCCTTTCAATCTTGAGCTCTCATTTGATCCAACTCATTCACTATGGACAAATGTGTTTTCCTTTCAATCTTGATTGATCTCTAGTTTCTATTTTCCTTGATATTTTGTAGGTTTTTACTTTTTTATTATGTTATAATTTGCTACTCTAGTTTTACTTGTATTTTAACTAAAATTCAATCATGTCTTGATCATGTAAATTGAAACAAGTTCCTAAACAACAGAAACAGAATTTGCTTCTCGGTTTTACCAGTTTTTAAACAACAAAAACCAAACCGAACCAAAACCAATTAGTTTAAACCAGTTTCAATTTTAAATTTTTAAAAATAATATCGGTTTGGTTAATTTTTTCATGTGAAAACCAAACCAAACAAAAAATAATCACCTCTATCTACTGCCCTTCATGATGTGCACTATGATATTCAAGAACATTTTGAATTTTTTATAATGTATTATTGTAGAGAGGAAAAATCTCCCGAAATTAATTGCCCTTACAAAAGGCCATTACGTGCAAAAATGCTGTAAAGTCAGAGTTATTTCTCTAAATTGTGTTTCTCAGCCTCTTCAAAATAGTGCTAATGAGCCTGTCAAGATCTCCCATAAGACCATTCGATCACAAAATCTTAAATCGGCAAGACAAAATACAAAAAGGCCAAGAGAATTACTAATCAATCGTTGTATCTACATATGGAAAATGTTTTTACATTTACATGATACAGAATGAATCAAAAAATTTGTTATGACATCTCACAAGCAAAAGGGAATGATACAAAAAGCTAACAAAGCAGATAGCATTGATACGAAGAAGGATAAAAGAAGGCACCAGTTTCTCAATCCTCAGACGTTAGTTGTGGTATTATGTGAGACTTTGACAATGACCGACAATGGAGTGTTGAGAACACGAACCTGATCTTCAAAAAGTCCTATCGTTCCATAGCTGGAAGTAAAACTATTCATTGTCATGTCAAAGAACACACCTGCCTTTCCCCACTGGCAATAGAGAAGCAGGTCGGAGCCACTCTTATGGCCACTCCATAAGGTGCACTCCAGTCCTCAGATGTTAGTTGTGGTATTATATGTGACTTTGACAATGACTGACAATGGAATGTTGACAACATGACCCTGATCTCCAAAAAGTCCTATCCTTCCATAGCTGGCAGTAGAACTATTCATTTTCGCATCAAAGAACACACTCAAGGTTTGCCTTTCCCCACTGGCAATACAGAAGTGGGTTGGTGCCACCTTTATGGTTACTCCATAAGGCGCACTCCAGCCAACTTTATATGTTTCACTGCCAGCAATGTTAGTCACTGATCTTTGGACTGTTTTAGACTGATATAGTTTAGCGATTGTAATGGAGGGAAGATTCAGGTCAGTGCCATTGATGGTTGAGTTATAAGACAAACAATTTTGACCTGTGTAGTTCAATACCACAGGACTAGATCCATTAATTCCACAAAGAAATGACATATAGTCATCATAACCTGCAGAAGCACGAAGTATGAAGTTAGAATGAGATGCATTAAGTTCACAAGTAAATTAATGGACCAGAGGTACCAAATGCACAACTAAAAGCCAGATTGTCTCTTGTAACAATTTAAGCAGAATTTACAATATGACACCTATCATATCAATTGTAAGAAGTTGATCTGCTTAAGGCATTCTTTTGGTTTTACATTTCTGGGAGGATAATATGAGACATGGATTAGGGAAAGTTAAATTGATCATGCAATTGACACGCATAAAGAGTAGGCAACAAAAGCCTAGTCACTTGCAGCAATTACATTGATTACCAACCCGGGAAATGACATTAATCCAGGACAACGTCCATCCATGTGGGTTACTGGCTTCTTTCTGAACAGCTGTAACAGTGCTGTATTTAACACTCCCTCTCATGTGGGGACCCCTCATCCTACACCTTAAATGAGGCCAACTCTATTCATGCGCAATTTGTTCTGCAGCAACCCGCTTGACATTGCACAAACACATTCTAACAAGTGGCAAACCAGAACTAGACTTAGCTAATGTGCGGCTTCCACTTACAAAATATGGTACCAGATAAAGTTCAAGGACATAAAAGAGTTCACGCTGTGGGCTACATGAGTTTGAGCATCCAAGAAATTTTTTTTAATTCAAATGAGCCCTTTACTCATAAAAAATGAACTAATTAAAATGAATATTGGGGGGAAAAAATTAGAAGGGAAAAGAAAATTTTGGATACTCAGCTGTATCATTAATATTTCATACCCAACCTCATCCAAAACCTAAAATTAAGTCGATATTCTAACATGTTTATTCTCATGGAAGCAAGGACAATTTAGGTGGATAAATATTTTCTACAATGACTAGATAACATAGGTACCATTATCAGATTTGTGTGTACTAGATAGAGTAACTCCAACATCCTAGGTAAATGAGCACATGTAAAAATTACTAAATAACTAGTGAAAGAGTTTGTATGATACAAGTGGAATAACTTACCTGAATCAAAAATCAAACCCGGATCCAGAGCTGCAGTTGCATTTACAAAACCACTTCCCATGTCGAAAGGCGTAGCTGGAGACTGATTTATATCTGGGTTGGAATAAGCACGCTGAGCCATTATTGGCCCACCATTATTGTCATATAAAGAAGCTGTTGTGGATAGTGCAGAGGCAATTGCCGCAGGGCTGAAACTGGGAAACTTTTGCTTGATCAGCGCAGCAAGCCCGGCAATATGAGGAGCAGCCATACTCGTTCCAGACATCAATGCAAAGTTCTCACCTGGAGGGTTCGGTTGACAGAGTAAGACACTATTACCACTTGTGTAAACCTTATAACATTAAATCACAATTGGACTATTCCTACTGTATTTATATTCCTACCTTGAAATTCAACCGAGTCTGTGCCAAGTGAACTCCATGCAGCCCATATTAGATTTCCAGGAGCTACCAAATTGGGTTTCAAAATGTCAGCATCATCGAGAAAATTGTCTTCTGGATCTGGTCCTCTAGCAGAGTAAAACATAACTTTGGGAGCAGAATTAGAGTAGTTTGCTTTTAGTCCACCTAAAATGCTTGCAACAGAACCAAATCTAGTAATTTTCTTCGTAGTTTCATTTCTCTCCAAAGAAGAATTGTAGTATTGGAGTAGAACCTGCCATAAGGATCATTCAAGACTAAGATTTCATATAAGTGAGAACTTTTTTTGAAGGACAAGAAAAGAAATGTCATTTGTCAGCAAATGCTAACACAAATAACCTTCACCTTCGAATCATCTGGGGATGGAATTATGATCCCAGGCACTCTCATTGGAATTGGATTAAGCTGAAAGCCAATAACAAACGGATCCATGTAGAACACAACACCAGCTGCACTGAGGTTTTTGGCTGTTGCTATAGCTTGTTTGATTGTTGAGAGTCCAAGCACAAAGCGAATTGAATAGCTGCAGATCAAGAGGTTTCCTTTGACCAAATCCTGATTGAAGTTACTAGAATCTTGACATTCACCCACATACATATCAGTAGCAACTGTTGTCTCGTTGTTCAAAGCATGAAGTGCAGAAATGAGGGTCAACATGGTATTTTTATGTGTTCCAGCTGAAGGAAAACAATGTATATTATTAGACTCTATCTCAATGAAAAGTAGAAAACCATTCATTACAAAGCAAATGATAACATTGATTGTTGTTGTGCTTTCTGCTCTTATTTTGTTTGTTGCAAGTTCATCTGAGATTGCCTGGGCAGAGAAATTAAGAAATGGAGCAGTGATGATAAACTTACGAGCAAGCCCAACTCCATGAATGGTTACATTGTTGCCAAGTATTATAGAGTTACTGTAGGCTCTGTCATGAGAAGCTGCACCAACAGTGAAGATCCATGGACTGAAGGAAGACATGCTCTTAGGCGATGGTCCAGTATTGCCTGCTGCTTGCACAGCAAAAATGCCAGCCTTCACAGCTGAGAGCAATGCCATGTCTATGGGATTAAAAAATGTTGCAATACCAGGAGGACGCCTGTTGGGTGTGATTGATAAACTTAAAACATCAACCCCATCCTGAGCTGCCTGCAAATACATAATGGGTGATAAACATTATGACCATATGAAAAGATACGTTTAGCAATGCAATCTCCAGAAATTGTCTCATTTTTCCTCTCTTCTATATTTTTGCAGAGTTGAGTTGTCGACTCAATCCCAACTAGTTCAAAAGGAACCTTCTCTTGCTTGTTGTTTAGAAAAACTGCTCTACTTGGAAAGACAGAACAGTTTCCCAGGCAATTTGAACCTATAAAATCTGGCCAGAATGAGGCAAACAACAAATTGGGTGGAACTGAAGAGAAGAGGCAACAACCTTTGATTGGCTCAAATTGTCTAGACAAAGGCCAAATTCAGTCACGGTCCATGAAAGAGTGAGGCATATTGATAAACAAAAGTGTATAAATCGATCAAATGCCCCAGGTAGTTTCAAATTTCAAAGTTCTTTTGGTTTGTGAAAAGTTGTGTAACAGAATTATTTGCAGAAAACAGACCAAGTTAAATATATGTACCTGGTCTATAGCAGCAACAACATCGGCAGCGAAACCTCCAAAACTCTTGTATAATGCCTTGTAAACAGCAACACTGGAAAAGATGAAAATGCAATTAATACAAAAGTAGCGTTATTGCAGGCAAAAACTTAATGAAACTGATTTTTTCAATATATGCTTTTTAGCAAGGAATAATATCAAAAAGGTTTTTTTTTTTCCTATTGTTCTTGCCACAATATACCGAAAAGGAGCTCTGTAGGAAGCACTGCACTTTGATAAAAACAGGACCTACACATAATCATGGTACCTAGTGAATGCTACTGATTTTATACCTTTACTTCTACCAAGAAGTTTTTGTTATTTAACATAGAAGTGTGTTCATAGAAAAAAAATGACAATAATGATTAGCAATTACTGTGCACGAGGAGCCATCCCACTGGCATTTCCAAAATGATGCCTGGCAACTATAACTGGAATCCCATGGTTTCCTGCAGCAACAGAGGCTGTATGCCTGAAAAAGAAGATAAGATTCATTAGCCGCCTCTTAAAGAACTGGATGAATACTTTACTGTGTTACATAACATGGAATCACAAGAAATGCACACAAACAGTACAATGAACATGAAATGCGCACACACTTACGTTCCATGGCCATCACCATCAAACGGTGAAGCATAGTCCTGGCTCGAATTGAAAATTCCCCTGGTAATAGCTGATGCAGCAAAATGACGAGCCCCGATGAGCTTCCTATTGCAGGAACCAGAAGGAAAATCCCGAGTAACCTCACAAATGCCTGAGAAGTGGCTAGGAACAGGATACGAGTTCAAAGATGAGTCATCAGAAAAGCTGGGATGACTTGGATCAATGCCTGTGTCAATGAAGCCGATCACGATTCCTTCACCAGCAGTTTCATATCCACCTGCTTTGGGCCAAGCCCCTTGTGGTAGACCCAAAAACTGTGGAGTATGCGTGGTTGCAGTTCTAACAGAGAAATCCAAAGCCACATTTGCCACTTCTTTCCTCCTCGAAAGCTTGTTGGCCTAAGAAATTGACCAATGTATCCAAATTAAGATTTCCAATTTTTTCCCAACTAAGAACAGAAATTCCGATCACAAAAAAAAAAAGAAGCTTGCAGGGACTTTAAAAAAAAACCACTAGTAATAGATTAGAAGCACCACCAAACCAGCACAATTATGGTGACATAATGATGACGAATGATGATTTTGTACACACCTGTTCTGGGGTAACAAGAACAGCGAACCCATTAATCAAGTAGTGATAGCTGTACAGCTTGAGATATTTCTCCCCTCTCAACACCCTCCTCAATAATGAATCATGAACACGAGCAATGTACGAACTAGAACTCTGATTGGATCTCGAATCATTCCTAAGAACACAACAAAGTCATTCAAAAACATTATTAATTAATTACGTTTAGCTCAACTTCTTCATCTTCGCCAAAAGGATTAAAACTCAAGGGAGAAACTGTTAAGGGAGAAGCATAGATTTCAAGCACAATCATTGATTCTGTTAGGTGAACTACTGACAAATGATTAAACAAAAAAACAACGTAAAATCTAGTTAAGAACTCATTAATTCACTCTATATGATCCTATCTATTCCCATCATCAATAAATGGAGGCAGTGGTCAATTCCTCATCTAGTAATGAGAGAAAAGTTCATGAAAAAAAAAAGTAAAACTAAAAGGGGAGAAAAATTAAGTCAAGCTTGGTAAATAAATCCTTATCCAATGAGGTATGAAACACACAAACTTGCACAATTTCCATAGAAAACCTTCAGAAAGGAACAAGAGGACCCCATTAAATGAGATTGGTATGGATTGCTAAGAAGGCAACATTAGCACATACAACAAAAAGACAAACAAAATTACCTAAATTTTCTTCACTAGACAAGAAAACAACATAAAAGTACAGCAATTTAACAAAAACAAACCATAAAATGCAACCAATTTAACTAACCAAGACAAGCCAAACACTGAAATGAAAAGAAACACAAAATGGAGCAAGAAATTTAGTACCTTGGGTTGTGAGATTGCTTTGGATTCCTAGGAGCGCCATGCTTAAAAACATTAGTATTCTTTCTAAGCTCTCCATAGTAATGAGAAGCAGGAGCTTGTTTAAGAGTAACAATGTAAACAGCTGTAGTTCCATTTTCTGAACCATCATCAACTTGACACAAAGTGCCTGCTAATACCCCTAAACTAAGCACCATTACCACTAAATGCACCAAGTACACACCTTCCATTTTAAAACTTAAACGAAAAAAAAAATTCCAAAACACAACAAGATGAACACAGAAACAACAAAAGCTCAACTCTTTAACAACACATGATGTGCTTTACTTTTCAAGAACCAAACTTTACTTGAAGAAACTAAAGAAACCCCACAGAAGTAAAAACCCTGATTTGGAATGATGAGGAAACAGCTTTGAAGAAGTGGAAGCAGAGAAAAACCCCATTAAGCTTCTTCCATTGGCAAAGAAGCTAAGCAAGGGTGAAATGTTAAGAGAAGAAAGAAGAGAAAGTACCCTTTTGTTAACTTTTGAGATGGAGAGAGTGTGCAGTCTAACAACGGAATTAATATAGTATAGAAAAAGAAGCTCCTGTTCAGGCTTTACTTGGGGACTGTGAATATGAACGTTTTGTTTAATAAAAAGTTGGAAAAATATTGGATTGATGATGAACTGTTTCTTTTGTTTTTTTCTTCTTTTTTGGAGTTTCTGTGTTCTTTGCTGTCCTTCTGGTGGGTGGGAATTAATTTCTTGATTCTCTATACATTATTGGTCAAACTGTTAAATCTATACTTAATTAATTAATATACTTAGGTTGATACTTGAAAAATATGCTGGGAATGAATTTTCTCTACTTTAATTAAATTTAATTATAATATTTAATTTAAATTTAAATAATAAATAATAAATAATAAATAAATTTAATTAATATTTTAAAAGATATTAATTTTATTATCTTTATTTTATTTTTAAAATATATTTTAAAAAAAGATGAGCTGATGAATATTTTAAAAAATAGTTTTAGTATTAATTTTTAATATAGGAAATCAAAAGGAGTTGACCTTTTATTTATTTTTATAAATTAAATTCTATTTAAAATTTAATTTTAATACTCAAAATAGTTCTAAGCATAAAATTTTATTAAAATCTTTAAATTGAATTTAATTTAGAAGATTCCAAGTAACCTGGAAAAAAAAAGACTAGAATTGCAAAATTAAATTAAGTGATAATTTCTTATCCGTGGAGCAATAAGCCTAATTTTCACATTTGTAGCATCTAGTTTCACACATAGTTATACGAGGATTGATATGGAAAACAGCTTAAATTATTATGTTATTAGGTTAATTTATGGGTTATTAGATTAATATTTTTTTATTAAAATAATATTATTTTATTTTTCTTAGCTATTTTACATTTATGTATCATATTTCATTCGAATTTGACTTGAGTAATTAAATTATTAAAAAGATCAATCAAGTTAATTAAATTTTATTAAATTAATATTTGATTTAAATTCAATAAAAAAAGAAACTTAACCCAAATAAAGCTCAAAATTCTAAACTTTCCAAATTCAATCCATCAAGCCAAGTTAGGCCAGATTAAATAATTATAAATGATGTTTAATATTAAAATTTTATTTGAGAATGCAGTAATTTTTATTTTTATGTATTTTTTTAAAAGTAGGTTTGTCTTGATAAAATATTAAATTAATTTTTTTATTTTTTATAATTCTAACGTGTTAATAAAAAAAATAAAAAAATATTTTAATATATTTTTTAAAAATATATATTTCAAAGCAATAAATCTAGATACGATATGAAAAAAAATGTCATGTACGGAGAGGATTTTTGGGGAACAGAAAATAGGGGAAAGGAACAGAGGAAGACAGAGATGAGATAAGGAAATATGGGAAAAAAGTGGGGCATATATGAAAATGATAGCAGGTGTAGGGTCAGCCTTTTAATTTTTAATTTTTGGCTTCATTCTTTCTTCGTGGCTGTCCATTATTCCCAACGTTCCAATTTCACAAGTGTTTTTTTGTCTTTGCCTTTGCCCGTGACGCCCCTCTGCCCTCTGTATCCTTTCAGAAATATGCAACTACGCTTTCATGCATTGGAAAAGAAAAAGGAATAAGCCATATTTTCACTTTGGTCCCTGTAAATTAAAATCTTCCAAAGTTAATTCTACAGTTTACCTAAAGTTTCAATATGAACATTTCTCGTTAAATACTTGATCATAGTTTATGAATGGAAATCTTTTCCAACTTTCTTTTTAACCTTATTCGAGTTATCTCTCGTATGATTTACTGTCTATACAAGGCATGTTTGTTTTTATATTTTAAAAGTATTTTAAAAAAAACTTAAATTTTTTTATTTTTTTCTCTGCTTTAAATTAATATTTTTTGATGTTTTTAGATCATTTTGATATACTGGTGTCAAAATAATTTTTTTAAAATAAAAAAATTATTTTAATACATTTTGAAGTGAAAAAACACTTTGAATAGCAACTGCAACTATACTCCCAAACACGAAGAAGCATTGTTTTGAATAAAATTATTTATAAAAAAATTATTTTTTACTTTTATTTTTGTTTCTTGTAAGATATTTTTTTAAAATAATATTGAACAACGTAAAATATTTTATGATCAATCTTTACATTTAGTTCATTTGTTATAGTCAATACTATATATTAAAATACTTTATAAACATTAAACGACTCACAATATTATTTAACTATTTTAATTATTATCATTGATGGGCTATTACTTCATCACCATAATCTCCACCTTTATTTCCATCATTTTTATTATTTTCATCATTATTATCTCATCATTATTATTTTATTATCACCATATTATTCACATAATTATTTATCATATATTGTAAAATTGTGTTTTACATTTTAATTCATAAGATATTCTAGGCGGAACAAATGCCAAGCAATAGATTAGTAGAGGTAAATTGCATTGAAGGGTTGATGGAACAAACTATATTAGAATATTCAGTCTGCATCTGATTTATCATTCACAAATCTGATTCGAACGTTGGGAGTATAAATAAATAGTACATTCGATATAATATTAAATGCTCAATAGAATGAGAAGGAAACACAAAATATTTCTTATGATAATAAATAAAAAATCATTGTGAATGTTTGATCATGCGTGTTTAAGAGTGTATTTATAGTTGTTTTTTAAAATACTATTCGTGTTGAAATGTATCAAAATAATATTTTTTTTTATTTTTTTAAAATTATTTTAAAGATCAGCACATCAAAATGATTCAAAACATACAAAAAAATTAAATTTTAACAAAAACAAAAAAAATTGAATTTTTTAGGAACGCGGTGCAAACCGCGTTCCCAAACAGAAATGTTGTAATGTGTTGTTTTTTCATTTTAAAATTATTTTTTAATTATTTTTTATTTTTAATTAATTTTTTATATTTTATCTTGATATATTAATTTAAAAAATTAATATATTTTTAAATCAAAAAAATATTTTAAAAAATAATCATACAGCTCAATCCTCGTTACTGAAAGGAACATGAGTGTGCAAAAATTTGGTATAGGATTCCAAATTCTACTTGCATGGAATCTAACTAGCATTGCTTTCTCTAGATGATCATAATTTTCTTTAGTAAAAGTGGTGGGCCATCATCTTCCACTCTTGGAGGCCATTTTGCTAAAATATAGTCGTTAGGGGACCCTCGTGTGCCCTAAAGAGCCCGGTTCTACTATCATTAGGATCCCTTTCTCTTTGATTTCAATCAATGACCGCCTCCATGTGAGTTCATGAGAAAAAGGGTCAGCTTGACCATGCCCATGTTTTATGGGATAAAACCAAGAATTAATGGACCGCTGAATTTATCCCATGTTTTAGATGAAATATGGCTTTTTTTTTCTTCCAATTAATATGAAGCTCTTAAATTAATTTTATGATTTGAGCTCAAATAATTAAAAAAAAAGGGTGCAAATTAATATTCCTAGCCGCTGAATTTATCCCATGTAATTTACTTGATAAAGAAAAAATATTTGTTTTTTAGTGGCCCATCATTATTTGTTGTGGTTAGTGGCCTTAAAAGAGGAATAATTGGATTAATGTCGTTAATTAGGATGTCCTTTTCTATGGATAATCACGAGTTAGTAAAGTTATTGTTCAATCTCATAGCCGTTGGACCTACTAACTTGTTATTTGTAAATCTGTAATGAGTTCGGTTGACATTGTCACAGTTTATTTTTGTATTTAAAATTATATTTAAATGTATTTTAAAAATATATTTGACATTAATATTTTTAAGTATTTTTAAAAATAAAAGAAATTATTTTAATATATTTTTAAATAAAAAAATACTATATTTCAAAATGCCGTTGAAAATTAAGGAAAACTGGCCAGAGATGGAAGTTGAAAAACAGCATGGGAATTAAGAATGAAGATCCCTGAGCACAATAATACAGGGAATATTGGCATATTCCTTTGTGAGGTAGAAAGCGTTGGACAATAAAGAAATTAATTATAGGATAACGTTTCATTGTAGAAACTCTGTTCATCATCTCACGTTTATAACCGTTAACTCCACTGTTTATAACGAATATTTTCTTTTTTAAAAAAAAAATCCTTCACCCTTCAATTATTGAAATTTATTTATTATTTATTTTATATTTTTTAAGTTATGTTGACATGATTTAATGTGTTGAGATTTATTTATATTTACATGATCATGGATATTTGATGTATCATATAATATTATTACATAAATAATTCGTGCTATGTTGTGTAATGAGTTAATTTTTATCAATGTAAAATAAATATTTATGTGATATTAATGTTTTAGAATAAGTTAAAAAATATATAAGATTTTGGTAATTAGAAGAGGTCACATGTATGGTAGGGCAATGATTTGGAAAGTAAACAAAAATAAAAAATCATGAATTGAGCATAAAATGGTCAAGGAAAAAAATAAAAAATTATAAAAATAAGAATTAAATCTTAAAGATCAAAAAATAATAATAAAAAATCAAGCATGCAAAATTTTTCAGGTTTGTGTCTGCTGAAAAGGAAGATTGGATCACTTTGGCAAGCCCATATGTTGTCTTTTGTTATTGCTGGGGGTTATGAGATGTTTGGGCTTTGACCAATTCCTTTTGCTAGGATTCTCTTGGATGAATATGGGCTATAGCTCTATTAATCTTGGCTAAATTCTTTGGGTTGTATCCATTGATTTAATGTGTTTGGGTCAAATATATACATGATCAAACAAGGATGTGAGTGTATATTTCAGTAAGGAATTTATTTATTTATTTTTTGTATAATTTTGAAATTTCTAATACCAAGTTAGTATCTATGAAGAACATGTTGAAGAACTCAAATATGGGTTGTAGCTCTATTAATCTTGGCTAAATTCTTTAGGTTGTATCCATGGGTTTAATGTGTGTAGGTCAAGTATATACGTGTTCGAACACGTGTATTTTAATAAGGATTTTTTTTTTGTATATTTTTGAAATTTCTAATACAAGGGTTAGTATCTATGAAGAACATGTTGAAGAACTCAAATATAGGCTATAGCTTTATTAATCTTGGCTAAATTCTTTGGGTTGTATCCATGGGTTTAATATGTGCAGGTTAAGTATATACATGTTCGAACAAGTGAGTATTTCAATAAGGATTTTTTTTTGTATATTTTTGAAATTTCTAATACAAAGTTAGTATCTATGGAGAACTCAACAACATGAATTTCATTTCAGACTCAATTATGTCAAATTGAGAGCATTAAGACATGTAAAAACAATATTCAAACAAGATTTTAAGATTAGATTAACACGATAATCAACCTTATATCATGATTATTTGATTTTTTGTGAAGAACAAAATGAAAAAACCGAAGATCAAATGCTTCCATTTAAACCCCACAAGATTCTACATTAATGATCAACAAGCTAAAATGCATGTTTAATAGCCAACAATCGATCAAAAGGACAATTATCTTTTATTCTAGATTAACGATCAACAAGCAAGAGTTGTGTTTTTCTAATAACTTTTTTATTTAAAAAAAAATTGTTATAACAGCTACAAATACGCTTTAATTATGTTATCTATTTTCTTATTTGTTGTTACAAGCTAACAACTTATATAAGGATCATACACTCTTTAAATAAAGAAATAAGAACCCAAGCTAAAACTTTCTTCATTTGAACTTGCTGATGTTTCATTTCACTCATTCTTTTGTTGTTTATGCGCCTCTCATTATTTTTTTAAGGAAGAATCTATTGAATCCTAAGGGATAGTTTTTTATTGAGGAATTATCCTTAAGGACAATAGTCTCGGACTTTATTTGTTGTTTTATTTTGTTTATGTTCTTCATTTGTGATTTTATTACCAACATAAAAACCATGGATACATACCAGATAATCCACCTTTACTTCAACAAGATGGTTCGTTTACATGACATTTCTAGATCCATCACTTCAGATAGAGATGTGAAGTTTATGAGTAAATTTTAGAAGAGCTTATAGGGTAAGATGAGAACTCAACTGAATTTTATTAATACATATTATCCTCAAACAAATAGGTAGACGGAGGTGGTTAATCAAAGACTTGGCAACTTGTCGTGGAGTTTAGAGGGAGATAAGCTGAAATAGTGAGAATTGACTTTGCTACAAGCATATAACAGATCTCGTAATCAGACTATCTATTTGAGTCCATTCGAGATCGTTTATGGAAAGAACCCTTTTGGAGTGCTGAAGTTGATGCTTGTTACTCGTATCGAAGGACTGAGTGTTTAAGCTAATGATATGGTATATTACTTGCATGGTCTTCATAAGCAGGTCACAAAGACAATCACTGGCAGTAATGCCAAGTATAAAGCCATGGCTAGACCAGGTTAACACCTTAAAACTACGATAACAAGAGATCTCCTGCTGAATCAAGCTCAAATTTTTTTAAGTGAGCTTACAGAAAGTTTTCCTAAAGGAAGCCATTGTGTTACTTATTGGATTGTTGGGTTTTCAGGAATTAGCCTGTAAGTTGGTGTTTGAGTTTTTTTTTATAGATTTTATGTTTTATTTAAATTTTTATATTATACACTTATAGGTTAAATGCAGAATCTATGTGATACAACTAAGGTTATAGAAATTAAAGATTTTGAGTATTTGAGTGAGAATTTGACAATTAGATGGGAATTTAAACTAAATAGATTATATAAATGATTTAATAGATATTTTTATAGATCATTGGAATACATCTGGATCAATAAATAAATAAATTATGGCCACTCTATATTGGATTAGCAACTTAAGATAAAGATATATATAAAAATCCAACTATTGGGTTAATGGGTATTTAACCGAGCATTTTCTTCTTCCAGAAAGTCTTCGTGCATGTTTCTTACTTTCTGTTGAAATTCAGTTTAAAAATGTGAATATTGTACAGAGAAAAAAATTTGTAAAGAAAGTAGCTAAACTGTAGGCCACGGCTAAAAAACAACTACTAGTGTGAAATTTTATTAAATCATAGATCATAAGAGAGAAAATGAGCAGATATATTTCAAGTTAAATTTCTGCTATTATTTACCTTAAGAAAAGAAGGGGAAGAAATCAGTAACCTTGCAAAACAAATCGACCAAGCTTTATTAGAGCCTCCTAATTGAGAAAACAATTTATTTTCTTCATTAATTAAACATGGAATTATGATGTTCACTTTGGCCTTTTCCTTTATAACCTTCTCCCTTTTCTAATTGCCATATCAACATGTAAACTTGTGTTGTGCTACACGATGCCATATATATATATATATATATATATATATATATATATATATATATATATATCTTGGACTCATGTTTCCATATAAAATTGAATTAAAATTGAAAAAATTATATATTTTATTTTTTATTAATGTAGGTGTTTGGACTAACTTGTGTATATCTCGACTAATCTCACGGGCCCTGAAGTTAATGACCATGTAAGTCTCTAATAGTTCTGAGGTTTGTAAGACTCGAATTGGTGATTTTTAAAAAGCAAATCTAAAACCTGACTAATTGAGTTATATCTATTATAATTAAATTATATACTTTTTTGAAATCATATCTTATGGCATGTGTAGTACGTTTTTGCCCCCATCTAGAAGAGGTTTGAACTTTGAACTGCCATTTTAGGTTTACTATTATTCTTAAGCTTCCTAGCAAGTACTTTAAAAAGAAAAGGAGAAAGGTTGACACAGTAGATTATCTAATTTTCTTTTAGATCTCTTTCACATTGGTTTTCTAATATAATGATCAAAACTAGAATATTCTATATGCATGTTGAACTCCAATATAAATAAAATAAAATAAAAAAATTGTCTTGTCTTGTCTTGTCCGGTCTGGACTCATATGTCAACAACTACTTATGCAATAACAAAAATAAAAGATTATAAAATTAAATAAATGTTGGATGAATTCCTTAAAAATTATGGTTGATTTATATACTTTTAATACAATTTTGATATCGTAGAATATCTCAAATACTAATATATAAATATAAATTCCTCCTCACTTCTATCCAAGAAAAAAAATAATATTTAAGAAATTATTAAAAAATAAATTATTAAAAACTAGAAATATGTTAGTCCCCCTTTTTTTTCATTATTTTCCTATTTATTAACCACATCAAACCTTAAATATAAAAAAAGCGTCATATATAGTATATTATTAGCATTTTATTTTGCCTATGAAAACTCTACAACACAAAATTATTAAAGATGGAATATATAATTGACATTTATGTTTAAGTTTATTTTTATCATTGTCAAGTTCATTATCTTCTTTTTTATTGAATTTCAGGTTAATTTCATCAGCTTCATCTATTTCTTTATATCTATACATACTTAATAATATATTTAAACAAAACAATTCGATATGTATCAACTAATGATTCGATTTGAAATACATTATTTTTTCAATGACTTCATCGTTACCATCTTTAATAACTTTAACACAACTCTTACATTTAGTTTTCACAATGGATAATAAATCAAATTTATTATATTCATTTATATATATAAAAAGAATATACTTGTTGATATTATTTGGTGAAAAGAAAAGTAACGTTGTTGATGTTGCAAAGAAAAAAATGGTACGAGAAAGAATTGTCAATTATAATACCTTTAAATTTATTGATGAAATTGCCAATAAAATTTGACGATAAAATATTTTTATCAGCAATTTCACTAGAAAATACTGACTTGATATATTGTTGATGAAAAATTTATTGATTTTTTTATTATTTTTATTCCATACAAAATTCTATCAGAAATTACTAGCAAAACATATTCCATTGCTATTTCCATTAAATATTACAAATGGAATATTTTATATCAGTGATTCAGTTGTTCTTTGCTAATTTTCTGGTATTGGAAATGATTTAAACAAAATATAAAACTCCAATAATATTAAAAATACTATAACTAAATCAAAGTTAACTAAATTAGTAAATTAGATTTGTATTTTTAGTAGAATTTTTTTTAAAAAATCTTACGTTACTTTTTTCTTCTTTGGAGAAAATTACATCTAAGTTCATCATGCACATATTAAATGAGATTCTTATTTTTTTATATAGGAATCTTGTATTATTCTCTTCTATTACTTTTTACTTATTTGGAGAAAATTATCCATTAAACTTTTATTATTGCTTTTGGCTGATTTATATTAAAAACATCTATTAGGTTATTAAAAACTTTTATTGATGCATATATTGTTTATAAGCTCTATTCACATAATATATAATTAAAATCAACTCTTTCAAATAAAAAAGACTCATCCTGGATTTTTTTTGTTGACATTTGACTACTCGGTCTTCGTCTTGGCAAGTAATACTTTAGACTAGCACAGTACACTTCTTTGGTTTGCCTACATCAATCTGCCATTCCATCCTGCTTCACCTCAAATCTTCACAAATTTCTCTCACAGCTACTGAACACATTCTTTAGCATCAACAATAGTCATGGAGCTAACATTTCTATTGTTATCTCTAGCTCCATTGGTCCTACCACTTGTTATTAGCATCTTTGCTTTCAAGTACTCATCCCGTAGTGCCAAAAACCTGCCACCGGGGAGCCTGGGCTGGCCTATCTTTGGCGAAACACTCGAATTCTTGTTTGGTAAGCCCAAAGAGTTTGTGTTTCACAGGATGAAGAAGTACTCTTCTGATATCTTCAAGACCAAGATTCTTGGAGAGGAGACTGTGGTGATGTGTGGCCCTGATGGACACAAATATCTCTTCACCAACGAGCAGAAACTTTTCACTGTATTTCGAACTCATTCGATGCAGAAGCTCTTTCTTTCCGATGAAGCTTCTGCTCCGATTGAAATTACACGCGAAGCTGAGTCTAAAATCATAAGATCACCTGGGTTCTTGAAGCCTGAGGCATTGGTCAGGTACTTGGGGAAAATGGACTCCATTACACAGCAGAAAATGCAAGCTTATTGGGAAGGAAAAGATGAAGTCAAGGTCTTTCCTTTCGCGAAGACACTGACTCTGTCTCTTGCCTGTCGCTTTTTCTTGGGCTCTGATGATCCTGAACGTATAGCTAGGCTTGTCAGCAATTTTGATGATGTAACCCTAGGTATGCATTCCATTCCTTTGAATTTCCCTGGAACAACTTTTTACAGGGCTAACAAGGCTGCAACTGCAATCCGCGAGGAGCTACGATTAGTCATCAGTGAGAAAAGAGCCATTATGGCCGAAGGAGGACAGGTGCAGGATGTACTATGCCATATGATCTTGGCCACGGACCCTTCAGGCAAACACATGGCAGAAGCTGAGATTGCTGGCATGATGATGGGTTTACTAGTTGCAGGATATAGTACAGTGGCTACTGCTATGACATTCTTTATGAAATATGTTGGACAGAGGCCTGACATTTATGCTAAGATCCTAGCTGGTAAATAAATCATTCTCTTCCACGCTCTCCATTCCGATCGTTTGAGTACCTATACATATATATGTGTGTGTGTGTGTGTGTGTGTGTGTGTGTGTGTGTGTGGTTTTCATGTTAATTGATCTCATCAATAGCCTGTCTTCTTGAAATCCAGAGCAAACAGAGATTGCAACAGCTAAAAAGGCAGGAGAGGTACTAGACTGGAATGACATTCAGAAGATGAAGTACTCATGGAATGTAGTCTATGAAGTGATGAGGCTCACACCTCCAATCCAGGGAACTTTCAGAGAGGCCTTGACTGATGTTACTTATGCAGGATACACCATTCCAAAGGGATGGAAAGTATGTAATCTTTCCTTTTCCTTTTCTTTTTCACAAGTTTCAAAATTCTCTAGTCTCCAAAATTAAAGTTGCTTTTTAAACCCTACTTTCGGTGACACTTGCTTTACATTTGTAGATATACTGGACAGTCAGCACAACAAACAAGAATCCAAAGTACTTCCCAGATCCTGAAAAGCTTGACCCATCTAGACACGAAGACGGAAAGGCCTTTCCTCCGTTCACGTTCGTACCTTTCGGAGCTGGACCTAGAATGTGCCCTGGAAAAGAGTATGCTCGACTAGCAATTCTGACTTTTGTTCACAACGTCGTCAAGAGGTACAAGTGGGAGGTCGTGTTTCCTGAAGAAAAGATCGTTGGTGATATGATGCCAAGTCCTGAAAAGGGACTTCCAATTCGCCTTCAATCGCACTGATGCCGAAAGGCTAGCTTGCTTCGATCTGGCTCGGGGTAATTAGGCTTTGGATTGTAGAATAAACCAGCTAGACTGGGCATGATCTTAATAAAATGTGATTTTATCCATCACCTTTCCTTGTTGGTGATCATGTCATCTTGTCACTTGTAATTCATTACTAGAACATTTCCTTGTTGCTTCTCGCCCCCTCGTACTGTATATATCTGCACGGTAGTCAGCAAAGACTTGAGCAAAGTTTTCATGAACAGTTAGCTTCATGTATAGCAGATTGTTAAAGGTTTAAGTTAATATGGAATTCAATATTTCAAGGAAATTGAAATTTGATCCAATAAGTAATTAATTTCCTGGTTGTAGCTCAACTGGTCAGGTTTTGAATTTATTTTCTAAAGGTCACCAATTCGAGTCTCACAAACTCTAAGGCCACTAGAGATTTACACGGTTATTCATTTCAGAGCCTGTAAGAAATTAATCGAGGTACGCACAAATTAACCCGGATACTCACATTAATAAAAAAAAGTAATTAATTTCTAATTTAATGGCAAATAAAGTTAAATATACTAATTAGTAGTTAATGAGAATCTAGCAATATAGATACATGTTTTGGTTTTAAGGCTCGTATATCAAATTTTAGAAAAAAAAATATAAAAATTATTTTGTTAGTGTTTTCATAATGGTTGGAGGTGTATTCTTGATCTATTTATTTTTTCTATATTATATTTAAATGATAATTGTTTTAGAAGTATATTTGGATCTTTAAATCTAACCGTTGGTATTAGAATATGTAATAATATCATTGTCTTGATAAAAAAAAATTAAAATTCTTTGTGGATGAATGAATTATTTTTTTTTATCTATTTTCATATCTATGTTAACAGATTATATCTGTTTTGAATTTTTCAGTGTTCAATTAATTTATTGATTATGTTTATCTGCCCTAAGTATTATGTTCCCAAATTGAATTGATAATCGCCTTGACTTGATATATGGCTTAGAAATTTGGTTTATGGCCAAATGAGTTTCGATGATAACCATATATGAACATGCCCAGTAGCAAAATAATAAATTGAAATCCAACCTCTCAAAATATTTCTTATTTTTCATTAAAAAATTATTATTCTTCTAAAAATATTTTAAAATTTAAAAAAAATCATAAAAAATCTAGTATCATAAAAAACCAATAACATGCAAGCAAAATCTTCCTTTTTCTACGACTTTATATCTATTTCTCTAGTGGTGTGTATATATATATATATATTGAAAATCTTTTATATCAATTTCTGATTTATTAGTTGGTTGAATTTGAGTCTTCTTGACCGAATAGTTCATAAACAACATGTTAATCCTCCAGTTATTCATAGAGATTTTAATCCTCCAGTTAGATATTTGAAACTTTAAATTTGATTTTTATTTTGAATATTGAAATTATATTTGTCAATCTTACCTAAACTTTTTAAATTGTTATATATTTTTTAGATTAATTAAATATCATGTCAAAACTGGAGCTAGGAGCTATGTTTAAATTGAGGGCATATTTGAATTTATCATGCTGATATGGTATGTTATTGATTCACCGAGTTGTCACGTACGGTGACCAATAAATTAAATCGACGGCCTAATAGCCTAGATTTTTTCCAGAATATTGATATGTGTGTGTGCGTGGAAGGAGAGATGATAATGTTGTTAATGAAAAGAAGAAAAAAGAAAGTGAAAAGAGCGCACCCAGAAATATCATGCTATCCGAATCAGACCATCATTTTTTCATGTCTTGTAATTGACTCAACACACCCCTGGTCTTAGATTCCGTGGGTACCTTTTTTTTTGTTTTTTTATAACCCGAGTTCTCCGGACTAGCTTACGCACATAACAAGTAATTCCCGGGTCCACTGAACACCCTGCAAGCCCAATGAACAAGTAAGACACCGTGGGAGTGACATGCATGGACAAAAAAGATCGAACTCGGGTGCAGAGGAAGGGAATAAGGCCTTTCCCCCGCTAGATCACGACCTCAAGTGCGTACCTCTTTTTTTTTTTTTTAGTTTAATGTGAGTGTCCGGGCTAACTTGCGCGCACCTTGACTAATCCCACGAGTCCTGAAGTTAACGAACATGTAAGCCTCTAGTGGCCATCATATGAGCAACCACAAGGCTCGAATCTGAGACCACAAAGAAAGCAAACTTTTTAGTCCTAAGCTCTTATCATTAGACCACCACCTAAATGATTGTACCTCTTCTTTTCTTTGTATGCTTGCTTGTGTCTTTCTTTTCCTTTTTATTTCAACTGTGGTTTTATAAGATACAATAATCATCCTAGAAAAATGTGTATAAAATTGGTTCAACACACCCAGAAAAAACACATTTGATTATACTTTATCCTTCAAAATCAATCACGAATACCTTTTATATCAATTTATATAAAAGAAATGAACTTTACAAGACAACAATCAATGCTCCACATCTTACATTATCTATTAAGATTTATTTTTAGTTGATGATAGCAGTAATATCGGACGAGCTTGCATGTAAACTAAAATTAAGTTTCTTGATATACCTTTTTACAACAAACTAGTGTATTTTAAAGAATTTATTCCTCTCTAAACATTTTATCAATTGCGGTCTTTCTTTTAGATGATTTTCTCAAGCTCATTTGCTATCCCCGATATTTGAAGGCTTATAATGTTGAGGAATATGAGATGAGGTTATATTTAAAGGTTTATAATGTTAAGGAATATATATGAGATGAGGTTCCAAAAGATGATTTATATTACTTTTTATTATATATATTCAAGTGAAAGTTTTTAAATTTAAAATTTACATAAACTTATATTATATTATACTTCATTTTTATTAAATAAAATGAAAGTGATAAGATTTGAATTCGTAACTGCTTGATCAACAAGACTATCACTACAAGATTTAACAGTTTTACCGACGGAATTTTTCCGTCGGCGTAAGATACATATTCCATCGGTAATTAATTTACCAACAAAATCACCGACGGAAATGCTCCGTCGGTGAATCTTTCGTCGGTAATTTTTTTCCGTCAGTAAATCCGTTGGTAATAAAAAATATTTTTACCGACAGATTTACCGACGGAAAAGACCCGTCGGTAATAATATTTTTAATTATCAACGGATTTACTGACGAAATTACCGACGGAAATTCCGTCGGTAATTATTTAAAAACATTTTAAAAAAATTCATTTTATAAAATTATAATATAATTAAATTAACATAAATCAACACTCTATAATATATACTCAAAATGCTTGGAAAAAAGAATAAAAAAATCAACTCAAACAAATTTACAACAAATAAATAAAATGAAAAAATAAATTCAATTAAAAATTGATCTCATATGAAAAAAAATTCTCACAACAATATTTATACAATTATTAAGAACAAAAAAATTAAAAATAAAATAAAAAACAAATACAGTGAAAAAAATCATGAAAAAAGAAGAAAAAAGAAAAATCTTACCTTAATGTAGTTGGAAGTGAAGCTAAGGAGAGAAAAACAATTCGTAAAGCACATTAATTAAAACAAAACTAAGAGGATAAAAGAAGAAAGAAGAAGAAGACATACCCGAGCATGGAGGAAAAGAGAACGAGATGAGGAGAGAAAAGAAGAGAAAGAAATAGATATTGATGTTTTTTACATATAGTGAAGAAGAAGAAGAAGAAGAAGAAATGAGTCTGTCTCTTGTGAAATAAGGGGATTCGAGCTTTTTATTGTGGCGCGTTAGCGACGGATTTACCGACGGATAATTGAATATTAATATTTTTTAAGTATTCTGTCAGTAATATTTAATTTAAATTTTCAATTTCATAAAAAGTTTTCATAAACCGCCAACAATTACTGACGATTTTTCAATCCGTCGGTGATTCTGTCTATAATATTTAAGTGAAAATTTTAAATTAATTGATTTTTTTAAAAAAACCGCCAAATAACACCGACGACTTTTCAATCCGTTGGTGATTTTGTCTGTAAAAAACAACAATTAACAGTGCAATTGGAAAGTGAACAGTTTTGGAGCTCTCTGAAAAATACCGATGGAAAATGTCGTTGGTGATTCCCTTAGTAATTGACATGATGAATAATGTTCACAGTTTACCAATGAATTTACCGACGGATTGTACCGACGGTAATTCCGTTGGTAAAAATAACACGTCATCATTTTTTTTTGCTTTGTTTTAATTTTTTTCCCCACAGTAATTCCCTCGGTATATACCGAGGGAATATTTCCATTGGTAAAATCCCTCGAAAATTTACTGACAGAAATATTTCCTCGGTATTTTCGTTTGTATTTATCGATTTTCTGGTAGTGTATGATATTATATTAAAGAATCATCTTACCCAAAACTTAATTAAGATGTTATTAGATGAAGTCTCGTGATATGGTTTATATTATTTTCTAACATATGATGTATGTTTTAGTCATTATCTGGTAAAAATATTCTTTGTATGCAACTTAATTGAAATAGAAAATGTGTTGAATTATTTTTGGATTTTAAGGGTTTTATGATCTGTTTGGATTTGGAATGTGCATAATTTAAATAATTTTATATTTAATTGTTAAAAGTAGAAAAGCTTTGATAAAAAGCTTATTTAAGAAATAGACAAGTTATCTTAGAATAATAGGTGAAAACTTATAGCCAGAGAAACATATAATCCGTAATGCTTTACATAAAAGTACATTAAGTTCAAACATGCAGTTAGAAAAAGCCATTCATATGTTGTTGTATTTGTTTTTCAAATAAGTTTTTGTGCTAAAATATATGTTAATAAATTTTTTTATTTTTTAAAAATTATTTTTGATATCAGCACATCAAAATAATTTAAAAACACTAAAAACATATTAATTTAAAGTAAATAAAAAAATAAAAAAAATTTTAAATTTTTTAAAAAACATTTATGGAGATATTATTTTCTCACAACTTCTTAACTTTGTTTGAAGGACCATTCTTTTTAAGGATTACTATGTTATTTCCTTTTCTCTGACTGTTGTGTTGACCAATATTGTTTTTAACATAAAAAATAATATCTATATCATAAAAAATTATTTAATCATCATTAACTTTGATATAATAATTTAAATTTTAAGACTTTGGATCCAATTCTTTACTTAAACTTGATTTTAAATTAAATCAAAGAAAAAAAAAAGTTAAGGTAACCTAAATCAACCTTGACCTGAAATTTAAATTTCAATATCAAAAATTAATTTATTATTAACTCAATACTAATAAATTTAATAATAATTTTATATTAAAAAAAATCAAAAAAAAATCAAATAACCAATAAAAAAAACCCTAGGTGTTTGGGCAGAGAACTGGACGTCTGAACCAATATTTGTTTTCTTCATTCTCCTTTTCTTAAAAAAAAAAAAAATAATACATAGAAGACAAACCATTTGTAGCATGAAACACAATATTAATTGTTGACTAAGACGCACATTAACCAACTAAACTACAACATGAAAATATTATAAAATGATTAAAAAAATATAAAAACCTAGTTTACTATTTGCACTTCACTTGGTATGACTAGTTAAACCAACGCCATGTCATTTTATTTGTAGCAAGTGCGATTGAAAATTTTGATTACAAATAAAAGATACTTTAGCAAAATAAATAAATAAATAAATAAATAATTTACTATCATGAAAAAATAAGATATTAAAGGGATAGAAAAATCGTAAATGAATAGTATTATCTATAACGATAGACAAATAAAAGGCGTTATGAAAGTTTTTTTTTAATCATTTACTTGCTAGGCTTTTAGAACCAGATTCTTTTTTTTTTTTGATCTTTTATCAATTCTACGGTTTTCTTAACGAATCAAATTACGACGAATAAGACCGAATCATATGCTATTAATAAAAAAGATAATTAATCTTGAGGGTAGCTCAACTAATCAGATTTTAGATTTGTTCTCTAATGATCACGAGTTCAAATCATTTAGATATTACTTTTACCTGTGCTTTATTTAAAGTTAGATAATTTTTTCTTTTAACATAAAAAAATGAATATGACAACATTTTATAAGTGTTTTTTAACATGAAAAATTCTTAATCATAAATTTAAAAATTTATGCATGCATTTAATTAAATAAACTAAAAATTATTTATACAACTGAAATAAATTACCCAAAACACATATAAAACATCCTAAACACCTTGACAAACCTGTATATAGCCTCAAACAACCCAAAAAGCTGAAAATAAATAACCAAAATCAACCTAATACCAAAATCATTTATGAACTCAAATCTATTATCACTTGCAAAGTCTAGGGAAAAGAACATCTAGAATAAACTTTTCTCATCAAATGAAATTCATTAATATCAAAATCGATATTTTTTGTAGATAGAATCAATGTCAACCAAAACTTTCTCTTTTTACCATAAGAATCATATCATTTTTCCTCTTCTCTTTCAAATTATGGACTTTTATGGAAATACAGTCTGCAGATCACGACACATCAGCAAACGCAATTACAGATCACGTCAAATCAGCAAATGAAATTACACCTTGATTCCAGGAGTTAGTTATTTGCTTTCCATGTACATTCCATAGACTACACAGCTGTAATTTACTCTCCTCAATTGTACTGTAACCAATATAAATATATGTGATCTCTCGCTGAAGAAGGCACATGAGTTTCCAACATTTTTCTGTTTTGTTATATGGTATCAGAGCAAAACATAACCTCTGTTTTTCGATCCACCATTATGGCTTCTTCTTCTTCCAACTCCGTCACTCCCATCAACATCCATAGCCTCGTCACAGTCAAACTTACCAAGGATAATTATCTACTTTGAAAAACTCAAATCGTCCCCTACCTGCGTGGTCAACGCCTATTTGGGTTTGTTGGTGGAACCATCTCTAGTCCTAGCCCCACCATTTTTAATCCTGAAGCAGCAACCTCCCAAACCGTTCCCGCTGAAATATCAAATCCCCACTACTCTATCTGGTATGATCAAGATCAGGTTGTGCTAAGTGCACTGGTTTCTTCTTTGTTTGAGAATATTCTGGCACAAATGGTTGGCCTCTCAACATCTAGAGAAGTCTGGGTTGCTCTTGAGAGAATGTTTGCCTCTCACTTCTTCGCTCGCGCCATACAAACTAGACAATTCCTGGCCTCCACCAAGAAAGGTAACCTGTCGATTTTAGATTATTTTTAAAAAATGAGGTCATTCTCAGACAACTTGGCAGCCATCGGACAACCCCTTCAAAACCATGAGTTTACAACTTATCTTCTTGGTGGTCTTGATACTTCTTATGATGCTATTGTCACCTCAATTTCCACTCAAATTTACAAAATGATCTCAAAAGATAGGTTTAACCATCTTCTTGCATTTGAACTACGTCTGGAACAGTAACAAATCACATTTGATACCTTTATTAGCTCGGTGAACATGGCCACAAGAAATGACCACAAATCACATGTTGGAAAATATACACAACACCAACGTCTCCCTCAGCACCAGTCCTATGGTTCCAACAACAGAGGAAGGGGACATGGCTATAAAGGAAGAGGCCCACCTCCAAACTATTCCTCCAATCCGAGACCACAGTGCCAAGTCTGTGGAAAACTTGGCCACACTGTCATCTAATGTCATTACAGATTTGATCATGCCTACTAAGACACTTCTCCTCACATAGCAGCTTATATGAAAGCCACCTTATGATACCAACTGGTATCTAGATACTGGTTCCACAAATCATCTCACCAACAACTTCAACAACTTGTCTCTCCGGTCAGATACTTATCTTGGCAGCGACCAAATTCATGTTGGAGAAGGGGCAGGTTGCCTATAAAACATATTGGCTCTACAACTCTCTCCACACCAATAACTTCTTTTATTTTAAATAAGTTATTGCATGTACCTCATATTCAAAATAATTTAATTTCTGTTAGCCAATTCATAAGAGATAATAACGTTTATATTGAATTTCACTCTTCTTTTTTTTAGGTGAAGGACGAAGTAATGGGGAGAGTTCTTCTGCGTGGCAAACCTAAAGATGACCTTTACATCTTAACGAGTCCCTCTTGATGTCTGGCACTACCAAATGGGACATCCATCCTATCAAACTGCCCGTCATCTTGTTTCCAAATTTTCTTTACCTACTTCGTCTAATAAAATTTCGAGTAACTGTTCAGCTTGTCAACAAGGAAAGAGTCATCGCCTTCCTTTTTCTAGCTCTCAATCAATTTCTAATCATCCTCTTGAATTAATTTTCTCTGATGTGTAGGGTCCATCACCTATCACGTCCACCACTGGCAATAAATACTATGTTTCATTTGTTGATCATTTTAGCAAATTCACATGACTATATCCAATCCCTAATAAATCCAGTGTCATGCTTATTTTTGCTCATTTCAAAAACTTGTTAAACGCCAATTTAATTGTAAAATAAAATCTGTCCAAACCGATTGTGGTGGGGAGTATCGCTCTCTTCACACATATTTTACAAAAATTGGCATCCAACATCGAATCTCCTACCCCCATACTTCCCAATAAAATGGATTTGTTGAATGGAAACACTGTCACATCGTTGAAATAGGTCTCTCCCTCTTATCCCACAATTATGTTCTTTATAATTATTGGGATAACGCTTTTCTCATGGCCACATATCTAATTAATCGTCTTCTTACCTCCCCCCTTGGCATGTCACAATTTGAAAAACTCTACAATCATGTTCCTGATTCTTCATCCTTAAAAATCTTTGGGTGTGCCTATTTTCCTTTTCTTCATCCTTTCAATCGTAACTAACTTGACTTTCGATCCAAACATTGCGTCATCCTTGGTTATAGCAATTCTCATCATGGATTCAAATGTCTTGATACATCCACTGGCAAGGTATTTGTTTCAAAACATGTGGTCTTCGATGAAGGGTCTTTTCCCTTTGCTAACTCAGATACATCCCTTTCTCAGCCTCCATCCAACTCATATACAAATCTCCCTCCCTCTCTTTTAAGAAACAATATAAGTTACAGCCCGACACCGCAACATAACACAACCCCAACAACAACTTCATTACTTTCAACAACACCTTCTTCCTATCATCAGCCATTCTCTTCATCCTCATCAATCCCTGCTCCTTCCCGAAATATGTCACCAACCGACATAAATTCCTCCACCCCTCCCAACGATTCTGCTCGCACACCATAACCAACCCAACACATATCAGTTGCTACAGAACTCCCTCCACATGTTCTCATCAAATGGTCATACGATCTCAAAACAATATTGTAAAACCAAAGAAGAATCCTGATGGAACTGTTCGGTATCCCCTGCCACAAACATATCTTATAACAGGTACAATTCCAGAATCACTGACCTGCTTTTCAGAAGCTTCAAAACATCGTGAATGGCGTGCAACGATGGATGAAGAATTCACTGCACTCATGAGGAATGGCACATGGTCCTAAATCCCTGCCACACCTGGTCTCAATGTAGTTGGCTCCATATGGATTTTCAAATCCAAACGCAAGTTTGATGGTTCTCTTGAACGAAGAAAGGTGAGACTTGTCGCCAAGGGATATCACTAACAACCAGGAATTGATTTCAATGACACATTCAGCCCTGTGGTAAAACCCACCACCATTCGCGTCATGCTCAACTATGCTGTCTCCAATCAGTGGTCGATACATTAGATTGATATACAAAACGCCTTCCTTCATGGCAACTTGTCTGAAGAGGTTTACATACACCAACCTCTTGGTTATGTGCATCCTCATTTTCCCAATGATATTTGCCGACTACATAAGGCCCTCTACGGCTTGAAACAGGCTCCACAAGCCTGGTACCATCGACTACGAGAGCACCTACTCTCTCTCGGTTTTGTGAACTCCTGCTCCGATACTTCTCTTTTCATTTGCAGACACGGGTCATCTTTATTATTCTTCCTTGTTTATGTTGATGATATCCTGATCACTGGATCAAATCCACTGGCTATCTCCCAACTGATCACCAATCCGAGTCATGAATTTGTTGTCAAAGACCTTGGACACCTCAAATATTTTCTGGGCATGGAAGCACATCAGCTGCCCGAAGGTCTTCATCTCTCGCAAAGCCAGTACATCTTCAATCTTCTCCAACGTATAAATATGTTGGATGCCAAACCGGTTTCTTCACTAATGTCCTATTCGCAGAAACTATCCTTGTTCTCGGGTGCAACTTATTCAGATCCTTCCAATTACCGTAGTGTAGTGGGAGTGTTACAATATTTGTCCCTGACTCGACCAAATATTTATTTTGCAGTTAACAAAGTCTGCCAATTCATGCACCAACCTACTGATGAACACTGGACAACTGTGAAAAGAATCCTACGTTATCTCAAGTAAAGACCAACTTATTAAACCAAGCACCTCAACACATCTTTCTATCTACTCCGATGTTGACTGGGTGGGCTGTCTAGATGATCGAAAATCCACCTCAGGTTTCTGCCTGTATCTTGGTGACAACTTAATCTCATGGAGCTCCAAGAAACAACAAACCATGGCACGTTCCAGCACTGAAGCTGGGTACCGCGCAATTGCACATGCCACCGCTGCGTGAAATTGGTATTGTTTTAGTCTAGTGTGCAATACTATGGTGTGACAACATCGGTGTCACATATCTCATGACCAATCCAGTTTTCCATGCATGCACTAAGCACGTGGAGATCGACTATCATTTTGTCATGGAAAAAGTTCAGCAGAAAACTCTTGACGTGCGCTTCATCTCAAGTAAAGACTAGCTTGCTGACGAGCTCGCTAAACCAATTGTGTCCGCCCGATTTGCCTTCCTGAGAGACAAGCTCAGCGTGTTTTCATCCCCATTGACCTTGAAGGGGCATATTATGGAAATACAGTCCGCAAATCACGGCACATCAGCAAATGCAATTACAGATCATGATAAATCAGCAAATGAAATTACACCTTGATTCCAGGTGTCGCACGTCAAAATCCACGCGACGTCGGCTGGTGATTTTTTTTTATTGGTGTTTTGCTTGGTTCGTTGGAGTCGCCACCTAGTATTATGGTCACTAGGAACCTATGGTTTGCGTGAGTCTGAGTAAGGGACTAGTTGTGCAAGGGGAAGACGCATCACCCCTAGTGCACCCTACCTAAGGTAAGCTGCATTGTTGTTTGATTATTTTTCTAGGTCAAGTTTCTATTCGTTGGTCTTTTCTAAGGTTCAAGGTAGATTTCCCTTCGTGAGGGAGTCTCTACCTTATCGGGTTAAATCCTAACCATTCTAAAGTCTGAATTTTAAAATTGCTTTTATTTACACCTTGTATCTTTAATACCCGAGAGTGTACTTTATCGTGTAATTTTACACCCCACAAATATTAAAGTCTACATCTGAATCCTAGAAAAAAAAGTTGAAATAAAAGTTTTTGACATTTTGGCCAAACCCTAACAGATGATCATAAACTAATTATGATATCCATTTTTTGGATTTTTAAAACGTGAGAAAGATGCAATTTTTTTTTATTTTGAAAAAAAAACATGCTTGGAAAATTCTTTAGGACTTGGCCGTATGCAAATTTTTTTTTTTAATATTTCAAAGAAAACCAGGTATTTTAATACCGGACTTGTATCTTATCATGTAAGTATACAACCCAATATTCAGCAAATTTGGTAGAAAAATATTTAAGAAAATCACAAATTTTTTTGAAATGATTTTTTGAAATTATTTTGAAATTTTTTTATTTTTTTTAATACATAATAATTAATTAAATTTATTAAATCTGGGGCCAGTCCAGCCCAAACAGTTAGTCCGGTCTAGGACCGTTGGGTTGGGCCGGTCTCGGCCCAACGAATCCTTCTATTTTTTTTCGAGTCGGGCCAGAACCGGCCCGACCCCTTGGGTTGGGCCAGAACCGGCCAGGCCCAAGCAAGTGGCTAATTAATTAGCCGCTGCATGCAGAAACAAATTCTGCATGCAGCCATGGTGAAAGGAAAAGGAAGGCGTACCAGGGGAGGGGCGAGTTACCTGGCATGGAGAGAGTCGACGGCCTAGCTGGTGGTGCACGGTGCAACTGAAGGTGGTGAGGCCGGCGGCTGGCGCTGTTCACGGCTGGAAGAAGAAGGAGCAGATTCCTGCAGAGGAGAAGGAAAGCTCACAGCTGGAGCTGTTGGTGTGACTGAGGAAGGAGATGCTACTCTGGCTGCTGCTGGTAGGAGTGGAAGCCGCTGGAAAGGGTGGTTGCCGCTACTGCTGCTACTGGAGTTGCGGTGGTGGAGAGGAAAAAAGTTTTGCAGAAAAGAGAGGTAGAGAGAGAGGTATTGTGATTGTGGTGAGGTTGCTGGGTGATGGATGGGATGTGGTGTTTCGTGGGAAGGACGGTGATGAAGGTGATGGTGGCTGAAGGCCACGGTGGAGAGAGAAAGCAGAAAAATGATTGTTTGCAGAAAAATGGATATAGAGGGCTGGTTTTCGGCCAACTTTGAGCTCGATTTTCCTTCTCCCCTGAGCATGAAATTGGCTCCTATTTATAGGGCTGGAAAGAGGGTAATCTTGTCTTCAACAGGGAAAAAGTCTCAGCCCTTGATTCGACTCGAGGAATCCAAACCATTGGTTCAAAGTGTGCACCTCGAATTGCCAAATTTGGCAATCCAAGGCTGCAGACTGAACGAGGTGGTCACTTTGGGCCAATAAACGGAGCCGTTTCAAAGTTTTTCGGCCCGACCGGACCATTCTCGAGGATAAAGGGGTTTCAGGTGGACATGTTGGTGCATGCTTTGTCGAATTTGGGGTACAAACGAGGCAGAAGATACGGCTTGAAGTCGGCCACTCGGGTAGCTCAGTGGAGAAGAAGATGAACAGTACCAGGCGACGCGTCACCTGGTCTTACCCCCTTTTTTTTTTCTTTTAACGCATGAAACGGCGTCGTTTTTCCCAAAACGCACCGTTTCATTTAAATGAAAACTGGCGCCAAAGTGCCAGATTTCACATCAATCCTTCCTCTTGCGCGCGTTTTGCATTTTGGTCCTTGGTCTCGGATTGCTTCAATTAAGTCTCTAATTGGCTGTTAAACTTTCAATGTCTTCAATTTGGCCCCCCGGATTTTGTCAATTGGGCCCCTGCAGTTTGGCGCCTCTTGCAGTTTGGTCCTTGGCTTTGGATTTTGTCAATTTAACCCCTAATTGGCACCAAAACTTCAATTTTCTTGCAAGTTGACCCCTGATTTCAATCAATTAACTTGGTAAAAATTAAATTTGGTCTCTTAAAATTCCAATCTTCTCCATTAAGCCCAAATTAGGCTCCCAAACTTAATTTTTCACCAATTAAGCCCCAAATAAAATTAATTTGACCCATTTAAAGTATAATTAAGTCCTTGCACTTAATTAATTCCTTCATTTGGACCTAAATTAATTCTTAAACATAATTAAAATTTAATTTGGCCATGATTAAATCAAATTGGCCTATTAAAAATTTAATTATGTTATTGGACTTAATTTTTATGCAAATTTGTCCAATAATCATTTAATTTGACCTTAAATTTGCATTTTTGTCAGCAAATTGGCCTAGAAAATGTTTTTCATGATTAATTTGATGATGAAATATTTTTGTCAGCAATTTCACTGAAAATTACTGACTTGACATATTGTTGATAAAAAATTTATTGATATTTTTTTAATTTTTATTCCATACAAAATTCTATCAAAAATTACTAGCAAAACATATTCCATTGCTATTTCCATTATATATTACCAATGAAATATTTTATGTCAATGATTTCTATTAGCTAATTTTCTAGTCATAAAAATCCAATAATATTAAAAATAATATAACTAAATCAAAGTTAACTAAATTAGTAAATTAGATTTGTATTTTTAAAGGAATGTTTTTTTAAAAAGTCTTACCTTACTTTTTACTTCTTTGGAGAAAATTATTCATAAAATTTGTATTATTTTTTATCTTATTTAGATAGAAAAATATTTATTAAAATAAAGTTTATCCCAAAAAATATTTACCTAAAGAAGTTATTAAAAACTAAAAAATAGGTCAATCCCTTTTTTTCATTGTTTTATATTTATTAACTACATAAAACCCTATATAACATAAAATAAGCTTAAGAAATAGCTCCAAACCTATATTATATTTTATTAGCACTTTATTTTACTTTTAAAAATTTTAAAATTAAAAAAAAATCGTAAAAAATCTAGTATCATAAAAAACCAATAACATGCAAGCAAAATCTTCCTTTTTCTACAACTTTAATATATATAAAAAAATTGTGTAAAAAGGTTGCTACAGTTGAATAGGTTAAAAAAACAAGAGTGAATTGATTTACTACCTATAATTTTGTTAGGTAGTCTCTTAACTTTGTTTGAAGGACCATTCTTTTTAAGGATTACTATGTTATTTCCTCTTTTCTGGCTGCTGTGTTGACCAATATTGTTTTTAACATAAAAAAATAATATTTATATTGTAAAAAATTATTTAATTGTCATTAAATTTGATATAATAATTTTAATTTTAAAACTGATCCAATTTTTTACATAACCCCAAATTAAATCAAAGAAAAAATAAGTTAAGATTATGACCTGAATTTTAAATTTCATCAAAAAATCAAATCAATACTAGAAAATAAATTAAAAAATAATCTTATATTAAAAAAATTAAAAAATAATAATCAAATAACCAATAAAAAAACCTTAGGTGTTTGGGCAGAGAACTGCACGCTAAAATGAACAGTATTTTATAAAATTTAGTTTAAAAAACATATAAAACTGTTTCATAAAAATTATATTTTAAACTTAATTTTTTCAATAAACCCCGCAAT